>NC_091637.1:31612703-32237703 GCF_027580195.1 Bos mutus | reverse complement strand
ACATTTGAAGGTGGATTACCCAGTGCTCCCCATGCCACACATCCATAAAATCACAGCTGTGATATGCTTGTCATTGGAAAAATAAACACCTATGAAAATAAAATCATTTGCATACCACCTAGAATCCCCTTATGCACCCCTGTGGCACGTCTCCCACACTTTGAGAAACACTGATTGGATTGGAACCTCTTGGCAATAGCTCAGAAAGGGACTTGGGTCTTCTTCTTAGAGGATGAGATGGTTAGAGAGCATCACCGATTCAATGGACATGAACTTGGGCAAACTCCAGGAGATAGGGACAGGGAGGCCTGGCGTGCTGCAGTTCATGGGCTCACAGAGTCGGATATGTCTTAGTGACTGAACAACAACTGAGAGGTTGAGGAAACTGAGGCTGGGAGAGGGAGCTGGACCCAGGGCCACGCAGGCAGCGACTGAGAGAGCTGGGAGCTGACCTTTCTCCTTGGACTTGCAGCCCCAGGCCTGTGTCTTGGGGCCTTGCCAAGAGGATACGACTCCCTCACTGATGGAGGGTGGGGGGACTGGGACCCGAGCTGCCCTGGGATAATGTTTGGTGAAGGAGTAAACCAGCAGAGGCAGGGGAAGGAAGGGAGGGAGAGGGCATCCTTGGGAACCAGGAAGCAGGGGCTCAGGCCCACGGAGAGGCACCCCTGGGGCGCTGCAGCACCCGCTCTCAGGGACCCACCCGGGCTTGCCTCCTGGAGCCAGGCTGGGAAGGAAGGCAGTCCCTGATACCGGCTGGGCACCTACATGGCCCAGCTCGTGCATCTCTTGTCTCCTTTTATCTTCCCAGCAGCCCTGGCTGGAGAGATGGTATCCCCATTTTATGGATGAGAGGAGTGAGGCTCAGAGACTTGACTTTCCCCAGGTCGCAGAGCCGGTGGGTAGGGGAGGCATATGCAGACACCCACCTCTCTGCCTGCTGCCAGGAACCCCGCCACTCCCAGAGCCCCACTGCCAGAGCTGGTGGCCTGTGTGGGTATGTGAGTGTCAGTGAGCGGGAGTGCACGTGGGTGTAAGTGCCAGTGATATGTAAGTGTGTCAGAGACTAAGTGCAATATGTACAGGTGAAAGCATATGTGTGTGTGTATAAAGTGCAAGTGTGCAAAGGAGTGAGAACACATGCGAGTGTGTATGTGAATGTGTCAACAAGAGGGAGAGAGAGTCTGGGTGTGAGATGTATGAGTGTTAATTGCCCAGCCTAGTGGGATCAGACCCTCTGTGTGCATGGCCCCCCACTGCCCCCCAGAACCGTCCCATGCTGCCCCCACTCTGGCTGATGGTTTGACTTTTTCTCCCACAGCCTCCTGCCCTCACAGGCCCTGAGACCCCCGAGCCCACAGGCAAAGAGAGAGATCGCCAGGCCCCCTCCCAGTTACACTCCCTACAAGCCCACCTGACCTGAGGTAAGACGCTGCTCTGGGCCTGGGAGGTGCGGGTGGGCCATGTGGGGTGGATGTGGTGTCCCTGAGGGAGAGGCTGTGGGGAGGCCATTGCGGGGGGTTCCCATCTCCCACCTCGGCCTGAACTCAAGTCCAGGAGGGTTGCTGTGGCTGTGGGTGTCCCACTAGTCCGGGCTGCGGCAGGGCACCGGCAGCCAGCTCAGAAGCCTGGGGCATTCTGAGCGACACAGTTTCCTGGACCTGCCGGCTGTCGGGTTCCCGTGTGGCGTGGGAGGTCTCTCGTGGTGAGATGAAGGGCTCTGTCCTTGGTCCTGTCACATTGTTGACCAGACGTGTGCATGACTCCAGGTCAGACGGGAGTGGGAACGTGTGGACTGATACAGTCAGGGTCCAGGGAACTGTCAGGAGGCTGGCACTGGCTCCGACGTGGGGAATTTCACACGGCTCCGAGCCAGAGTAAACGTGTGAGTCCTGACACCTTCAAGGCAGGAGAGGCTCAGCCCCAGGTGTGTGCGTGTGACAGGCACTGGCAGCCAGGTGACCTTGGCTGTCTGTGTGAGCAGAGCAGATGGCCTCTTGGACTCTATCATGAGGAGCAGGACACCCAGCACGTGGGAGGTGACAGGCCCCCAACTCTGGTCCCGTATGAGGGAATGTGGAGAAGCCACAGCAAGTCCCGAAGAGGGTGTTGATGGTGGGGGGAGGAGGGACCTGGGTTGTTGCCTCGCTAGACTTGCCTGTGACCTTGAACAAGTGACTTCCACTCTTTTTCGGGGCTAATGCTTTGTTCTTGACAGGCCTCCGTGACCCATGAGAAGGTCTGCTAAACAGAAGGCGCACTGGGGGAGGGCTGGGGCAGTAGGTTGGGCTGGAACGTTAACCCAGTTTTTCAGAGGAAAGAGACCTAGCAGCCCCTTCTCCTGAAGGGTTGGGTGAACAGTTGTGATATGGCTGAGGCTCAGCTGATGCCATCCTCCCCTTCAGGAAGCTGCAGGGTTTGGCAGGGAGCAGACAGCAGGATCTCCTTCCCGGGCCCTCCTCGTTATGGAGTCCAGTTACCTCCATCAAGATATTCCTGCTAATCAGTCAGCCCTGGGTGGAATGAGCAGCTAATTAGCCTCCAGTTTAACCTGTAATTGCTGCTGGGAGATGGGGAGAGAGCAGGTGGTCCGGATTCTCTGCAAGGCAGCCTGGGGTGATGGGAGGGCTGGGGGCAGGGGCGGCAGGGAGGTGGTGGCTGGGCCCTGCCCCTACCCTCGTGGCGGGGGCAGCACCGCAGCCCCCTCCACCACCCCCCACTGCCCCCCCAACTGCTCAGGCACTAGTATGAGCACCGGAAGCTCAGTGTGCAGGGAGTCGGGGAACTAACACAGAGTGGAGGCCGCCTTCTCGGCTGGGGGGCTGGAGGGCCCTGAAGGAGGGGTGCCCGAGCTGAGCCTCGAAGGCTGTAGGATTCATTTAAAATGTTCTATTTTTCTGATAAATAAAGAAGTCTGTGTGTTCTCCATAGAAAATGTGAGCACTTGGGTGTTTTGCCCGTCAGTCTTTTACAAAATATGTATTTATATCATAATTGGGATCAAACTGTACTTACTGTTTTCTAACCTGCCTTTTGCATTTAATACTACGCCAAGATCATTTCCCCACCATTAAATACTGCTCTGGAATGTGATTTTTAATGGCAGCGTAATGTTCCAGCCTGTATGTGCCGTTGCATGTTTAACCAATTCTCTGTGGTAGGGTTTGATGTTTTTCCTTGGTGTGTCATCTGCGTGAACAAGATAATGTATGTGGAGCTGTGATGGGTGGAAAAGATTCAGGGGAGGAGGGGGAGGGCCCAGGCTAAGCAGAGGTTTAGAGGTGGAGACTTTGGAGTATTTGTGGAATGAGGTGCCCAGGATGTGGGTGGGGGGGCAGTGCAGGCTGGTCACCGGAAGCCTTTGAGGCCTGCTGACGAGTTGAGACTTGACTCAGCCAAACCCTGGAGGGAGCCCAGGTCCTTCTTTGCGGTCTTCTGCCTCCTCCTGCCTGTTCTCCCAGTGCTCCTGTGGTCTGAGGGAGGGGCGGGTTGATGGGGTAGGGAAGGGCAGGTGAAGTTGGGGGTCCCGGATGCCATAGCCCTTGACTTCTCACTTCCTGGTGGGGTTGATGGCATTTAAATCAAGCCTCTCTCTCTGTGGCCAGCCCTGCCCAGGTCTCCTTGCAGGAGGGGCGCACACCCCCGCTCTGGATACTTACTGACTCCTGAATCAGTGCTACTGGTCACACAGGCCTCCCTTCTGCCCCTACCTAGGGGGAGAGTGGGAGGTGACCCATGACCTTGGAGAGCCACGGAAGGAGGCTGGGGGTAGGTGTCTCTTCCAGAAAGCCTCCCTGACCTCTAGGCCCATCTGGTGGCCCCTCCCAGCCTGTCCCTCCCTATGCACATGTGTTCACCCCAGTAATGCTCACATGCTGGGCGGATGACCCATGGGTGTGGCTCCTGGGATAATCTTTGCTTGCAGCTCCCAGGCTCCTCTCTAGTTCCTGCGCATGGGCATAGCTGAAGGGCGGATTCTTAACTACTCCTTTTGTTCCATGTTCACATCGCAGACATTTCCTCAGTGCGGCTGTTTGGGGCTGTTTGGTAGGGGACCCAGGGATGAGCTGGTCATGGCCCTGATCCTCAAGGAGTGCACAGGCCATGGAGGGGGGCCGGCGGGTGAAGGTGGCCCTTTGGATTATGCTCACTCTGGGGTCAGATTGCCTGGAATCCAGTCCCAGCTCTGCCTCTCACTAATGATGCAAATTCAGGCTATTTACTTACACTCTCCGGGCCTCAGTCTCTTCTTCAGTAAACATGGAATGTAACAGCATTGACTTTGTGTAGATTAAGTTGGTTGGTACACATAAGAGCTTAGAGCAACGTCTGGCACATAGTAAATGCTCAGTTAAGTGTAGTCGTCCGCTGTAGTACAGTGTGACCAAGGATAAAAGAGAGGGTGGTGGGGAGATGTGCATCAAGAGTCAGGCTCTGGGAAGCGAATAGACGTGGTTCACCCCCCATCTGGGTGCCCTGTCATCCTTGAACCCCTCAGCCATCTGCCACCCTTTGTGTGGGTGGTGAGGGGGGGATGGAGCAGGCACGCCCAAAGGGAAAGGTTTGAGGCCTTCCCACAGGCCTTCATACTTCTTAGGTGGGGGTCTGTGGTGTCTGTGCAAATTGGCAGGGGGCAGCTGCCACTTCTGTCTCTGCCGCCTTGGATGCTGGCACTGTTGGGGATGGGGTGCCCTGGGGTGTTTGGCTTTGTCTGTCTTTGTTTCTGGTCCATAGTTTTCATAGGTTTCAGGGGAGAGGAGGTGGTGGGGAAGCAAAATTAAAATTCTTCTTTGAGAAGTTAACAACTTCCCAATTAAAGGATTCTTATTTGTGAGATGCCTCAGAGGCCTTTTCAATCAAGAGGCTCTTCTGAATAATAAAAGTGCTTGAGCTGGGCTTGGAGAGAGACGGAACGGAGCCTGAGCTGCAGACAAGAGAGTGGGGGACACTGAAGATGGGTGCCCACAGCCTTGAGAATGATGGCTGTGTGTGATGGGGTGGGCTGCACCTCCTTCCTGCTCAACAGTGGGGGTGGGGGTTGGCATGGGAAGGGCAAAGAGCAGGGAACTGTCTTTACTTCCACCCTCTAGCCTTTAAGCCCCTCTGGCTCCAGCCTGAACCCTACATCCTGGTGCCTTCTACGGGAACCCTCTGTCATCGTCTCTCAGCCAGGATGGAACTGGGAGGAGGCTGGGATGTGGTGATGACAGTTCGTAACCGTGAACATGGCCTGAGCTTGTGCTCAGGAGCACATAGTCTGCATAGAGTGCAGTACCTCTTGGCTTCTGAGACCCTAGGCTCACTGGTGACGTGCTGGGTGTGGTTTTGTAGCTGTTGGGTGGGCGTGTCCACCTGCCTTCCAGCCTGGACCCTGGGCTCGGTGCTACCCAGCCGATATCCTGGGAGACTGGGTCTGTCCTGCTTGGAGTTGAGTGTCTGCTGGGTGGCCCAGGAGAGCTGCCTCCTCGGATCCTGCTGAGATAAGCCAACCTAGCCTCCCGGAGTGTCTGGAATGTGAAAGCCTCTATTACCTGAGCCCCACTTACAGATAAGGGAGTAGTGAAGTGACCCCTAGATGCAGAGAGGGGTTTTTGCTAAAAGAGGCTTCTCTTCCCATGGCCCCCGGGGCTCTCCAGGTGACTGAGCTTAGACGAGCTGGAGGAGACACGGGGCAAGCCTCTCCCCTCAGTGGGCAGCCCAGACCTTTGCTCCAGGCCCCACAGGGTCCGCCTCCGGGAGTTGTCAAGGTCATTCGAGGAGACCCTTCCACAGTGGGCCCTCAGTCCAGGCGGTGAGGAGGGTGGTGGGAGGGTTTCTACCCACACCTGCTTCCCTGCCCTCCCCCTACGTGTCCTACTTTTCGGGAGCCATCGCAGCGAGGCTGTCTGTGTCAACACCTGGAACCGTGAGAGCCAGGCCTCTCCAGAAAGCCGGCAGACCGTGCAGGTGCTCCCCGGAGTGCTGGGTTTCGGCCGATAATTGGGAGCAGGCGATGTGCAGGCTGGGGACAGGGAGGGCCATCCCACAGCCTGGGGAGGGAGGGCACCAGGGTGGGCAGGCTCGTCTACAGACCGTGTCACAGGAGTCATGATCCGGCACTCTGACCAAGTTGGGAACTGAGAGACTTTGGATTTGAGCTCCAGTGCTGCGGCTGTGTGTGTGGCCTTGAGAAGTGACCCCGCCTCTCGGGGCTATCTGTGCCTAGCCATAACTGTACCTCCAGGTGGCACAGGTGCCAGTGGAGCGGAGGGTCACACGAGGTAGCGTGTGTGAACTGCAGGGCTGGCGGGTCATGTCAGTGGAATGTGGATTTGTGGACTGTGTTTTTTTTTGGCCAAGCCACGCCGCTTGTGGGATCTAATTTCCCTGAGCAGGCAGAAATTGAACCCCAAGTGAAAGCACAGCATCCTAACCACTGGGCTGCCAGGGAATTCCCTGGACTGTGTCTTAACAGCACCATTTGCTGGGGCTGGTTCACATCCCAGCCCTGATGCTTGGGTAAGTGCTTCACTTCTCTTAACCTCAGTTTCTCCATCAGCACAATGGGCATAATGATGGCTCTTCACAGAGGTGTCTACTTCATCAGTGGGAGACTTCTCTCCCCTTCTCTCTGAATCATTTAATGATCCCATCCTTCCTGAGTACTCAGTGGTACTGGGCTTGGTGGCCCCAAAATGAGTAGGTGACACGGTTCCTGCTTTTGGGTAGCAGCGTGAAGTTAGTGGGACTGAGGAGAAATGCTGGGAGTCTGAGAAAGGGAAGGAGATAAGGGTTGGAGAAGTCAGGGAGGGCTTCCTGGAAGAGGCTGAACCTTAGTGTTGAGGAGAATTTGGGGAAGGAGGTGGGACAAGGAGGAATGTAGAGAGGGTATGGCTGGTTAGGAATAGTGTGAGCAAAAACCAGGAAGGGGGTGGTAATGGGGTTAGGGTTGGGGTTGGAAGGGTGGGGGGTTGCACTCAGAGCCTAGAGAAGCCCCAGCCCTGGACTCCTGGTGGGGGTGGGGGACTAGGAAGTGGGAGTGGGACAGTTGTCTCCTGAGTTAGGGCAGGGGGACAGCAGGCCTGCAGCCTGGATCCCAGCAGAGAGCCTGGCATGGTACCTGTGGGCGAGCGGGGGCATGGGTTCATTGTGCACAGACAGGACTCCCCAGACCTCTGGTGGGAAGTATGGCAGCCTTGTGCAAGGCCTGGGAGGAGGCTGGTGGCAGCTACCCAGACTGGCAAGGCCTGTGGAGAGGCTCTGGCTGGAGGTGGTGTCACCCTGAGGGCAGCCTGGATTAAGGAACCAGGGGGTCTGACTTCTTGAGGGCCAAGAGACTGAAAGCCAGAGAAGTGGAAGGGATCTGTGGTGGGCTGGGAAGGCCAGGAGAGTCACTCTTTTTTTCAGTTTGGCCACCCCATGCAGCATGTGGGATCTTAGTTTGCCAACCAAAGATCAAACCTGCGCTC
This sequence comes from Bos mutus, assembly GCF_027580195.1. Taxonomy (NCBI): domain Eukaryota; kingdom Metazoa; phylum Chordata; class Mammalia; order Artiodactyla; family Bovidae; genus Bos; species Bos mutus. The sequence goes on along the minus strand of NC_091637.1, from coordinate 32,230,255 downwards.
CTTGTGTTGGAATCTTGGAGTCTTAACTACTGGACCTCCGGGAAGGCCCAACCAGGAGAGTCACTCTTACTGAGTACCCACTATGTGCCAGGCCCTCAGTTAGAGCCACTCTGAACTTGGGCTTGCACAGCAGCCTGCGGTGGCACTGAGCTCATCCTAGTCAGAGAGGATAATGATTCACCTGTCCCAGGTCGTTTAGGATCGGAACTCCCAACTTTTAGCTTTCAATGTGGCCCCACTCCCCCCCAGGTCTGCAGGATTTAAAGGCGAGCATCTCCCAGACTCTCCTGAGTGTGCTCAGTAGAGGGTCGCTCAAATATGCAGTCCTCCTCGACTTTGCCTCTCTTGGGGAGGCTCAGAGAGGTCAAGGGTGTGTCTCATGCCACACTGAGGCCTTCAGTCTCTGGCTCTTTGGAGAGGAGGTTCTCTGTTCCTCTCCTCTAGAGGGTCTGTTGGCCCCTTCTGGGCCCTTTCAGGTTGGAGGTCAGAGGTAATCTTTCCAGCCACAAGCTGCCTCATACGTCTTCACCACTGAAGGAGGCTTTAAAATCTCAACCCCAAATTAAAACCTATGAGTGCTTCAAAACAATGAAAAATTTCCCTGATAAAAGAGGAGGCGCACTCAGGCATATCCTCAATGAATGGAGTGACTTCTGGGATTAATCCAGGATGTATGGGAGGGCACCCAGCTGGGAAAAGCGCGCAATGGATATTGTAACAAATTGTTTGCTGGTGAGAGGAATAATTCTTAATGTGCACCAGCCGCCAGCTGAAGGCACCTTGGCTCTGGCTGCCATGTCCCTCACTTGCTGGACCTAAGCAGGATCTCAGCAGGGCGGCCTTACCTCTAGGTCTCTAGACCTTCACTGATGACCTTCCAACCCCAGAAGGCTGTCTGAGTGGGAGTGGGTGCTCCCTGAATCTGTCCTTAGATACCCCACCCCAGGGCCTTTGGAGTCCTGCCGCCTCCCCCTGCTCTGTGCCCTTGGCTGGAGTGCACGCACGCGTGTGTGTGTATGTGTTGGGGGTGGACAAGGGTGTGCTTGCTAAGTGGTATTCCTCCTCCCCTGCTGTGGGGGCCACCTCCTCTTCTCAGACTTCCTGAGTCTCAGACCTGCCCGTTCCTCCACCTTAGACCACCCTGGGGAGTCTCTGCATAGACTTGCTCTTAGGCTGCCTCAGTTTACCTGTCTGGGGCTTGGGCCACTGCCTCTTCCCCAGCTCCCTAGCCTCAGGCATGGTGGGAGGGGAAGTGGGAGTTGAGTTGTTCTCCTTGGCTAGTGCTCCCCGCCTCCTAAAGTATCTCTGTGCTGAACCTGTGGGAACCTGGTTGTGGGGAGTGCCTAAGTCACTTCACCTGGGGAGCAAGGGAACACGACCACTGACGCACAGATGGCAGACAGGCCCCCTGTGCGCCACTCCCCGCTCCCAGCCCAGGGCTGACCAGCAATGGGCACGAGCTTGGATTCTGAGTCACACAAGTCTGCATTTGGTCCTAGCTTCCCACTTTCCAGTGTGGGACCCAGACAACTCCCACAACCTTTCCTGCTTCCTCACTTACAAGAGATGGGGTCTTTGTATCATCTTCACCATCTCATATTTTTTAAAACAAGATCTTATTCACCCACAGAACAGTCCTGGGAGATGGGTCCTGTTATTATCCCCATTACGCAGATGAGAAAACTGAGGCTCAGAGAGGTCAAGTGAGATGCACAGAGTGGCAGTGCCAGGACTCAGGCCTTAGTTTCAGATCTGTAACTGCGTTATGGAATTGTTTAGAGAAAAGGTCCTAGATCATAGGTGCCGCTCCACACATCTCATCCTTGCCTGTTCCCTTTTCATAGTAGAAGAGGTGCTGAGACCCTTCAGGGCCTGGGGCAGATGACACTGGGATCAGGGAACCCTGGCCCGCTTCTCACTAACCCCTCTGGCTTAGAGCTTCCCTGTCTCTTCATTCATTCATTTATCCATTCATTCATGTGTTTATAAAATACCTCCTAAGTGCTGGGTGTTATTTCTAGGCTCTGCAGATAGAGGGGAGTTACACAGACTCCACCTGCACTCACGTAGTTTCCATTCTTGTGGGAGGGGCTGTGAGCCAAACCTCACATCACTTGTCGTTAGGCAGAGGGAATCCTCTTTTAAAAATGTGTCGGCTGTGCTGGATCTCTGTTTCTGTGCACAGGCTTTCTCTAGTTGCAGAGAGCGAGGACTACTCTCTATTGCAGAGCACGGCCTCCTTGTTGCAGTGGTTTTGCTTGGTGCAGAGCCTGGGCTCTAGGGTGTTTGCCCTGAGGCACGGGGAATCTTCCGGGACCAGGGATCAAACCTGTGTCCTCTGCATTGTCAGGTGGATTCTTTACTGGACCACCAGCAAAGTCCCAAACCTCAAATCATTTGAATAGCGCCAGACTGTGATGAAACTGGGAGGGAGTAAACAGGGCCAAGAAGCAAGGAGGGCTGGGGAGGGCTGAGTGGCTTTGGAGGGGAAGGGATCCAGGCAGGACTTTCTGAAGAGGTGATCTCAAGTCTGAGAAGAAACGGCATTCTAGGGTGGCTGAACGACTAGACCAAGGCCTGGAGACGGGAAGGAGCTGGATGTGTTTGCAGACCAGGAGGAAGATAGCACGCTGGTGCATGGGAAAGGAGGGAGAGGGGAGCCCCAGCAGAGGCGAGTTTTATTCGGAGTGGGGGTGGGGGGAGCTCTGAGAGCGCTAAAGCAGGAGAGTGACGGGATCTGATTTGTGCTTTTCAGATTCCATTCTGGCCCCCATGGGGAGAGAATGGATTGGAGCCAGTGGCAGGGAAAGCAGGGAGCCTGGTGGGGAGACCGGTGCCGGTGCCGGATCTGGAGGAGACCCAGGGGGTCACAGCGGGGAGGAGGGTGGCTTCTGGATGGTGAGAAGTGGGTGGAGGGGGTAGATGCTGGAGATGGGCCCTGCGGTAGGAAGACTGAGTCTGGGTTGGGGGAAGTCAGTCTGGCCTGAGTGGCCTTGTTTTCTGAGATGGGATTGTGGGCCAAGCAGAAGTGTGATGGTCCTCATTTGGACTTCCTGGGTGTGAGGTGTCAAGGAGCCTTTCACTGGAGCATCATTTCCTCGGGCTCTGTTGGGACCTCCTGCATGTCTCTAGACTCTCGAAATGACTTCACGTGTCTTATTACACTTGTTCCAAGGTCAAAGGCTTTGCCCTAATACATTGGATCATCCCATTTGCCAAGTCCATTTTTCAGATGAGGAAACTGAGGGGCTCTTACCTCACCTCCGTCTCTGAACTGTACACTGCCTCCCTCTAAACCCCTGGCATCCACATTGAGAAGAGGGTGTAAGAATTGCAGTGATACTTCAAAGGAAGGTGGCAGGAAAACTCGGGGAGCCCGGCACCATCTCCTGCTGACGCCTGGGGGTATGTGTGTGTGTGCAGGAGCATGCGCGTGCGTCAGGCCCATTAACAAACAGAGAAATAAATTAACGAGTATTCAACCCACCAAATGTTCCTTCTGTTCTGTATAATAGAGCACGGGAACATAATTTTCCCCTGGAGCAAATTGCTACAGCTGAACCTGCTCCTCGTTTTCCTCCAAAAACTGCTTAAAATTCTGGAACGCTTGTTGATTTCGGGTCCTTTCCCTTTCTGCCTCCTGTCCCCAACCCCCAGGCTGCTTCCTTCCACCTTCCTTGTGCCAGGCCTCAGAGGAGCCAGACTGTCACTGAGCCAAAGTCCCTGCCCTGCAGATGAGAGGATCCTGGGGGTCAGTAGCTCAGTCAGGGGGTGGCTTGTGTATGGGGTGGGGGGGCTTTTGGGATGCTGAATAAAACATCCAGGGCTGGCAGAAGGGACCAGCTCCCCATTGAGCCCTGCCACAGGTGTGCTGTGTGACCTTGGGCAAGTCACTGCCCTTTCTGGGCTTCAGTTTCTCCTGATTATAATGGGGTTGAATGGGCCTGCTATCCCACGGACCACATCTTGAGGTGTACAGAGTGCTGTGTAAGTGGGAGGCACATCCTTCTGAGGATTCCTTGTGCAGAGAATGGTTAAATAAGTGTTAGTCACTGAGCTGTGTCTGACTCTTTGTGACCCTATGGGCTATAACCCACCAGGCTTCTCTGTCCATGGGATTCTCCAGGTAAGAATGCTGGAGTGGGTTGCCATTCCCTTCTCCAGGGGATCTTCCTGATCCAGGGATCGAACCAATGTCTCCTGAGTCTCCTGAATTGGCAGGTAGATTCTTTACCATCTAAGCCACCAGGGAAAGGCGTGCGTGCCCCTCCTTCTTCCCCACTTCCAGGCCCTTCTGTGGAGCCTCTGGATTCAGGGACTTTGTCCTGCTTCTGAAATCCTCTAGGGCACTTCTAATTTTCTTAAAGCAAATTAATTTTAATCTACTTTAATTAAGCATGTCTTATAAAAATGTATATTCATTTGTAGCTCTTCTCTTTCTCTCTCTGCATATCCTGTCATTCAGAGCCCAACACAGGTCTCCACTTATAGGTAGCCCCCATAGGGGTGGGAGCCTGAGTTGGGGGAGGCCCTGGCATGTTGACTTCTGGTTGGCCCAGACCAGGCTGAGTTACCTTCGACGGGAGCAGAATAGGGATGTGGGGATCCAGTGCTTAGGAACCTTAATATTCTGACCTCCTAACCCGTCTTGAGGGGTCTGGTTGTACTTTATGGAAGCTGCAAAGTTCCATCAATCCCACAGCTATCTCTGTGCTCCTTGGCAGAGGAATGAAACCCCGAAGAAGCTGCTGAGACTTTGCAGACCCGATGAAGGAGGGCCTTGGCTGGGGTCCACGGTGTGACCCCAGGTCCAGCCAGCCAGAATCTGACTTGTCTTCAAGCCCTAGGATGGCCCCAAACCTTGCCTCCTCCAGGAAGCTCTCCTTGACTTTGCTCTTTGTCTTAGTCTGCTTGATGACTCTAACAAAAGACTGGGTGGCTATGATGTAGACTGGCTGGCTTAAACCACAGAAATGTATTTTCTTCTGGTTCTGAGGCTGAAAGTCTGAGATCAGGATGCCAGCATGGTCAGATTCTGGTGAGAGCTCCCTTCCTGGCTTGCAGTGGCTGCCTTCTCACTGTGTACTCACAAGGCAGAGGGAGTGAGGAGGGAGCGTGGAGAGGGGGAGAGACGGGAGGGAGGGCTTCCTGGTGTCTCTTCCTTTAAGGTGGTGGTGGTTTAGTGGCTAAGTCCTATCGACTCTTGCGATCCCATGGACGAGGAGCCTGGCAGGCCACAGTCCATGGGATTCTCCAGGCATTGGATTAAGGCTTAACTCTATGACTTTCTGTAACCTTAATTATTTCCTTACTCTGAGTACACGCATGCTGGGGGCTAGGGTTTCAACACATGAGCTTTGGGGGACACAATTCAGTCTGTGACGCCACCCTGCTCTCCTGTTTCCTGGCTCCATTAGAGCTGTACAGTCCAGCGTCTGTTATAAACTGTTGGCTTTAATTTTCCCCAAGGTCTTCCCCCAGCACAGTCCTGGGCATACTGGGGGCCCCAGAATGTCACTGTGTCTTGAGCCACTTCCTGCCTGAGGCCACAAGTTGAGGAAATTTCCTGCTCCTTCCCCTGGCGCCTGGTTGGTGGGCCCTGCACCCCAGCCTCTCCCCACATCTAGGCTGCTTGCCAGTCATCTGCAGCAGGGGAGCCCCAGACACCCACACCTGCGATGTCCTTCCCTTCAGTCCCTGCCACTGCTCACAGGGAGAAGTTCAACCCCCTTGCATTGCTCTCCAGGGCTCTTTGAACTGGTCCTCGCTTGACCCCTTAGGCGTATTTCCTGCCTTCTCCCTTGTTCCATCAACAGGTCTTCTGTTCTTTGTTTTTGTACCTGCTGTCTCCTCATCTAGCCAATGAACTCCTAGTTAGTCTCTCCTTCTGAACTTCATGGCACTCTGCGCTTCCCTGTCGCTGTATTTGATGCCCTGGATGGTCCTCGTCAAGGGATGTGTCTTGTTCACCACTTGGTACCTCCCCAGTGCCTGGTGCCATAATTGTCTGTGGAGTCAATTGATAGGAATATTTATTGAGCACCTACTTGTCTCCAATACTTCGGACCCCTGATGGGAAGAACTGACTCATTGGAAAAGACCCTGATGCTGGGAAAGATTGAAGGCAGGAAGAGAAGTGGACGACAGAGGATGAGATGGTTGGATGGCATCACCGACTCGATGGACATGAGTTTGAACAAGCTCTGGGAGTTGGTGATGGACAGGAAAGCCTGGCGTGCTGCAGTCCATGGGGTTGCAAAGAGTCAGACATGATGGAGGGACTGAACTGAACTGAACTTGTCGAGGCACTTCTTAGGACCTAGGAGGCTGTCTCCACAGAACTTACATTCTAGCAGAGGAGACAGACATTATACAAGCTGCATAAGCAAAGCACATATTGCGTTAGATCGTGATAAAGTCAAGGGGAAAACAAACAAATCAGGGAGGAGGGAAAAAGGAAATGTTAGTGGTGAGGGTGCCCCGTTGAGAAGATGATTTTTGGTAAAGACCTGAAGAAGGTGAGGGAGCTGCGTGGATACTTGGGAAGAGCAATCCAGGCTGAGGGAACAAGGACCCCCCAGCCCTTGCCTGGCCTATAAGAGGGACAGGGAGGAAGCCTGAGTGGCAGGAGAGGGAGAGAGGGGTATGGGAATTGATGTCTGAGAGCAAATGGGGTCAGAACCTGCAGACTATTGTAAGGCTTTTGCTCTGAGTGAGATGGGAGCCACTGCAGCATTTTGACAGTGTGACGTGGGTTTTCAGGGTCCCTCTGGCTGCTGTGTTGAGGACACTGTGGAGGCAGGTGCCCAGGGAGGAGGCTGCTTCAGTAATCTAGGAGAGATGGGTGGTGTCTTGAGCCAAGTGGCAGCTGTGCAAACAGTGAGAAGTGGTCAGATCCTGGATCGATTTTGAAGGGAAATCCAGTGAGACTTGCAGATGGTGGATCAGCTATGCTGGGGCAGAGAAGGGGGGAAACTAAGAGTTGACCCCGCTGGGACTTCCCTGGTGGTCCAGTGGCTGGGACTCCATGCTCCCAATGCCAATTCACAGTCAGGAAACTAGGTCCCACATGCTGCAACTACAGATCCCGAATACTACAGTCAAGATCAAAGACTCCGAGGACTGCAACTAAGACCTAGTGTGGCCAAGTAAATAAATATTAAGAAAAGAAAAAAAAGAGTTGACCCCATGGTTTTTGGCCTCAACAGCTGGGCATATGGGAGTATAACTACTTTTGAAATGGGGACGTGGGCAGGATCAGGCTCAGGGTAAAACAAGGCACTCAACTTGTGGTCATGTGAGGTTTGATGTACCTGCTAATTGCCTAGGAGGGGTGTCGAGTTGGTAGCTGGTGACTGTTTTAGGCTAAATGATGGCTCCCAAAGACGTCCATGACCTAATCCCTAAAACCTGTGGAAGTTAGCTTATATGGAAAAAGACTTTTCATATGTGATTAAAGATTTTCAGATGGAGAGATCATTCTGCATGGTCTGGGTGGGTCCCAAATACAATCACTAATGTCCTTATAATGGGGAGAGAGAAAGAAGTTTGACTACAGAGAGGGGAAGACTGTGTGACTGCACAGGCAGAGATTGGACTGATGTGGCCACAAGCCAAGGAATGCCAGTGGCCCCAGCAGCTGGAAGAGGCCAGGTATGGATTCTCCCCTACAGCCTTCAGAGAGGACCAGCCCTGCTGACACCTTCACTTTGACCCAGTGAAACTAGTTTTAGAATTCTGACCTCCAGCACAGTGTGAGGATAAATTTCTAATTCACCAAGTTTGTGGTGATTTGTGACAGCAGCCCTTGGAAATGAATACAGTTGTAACAGGCCTAGAGAGTCTGTGAAGCACCCTCAGTGTTCCAGGGTCCTGTGTGTCCCCTCCTGTGGGGTGTGAGGTCAGAAACCCCACAGTGATGGGGTCAAATCTCCACTGTGATGATCTCCATGACAGTAATGATGATAATATTTTCATGTACCACTTTCCTGGCCCTTGATAGTTGAGTAAATCTTGAACATTTGCTCCTCATGATCCCTCTGCGACTAAGACTGGACTGGGGGTTGGGAAGGGCTGGGGTGAATCCGTGCAATGTGTTAGGCCCAGTGCCTGGGCTTTGTGCCTCTGTGTTATCTCAGAGAAAGGTGACAAGGCCCATCTCCATAGGGAGGGTGCAGGGAAGGGACTGAGTCTCTCCAAGGTTGTGGGAACCCCTCACCTGGCTAGCCTAGATCGCTCCTCTAAGCAGAGGCCTTAAGAACTGGGCTCTGGGGCCAGCTTGCCTGGCTTTGCATCCTGGCTCCTCCACCTGTAAGCCATGTGGCCTTGGCTCTGCCTCAGTGTCCTGTCTGGAAAATGGGTATAATGGTGGTCCTGGCCTCATAGGTCATTGTGAGGCTTGAAAGTGAAAGTGTTAGTCACTCAGTCAAGTCCAACTAGTTGCTTAGTCCTGTCTCTTTGTGGCCCCATGGACTGTAGCTGGCTAGGCTCCTCTGTCCATAGAATTCTCCAGGCAAGAATCCTGGAGTGGATTGCCATTCTCTTCTTCAGGGGATCTTCCTGATCCAGATCAAACCCAGGTCTCCTACACTGCAGGCAGATTCTTTTACTGTCTGAGCTTAACTTATTATTAATACATGTAAACATGTAAAAGGCTTAGAATATGTCAGATCTTAACCCTTAGGCCATGGTGGGGGTGGGGGGAGTTAGGACTGTGGTGGAAGGAGCTTTGCAGTCCCCGGTTCTGGGTTCCAATCTCAGCTCCCCCAATACAGCTGTGTGATTGTAGATGCTTGATTCTGTCCTGTTGACACCTGCTGCTTGCAGGGCTGCTGGGAGGATTTGGTAGCTGATGGGTAAAGGGCCTGCTATGTTGGGGCCTCCAAGCTGAGGGCTTCCCGGGGCTAGCTCTCTACCCTCCTTGCAGCCAAAGCCCTGGGTTGGTGACCCATCCCCAGCCCGCCTCCACTGTGAGCAGATTCTGCCTCAGGGCTTATATGGCAGCAGGGGGTGCAGGGATGAGCAGTGGGCTGGGTACTCTCTGATGGTCTTGGGTGGGGCAGGGAGGGTGGCCAGGGCAGCCAGAGTGAGGCCTTGGTGCACCTACTAGCAGGCTGAGGCTGCGTGCTGTGCTTGCGGCTTCCTCCGCAGCACCTACGTAGTCAGGCCCCATTAGAATCTGCAGAGAAGACGTGGTGATATTTACAGCCAAAATCTTCATCCCCATAAAGGGAGGCAGGGGTAAGGGTTGGGAGGGGGAGGGAGGGGCCAGACTTTTTGATAATGTCATAAATGGAGACTGTCTCCCTGGAAACAGTGGCGGTAGTGGCGGCCACAGGCTGACAGATGTGCATGCCGTAATATGGGCCCGTGGTGGCAGTGGCAAGGACATTGGGAGGGATGGATGGGCTGTAACTCAGCAAGCCTGGGGCTCGGGGACAGCCGGCTGTGCTAATGAGGGCATGGCGGGGATGCTGATGGAGGGATAGGGGCTTGGAACTGTGTCTAGGGGGACAAGGGGTGCCTGCTGCTGCCCAGGGTTTGGGGGACACCCTCCAGCCTCTGGCTTCTGGCCCAGGACCAACTTCAGAGCCAGGCCAAGCTGGAAGGGGGATATTTTCAGAGTCAGGGGCTTTCCCTTACTTTTTAGCAATGGGCACTCAGAAGACCATCCACACAATTGTTGTTCTAGGCCTGGAGGGGCATAGGGTAGAGTGCTAGAGAGCCTTGGCTCAGGCTGTGGGAGGGCATATCACAAGAAGCAGGGAGTCTGGTGTGAAGGAGGAGATGACGGGAGGCTCAGTCGTGCCTGGTATGGAGGGTCCTGTTCAGGGCTGAGTGTGGTGGATCCCCACTGCCAGAGCTTCCGGGGCCAAGGATTTACCTAAATTGTCTTGTTTCAGAGAGAGTAAGGAACTAGTCTTCAGCCACCCAGCCATTGGTGCTCCAGCCTGGGTCTCCACCTGGGCCCACAGGGACTCTAACAGGAAGTGGAAAGCAAGGAGGGACTGGGACCTGGAAGATGGTAGGCTCAGGGGCTGCACTGACTGTCCAGAAATCTCTGAGGGGCCAGAGCCTTTTCCCCAGACCCTGACCTGCAATGGCCACGGACTGCCCCATGGAGAGCCAGGTCAGGGAGAGGGATAGCAGGTAGAGCTTCAGGTGGACAGGCTACTTTGGGTGGTAGTGAGTTTTCTCTCATCAGAAGTGTGCAAGCAGGGGCTTAATGGCCATGGCCAAGGAGACTGAAGAAGGAATTCCTGATGGAGAAAGGGTTGGGTTTGAGGCTTGTCCTTCTAGGCCTGAGGCACAGTCATCCTGGGTTCTAGGAGATAAGATGGCCCCTGAGACGACTGTGGGGCCTGTGGCTCTGCCTCTCTCACAGCATACACTGCATCTGAGTCCCAGGCCCAGGTGATGGGAGGCCTGAGTTCTAGTGCCAGCTTGTCTCTGACTTGCTCTGTGACTTCAGATGGAGCCCTTGACCTCTCTGGGCAGGGACAAGGAGCACTGAGGCTGTGGGCTGGGAGCTACTGAGGAAGAACCTTAGGGCCCAATGCCAGGCACTGACTCTAGCCCCTCTTGGCCACTTTCCTCTGCAGACAGCTGGACCCAGGGCAAGGGGGAGGCTAGGATCCCAGGAGCGCCCATCGGTGATCCTTGTGACCAGAGTCAGGGCTCAGCCCGGGTCAGGAAATTTCCTTTCATCTGCCGCTGCTGAGTGGCCATCAGGCCCCTGACCTGTTGGCCTGCTGCTCTCATTACCAATACCAGAGGCCTGAACGGGTGGCAGATGGACTGCGTGTGCGGTGGGTGCTCACCCTTTGGCTCCTGGGACTGTGTGTATGGGCGTGTGTGTGTGGATGTGTGTGTGCACTAGGTGAGGACGGTTGGAGCTGGGCTCCCGCAGGAGGCCCCCCAATCTCTGGCATCCCCAGGGGTGTGAATGGAATCGGGTAGCAGCTGCTCCTTGATTCTGAGGTGCCATCTAAACTGGAAGGTACTTGAGGGACAGCAGGCCCTGGGTGAGCTGGGCAGGGGGCTGGAGGGCTTGGCTGGGGACAGAGTGGGCATGAGGACGGGAGAAAGACCCGCTGGGCATAGCCATAGTTTCAGGGGAGTGAAGGCCCACACTTCCCTGTGCATTTGAGGAACCAAGAAAACTTTCTGGGAAATGGAGGCACCCTCCCTGCACACTCTCACCACCTCCTAGACTGCACCTCCACAGCCTCCAGCTCCTCTCGCCCATCCTACCCAAGAAAGGGCGTGGGCCAGCTTATAGCCCTCAGATCTGCTGGGGCAGTAAGCAGAGCTGCTCCAGGTGGGCGGGGGCTCCCGGTGGGCGGGGGCTCCCGGTGGGCGGGGGCTCCCGGTGGGCGGGGCTCCGGGTGGGGTTGGAGATGCTCCCAGAACTCACGACCCAGTGACCCCCTTGGAGCCATGGAGGTGTGGGTTTGAGCAGGGATATTGTGCCTGAGGGCTGGCAGGAACCCGAGGGGTGCTCTCAGAATTTAAGGGAGGGCTGATGGGGCCTGGATACAACTGTGTAGGCAGGACAGGCAGGGTCTCTGAGCCCAGGGAGAGCAGCTGTGCCTCAGGCAGTTTCCTGGGTGAGTGTAATGGAAGGGAGGGCTTCTGGGGGACTGCATGGCCGCAAGTGAGTTTCCAGGACTATGATGTGGGGGCAGAAGCCCATATTCTTTTTTTTTTTTTTTTTTTAATCTTTTATATTGGAGTATAGCCATCTAGGGTCTTCCCTGGTAGCTCAGCTGGTAAAGAATCCGCCAACAATGCAGGAGACTCTGGTTTGATTCTTAGGTCGGAAGTCCCCCTGGAGAAGGGATAGGCTACCCACTCCAGTATTCTTGGGCTTCCCTGGTGGCTCAGACGGTAAAGAATCCACCTGCAATGTGGGGGACCTGGGTTCGATCCCTGGGTTGGGAAGATCCCCTGGAGGAGGGCAACCCACTCCAGTATTCATGCCTGGAGATTCCCCATGGACAGAGTAGCCTGATGGGCTATAGCTATGGGGTGGCAAAGAGTTGGACATGACTGAGCGACACAGCACAGCAACATAGCCAATTAGGGCTTCCCTGGTGGTGCTAGTGGTAAAGAATCCACCTGCCAGTGTGGGAGAAAAAAGAGACTCTGGTTTGATCCCTGGGTCGGGTAGATCCCCTGGAGGAGGGCATGGCATCCCACTCCAGTATTCTTGCCTGGAGAATCCTACGGACAGAGGAGCCTGGCGGGTTACAGTCCATAAGGTTGCAATGACATGACTGAAGCAATTTAGCATGCATAGCTGATTAACAGTATTGTGCATAGCAAACTGACTCAGTCATACATACACATGTGTCCATTCTTCCCCAAACACCCCTCCCATCCAGGCTGCCACATAACATTGAGCAGAGCCCATGTGCTGTACAGTAGGTCCTTGTTGGTTGTCCAGTTTAAATATAGTAGTGTGTACATGTTGATGTCAAGCTCCTTAACTATCTCTTCTCCCTATCCTTCACCCTTGGTAACCGTAAGTTTGTTCTCTAAGTCTTTGAGCCTGTTTCTGTTTTGTAAATAAGCTCATTTGTATCATTTCTTTTAAGATTCTGTATATAGGCGATATCATACAATATTTCTTTCTTTGTCTGACTTACTTCACTCAATATGACAATCTCTCTGTCCATCCATGTTTCAGCAAATGGCATTCTTTTTCATGACTGAGTAACATTCCATTATATATATGTATCACATCTCTATCCATTCCTCTGTCAGTGGATGTTTAGGGTGCTTCCATGTCTTTGCTTCTGTAAATGGTGCTACAATGAACTCTGGGATGCCCAAATCCTTTTGGACCATGTTTTTCTCTGGATATATGCCCAGGAGTGGGAGTGCTAGGTAGGAGACCATATTATTAAAATCCTCACTCACCTGGTCTGCGTGACCCCAAACAAGCGCCTTTACCCTGTGTATCAAGGTGCAGTAGTAGCTCAGTCTCCTACGGCCATTTGTACCAGAAGGTGCTGGAGAATTGCACGTCCTTCTGCATGGAGTCAGGGACTGAGATGCACAGGCTCCATGGGTGGTGGGTGGGTGGGGACCAGGCTCAGTTTGGCTTGCCTCTTTTCAGATCTCACCTAGTAGCTGTCACTCAACTTTGCTGTGACTAGCCTCCTCACCTGTAAAAGACATGGGGCAGGATGACCTCTTGGGGCTCTTGTGCCAAGATTAAGAGTCCATTCTGTCAAGCCCTGCATGTAGTACGTGCTCATTAAACGTAGGTCGTCATTGTTATAACATCGGAACTGGAAGTGCTCAGACCTCCAAGCAACCCTTGCCCCACCAGCCTGCCCCCTGCATGCTCTGTCGTTCCGTCTGTGCCAGAGCTTCCCAGGGACAGTGTCCAGGGCTCCATGAGTCCTCAGTAGTCACAGGGATGAGTCTATAGCTCAGATGTGGAGACTGAGGCCTCAAAGGAAGAGGGTTACTGCAGAGACCTGGGCTCTGAGAGCAAATGCGCAGGAACCAGGTGAGACTGAGTGGGTATACGTTTGGGGGCTAGCAGGAGGGGAGGGAGAGACCGAAACCCACTCCTCTGGCCCCCAACCCCTACAGTCAAAGCTGGTTCCTACTAATTAGCAACTTAACGAACCATGCTGCAGCGCTCCCCTAGCTTGCTCCCAGACAGAAAATTACAATGAGTTTTTTGGCTTTTGGGGGGCAGCTGGAGGTGGTAGGGGAGAGGGCTTTTCTGGCTTTTTTACTGTCCACAGGGGTTTTCAGTCCTACCCACTCTCATCTCATTTGGAGAAGGAAAAATAATGTGTTAATGGACCTTTTCTGCAGCTGAGAGGGACAATTTATGATAGAAGTGACAAACTTCATTTTAATGAGAGGCAAATTCCACTTTATTTTAAACAGCAGGTTTTCCTCTTCATCAGTGGCTTTTAGGCATTGAACGTGGAAGCCGAGGTGTCAGGTTGGCAGGACCTGGGGCAGGCTGACTGTTGCGGGAGGCCTGGGCCGAGTCTCTCAATCCCGTCTCACCGGTTCCCCTGTTCACACGCGTCCTCTCCTGTTAGGGGCGTGCTTTCTTGTTCAGTCGCCAAGTTGTGTCTGACTCTGCAACCCCATGGACTTCAGCCCGCCAGGCTTCCCTGTCCCTCACCATCTCCCAGAGCTTGCCCAAGTTTATGTCCATCGAATTGGTGATATCATCCAACCATTTCATCCTCTATTGCCCCCTTCTCCTCTTGCCCTTAATCTTTCCCAGCATCAGGGTCTTTTCCAATGAGTCGGCTCTTCACATCAGGTGGCCGAAGTATTGGAGCTTCAGCTTCAGCATCACTCCTTCCAAAGAATATTCAGGGTTGATTTCCTTTAAGATTGACTTGGTTTGATCTCCTTGCTTTCTAAGGGACTCTCAAGAGTCTTCTCCAGCACCACAGTTTGAAAGCATCAATTCTTCAGTGCTCTGCTTTCTTTTTTGTCCAGCTCTCACATCTGTACATGATTACTGGAGAGACCATAGCCTTGACTATATGGACCTTTGTCGGCAAAGTGATGTCTTTGCTTTTTAACACACTGTCTAGATTTGTCATAGCTTTCCTGCCAAGAAGCAGTCATCTGCTAATTTCATGACTTCAGTCACCATCCACAGTGATTTTAGAGCCCAAGAAAAGGAAATCTGTCCCTGCTTCTAAGGGGCATGCTTTTGGGCTCCATTTATGGATCAGGACTTGGAGGTCGAGAGAAGTTAAAAGACTTGCCCCAAACTGCTCTGGAATTTGAGGGGTTGGTGAGTGATCTTTGAACCTGGGCTGTGTGACACCAAACTCCATACTGTTACTACTCCATCTTGCTGTCTGACTCGAGGGGTGAGGGAGTGCAGCCAGAGTGGGGCTATCTGCCCAGGTCACTCCCAGGGACAGTGAGGGCAGGTAGGAGAAGCTAGCAGAGCCTCCTGGCCACTGGGCAGCTGTTGCTGCTGTCACTTCAGTTGTGTCCGACTCTGTGTGACCCTATAAATGGCAGCCTACCAGGCTCCTCCGTCCCTGGGATTCTCCAGGCAAGAACACTGGAGTGGGTTGCCATTGCCTTCTCCAGGGCACCTGGGGTCAAACTGGTCTAGTCTCCTCTTTCTGCACAGAGGATGAATGGCGATCTTTGCAGGTCTGGAGGCAGGGCCCGCAGTGGAGGTGGGCAGCCCATCTTTCTGGTGGCCCCTGAATCCGAGTATGGGCTTACCCTGAGGATGCTAGCACCAGACCCCGGAGCCTGGCTGGAGGGGATGATCCAGTTTACTGCACAGAGAGAAACTCAAGGCCAGAGAGGGCAGGCAGCCTGCCCGACCTCCGCAGCTTTTCAGGGCCAGAGCTGGGATGGGAGCAGGTACCCTGTAACCAGGATGCAGAGTTGAGCCCATGATCTTCTTTCCTGAGTTATTGCATCTGTGGAATGGGCCCAACAGTATCCTGTTCACAGGCAGGCAGAGGGTGGCAGTGCCTTCTGGGCTCCCTGCCAGCCCCTTGTACCTCTTGGGCCGCAATCCAAGGCTCCTGGCCCAGCTTCTGGGGCCCTGAGACCGAGCCCCTCAGCTCCTCCTCAGAGGTCTTAGCTCTTGTCTTTAGAGCCTGGAGAAGGTCTTGGAGGGCGGAGCAGGGTTGGGGCTTCCTTTCTATCCTCTGAGAGCTCTCAGTGGAGAAGCCCAGGGCTAAGAAATCATGACTCTTTGTTTTCTAGGTCAGAGGATCTATTGCAGACCCCCTGCCTTCCCCTCCTGCCTCATATGGGACAGTGGGATTTGTGAGGGTTCATGGGCTGTGGGCTAAGTACACAGTGACTCCACTCAGTGCCCCGGAGTCTGACCCCGCCTGCCTTTCATCACTGGTGACCTTGGACAGGTTCCCATTTCCAGTGGAAAAAGTGGGTTAAATCCTCCTCCTGCTGGGATGGTGGAGGGGGTAAATATAGCCAAAAAGAATCTGCCTGCGATGCAGGAAATGCAGGAGACGCAGGTTCAATCCCTGGGTCAGGAAGATCCCCTGGAGGAGGAAATGGCAACCCACTCCAGTATGCTTGCCTGGAGAATCCCATGGACAGAGGAACCTGGCAGCCTACAGTCCAGGGGGTCGCAAAGAGTTGGACACAACTGAGCAACTGAGCAGGCAGGCATGGTGTTGCAATTAGTTGGTGCTCAAGAGTGGTGGCAGATGTAAGGTTCCCAGAAGCACGAGATCTTGGAATCATAGACCTTTGGAGGTCCACGGTCTTGACTGTTAAGAGGTTGGAGGGGATCCTAGGAGCCCCTGGCCCAACTCTGGAAGGGGGGTTTCTCCTCCCCCAGGGCTGTGATGCTGTCATCCCACCTCTATTTGGCCTCATCCTCTCTCTGACCTTGTCTCACTCACCAGGTGCCTGCAGGTGAGGAGGTGTTGTGTTGCAGGTGGGATGGGGTTCAGCTCTCTGGGTGACTTGAGCCCAGGGAAGGGTCACAGTCTTCACCTGGGAGCCTAAAAGTGGGACCAGCTCCTTTCTTCAGGGCCCACTCCCCTGACTGGCCAAAGCAGGGGTTGGAAGGTGGCTGGTGTCTGGGCTCTCTCTGGCCCTGGGAGGCAGTCTGCTGGGCCAGACGGGGAGCTCCAGCCTCCTGTGTCCCTGGCCAGTCTAGGGGCTCAGAAAGGGCCTGCTGCCTCCTGCCCAGGTGAGGAGGGTGACTTGTTCCTAGGGAAGAGTTCCTGGGTCTGAGGTCAGGCTTGGATCTGAATCTACCCATCCGGGGTGTGTGACCTCTGAGAGCCTCAGTTTCCCCATCTCTAGGGAGTGATAGAGAGCAGCAATGACCTGCCCCTCTGGTCACACCCACTCCAGCTGAGGAGCACCAAGGCTTGTTTGCTTCCTGGGATGCAGGCCCCCAGTTGTATGTCCCTCCATCCCGGGGAGTCCTGTCTCAGAAGGTCCCTGGGAGGAACTCAGCTCCCCAGGTTGCCATATTTGACCCCAGATCCCAGCCCCACCATTAATCAGAGTGTGATTGTGGGCACAAGTCACTAACCTCTGCGAACTTCAATGTCTCCACCTGGAAAATAGGGCCCATCAGGGTCTTGGAATTAAACGAGCTCATGTGTGTTGCACATTTAGTGCTGAGTGAGCACGTAAGGAAAGGCAGGCTTTATGTGAGGTGCCTGGCACATAGGAGGTGCTGGGTGATGTGGCTGTTTCAGCTCCTCCCTGGCCCCCTTCCCAGGGACCATCTCTGCTCATGGTGTGAGGTGGAGGGGCACAAGGCAAGCGGGCGACAGTGATCCAGCACTGTCAGATGTGGTCGCTGCCCACCACGGGTGGGGAGGGGCTGAGGACCTGGCTTCTCATTCTCCCTCTGTGGCAATCCCCTTGCCTCCCTCCAGGCTGTAGTTGGCTTTGACGTTGTCCAGTCCAAGCTGGAGTACGGTGAGGTAGAAGAGGGATTTCTCCCATGGGAAGGTACCCCTCCTCGATCGCTTGCTGACCCTGGCCATTTTGTTGGCCAACAGATCTCCCAAAGCACATGCTGTGGGCTAGGGAGAGGAAGGAGAGAGGCCCAAGTCATGGGGGAGCCCGAGAGGTCACAGAAGCCTGCTTGAAAGAGCAGCCTCGGGGGGACCAGTGGTAACTGGGTAGAAGGGAGGGCGGGCCCTTTGGCAAGTGGTCCAGCGAGAGTGAAGCCCAGGAGGTGGGAATGGGCCACACGGGGTTTTGGCCTCTCTTGGAGCTCTTGCCGGGTTTCTGCTCATCCCAAGGCTGGCTTTAGTGTGGTCCCTCTGGAGGCCTTTGCTGAGTTTATGGCAGCTGGGGTTGGGGGAGTGGGGGACTTCCTTCTCTGAGCCCCACTCTGCCATGGACAGCCTCCTCTGTTCCTGCCAGGATGATGCTGAGTGGTCATCAGCCCCTCGCTCAGCTTTGTGGCCCTGAGCCTGGCCTGGGTCAGAGACCATAAACTGTCCCTGAGAGCACTGGGAGCTATGGAAGGATCTCGAGCAGGAGAGGCCTGGATGAAAGCAGGGTTTGTGGAGGAGGGACGGGGCAGGAAGGCACCTGCAGTGATGGGGCTGCAGCCGGCAGAGATAATTCTGGCAGAGGAAACCGGTGCCCACATGCCACTGCCCTGCCCTCCCTGCTTGGCTGCGGTGCTCTATCTGACCTGAGTGAGGAATGAATCGAGGGTGTAGATCACCCTGGTGAGGTGGGCATCAGTTTCCATTAAAAGGCTGGGCCATGAATCTCTCTCTCTCCTCGTGTCCTCTGACAAGACTGGCCCCGGTCTTGGCTGGAACAGGGTGGGGAGCAAAGGAGGTGGGATGAGACAGGGCTGGGGAGATGGGGGTAGAGTCCCCTTCCCCCACCTACTCCTTCCCTCCTTCCTTCTACATAGGACACTTGTGTCCCTGTCCCTGACCAGCCTGCTCCTCACTGTCCCCATGAAGACATGAGCTCTCCTTCCACAGACCCGCTTCTCCTCCTCTGTGGCTTTCCCCACTGTTTGTATTTATTGCTCTATTGTTTAATGTGCTGCTGCCCTGCTCACAGCTCTGTCCCCAGAGCCTGGGACAGAGAGGGGCTCAATAACTACTTGTTAAATGAAAGGTAGAAAGAAAAACTCAGTGGACTGCTGGCTTGGGCAGACCCCCACGCTCAGGGAGCCCCCAGCTCGGGAGAAGAGGAGGAGACAGAGGAAGTGGGTACCCCTGGGAACCTGCTTCCGCCCCTTTGAGGGAGGGTGGGGGGACAGGTGTTGAAATCCAGCAGGGATGGAGGCAGGAGGGGTCCAGGAGGCTGGGGTGCAGGGAGGTAGGGTGCATGGGACAGTGAATGATCACAGGCTGGGGCAGGGCTCGGGCCGTTTAGGGCCAGAGGTTGCCCCCCTGGCAGCGGGTGAGGCCATGTGTATTACTTTGTCATAAACCCTATAGTCCTCGGCCCTTCCCTGAGCTACTGCCACACCTCTGGAGTAAACTCTTCCAACCCGTTCGTGGGTTGTTTGTATGTTTACGCCCCTACTTCTATAGAATGGCTTGTATGGCTGTTCTTGGTTTAGCTTCAGGTATCACCTAGTGAGTTTAGCTAGCTGAGGATTTAGCTCCATTTGACCACCATCCCCCTGCTTCCACCCCAGTCACCACATATTTGGTGGGCTGAGCTTCCCAGCTGAGCCGCACAGAATACTCTGATTACTTTTTCTTTCTTGACAGCTCAGTTTTCCCTGGAGTTTTAAAACTGTCTTCTTGCAGGGTTGGAGGGGTGGGAGGGATTAGGGTTTTATTCTTTAAAATACTTACCACTTTTTCAGTTCCCAACTCTCCCCCAGTTGGGTAAATCTCCTTTCAATATAAGTAAAACACGTCCTCTATCAGTTTCATCCTCTTGGAAACATTTCTCCTTGAGCCTTCTGACCTGCTCCAGTTGGGTTTAGTGAGATGCCTGTTGTGCTTTGGGCACACCTGGATGGCCCTTCTCCATAATTCAGGTTCCTTTCACCTCTCTCGGACTGGATCTTTTGCTTCCCTTCTTAGTTGACACTCTCATTTTGGTGAATGCGTCCTCCAATAGCTTCCAGAAAAGGTGGGTGGGAAGTATATGTTTTGAGACCTTGCACATCTGAAAACTCTTCTTCTGCCTAAATCTTGATTGATAGTCTGACTGGGTATAGAATTCCAGATGGAGATCTTTATCCCCAGAATTTTAATGGGGGCCCTTCCTTTGAAGTCATTGCTTTAACGTTGCTTATGGTGCTGGTGTTGAGGTTTCCATGGCTGCTCTGGCGTCCATTCTGAGCATCCTACCTGGGATTTTCTGGAAGCCTGTAGGGCCTTCTCTTTTCCTCCGTGTTCTGAGAACTCACTGTGCTGGGCCTTGGTGAGGGTCTGATGTTTTAAGCTGGAAGCTTGTGTTCTTCAGTTCTAGAAAAGTTTTTGATTTACTCCTTTATGCCTGACCTCTGTTTTCTCTGTTCTCTCTTTCTGGAACTCCACCCAGCCACACGTTGTGCTTCTCAGAGGGACCCCTAACTTCCTCATCTTTTCCTTCCTTGGACACATTGCTTTACCTTTCTGTCCCTGTTTCTGGGAGACCTCTTCTGTGTTATCATTCTACCCTTCTAATAAAGTTTCTAAAAAGTATGTATTTATTTACTTATTTTTGGCAGTGCTGGGTGTCTGTTGCTTCACATGGGCTTTCTCTAGTTGTGGCTCGTGGGACTATTCTCTAGTTGTGCACGGGCTTCTCACTGGTGTGTCTCCTCTTGCTGCGGACCACAAGCTCTAGGGCACACGCGCTCAGTAGCTGCGGTTTGCAGGCGTAGTTTCCCTGTGGCGCGTAGGATCTTGGTCTGGAGATCAGGGATCAAACCTGTGTCCCCTGCATTGACAGGTTGATTCTTAATCGCTGGACCACCAGGGAAGTTCTCTAATAGAGTTTTTGATTTCTGCTGTATAAATTTTAAATTTCAAAGATTCTTTTTTATTTGCTGAATATTCTCTTTAAAATATGTTGCATCCAACTCTTGTTTTGTGGATGTTTTATTTCTAAGGATAATAATAGTTCTCCCTCTTTTTAAAGTTTCCTTCTATCTGCATTGCTGATTTCCTTCAAGTTGGTTTTCTTTTACTCTGTTTTTTTTTTTTTTTTTTACTTGTTTGGGACTTGGTCTTTCCTATTAGAGATTTCCTTAGTTAATTCACTTGGCAAAATTTATGGAGTCACTGCTCTGCACCAGCTTCATTCTGTAGCCCTGAACAAAATGGTCAAAAGTCCTCGAGCTGATGGAGCTGATGTTCAAATGTCTGATGATGCTTGTTTGGTAGCTCTTATTTAGCACTGGGACAATAAAGGCTGATTGCTGTCCCTCGTGTGGGGGCAGACTCACCAACTGTGGCTTCACTGTGCTGGTTCACTGGAAGCCCTGATGGCAGGGCCTCCTGGAAGTGAGTCAGGGAGGAAGGCTGGAGTCGAGACAGTCCAGCACAGAAACTTCACCTACTCCTTCAGTGTTTAGTAAGGGTTCCCTGCTACCAGCCCCATGGCCTGGTGTCTCCCAGTCTTCTCTGGGCAGAGCTGGGAGCTCCGTGGGGTCTACCTGCTTCTTGTTTCCAGCCAGTCCTTCATTCCCACGTCCAGGGCTGCCTGGGGCCACCAGTTACTGCACCTTTGGTGGGCTCTGCCAGGTAATAGGATGGGGACTCACTTTCTCAGCTCTGCCAAATCAATTACCGCTCACCCATCTGTTTTCCAACTTCCAAAATTATGTTGCTGTTTTCTCCTCTTCCAATCTTTGTCCTTGTGGATTTAGGTACAAAAAAGATCCTTTATTGTTGTAATGGGGTTTTGGAAAAGAGTGATGGTGAATGCATGTGTTCAACCTACGGTAGTTAATCTGTACATCCCGCAGCGGATCCATTCTCCTTGCTGGTGGACATTTAGAGCATTGCCCCTTTCACTCTGGGCTTCCCTGGTGGCTCAGAATGGTAAAGAATCGGCCTGCAGTGCAGGAGACCCAGGTTCAATCCTTGGGTTGGGAAGATCCGTTGGAGATGGGAATGGCTACCCACTCCAGTATTCTTGCCTGGAGAATTCCATGGACAGAGGAGCCTGGTGGGCTACAGTCTATGGGGTCAAAAAGATCTTTCACTCTTTCAAACAAGCCTGGCACAAGCATCGTACATCCTCCTGGTGTGTATGTGTGTGGGCATTTTTCTTGAAGTGGAATTGCTTGGTGGTGGGCTATATGCTATGACCAGTGTGTTCTCTTGGCAAAACTCTATTAGCCTTTGCCCTGCTTCATTCTGTATTCCAAGGCCAAATTTGCCTGTTACTCTGGGTGTTTCTTGACTTCCTTCTTTTGCATTCCGGTCCCCTATAATGAAAAGAACATCTTTTTTGGGTGTTAGTTCTAAAAGGTCTTGTAGGTCTTCATAGAACCGTTCAACTTCAGCTTCTTCAGCATTACTGGTTGGGGCATAGACTTGGATTACTGTGATATTGAATGGTTTGGCTTGGAAACGAACAGAGATCATTCTGTCGTTTTTGAGATTGCATCCAAGTACTGCATTTCAGACTCTTTTGTTGACCATGATGGCTACTCCATTTCTTCTAATGGATTCCTGCCTGCAGTAGTAGATATAATGGCCATCTGAGTTAAATTCACCCATTCCAGTCCATTTGAGTTCGCTGATTCCTAGAATGTTGACATTCACTCTTGCCATCTCCTGTTTGACCACTTCCAATTTGCCTTGATTCATGGACCTAACATTCCAGGTTCCTATGCAATATTGTTCTTTACAGCATCGGACCTGGCAAAGAAAGGCAATGCCAAAGAACGCTCAAACTACTGCACAATTGCACTCATCTCACACGCTAGTAAAGTAATGCTCAAAATTCTCCAAGCCAGGCTTCAGCAATACGTAAACCGTGAACTTCCAGGTGTTCAAGCTGGTTTTAGAAAAGGCAGAGAAACCAGAGATCAAATTACCAACATCTGCTGCATCATGGAAAAAGCAAGAGAGTTCCAGAAAAACATCTATTTCTGCTTTATTGACTATGCCAAAGCCTTTGACTGTGTGGATCACAATAAACTGTGGAAAATTCTGAAAGAGAAGGGAATACCAGACCACCTGACCTGCCTCTTGAGAAAACTATATGCAGATCAGGAAGCAACAGTTAGAACTGGACATGGAACAACAGACTGGTTCCAAATAGGAAAAGGAGTATGTCAAGGCTGTATATTGTTACCCTGCTTATTTAACTTATATGCAGAGTACATCATGAGAAACGCTGGGCTGGAAGAAGCACAAGCTAGAATCAAGATTGCCAGGAGAAGTATCAATAACCTCAGATATGCAGATGACACCACCCTTATGGCAGAAAGTGAAAAGGAACTCAAAAGCCTCTTGATGAAAGTGAAAGAGGAGAGTGAAAAAGTTGGCTTAAAGCTCAACATTCAGAAAACTAAGATCATGGCATCTGGTCCCATCACTTCATGGAAATAGATGGGGAAACAGTGGAAACAGTGTCAGACTTTATTTTTTTAGGTTTCAAAATCACTACAGATGGTGATTGCGGCCATGAAATAAAAAGATGCTTACTCCTTGGAAGGAAAGTTATGACCAACCTAGATAGCATATTCAAAAGCAGAGACATTACTTTGCCAACAAAGGTCCGTCTAGTCAAGGCTATGGTTTCTCCAGTGGTCATGTATGGATGTGAGAGTTGGACTGTGAAGAAAGCTGAGTGCTGAAGAATTGATGCTTTTGAACTGTGGTGTTGGAGAAGACTCTTGAGAGTCCCTTGGACTGCAAGGAGATCCAACCAGTCCATTCTGAAGGATATCAGCCCCGAGTGTTCTTTGGAAGGACTGATGCTAAAGCTGAAACTCCAGTACTTTGCCCACCTCATGTGAAGAGTTGACTCATTGGAAAAGACTCTGATGCTGGGAGGGATTGGGGGCAAGAGGAGAAGGGGATGCCAGAGGATGAGATGGCTGGATGGCATCACTGACTTGATGGACGTGAATCTGAGTGAACTCCGGGAGTTCGTGATGGACAGGGAGGCCTGGCGTGCTGTGATTCATGGGGTCGCAAAAAGTCAGACATGACTGAGCGACTGAACTGAACTGAACTGAGGCTATATGCAACTTCAGCTTTACAAGATAAGACCACAGTGTTTCACCAAATGCTTGTCGCAACATCTGCTTCTACCAGCAATGTCCAAGCAGTCCTGTTGTCTCACAGCCCCAGCAACGCTTAGCACTTATTAGATGCCCACCAACTTAATGGGTACAGTGTTGTATCTCCTTTTACTTGGCACTGCTGGGAACTCTGCTGCCCTGAGGCAAGTCTTGCCATGTGTTTGGCCCTTTGGGTCTCCTCATCCGCCAGTTGCCTACTCGAATGTTTTGGCTTTTACAAAAAGTGGGCAATTTGTCTTTTTCCATATTGATTTGCAGAATTCTTTATATAGCCTGGAAACTTTTTTCTTTTGTTGGCTGTCTGTGCTGCAGGCATGCTCCTCTGGCCTGTCTCTGGCTTGCCTTTTCCCTCTGTGAGTCTTTGGTTGCCCAGGCGCTTTAAATTGTAACAAAGTCAAATCTCTTACCTTTATGGCTTAGGCTTTTTATAGCTCGTTGGGAATGAGCTTTTTTTTTTTTAAAGATCATGATAAATCTTGTTAAATTAAATTTTCACTGAGAAGAGTTCTCTGAATCTGTCCTCAGAATGGAGAGGGTTGACAGATGTCCTGAATGGTGGACGTCATTGCATTGCGAGTGGAGATCAAAGAGTAAGAGGATAATTGGGGCTTCTCTGGTGGTCCAGGGGTTAAGACTCTGCCTTCCAATGCAGGGGGTTCGGGTTTGATCCCTGATCTGGGAACTAAGGTCTCATGTGCTACCCGGTGTGGCCAGAAATTTTAAAAAAAGAAAAAAAAGAAGAAAATAATTAATGAACACCAAAATGTGTTCAGTGCTCAAGGCTTCTTAGTGCTCCAGAGAGAAATACTTTACTTGATCTTTGACACTGTCCTAAAAGCCTACTTTCTTTGTCTCCTTTGGAGAACTAAGGCCTCCTGCCATGGCTATATCACAGGTGACTCCAGCTGTGGTGGCTGGGCTGGGAGTTGAAGACACCTGCAGGAGATTGGTTAATAGGTTATCCAGAGGCAGTGAGAAGGAGCAGCCTGCCTTTTCCCAAGGCTGGGCTGCAAATGAATAGTTTGTGTTGTTATTGCTGGTGGGGAGTGTTTGTGTCCCCACCCCCCACCCCATGGAGCCCCTGAGGAAGTGGGAAGGGTTTGGGGCCCAGGAGCCTGCCACTGCCAGCACTGTGATCTTGGGCAGAGTCTACACCTCCCTGCTTTTTTAACTTATATGCAGAGTACATGATGTGAAATGCCAGGCTGGGTGAAGCACAAGCTGGAATCAAAATTGCCGGGAGAAATATCAATAACCTCAGATATACAGATGACACCACCCTTATGGCAGAAAGCGAAGAGGAACTGAAGAGTCTCTTGATGAAAGTGAAAGAGGAGAGTGAAAAAGCTGGCTTAAAACTCAGCATTCAAAAAACTAAGATCATGGCATCTGGTCCCATCACTTCATGGCAAATGAATGGCAAATGGAAACAGTGAGAGACTTTATTTTCTTGGACTCCAAAATCACTGCAGATGGTGACTGCAACCATGAAATTAAAAGACACTTGCTCCTTGGAAGAAAAGCTATGACCAATCTAGACAACATATTAAAAAGCAGAGACATTACTCTGCCAACAAAGATCTGTCTAGTCAAAGCTATGGGTTTTCCAGTAGTCATGTATGGATGTGAGAGTTGGACCATAAAAAATGCTGAGCGCCAAAGAATTGATGCTTTTGAACTGTGGTGTTGGAGAAGACTCTTGATTGTCCCTTGGACTGCAAGGAGATCCAACCAGTCCATCCTAAAGGAAATCATCCTAAATATTCATTGGAAGGACTGATGTTGAAGCTGAAACTCCAATACTTTGGCCACCTGATGCAAAGAACTGACTCATTGGAAAAGATCCTGATTCTGGGAAAGATTGAAGGCAGGAAGAAAAGTGGACGACAGAGGATGAGATGGCTGGATGGCATCACCGACTCAATGGACGTGAGTCTGAGTAAACTCTGGGAGTTGGTGATGGACAGGGAGGCCTGGTGTGCTGCAGTGCCTGGGGTTACAAAGAGTCAGACACAACTGAGCGACTGAGCTGAACTGAACCGACACCTCCCTGAGCCCCTCTTCTTTGGGATTAAATGGGGTGACACTCACACAGCCCTCAGGGAGCTGGGGTGCTGAGTGAGGCAGATAATAGCACCTGAAGCTAAAAAGGTTTTCTTAGGTGGTAGGTCTGTTCCCTGCAGAGAGCCTCAGGGAAGGGTGGAGACCCAGGAGCTTGGCTGAGCAGTGGGCTCCCTGGGAGACTCTCGGGGTTGGTTAGTAGTGGGGCAGGAAACCAATGACCTACTTTTCCTTTTTAAAAAGATCCTTTTTGAGAAGATTATGTTGGCCCAGGGAGTGGGGAGAGGGGAGGAGTGAACTTCCGCCCTCAGGCGGAAGGTGGAGGGGCATGTGAGGTGGGGCTGAGGGCTGTAGCTAGGAGGGCAGGCGAAGACCCTCCCCTCCCCAGCCTCTGCTGACAGGTGGCACTCCACCCGGCCTCCTCCCCAGCCCTCACCCAGCCCCCCTCCCCAGGCCTCACCCAGCCCTCTCTGCCTCCCAGCCCCACCCAGGACCTGAGGGGTTAATTTTGCCTGGCGTGGCAGTATGCAAATCCATACTCTTTCATAAACTGCTTAATTAGGCGAATGTTAATGAGACGTTAATTACTGTTGTGCCCATGGATCCCACGGAAACGGAGATTATGTTTCTCTTCAAACATCCCGTCTTAATTATAACTTGTGCTTAATTCTGCAGCTTTTGCCAACTGGGCGAGGGTGGGGTGGGGCGGGGCATGCCTGCCTGCCTGCCTGCCTGGGGGCGGGGGTGGGCGGGCACCTCTCTTTCCAGGGCAGTTCTTTCCTGCCTTCTCACCTTTGGTCCTCCATTCATTCCTTAAGCACCTACTGTGTGCCAAGCAGGGTCCTGAAGCTGGTACTGGGATGACAGAGAACAGTCAGACCCAATCCTCCTGTGGGGAGCTGGCAGCCCTGTGGGGAGGCAGCCTTGTGAGTAGATGTCACAGGGAGGGCCCTGGGGCAGATGTAGAGTGGGAGGGACTGCTTGGCAGGTGGGTGGACCAGTGGAGGAAGTGGTGTGTCCCCTGGGTGGTGGGTCAAGGGAAGGCTTCGAGGAGGAGGGGACATGTGCACTGAGTGTGGGAAGTGGAAAAGTGTTCACCAAGTAGACAAGAGACCTGAGTTTGGGTGGAGGGCCCTGCTTGGGCAAAGACCTGGTGGTTGAAGCCTCATCTGCTGTGTGGCTTCCCCAAGGTGCTTTCCCTCTCTGATCATGCTTCCCAAGATTCCAGTCTAGATCTCCTGCCTGGGAAGCACAGGAGGCTGGGAGGCTTGTGCAGCCTTGGGCAGGTTCAGTTCAGTTCAGTTCAGTCGCTCAGTCGTGTCCGACTCTTTGAGACCCCGTGAATCGCAGCACACCAGGGCTCCCTGTCCATCACCAACTCTCGGAGTTCACTCAGATTCACGTCCATCAGGTCAGTGATGCCATCCAGCCATCTCATCCTCCATCGTC
This sequence comes from Bos mutus, assembly GCF_027580195.1. NCBI lineage: Eukaryota > Metazoa > Chordata > Mammalia > Artiodactyla > Bovidae > Bos > Bos mutus. The sequence goes on along the minus strand of NC_091637.1, from coordinate 32,203,035 downwards.
TCCTTCTCCTCCTGCCCCCAATCCCTCCCAGCATCAGAGTCTTTTCCAATGAGTCAACTCTTCGCATGAGGTGGTTACCTTCCTCCATCTGGACCCCGAGGGCCTCATCAGGAGTTGATGTGGGCCTGAGGGGAGTGAGGTCCTGACCCAAAGAGGAAGGTGATCAGGGTAGGCTTCCTGGAGGAGGCTAGCTTAAGGCCTGCTTCTCTGGGGCTGTGAGACTGTACTTTGCCTTACACTTGGGTCCTTGAGCATATGATGTGCTTGGTGTATGCCATTGCCCCACGTCCCCTCCAAGGTTAATCACCACAGCCAGGGTCCTAAAAGAGTGGCTTGCACTCACTGTCCTCATGTCACTGCCTTCCACCCGCCCCTCAACCTGCTCTGCCTGGACCCAGCAGGAACCGCCCAGAGCCTGTCCAGCCTGCTCCTTGGGTCCTCTTCCACCCCCAAGTACCAGGAAGCCTCAGGCTGTTCTGGCTTCAGCAAAGTCTGCCCAGGTGATTTCAGGACAGGTTCTTCTCTTCAAGTTCTAGGGCTCAAAATACCCAAGAGGGTGTAAAGCTCCATTTTACAGATGGAAGACATGAGGCCAGAGGTCAGGGTCTGGCCTCAGGTCACACAGCCAGGAGTTAGTAACATAGCACGGTAGCATAGCAGTTGGCTTTTTGGCCCTTTCTTGGGAGAACAAGGGAGATGGAAGCAGAGGCCTGTTGCCTAAACACCATTGCACAGCCAAGCCTCACTCCATCATTCACTTCCACTTTATAGATAGGAAAACTGAGGCTCAAAGAAGCCATGAGCCAAGGCTGGAAGCATGTGACAGGGCCTCAAAGAACTCCTTGGGTTGTCTCCTCTGACATCACTCCCCTAGGGGAATTCTTGGGCCTGGGGCTACAGGCAGCCATGAGGGGACTTGGCTTCATGCCTGAGGCCAGTTTCATGCCTGGCTCCCCCAGCCCTTGGTGCCCTTCCTCCTGAGAACTCCTTCTGTTGGAATCTCTCCTTCCAGCCCCTAATTCCTGTGACAGATTGTTTACCTGGAGTGTCCTACATCTGACCTGGCCCAGATTAGTGGTATTTCTAGAGTTGAGGCATTTTTAACTGGAAAGAGCACAATCATAGTGGAAAATATTTCATTCTGTGTATTTGCACAATTACAACTGAACCCTTTAAACTGGTTCTTATGTCCCCAAATTTGAAAAAAAAGAGAATGTCCATCCCCCTTTCTGTGCTATCAGCAAGTCGTTCTAGCCTTTGATCATGGTGATCCTGTGTCTGCACTGGGCTGTCATGGCTGGTCCCTCACAGTTGGGTGGCAGGTCCCAGCACCATCCAGTCCCATAGACTAGAGCAAATGTCTGGTTTCATAGAACGGTGTGAATTAATCCATGGATACTTATTAATAGCAACACAAAAGAAAACTTTTCACAATAAATTCGGTGGTTTGTGTGTTCCTGGATTGTATCCCCAGTCTGGGTCTGGCTGTGAGTCCTGTTAACTCCTTTTTCCTTCTGTGCCTCATTTCTTCCAGCTCCAGGCAGAGCACAGGGGGCTCATACAGATGTAGAGATTCCGAACCTCAGAACTGGAGGGCCAGGGGTCTCACACTCAAAGGTTCCAGGAACCAGGCAGGGAATGGTGAGCGAAGCAGGCTGGCTGGGGCCTGGGGGGAACCGGAAAGCCATTGTCAGCTGCACTGATTGTTGCTACGTGGAAATGCAGGGTATTGATGGCCAGATTAGATTTTTCGGAGAAGAATGAGAAATCCAGATTTCTATGTGATTTATAAAAGTTGGCAACAGACTCTAATCTTTTAAGACCCACTGAGCAGTCCAAACAAAGCATTCTATTGCCCAGTTTGCAAGCCCTGTGTATGGTCCAACCTCTGCTTTTATAGATGGGCACCCAGGCCCAACGGGCTGGAGTCGCGGGGCGGGGCTGAGCTCACCCTCAGTGGTGAGGCTCACTCCGCCTCCTCGAACCCTTCCACACCCAGCCTGGGCTGTTAAATGCCACCTCCCCCACCCCCGGGTGCCCTCCACCCACAACAGGGGCGGGAGCCGTCGGGTGTGTTTGAGCAACGACAACACGAAAGTAGGCTGCTGTGGGAAACAGGCGTGAGTCACCGCCAGGCTTCCTTTCGAGGAGGGAAAATAAGCTGCCTTGTTAAAATTGTCACTCAAGCCTGCCAGGGGCCGGTGCGGGGGGCATGGGAGAGGTGGTTCTGGTTGTCACTTTTTTGGGCGTGGTCACCCTCCAGGCCGTGGGGGGCATGGACACTGCTGAGCAGTGGCATCCCGCTTATGACACCAGGTGAGCAATGGCATCCCGCTTATGACAAGTGGCTCAGATGCCAGGCTCCCTGCGGGTGTGGCCAGGGAGGAGGATTTGGCATGTTTGTTCAGTGATGACTTGTAAAAATAACACAGGAACTCTTTTATTAAAGTGGCTGTGAAAAATAAATAAATAAAGTGGCTGTGTTACCAATCAGCGTGTTTTAATAGGACACTCAATTAGAGCGAGACTTGCAGAGAGGCAGACACCCCCACATAAGCTGACACCTTTTTCCCCAGTCGCTGGCTCCCATCCGCCACTGTCTAACGGGGTCCCCTGTTCTGGGTGGGGGGTGGGGGGGTGGGGAGTGTGAGAGGAAAGCTGCTCTCGGCTTTCACAGCACCCCCGAAATGTGGGGAGGGGCAGCGAGGGGTGCTCAGTGACTGAGCACCCACTGTGTGCCTGGCCCAGGGTTGGGCGTCTCAACATATGACCTCTCTTAGCCTTACAGCCGCCTGTGGAGTTGGTGTTAATCGTCTCCATTTTTCTCAGGTGAGGAAACCGAATTTCTGAGAGTGACTTGGCCACAAGCCCTGGGCCCATTTGAGCCGAGTGGCCTCTGGCAGTGGGGGATTAGCAGGCTTTGAGGGTCCTTGTTCTCCTTCCCAGCCGCCCTCCAGCCTTCCATCTGGACGGGGACTTTGTGGTGAGCACCTCACCTCTACACCAGCCCACTCTCAGGTCCAAGGATTCTCTGGGGGGAGCTGGTGGCTCGGAACCTCAGGTCAGAGGCCAGTGAAGGGAGAGGGAACTATGGGAAAATTAATGTGTGCCCACGTGTGTGCTTGTACATGCACACACACACACATGCACACGCACACACATGAGGGCAGTGCATTTACTCATGCCACATGCCCGCCCCCTGGGTACCCTGCTGCTTACTCCACCGCCCTGCTATTAAGAGAGGGCCCTGATTTTAGTTTCTGATAGTGGAGGGTGGGGGGGTTTGGTCTCAACCTGGAGCAAAGAGAAATCTTGCTGCCATGGTCAGGGGCCTCCTGGGCTCTGGATGGGCTGAGTGGCGCTCGCCCTACCCTGGGATACCATGCCCAGATGGGCCTGGGCTGAAGTGGGGAGACTCGGGCCAGACCGACCTCACCCAGCTGTTTCTTCCTCTCCTCTTGGCCCACCCCTGATGATGGTGTTGCTTCGGCACTTCCTCTGTGCTGAGCATGGTACCAGGGGTTTCCCATGAATGGTGGCCCCATCTGATCCTCTCAAGAATGCTGTGGGGTAGGCACTCTCGTCATCAGATTTCAGACGAGAAAACTGAGGCATTGAGAGGGTCAGCAGCCTGCTAAAGCCACGGAGGAGGGATTTGAGTCCAAGCATCTAGCCTCGGGGGCTTCCCAGGTGGTGCTAGTGGTAAAGAACCTGCCTGCCAATGCAGGAGACATCAGAGATGTAGGTTCAGTCCCTGGATTGGGAAGATCCCCTGGAGGAGGGCATGGCAACCCACTCCAGTATTCTTGCCTGGAGAGTCCCATGAACAGAGGATCCTGGTGCGTTACAGTCCATGGGGTCGCATAGTCGGACATGACTGAAGTGACCTAGCACACGTACACATCTACCCCTGGAGGCGGTGCTCTTAAACAGATGGAGACCTGGCTGCTCCCTTGTCCTGAATGTAAGCCTTGCCTCTTCCATGAAGTGCGCCCTGACTGCTCAGCCTGCTCCGAACTCCCTTAGGTTCAGCTGACTCTCCCTAGCACGGCAGCCGTCTTGTCCCTTCCTGATGGATCTCTAGGCAGGGCCTAGTCCTGCTTCCCCTCTGTATCCCAGGAGCATGCAGGTGGACCACAGGGGTGAGGAGATGCCCAGAAGTGGACAAAGGAACCCAGCTCCAGAAGCTGGAGATGACCTAGGCAGAGTCTAGTTTGTTCAACCTGCTGCTCTACAGACAAGGGCATAGAGGCTGGAGACGGGCTTATCAGGGTGCAGTGAGTTAGAGATGGAGCAGGACTCTGGACCCCAAGTTTGGTGCTCGCTCCTCCACACCCACTTGTTGCCCTGGTTTTTTAATTTTCAGAGGTGGGGCCAGGATGGGTGGTGGGAGAGAGGCCAGAGGGAAAGCTGGCCGAGATTCCCTTTCCTCTCCCTCCATTGCCTTTAATCCTCCAACCACTCAGGCTTGTGCATTTTCAACCTCCTTCCCCTTCTTCACCTCCCACCATTAAAAAAGAAATTGGGAGACAACGGGAGGGGTGAGCTGTTGACTTAAATGTTTAAATTAGCCTCACTTTGCTGAAAGCTGGGTGTCAGGATAAATCCATTCCTACAATGTCATATATCTTTCCCTGAGTGGGAAGATGGTGAATAAATGAATGTTCTTCATATATTATTATGGCCTGACACAGCCAAGGCAAGGAGAGGCGGCCCGTGGTGATTAATGAGCAGGTCTTGGCTAACGAGCTGAAGGTTGGGCTTCTTACCAGGGGCCCTTTGCCCTGAGGCCTGTGCAGGGTGGGGGGTTCTGGGCATTTCCAGGCAGCTCTTGCTCATAGACACCTATGGCTGCCTTTCTTCTCCTCTTCATCCTTCTCTCTGTCCCTTAGGGCAGCCTCTCACCCCTTGCTGGCTCTCCTTATCCTCTCTCCAGTCTTTCTTCTCCTCTGAAGACTTGATCGGACCTCTCTGTGGTTCAGGGTCCCCTGGAGGCCCTGTGTGGTCAGGGGAATAGAAGACTTCCCTGAGGATACCCTGCAGGAAAACACCGAGACCCTCACACCTGTATGGCGTTTTTAGATCATAAGTACCTTGACTTGGTCTTCACAATATTCCCATTGATGGATGAAGAAACTGAGGCACCAAGATGGAAAGTGACCCCTTTAAGGTCTATGGGGACGCAGCCTATGCCAATGGGTGCTCCCATCCCCACCTCAGATTTGTTCTGGATGACTAGACCCCCCCCCGCCCCCCACCGTGATGCCTTGTCCCTGGAGTCAATCCCTCGCACATGGTCAATGCTTGATGAGCACATGGTCAATGCCTTATGAACCCATTCTGGGGATGCAAGGTGGGACCCCAAGCCAGGGGGAGTGTCCTACCATCCCACAAGAGTGGTTCACAAACATTCTTGTTCCGGTGGCTTGGACCTCCTGTCGTGTCAGCCCAGAGCCAAGACCCTGGGGCAGACTGCCTGAGAAGACCCTTCTCAAAGACATCATCTCAAACATCAAACCAAGATGATTCCTGGGAACCTTGGAGGCCTCCTGGAGGAGGTGACCCTGAGACAGGGACACTGGTGGGGAGGGGCAAGGGAGGGTTGCTTGGCCAAGGAGGCAGGCAGCCGGGGCCTGAGCATCTCATCTTATTCAAGGATGGTGGGACTCCTGGGGTTTCTGGCTCACTCCCCAGTGTAGGGGCTGCAGGGATGTGTGGGGAGACCTGCATAACAGAAATGGGGCCATTCCCTCAAGCTGAGCTCCAAAGTATCCCTGACGTCAGCATATGTGAGCCTGGATGCATGTGTGTGAGAGGTAGCGGAGCCCTGGGTGTGCATGCACACATGTGGAGGCGTCCAGTCCCCTGTGGGGAAGATGTGTGGGTGGAAATAGAGGAGTGCCCGAGCACATTCATTAGAGTGGCACTTTTGCGATCGTCTTTCAAGTTAGCATGTTGACACAAGTGCTCTTAAGACTGTGATCAAAATGTGCAGAAGAGGGAGGGGAAAGCCAGGCAGATGCCCAGATGGAGGGACATGGTCATACGTTCACTGACTCACCAATCAGCTGTGCTGAGCCCGGGGCGATGCCTTGGCTTGACCTCCCCTTCGTAGTGTGTGTTCATGGGTGTGTGGTTATCATTGTGTGTTGGTATATGTATTGTGTGGCTCTGTGTGAGAGTGTGTGTCCATGGCTGTGTGTCACCGTGTATTTCGTGTGATTGTGTGTGTGACTGCAGGCTTGCAAGTGTGGGTATCAAGTGTCTGAACTCCTCACAGCCCCCAGTGGGACTGTGCGCTCTGTAACTGTAAAGCTCTCTTTGCACACGAGGGGTCATCTTCTGTCACCATATGAGGGGGTCTCCCTGTAGAGATCTTGGCATGAAATGCAAACATTTCATGCAAAGATGGGCACAATGAAGGACAGAAACAGTATGTACCTAACAGAAGCAGAAGAGATTAAGAAGAGGGGGCAAGAATACACAGAAGAACTGTACAAAAAAGATCTTCATGACCCAGATAACCACGATGGTGTGATCACCTAGAGCCAGACATCCTGGAGTGTGAAGTCAAGTGGGCCTTAGGAAGCATCACTACAAACAAAGCTAGTGGAGGTGATGAAATTCCAGCTGAGCTATTTCAAATCCTAAAAGATGATGCTGTTAAAGTGCTGCACTCAATATGCCAGCAAATTTGGAAAACTCAGCAGTGGTCACAGGACTGGAAAAGGTCAGTTTCCATTCCAATCCCAAAGAAGGGCAATGCCAAAGAATGTTCAAACTACCCCACAAATGCAGTCATTTCACACGCTAGCAAGGTCATGCTCAAAATCCTTCAAGCTAGGCTTCAACAGTAAGTGAACCTAGAACTTCCAGATGTATAAGCCTGACTTAGAAAAGGCAAAGGAATCAGAGATCAAATTGCCAACATCCATTGGATCACAAAAAACGCGAGGGAATTCTGGAAAAACATCTGCTTCACTGACTATGCTAAAGCCTTTGATTGTGTGGATCACAACAAACCGTGGGAAATTCTTAAAGAGATGGGAATACCAGACCACCTTACCTGCCTCCTGAGAAACCTGTATGCAGGTTAAGAAGCAACAGTTAGAACCAGACATGGAACAACGGACTGGTTCCAAATCGAGAAAGGAGTATGTCAAGACTGTATATTGTCACCCTGCTTATTTAACATATATGCAGAGTACATCATGCAAAATGCTGGGCTGGATGAAGCTCAAGCTGGAATCAAGATGGCTGGGAGAAATATCAATAACCTTAGATATGCAGATGATATACCATCCTAATGGCAGAAATTGAAGAGGAACTAAAGAGCCTCTTGATGAAAGTGAAAGAAGAGAGTGAAAAATCTCGTTTAAAACTCAGCATTCAAAAAACTAAGATCATGGCATCTGGTCCCATCACTTTGTGGCAAATAGATGGGGAAAAAAGTGGAAACAGACAGATTTTATTTTCCTGGGCTCCAAAATCACTGCAGATGGTGACTGCAGCCATGAAATTAAAAGATGCTTGCTCCTTGGAAGAAAAGCTATGACCAACCTACATAGCATATTAAAAAGCAGAGACATCACTTTGCCAACAAAGATCCATCTAGTCAAAGCTATGGTTTTTCCAGTAGTCATGCATGGATGTGAGAGCTGGAAGCTGAAGCTCCAATACTTTGGCCACCTGATGTGAAGAGCTGCCTCATTGGAAAAGACCATGATGCTGGGAAAGATTGAGGGCAGGAGAGAGGGGATGACAGAGGATGAGATGGCTGGATGGCATCATCAACTCAATGGACATGAGTGTGAGCAAGCTCTGGGAGATGGGGAAGGACGGGGAAGCCTGGTGTGCTGCAGTTCATGGGATCACAAAGAGTCAGACATGACTGAGAAATTGAACGACAACAACCATGTAGAGATCAGAACCCATCAAGGAAGAAAGTGGGCTCAGCTGGGCAGGGGGCGGCCAGTAGCAGGAAGAGCGAATGGTCTGTCCTAGCTCTTCTGCACGAATGTGGATGTGCGTGTTCCTTGTAGTTGAGACTTTGCCTCCCCAGGGAGGAAGCCAACCAGCTGGGCAGAGGGTGCTTACAAAGGAAGGGAGCTGGAGAGGTAAATGGCAGGGTGCCTGGCACATAGTAGGTGCTCTGTAAAGAGTTGTGACATGAAACCAGGGATCCAGTCATGGACTTTCCTTTGTGACCTAAGCTGTTAAATAGACAACATAAGTGCAGTGTAATTAATGACATTGGCTCCATTTGCTAAGTATTAATACCTACAGTGTAGGCAGCACTGTTAGCCAAGGGTATTTTACATTTTATCTTCCAGATAAGGAGATGGAGGCTCAGGGAGGTAGGGACTTGCTCAAGAATTGGTGGTGCTAGGCTTCGATTCCAGGTGTGTGCCTCGGTTTTCCTGTCTACACTGTCAGAACCTGGAGGAGATGACTTGATCTGGCCACTCTTTGAATTTGGGGAGTGCCTTGCTTCAGGGCTATAGCCTGCTGACCCTTGAGTTCTCTTTTGGCCCCGATTCTGAGCCTGGCCTTCAGGGAACTGCTTCCTTCCCAGTCAGATCCATGGGCCTCTGGCACTGAGACCAATGTGGGACTGGGGGTAGGGGGTGAGCAGTGGGGCAGGACTGGGCGCCCCTTGGAGTGAGGGGCATCTCCTCGCTTCTGAAAGGGACTGAGTGCCCACCTATAGTCCTAGGAGGGTCCAAGCTGGTAGGGAGGGTTTGTACATCTGTCTGTGGCCAGCTGGTCCCATTTTCCATAGAGTGGGCTGACGGAGGGAGAAACAGCACCCTTCATTTGCAAAGCCCTGCTCAGGTCTATATTCTTTCCACCTGCATGCTGGAGCTCCACAGCCACCTTGGGAGCTGGAGACCCCAGGCCCCTTTCTTACAGGTGAAGAAACTGTTTCCTGGAAGCTTGTGAGTTTCCTAAGGTCCCCAGGGAGTGAGGGCTCAGTTGAGGCTCCGCCCACTCTCTGCACCTGGCCCTCTAACAGGCTGGGGGCAGGGAGACTGTGCCTCGGGGTGTGGATCCAACCTCTGAGGGGGCAACTGAGCCAGGATATGGGGCCAGATGGGCTGTTCTTCCATCTCCTCCTCCTCAGAGCCTCTCCCCACAGGATACCCAACATGTGCCCCCGCTGGGACTGCCACCCACCGGCTGAGTACCCGAGCCAGCTGTGCTGCGCTGGGTGGGGCATCATGTCACCCTGTCCCAGGGAGGCGGGCGTGCCTAATGAATTAATTAGTGTTGGCAAAGCACTTGGAGATCTTGGGCTGAAAGGTGTTCAATACACGCAAATCAGAGTGATTGTTATTACCCATAATTATGGAGTTTTTGCCGGAGAAATTATTCCGAAGCGGACGGTGGCTGGGCCAGCACAGAGCCCTGCCAAGATCTGCTCCTCAACAGCAGTGGAATCTATCTTCCTTCCCTGCCTCTCTCCCTCCCTCCCTGCTCGCGTGTTCTCCCCCAGCTCCGGGCCTGCTGCCTGCTCTTCCACAGCAAATGCCTTCTTTGTCTCATCCCTCACGAAGAGAGGCACCTGGCGCAGTTGGAGGAGGAGGGGGCCCAGCAGTAGCCACTCACTCTCTGGAAGTGAGAAGGATCCAGGAGCCAAGCCTGACTTGCCTCTTCTTTTCAATGGGTCCACAAGGGGTGCCCTAGGCCTCCTTGGCTGTGGGAGAACTGAGTGTGGCAGGGCCTGGGAGGGCACTCTGGGCCGGGGATTTCATGCCCGTGAAGTTTGCATTGTTCACACAGGCTGTGATGTGTGTGCTGCTGCATGCACACGTGGTGTGTGTGTGCTTCCAGCCTCTCCTCCATCAGACTGTGTTCTCAGTGTGACTCGGTCCTTGGCTAGACAGCTGGTCCCCCAGTGGCTGAAGCTGAATCTCCTCCCCCAGCCTGAGCATGTGGCCCCCATGCTGACAGACCCTGGCAATGCCCAGAACCAGCAGTCCAAATAAATTGTCTCTCAGCTGTGCCTTCCTTCTCCACCCCCCCACCCTCCTACCGCCACCTCCAGTCCTCTGTCTCTCTGGCTCTGTTCAGTTTTTGTACCCACCAGCTTCAGAGAGGGCCTTGTCCAGATTCAGCACCACAAACAGCGCCCAGCTCATCCTTGGAGCCCACCATCTCCTCCCAGCTGAACTCACCCCACTGGTCGTTCTGACAAAAACCTGCTTTGTCAGGTCGGGGCACTAAGGCCAAGAGAATGCCAGTGACTTCTCCAAGAGCAGACAGAAGCTTAGCATGAGAGCTGACTACAACACTGGTCTCTGAACTCTCCAAATGTTCCCAGTTGCAGCACATTAGAGGCTTTAGAAGGCCTTCCCAGTACTCAGTCAACAAACACTTATCAAGCAGAAACTGTGTGCCTGTCTCTATAGCAAGTTCAATGACGGAGGAGAGCTGGAGGCAGCCGGATCTCTGTTCTCTCCACAAGAGGACCCACAAATCACCAACGACGACCACAACAATGAGAGCTGGGCATGGCAGGCAAAGAATCAGGTGCCTGATTATGGGGCCTATGAAAAGTGCTCTAGACATGAGGCAGACCAGGTCCCTGCAGGGTGGAACAGTCAGAAAGGCCCCTGAAAGAGATGGCACCAAGCCTGGAGAGGCAGAAAAGAGGGGGAAACAGCGTGGTTACTGAACAGGAGGCAGGCCTAAGGCCACCTGTGTGTGTGGGGGGATGGTGAGGAGCCCATGCAATGGAGTAGGGTGGGGGCAGCGATGAGTCTAGGAAAGTAGGCTGTGCCTCCACTGGGGGGCTGGTCTCTGCCCTGTGGACACAAGGGAATGCTGTCCATCACCATGGACACTGTGGGATTGCCATTCGGCTCTCCAGTGCCGCAGCCTGGCCTGCTCCCAGCATCCCACCCCGCCCCCGTCCTCCCCTCCTTCACCTGGGGTTGGCTGATTTCATCTGGAAGTGACAATAGACCCTGGTTGTCTGTGGGGTCTTTGTGCCTTACTGCTCAGCTGTAATCTTTCCCATCCAACACAGGCGCCTTTCTCTTCCCTGGCATTTGTCAGAAAGATGGGACAGAGTCCCAGAGCCCTGTGGGGAGGCTGGGCCAGAGCGGGCCTCTTGCTGCCCATCAACTCGCACTGCTTCTGCCAGCTGCCTGAGCGTGTTTGCCGGACACCGTGGGGCTATGTTTGGCTTCGGATAATGAAGTAATGTTCTCGCTGAGGAAAGGATGGAGTCTGCTAATTAGCTCAGCTGCCTCCTTCGAGGACAAATTCTTTACTGTTGGGCTCCTGGGGCTGACTGAGTGTGGGGGCTCTGCGGGGGGTCAGGAGGGTGGGCTGTCCACCTTGAGGACAGAGGGTAGGACAAGAGGGGCCAGGCAGGCAGGGCCCACACAGAGGACACTTTTCAGGAATGCTGTCTCTTTGCAGGGCCTTCCTGGTCAGGGTCAGTGTGGGGGAAGGAAAGGCCTTGGATCAGATGGGTCTGGGGTCCATCCAACCCCAGCCCTGCCACTTGCAGGTCTTGTGACCTCGGGCAAGTCACTGCTGACCTCTCTGGGTTTTGAGTCGCTTCCTCTGAAGAAGGGCCCAGGGTCGCGCCGCGGTGTGAGAGGGTGGCTGTTCCACCTCAGGGAAAAGATGGAGAATACTGGATGCACGGCAGGGACTTAGGGAGTGTTGGTGGCCTCACGGTTCACCGCCTGGGGCCATGCCCTTGCTTTGGTGTTGTCTTAGACCTTGTTCATCCTGGACATGTGTACCTTCCTCCCAGCTATCTGATTGCTTGAAAGATGAGGTCTTCTTGTACCTTTCCCAGGGCTTAGGAGACAGTGGCGCTGGTTAACTGGCTGAATTCAAAGGCTGAAGGTTTTGAAGTGCCCTCTCCCTTAGAGTGGGCTTCCCCAGTGTCTCAGAGATGAAGAATCTGCCTGCCAATGCAGGAGATGCGGGTTTGATTCCTGGGTCGGGAAGATGCCCTGCAGAAGGAAATGGCAACCCACTCCAGTATTGTTGCCTGGGAAACCCCATGGACAAAGGAGCCTGGAAGGCTATATATAGTTCATGGGGTCACAGAGTTGGAAATGACTTTGCAACTAAATAGCAACAACACATTTAGAGTCCAGGCTTGGGGCTGGGGTCCTCCCACGGCCCCAGGGGAAGGAGTTAAAGATCAGACCAAGTGAGCAGAGGGGAGGGGTCTGGGATGGGGAGGCCAAAATAATTGTTCCCTCCTCCTAGAAGTCCTCCAGGGATCAGCTGGTAATCTTCCTTCCCTGTGTGATCCTCTCTACATAGACTTTCACTGTACTTCTCCCAGGGCATCTTTACCACCCCCACTATTAGAGGTCTTATAATTTGTCCCATCTCTATGAGGCTTTCTCTAAGTTCTTACATATTCATGACTGATCAGCTCCACAGGTGTGATGATAGCCGTAACAGCAGTACTCGTAGTAATAATGGTAATCCTAAAAGCATTTAGAAGTATAACTTGAGAAGTGGTACAGACGAGCTCACACCTGGTAGGTCAGTTCAGGCTGACAATCATAATGATGTTCCCACTTTGTGCTCTGCCTCTTTCCCTGGACACAGGATGGTGGGACACCCTCCCACCCTCGAGGAGCTCTCAGTGGGAAGAATCACCCCTCTCGGTGCATCCCCATCCCACCTAACAAGTGGGAGGACAAGTCGGGCCCTTCTGGCCCGACTCAGGTGGCATCTGCCTCTTCCCCATCACCTGGCCTGGTCTCTGGCTCTGGGCTTTCTTCAGGATGGGCTCCACAAGAACAGAGGGTCTGGTCTTGTTGGCTGAAGTATTACCAGCACTTATCCTATCCTGCCACGTAGTAGGTGTTCAACTAATATTTGTTTAATGAAGGAATGAGTGTCATTGTTTGGATTAAGTGAGATCATGCATGTTAAGTACTTGGCTTTCAACAGGTATTTATTGAATGAAAAATATGTCTTTGGCTGGAACAAAGGAGGCGAATGGTGTCAGGTGTCTGGCTCATAGTAGGCTCAGCATGTGGGAATAGTGGTAAGCGGTAGTTTCCTTGGATGGACTGGAAGCAGGGCCAGGGAGACGGGTGAGGAAGAGGGGCAGGCCCCAAAACTCCAAAGAAGAGGCGGCAGTGAGGAGGAGGCTGGTTGGCAGCTGGGGACCTGACACCCACTCGGTGTGGAGCTGCGGCCTGGAGAATGTGCGTGTGTGCACGAGTGTTGGCGGGTGTGTGTGTGTAAAACAAATAACTGGAAAATGAATTTAATTATAAGGCACTTTTAATAGCTATTTTTATTTAATCCCGCTAATTCTGTGTCTCGTGTAGCCCAACTGTAATTCTATTCTTCTTACTCATTTGCCAGTGAGACTGCAGAGAGGGGGAGAGGGAGTCTGCCTCAACAGGAGGCAGCAGGCGTCCTCCCACCCCGGGTTGGCTAGGCCGGCTGTTGACCCTGAGGGCAGGGAGGAAGGGGTGACTAGCAAGGTTGTCCCAAGGAGGATCTGGGAAACAGCACCAACTCTGTCACCAGGGCAGTTAGTCCATCTGATGATGTCATTCAGCACCTGCGGTGGGTGGGGGTCAAGGAGCAATGGAGAGTCAGGTATCAATAGATTCAGGTTCAAATCAAAGTTAAGCCATGCACCTTCAGCTCAGAGAGACTCACTTTCTCCATCTGTCAAGTGGGCATAATACGAGGGGCTGTTTGGAGGATTAAATGAAATAGAGCAAGCCTGCCCCACAGCTTGGTGCTTACTTAATGCTGTTCCTGTCTCTTCCTTACTCTCCTCAACAACCCCCAAGCTAGTTATTTTTCTGTGTTTCAACCTCTCTGACTGCTCCCAGACAGCCCTCAACTCATTAGCAGAGAGAAAGTGATTAACTAACTCAAGAGCCAAAAAGTGGCTGGGGTCCTGCCCCTTTTTTTTCAGAAGACCCCTTGGTGATGGCAGGAAGGCCTGGGAAATGGGGTGGGTTGATGGTGGTCTTGTGGGAGGACCTCAGAGGCACTGAAGTGGCCTCACTAGGCAGCAACAAGGAGGCCTATGAAGTGACTGTGGGAAGGGACAGAGACGAGCCCTTCCTAAGGAGGGACCCCTTCCTGGCTGGCATATGTCTGGAGTTAGAGACCCTTCCCTGCTGCGGGCCCTGTTCAGCTGCAGCCAGCAGCCGTCACTGAGCCTTTTTTTGCCTCTGGGCCATGAGGCCAGGTGTGGGAGAACTGGGTGGGAGGAAGAGCTGCAGGGAGACTTGCCCAGAGAGCGATAGGGTTGTGGAGGGGTGCTCACCGGAGCCCCGCCCAGGGGATGGTGTTATGCTTGTTTCCTGGCAGGGCTTCCTGTGGTCAGGAAAGGCGGGGGCCTCAGAAGAGCTCTGTACTGGGCCAGGCAGGTGATGGTGGGCCCAGACCTCCCTCCAGGACCACTGCAGGAATTGGACTGTGGCTGTGGCAGGGTCCCAGCCCTCCTGGCTCTGCTGACTGTGCCTGAGCCCTCCTCTAGAGGCAGCCACTTCAGGGTTCCAGGACTTCCAGGGCTCTGCAGGAATCCAGGTGGGTGGCTCCATGTGGAGGCAGAGGGGCTCCACCTAGGGCCTGGGCTTCTTTCAGATCTTCTTCCAGGGAATCCCTACAGTGATGTTGCAAAGAGGGTGTGACTCGCTCCATTTTATGGATGGGGAGACTGAGGCCCAGGAAGGTTAAGAGATATGATTAGCATTTAGGTCATCTGATTCCAAGGACAGTTCCTTTTCCTCAGTGGCAAACTGGTGGCCCCAGGGGTGAGGGGAGGGGATGTCCAGACGGTGGGATACTGTGGAAAGTACTGCCTCACTAGGAGAACTCAGAGTGCCTGTCCTAGGATTTGATTCCGAGTTTTCGCACCCCCAGGGGCCCAGTGGAGCTCTGCCCTGAAGCCCCACAGGGCTGATGGTGGTGGGCAGCAGCTCATCTTGCGAGGGGGAGGCTCAGGGAGGCAACCACAGCCCCTCTCTGGATCATATGGAAGGAGGAAGCTTGGCTCTGGGTTCAAACCCTCACCCATAGGCTGAGTGACCTCTGACCAGCCTCTTGGCCCCCGAGTCTTGGGGTCGTCTCTAACATCAGGCACACAGTAGGTTCCCCCATGCTTTCCCCTCCTTCTGCCCACTTTCTGCGCTGACGCGTGGAGGTGGATAATGACTGAGGGTGTGATTTCTCTCCAAGATATTTTCGCTTTAATAGGAGACTTTTATGCCTCTGAACCCCAAAGGAACGATGTTTCCCTTTAATGGTGACATTTCAGGCGTGGTGGCAGCTGCGGGAAGATGCTCGGGTGGGGGCTTGCCTGGTTCCTGTGTCATCGCATGCAGCTCGTTCTCCGGCCCTTCTCTGCCCCCACCCCCTTCCCTGAGATTCCCTCTGCTCTGTTCATGGCAGGTCAGCATCTCGTTAATTTGATTGAGGGATTTGTTCCGAGCACACTTGCCCATCAGTTTGGTGAAAGCCCGGCCTGGGAATTGGCAGACATTCTGCTGCAGCCAGGGCCAGGCTGACCTCTGCTCTTCTAGGAAGTAAGGGGTCACCAGCCCAAGAATAATTAACAGGCGCACAGCAGGAGTGATTAACCTGGGGAGGGAACCTGAAGGTCTGGTGCTTGGGAGGAGTCTCCAGGGATGGATCTTACCTGGTCATGAATCCGGACCTTTAGGACATGCCTGTTCTCCGACCTGGACTCACTGTGAACCACTCAGTCCCACCGGGAGCGATCACGAGCCCTGGGCGCCTGCCACGGTGTGGCCATCTTGTTGTGGCTAGAGAGGGGAACAGAGGAACAGAAGGATCCAGGATTAGTGTTCTTGAGGAGCCCTGTGCCTGGGGATGGGGGCAAACTCAGCAGAACTTAAAGGCAGGGAGGGTTTGGAGAGGCCCCTGGAGAGTAGAGTCTAAGGGAGTGGCCACGTGGGCTTTGGCTGGAGGCCTGGGTTCTAGTCTAGGTTCTGCATTTGGCTTCATATGTGATCTTGGGTAAGTTGCTGCTCTCTCTGAGCCTCAGTTTTCCAGTCTGTGCAATGGGAGTTTTGGTCTGGACCAGCTAATCTCTGCACCTCTCCTGTGCCCTCCATCCCTGATTCTAGGAGAGCTTAGGGAAAGGGCTGAGCCTGAGGGCTGGGGATGAGGGTGGTCCCAGAGCACAAGGAGCTGGAGAGGGGTGGGAGGCAGATGTATGTGCTGCCATCCACTGCGGCTGGCACATTCATTAAGCATCTCTAAGACGGATACACCCCCCAGTTCACCTGGCGCGCGGGTCTCGGGATTTATTTCTTACTGAATGGTGTCATCCATCACGCTGGCTTTGCTGCCAGCAAGCGTGGCGTCTTGCCTGAGTTTCCTGCAGGGTAGGGTACCTTATTATCCTCCAGGCAGGGCTCGCCTCCCCACCAGCCGTGCTGCTACACCTGATGGCCCTTTCCTCATGGCCCGGGGGCAGTTCTACCCTCTAGGTCTGCTTTACTCCTCAACTAGACTGCAGGTTCAAGGTGCTCCAAAGGATGCTGGGCAATCTGGGCTGGCTTCTTGGAGGCGGTAGCAGTACTGACTCTGGACGGGAGAAAATAGCTGAGCAGGAGTTGGACAGGTGGAGAGACAAGTAGGTGCTTTCAGCCTTGGGGTTGGGTGAGGGATGGGAGACCACAGCATGAAGTGGAGGAGGTCCCTCACTCGCACTCATGTTCCTTATGAAGGGCCCCCAGGAGAGTTACTGACTGACTTATCCTGACCCAGTTCTTATAATCTGCTCTTTCAAACTCAGGTACCCTATGTCCTCAGGTGTCTCAGGAACCATTAGGTGACCCTACACTGGTCTCCATTCACACAGTATCTACACAACTTCTCTGTGTCTTGGTTTCCTCAAGAAAAGGGGGATAATGATAGTACCTACTTCGTAGTGTTATTGTACTGATTAAATGAGTTTATACATGTAAAGGGGCTTCCCAGGTGGCGCTAGTGGTAAAGAACCCACCTGCCAATGCACAAGACATAAGAGATGCAGGTTTAATCTCTAGGAAGATCCCCTCGAGGAAGGCATGGCAGCCCACACCAGTATTCTTGCATGGAGAATCCCCATGGACAGAGGAGCCTGGTGGGCTACCGGTCCATCGTGTCACAAAGAGTCAGACACGACTGAAACGACTGAGCACACACATGCACGCATGCGTGTAAAGTCATAGAACAAACCTGAGTACGTTGTAACTTAAATAAAAGTTAGCTGCTATTGTTTTTGTTACTGAGGCTCAGAGAGAGTGGGGGACTTGCCCGTGGACATGGCTCATGATGAAGGTCCAGGATTCAGACCAAGGCCTGTTTAATTCCAAACCTCTGCTCTCACCTCTACTCTGGGCTTTCCTGGTGTCTCACAGACGTGTCTGGTGTGCAACCAGTGTTGAGATCTCCCAGGGGGTGTTGGACCAGCCAGTCTGCAACACATTCACTTCCCTTTCAAGGACATTGTCTGTCTTACTCACTGAGGACCCTCAGGGCCTGGTGCATAACAGGTGCTCAAGAAATACTTGTTGATTGTCTGGCTGCATAAATGGAAGCAGAGTGGGCCCCCACCTGCTCCTGGAGCCTACAGTGCTCACCGCCTGAGCTCCTCAGATCCCACCTTTCCTGCTTGGTTGGGAGGGAACGACCCCCACCCCCAGGCTCACAGAAGCACCCCCTCCAGCTAGCCCCCTGCCTTGCTGCTTCCCTCCCCCAGCAGCAGCCTGGGGGTTTTTTTCTTCTACTCTGCCCCCCACCTGCAGTCACCGCAAATCTTGTCTCTCTCCTGCCTCCCTCTGTCCTCCCTACTTGTTACAAAGAGAGTAACTCCTGAAGTTGATGCCTTTGCCTCTGCTTTTATATCGAACTATAATTTGGCTATCTGAAGGGAGAGAGAAAGGAGAATCATCTCCCACCCTGTGCCCAGAGCAGCCTGTCTGCAGACGGATTGGAGAAGACTCTGCCAACCCATTTTAGGCTGGGGCTCCTTAGGCAGGGCACAGGGCACAGGCCTGACCCAAGAAGCCTCGGCTCTGCCCCCACCCCCAGTCATCTGTGCCCTTTCAGCCCCTCAACTCCACCTTGGGGTATTGGGGTCATGTGCCCCCTTTCACAGAGAAGATGTGAAAGGTGCTGTCTGATTGCTCCCCAGTTCCTGGGCTCCCCACTAGCCCTCTCTCACTACCCTGTGGGCCCTAGTGAAGGTGATGGTTGTGGGTGCAACTGATGAGAGAAGGAGGCCAGAGAGGATTAGGGGTTGCCCAAAATCCCCAGTGAGACCCCTCCTGGCCGGGGAGGCTGGCAGGGAGGTTGGGGAAGTTCCAGGGACAGCCAGGTCACCAAGGAGAGGTGGCCCAGGTGTCCTGTCTGTGCACTGAGGGGTCTTTCTTCCATCTCCCACTGTGCCCCGCCCTTCGCATGAGTGTTGTGGGCGCCCATGAAAACAGGCTGGTGGGGAAGGCCAACCCCCATTGTGCCTGGGACCGTGGGATCTGCATGGTCATATACTGACCCACACTCAGCCCCTGAGACTTCGTCCACCTGTAGCTGTCTTCTGCTCAGCTGCTGTATTGGCAGCGTCCTTTCCTCCCCTCTGCCCCGGGTGAAACCGGGTGTGTGTCTCACGCTCCTTGGAGCGACCTGTCAACCCTGCAGTTTGGTTCCCCTGCTTGCCTCGTGACCTCAGCTCTCTGATGGGCTGGATAAGGTTACGATTCTGGGCATCACCTGGTTGTCTCTCATTGTTGGACTGGGAGCAGGATGCTGTGTCCTCGACTCAGCCTTGTTCTTCTCTCTGAAATGGGGATGCCCCGCCCGCCTCGGAGGGCTGCTGGGAGGGAAGGTGAGCTGCTATGTCAGGCCCCTGCCCCCTACCCCATGGTGCCTCCTCAAGCCCGTTTGCTGTGACTCTGTTCTCCAGGGGCCCCGGGGAGTGGGTGCAGTGATGGGCAGGGGCAACTTTGGCTGGACTGGCCGGGAGCCCGTGGTCGGGGGACCAGCCTGGGCCTTCTCACCCCTCAGATGCTTAGGAAAAAATGTTCAGCTCCACACATGCCCAACGGCAGGTTTTCTGGCCTGACCAGAGCTGGGCCTGGGAGGCTTAGACAGGTCAATCAGCATCCCTGGAGCGGCCCCTCTGTTTTGGCCTCACATTTGCCAGTAACTGGCTGAGCCCCACTCCTCTGCTTGGATCAGCCTATGAGCTACTGGGCACAGACGGTGATGCCCAGTATTTCCATCCACCTGGCATTCAGGCTCTGCCCACTGAGTATGGCCCGAGCCTCTCTCTCCCCTTCCTCCCACCAGACTCTCTCCCCCTCTGTCTGAACCCTGATTCCTCTCAGCCCTGCTCCTCTCTGGGTTCAGCTGAGGTCTTGAAGCCTAGTGTTTGGACGTTCTGGGCGAGGCTTCCCTGGTCTGTGTGGGGACCAGGCTTCAGGTCCTAGCAGCAGGCTGGGCTGGTTACACCGAGCTTCCTATGCCTCCAGCCGGCCCTGATGCCCGCAGAGCCCGCAGCCCCAGGGGGCTGCGCTGGAGAAGCTGAGGCGGGAAGCTACTTGCCTGCAGAACCACAAGGTCAGGCTGGGCTGTTCCGTTTCTTCCTGGCAGGGGTGGGCCCTGGGGAGAGAGGCTGGCCACACTACCATCTGTGGGAGCTGTGGCCTGCCCCTCTTGGGTGGCCAGGCTTGGTTTCCGGGGCCGCCTGGGAGATGCGGGAGGAGCATGCAGTTTCAGGGGCCTTCTTGGGTAAGAGCTCTTCACCTCTACTGTGTCCCTGGGCCCAGGAGACTGGGATCTCAGGGCCCCAACGTGAAGGACAGAAAGCCTGAGACTGGCCAGGGTTTTTTCAGAACAGCCTCTCAGGGCAATATGGTAGGTGGGGAAGGGGATGGTTTTTTCTAAGGTTCAGGCTGGAGTGGGCTGACTGTGTTCCCAGGAGCCTGGCCAAGCCAGAGACCCTGGATGGGTCAAACAGACCTACTGGAGGTTCTTCCCTCGCCCGGGATGACCTGCTGCCTGCAGTGCCTTTCCTGGCCCAGCTAACATCTCCTCAGAGAACCACTTCGGCCGTCTCTTTCCTCCCTAGCTCAGGTTTGGACTCTCCAGGCTCCCATCCCCCATCCACGGGCCACGTGGTGTGGTACCTGCCTGCCTACTGGTCTGTGAGCTCTTCTAATAGGGGTTGAGGCATCTCAGGTGGCGCTAGTGGTAAGGAACCCGCCTGCCAATGCAGGAGACTTAAGAGACATGGGTTGGATCCCTGGGTCGGGAAGATCCCCTGAAGAAGGAAATGGCAACCCACTCCAGTATTCTTTCCTGGAGGATCCCATGGCCAGAGGAGCCTGCTGGGATACAGCTCATAGAGTCTCAAAGAGTCGGACATGACTGAAGCGACTTAGCACGCACAGTACTAGAAATGGGTGCTGGTGGACCATGACTGCTTAAGGACCTTTGGACAGCATCCCACCTGCCTCTGTTGCTTTGTAGAAGCAGCTGCTCTCTGAGCCTCAGTTTCCCCTTTTCCATTGTGACTTCTTACGGGCTACAGCTTAGTGATCAGCCTAGGCTTTGGGATGCCCACCTCCTCGGGCCTTTCCTGAGCTGCTCTGTCTCTGCTGCCCTGGATCCTTGCCACCCGCCATGCCCCAGCTTCTATTGTCCACATCCTTCTTTATTCAGAGCCCCGATCCACCTCTTCAGGAAGCTCTCGCTGATGCCTTCAGCCATCACTGATCTGAGCTGGAACCTTCTGATGGTGTCCCAGTTGCTCCCTTCTACTGGCCACACACTGCTGGCTATGTATGGGGCTCTGGCTACACAGAGACTGCTCAGCATGACTCATGTGAACAGGGGGCCTGCAGCATCCCGCAGGCAGGGTGGGGAGGCACCGGTGTAGGAGCCCTGAGGGAGCAGAAATTCCTGCCCAGGGGCCGATGAGGCAACATTTGAGTACTTCCCTGGTGGTTCAGATGGTAAAGCGTCTGTCTACAATGTGGGAGACCCGGGTTCAATCCCTGGGTTGGGGAGATCTCCTGGAGAAGGGAATGGCAACCCACTCCAGTATTCTTTCTGCCATCCCCACCCTGCCCCCCAAACAGCGGCTCAAATAAATATTTGGACTTCCCTGGTGGCGCAGATGGTAAAGCATCTGTCTACAATGTGGGAGACCCGGGTTCGATCCCTGGGGGAAGATCCCCTGGAGAAGGAAATGGCAATCCACTCCAGGACTTTTGCCTGGAAAATCCCATGGACAGAGGAGCCTGGTAGGCTACAGTCCATGGGGTCGCAAAGAGTCAGACATGACTGAGCGACTTCACTTTCACTTTGAAGGAGGAGGCTGGAGATGAGGGGAGTCTTGGGGTCAGAGTCCAGGCTAGAAAGGGACTTGAATGTCAGGTAAGGAATTATGGGATCTGGCCTCCCTTTGCAGGTAGAGAGCCCAGGGAAGAAGCCACCCCCCCACCCCCAATATTGGGTCTGAGAGCAGACCCTCCTGATAATGCCTGGAACCCTCCACCCACACCCTCTGCTCTGTGGTCTTCTACTTGTCCTTAGATTTCTGCTCTAAGGATGCTCTCTCAGGCAAGCCTCCCCTGACCTCTGTCTATGCTGTCAGAGTGCCCCCGCCCTGCCCCACCCCAACCACTGTGACCACTGATTGCTCACCAGGCTTTCGGGCCACTGAGGGCAGGAATCAGAAGGGATTGGTTGTCCCTTGGGTCCCCAGCTGCCAGTCCAATGCTCGGCACGGAGTAGGTGCTCAATAAATGTTGATTGACTGTGTGGACATATGTTGCAGTACAGAGCCAAGACTCCCAGGCAGGAGGGTGGGGTTGACTGGGGATGCAGAGCCATGGACCTCCAGTGAGGTGGGCAAAACCTGGGTCCCAGCTGGGGCTGGGCTTCTTTTGTGCGTCTTTAGGCGGCTCTTTAAAGAGCCCTTTGCCGGAACAAAAGTCGTCTCTGGCAGCGCCTCAGTGGGCGGGCTGGGCCTCGCAGCTCCCTTTGGAAATGCTTTGCGAAGAGGGGGTCTGAGCCAACTTGTCACCCCCAGGCTGGCTGGTGACTCTGGGGAGTGGGGGCAGCCATGGGGGTGGGGCTGTGGGAGGCAGGGCCATTGGCCGATCCAGTCCTGACCTCAAAGAAATTATTTTTAAAACCTGCGAGAGAAAGGGGATATTTTTAACCTTTGTTCCATCAAGGCATCCCAAGGGAAAAAGAAGGGGGAAGAAGGCAGACGGAGAATTGGGAGAGGGGCATGAACAGAGGCGGGGGCTTCCAGGGGAGGATGAGCAGCCCCAGAGAACCCTGAGGATGAGCTTTTTTGTCCCCAGCCCTTTTAAATTTTTTAAAAGCTCCAAACAGCAAGAGGGACAGTGGAGTTCATTATATCGAGTTATCTCCTCCGTTTCAGGCAAAGATCAATCTTCCGAGTCTTGCAGCTCCGAGGGGGAAGAGAAGAGAAAGAAAACGGGAGGCGAAGGAAAAAAACTCCCTGGACCAATTTCCGCTGGCTAACACGATTACTTGGCTGCCTGGCAGCAGCACCAGCTGTTGGCAGCCATCCTGGCCCCCCACCAGTCGCGCTCAGTTGCCGGCCGCCCCCCAAGGCTCCCTCCTGAATGGGACAGGTTGGCAGGTGTGAGGGCCTCAGTTCCCCCCGGGGGCAGGGGCTGCTGGGCTTGGCATGCCAGGGAGGCCCCAGGCCCTGCTGCTCTCCAGCGTGCATCCGCCACTCCAGCTGGCTTTGTCTCAGCTTTGCGCCCACCTCTCTGCCTTTGCTCAGAGGGTCCTGCCCTGCCAGGTCTGCCTTCTGGCTCCTTCCTGCTTCATATGGGAGCAGGCTGTGTAGGAAACAGAAGCACAGGCTTTGGAGTCAGATAGAGCTGCCTCTGCCCACTCATTCATTCATTCATCAGATATCTACTGAGTGCTCTGTGTCGAGTACCACACATGGTAAGAGGTGGATGTAGAGGTGAGTAAGATGGATACGGTCCCTCCCTGCCTTACTGGGTTCATCTTATGATGAGGAGATGCATGAACAACAAGGAGTAAATCACAAGATAATGTCAGACAGGGATAAAGTCTGGGGCTTCCCTGGAGGCTCAGCGGTAAAGAATCTGCCTGCAATGCAGGAAACCTCAGTTTGATCCCTGGGTTGGGAAGATCCCCTGGAGGAGGGCATGGCAACCCACTGCAGTATTCTTGCCTGGAGAATCCCATGGACAGAGGAGCCTGGCGGGCTGCAGTCCATGGGGTTGCAAAGAGTCAGACATGACTGAAGCGACTAAACAGCAGCAGCAGGGATAAAGTCCATGAACGATGGGAGAGGTTGGGGTGGCTGGGGGTGACCAGGGAAGATAAAGGAGGTCCCATTTGAACAGAATGATAAGAAGGTCTGGGGAAATAGCATTCTGGGCAGAAGGAGCAGCGATGACAGAGTCCCTGAAGCTGGCTGGTGTGGGAGGGGGCCAGATTGTGGTTCAAGGTGAATTCTGAGCCGTGGTGGGCAGACTTTCAACATTCTGGACTTGATTCTCTCTGCCATGGAAACCCCTTGCATATGGCTGGAGAGTGAAGGATTCTGTCTGTAACATTATGTGGCTGCTGTGATAGTTTGGGACCAGGGTGGGATCAGGGAGCCTGGAGAGGCAAGAGGCTGCTGCAGTTATCCAGGCAAGGGCTGATGAGGGCAAGAACAGAGGAACAGGGAAAGAAGGTAGGTTTGGGATGTGTTTCCGGGGTTGTACTGACCTGGTGTGTTGATGGCTTGGGTGTGGGGTGAGGCAGAGAGGAGTCAAGGCTTGAGGGAGATGTAATTTTGGGGATAAAAATTAAGAGTTCTGTTTTGGACAGGTCTCTTAGATGAGCAAGTGGAGATGACAAATAGGCCTGTGGATACACGCAGCTGGTGCTCAGGAGAGAGCTGGGGCTGGAGAGAGACTGGGGGCGTGGCTGGATTTAAAGCTACAGAGACCAGGTGAGAGCAGGGAATGTAGACAGGAGAGAGCAGAGAGCCCTGCCAGCCCTGGGGCCTTGGATGTTTGGAGGCAGTTTGGGTGAGAAGGGAGGAAAGCCTGGGAGCACAACCAGGAGAGGCTGAATCCTGGGAGCTCAGAGATAAAGTGTTTCCTGTCGGAGGAAGCAGTTAGCTGCATCAGGGTGACTGCTGGGTTTGGAAAAACGGAGGTTTCTGGGGACCTTGAGAAGAGCAGTTTTGTGGAGTGACAGAGTGGAAGCACAACTGGAGAGGGAGTGAGGGAGAGCTGGAAGTGAGGGAGTGGAGGCTGAGATGCTGAGTAGGGACTGCTCGAGACCTTTGCTATAAATGGGAGCAGAAAGGTGGAAGGGCATGTGGGTCATGTGGGTTGAGGAACCTCTCTCCCTCTCGCCCTCCTTTTTTCCCTCCCTCTCTCTCTTCCTCCGTAATATCAAAGAAAATCGATATGTTCTTTATCCGATGTGTGACCTTTGGCAAGAAAGTTAACCTCTCGGAGCCTCTGTTCCATATCTGCAAAATAGAAATGACAACCCAGATGTTACTGGATCTGGCAACTAGTATGTACTCAATAAATGGGAATTGTTCTTCAGTAGGCATTCACCTGGGGAAATAGTCAGCCTGGCGTTGGCATAGACATTTTTGGAGGACAATTTGGCAGTGTATCCAAATTTAAAATGTGTATACCCTGAGATCTCACCCCTGTGGTCCAGGGGTTAAGACTCCACACTTCCACTGCAGGGAGTGCGGATTTGATCCCTGATTGGGGAACTAAGAAATGCTACCCCCCGCAAGAAAAAAGTAAGATGTGTACACCTTTTGACCTACTTTTTAGGAATGCATGTGTATACAGAGATAGGCTTTTTCCTAGCAATGGAAATAAAAGATTGGAACCCCCTAAGCACTCATCCTGGGAGGTCTGATTAAGCAGGTGAGAGTTTGTCCCTGAGTGGAGTTCCTCCATGTAGCACTGAACATGGGGGGCAGGGGGGGCTCCCTTTGGAGCACGGACACTGGTGTTCATGTGCTCAGCCGCTCCCTAGGCTGGGTGTTCTTGGGCAGGTTACTCTGCAGTTTGGTTTTCTCCTCTACAAATTAGGCTAACAGTAGCAGCCATCTCGGAGAAGGCAACGGCACCCCACTCCAGTACTCTTGCCTGGAAAATCCCATGGACGGAGGAGCCTGGTCGGCTGCAGTCCATGGGGTCGCTAAGAGTCCTCATGACTGAGTGACTTCACTTTCACTTTTCACTTTCATGCATTGGAGAAGGCAATGGCAACCCACTCCAGTGTTCTTGCCTGGAGAATCCCAGGGACTGGGGCGCCTGGTGGGCTGCCATCTATGGGGTTGCATGGAGTCGGACACGACTGAAGCGACTTGGCGGCAGTGGCAGCAGCAGCAGCAGCAGCAGCACCCATCTTGGGGAGGGGAGTGTTAGGATAATTAAATGGGTTAATACATATAGTGCTCAACCCAGTATCTGGCCCATAGTAGGTGCTCAGTGAATACAAGCAGTGATCATTATTATCTTTATATATAGATGGGGAAAGTTCTCCAAAATCTATTAAGTGAGGAACCTGATTATACACCAGCACAGAGACTTTCCTGGTGTGTAACTGCGGGTTTGTTCTATATATAAACACTTGTGCACCTCTCAGTATGTCTGTGCAAATGCTTAGTGAAAGTTTCACACCAGATGGGCAGTCAGGATCTCTGGAGATGTGGTTGTGAGTGAGAATATGTTTACCCTATAGGTATCTGTATTTGAAGGACTTCCTTGGTGGCTCAGCGGTAAAGAATCCTCCTGCAATGCACGAGATGTGGGTTCAATCCCTGGGTAGGGAAGATCCCCTAGAGAAGGAAATGGTAACCCACTCCAGTATTCTTGCCTGGGAAATCCCATGGACAGAGGAGCCTGGTGGGCTACAGTCCATGGGGTAGCAAAGAGTCGGACACGACTGAGTGACTAAACCACAACAGCATCTATATCTGAAGCTCTTTAACAAGAGAAAGCTTCCACGCAGGCACACCTCAGAGATATTGTGGGTTTGGTTCTAGACCCCCACGATAAAATTAATATTGCAGAAAAGTGAGTCACATGAAGTTTTTGGTCTCCCAGTGTACATAAAAGTTATGTTTACACTATATTACAGTCTATTAAGTAATAGCATTATGGCTGAAAAAAAACCAGGTACATACCTTAATTAAAAAATAGTTCATTGCTAAACAAATTTTAACCATCATCTGAGCCTTCAGTGAGTCATAATCTTTTTGCTAGTGGAGGGTTTCAACTATTGCAAGAATTACCAAAAAGTGACACAGAGGCATGAAGCAAGCAAATGCTGTTGGAAAAATGGTGCTGATAGACTCACTCAATGCAGGGTTGGCACAAACCTTTAATTTGTAAAAACAATAACTGTGAAGTGCAATAAAACCAGGTATGCCTGTATTACTTGTATAGGAATAAGACTACAATATGTAACAAAAGGTAAATTAGGCCTTTCTCTCCTCCAGGGAGCCTTACATGACTGCACTGGCCCATAGCCCAAACCTAGTAGATCTATAAGCCACATTTCCTGCTGTGATCTATAAGCCACATTTCCACATTCCTTGAGTCAGTGGTGTGTACACATACGTGTGGTCTCCTCAGTTAGCCTGTGAACTCCTTGAGGGTGTGCACTATGCACTTTGCAGGCCAAACACAACTAGACGAGCAGTTTTCAAAGTGTGATCCCCAAATGGCAGCATCAGCATCACCTGGGAGCTTCTTGGAAATGCTGATTCTCAGGCCCCATCCTGGCCCTGCTGAAATCAGAAACTCTGGGGGTGGGGCCCAGCACATTGCGTTTTGACAAGCCCTCCAGGCAACTCTGATTCACTGACTGGTATTGATGGGGAAGTCAAGGCCTAGTGAGGGGAGTGGGCCTGCCCAGGGTTGTGGGGTGACAAAGCTGAGATGACCAGGTCAAGGTCCCACTTAGAGGTGAAAGAAAGGGCTTGGGTGCTCCCTCTGGCCACCACATCTGACCCCAGGAGGGAGAATCTGAGGCTCAATCCTGTGTGTCCAGGGGCCAGAGAACCCACAGGTACAGGTAGGAGGGGACAGCTGCTCTCTGCTTATGTGCGCATCCCTCAGGGCCCACGTGGAGCTCGGGTCTGCAGCAGGAACCCCCTGGGATAACTCCGTCTGTCCTGAGGCCCCTCCCCAGGGCTGCAGCAGAGTACCTGACTTACGGAAAAGGGCGTTCTTAACTCTGTGCAGTGAGTCTGGCACCCCTGGGCTGCCCAGTCTCCCGCTCCCTGTGTCCTGGGCTGCGGGCAGAGGCTCGGTGGGGTTGATTGCCAGACGGGTCCTATGGGTGAAGAGTCTGCAGGCCTCCATCTGACTGTGCTCTCACCCCTTCTCTGCTGTCTCTCTGCAGGTGTCCCTCTGAAGAGTCCCTGAGCCTGCTTGCACCCCCTAGAGGTAAGCAGTGGACGTCTGGGGTGGTGGGTGAGGAGAAGACCGGAGGGTGAAATGTGTGTGGGGCAGGTTCCAGGGGCCTCGTCTCCCTCTGCTTGGCCCTCTCTGCCATCTTTTCTTTCTTTCTTTCTCCTCTTCTGTCTCCCAGAGCCCCTGCCCTCCTCCAGCCATGACCCTGGGGGTACTTCTGAGTTGCAGAAAGCAGAAGGGGTTTGGGATCAGCTTTCAGGGAAGAAAAGAGGAGAGTGGTTCCTAGGTCGGATGGGGTGAGGCTTACTGATGCTGGGGAGCAGCTGCTGGGGTTTGGGAGCTTCTGGCCTAGGAACCAGTCAGGAGTGGGGCTCAGGGACCCTGGAGGTCCCTCACTGAGCAGGGGGCAGAGCTGTGGGCCTGCCTGTGGGGGACAAGCTCAGGGCATGAGTTAGGTGGCCGAGCTCAGGCTTTGGGGGCCTGGCTGTGCTCTGCAATGAATAGGCATTTGGGGGACAGTATTCTGGGGCCTGGAGAATGCTGTTTGATGAGGGGCTGCATGGACAGGGCAGACGCTTTCCTCCCCTCCCCCCAGTTTCCTGTGTCTCCTCGGACTTCAGCTCCAAGGAGGCTTTGCTGAGTGGACGATTTCTAGGAGGGCTCTGGCTCTAATTTGGCGTCAGGGGCCCCAGGGTGTCTGCTGAGTCAGTCTCGCCTCCATGCAAGGGAGGCAGTGGAGGAGTGTGAGGCGGGGGAGGTGGCACCATCCCCCGCCAAGCCTTTCACAGCAATAGCAGCAACCAGTGGGGAGCAGTGAGGGGCTTGAGGGCAGGGTTCCCTGGTCCTCCTCCCTCATCTGACAGTCCAGCCTTACTGCAAGCACAGGGCGGGGGTTCACTGGGATAACCATTTGGAATCCTGGCTTCCCTCCTTGTCTCTGTGACTCTTCCGCATTTCCCCATCTGTGAAAGGGGCCCCTCACAGCGCATCCTTCAGGGCATTGTATTGTATAGAGAGGGCTTGCTGCAGAGCCTAGAACACAGTTGATGCTCAGGAAATGTTAAAAGTCACATCAGTTATTCTTGCCTCATGGACTGAGTTCTGTGAGCACAGAGCCTAGGGTCAGGCAAGGGTGGGGTCTGGTTATTGGGAAGAGTCTGCAGGACTCTGGGGAACAGAGGAGAATTCAGACACCCCTGCCAAGGCCAGCACAGACTTCCTGCCATTCTTGTGAGGAAAAACTCTGCCCAGTGAACCCAGTCCAGGCAGACTGCCTGGAGGAGGGGTGTTAATTGTTATTAATTTGCCATGATTGGCCACCTCTTTCAAGTCTACAAGAAACATTTTTCACACTTTAATTAGCTCATTAATCTTAACAACAACTTGTGAGCAGGAGCAGTTTGTTCCCTTCCTAGAGGTGGAAATGCCAAGGCTGGGAGGTGGGGACGGGGCCCTGTTGGCCAAGATAGGATCTGGCTCAGGTTCTCTCTCCAAGTTCTACAGTCTGCACATCACCCCCAACTACTCCACACATTGCCTCCCAGTTTGGGGCCTCCCTAGGGGAGAGGAATGGTTGGAGGCCACACTCTTGGCCCCCATGCCTCCTGGCCAGGTCCCCAGGAGCTGGGGCCTGCCCTCCAGAGAAGCCATGACATGTGGTGTGGGAGCTGAACTCCCGTCTGGACCAGGGGGCCACAATCAGCAGGGCTGCAACAATGAAGCCCCTTGACTGGTCTCTTGGGCTCCCTCTCTGGGCACACCCCTTTCCTCTCCTCTGTGTCTGCCCCCTAAGCCCCGCTGCTCAGAGTGTGCCCCTCTTACAAGCTACCCCCACAGTCCCTGCCCTTAGCTGCTCTCTGCAGTTCTCCATCCCCTGGGTGGCCGAGTGGGCTCCAACCCCACTCGGTTGAGTGAGAGCAAGCCAGGTGCTTGTTTCAGACATGGGCTTCAGCACAGGGATGCTGCTTAGGGGTAGAACTGGGAAGGGGCAGGTTCAGATCCACAGGGCTGACCACAGAAGTCTGAAGGGATGTCATCAGCACACCTGGAACTGGCAGCCGATGCACGTTTGATTATTTATGACTCATGGGATGGCCTGAGGAATCTTTGGAAGAGAAGAAACCTGTGCTGGAACAGTGCCCACATCGGGGGGCAGAGCATGAGGAGCCTGGCAGAGAGGCATTTTGCAAATCTGGGAGCCACGGTTACAGCAGCATCTGTCCAGGGGCAGAAGGGGGAGCCACGGGTCACACCAGGGCATGGGCTCCATCTGCACTCAAGGCTGGGCGTGGGTGGTGGCCAGCCTTAGTCAGTGCTCTGCCCCACGTGAAGCCACACGTGGGCATCTGAGGGGACCAGAAAGGTGAGGGCTGCTCCAGAAGGGGCCTGGGTCCACCCAGCAGAACCCAGGAGGCCTAGGGAGAGGCTCTGGCTTGCCATACACCCACCCCCTCTCCATCACACCTGCCAGAATTCACTGGCTTGACTTTTGGTGTGGGTCTGAGATGTGGACCCAAGCTGTGACTGCCCTCATTTCTAAAACAGGGGACTGATGGGGCTGGGTGTCAGGCCTGTGCCCTAATTGACATCCTATTCCTGGGGATGTAATTTTCAGCTTTAAGAAGTCAGAGTGTCTCTGTTTCCTTCGTTTTCACCTCTGTTAGCTCAGCACAGAAGGGAGACCCCATGGCCCTCTCCCCACCAGGCCTTCAGTCATGGGCATTTCTATAGTGCTTGGGGATAAACTTAGCAGAAAAGTAAGAGCCCAAGTTCAAAGCCAGATCATCTGGGTTCACAGTGTCACCATTTGTGAGCTATGTGACTTTGAGCAAGTTTCCTAATTTCTCTGTTCTTCAGTTTCTTCATCTGTACCACGGGTGCAACAGCCACTTCCTCGTGGGGATGTTGGATAAGATGATGCGTGAGAAGCTTTTAAACATGGCCTGGCACGTGGCAAGGGCCCCATCCATGGAGCTACTGTGATTGCCAGGATTGGTGGCTGGTTACTTTTACGTGTGGGTGGGCAGCTGAGTCAGCTGCAGCTGAAGCCAGTGGTATTTGGGTCTCTGTACTCCGGCCCCTGCAGTTGTGGTGGTGGGAAGGCAGCTCTGCTGTCCTCCTCTGGGTATCAATTACTGAAGGCTGCCGGGGGCACTGCTGGGTTTAAGGGAGCTTGTCCCTGCTTTGGTGATTGGTGCTTTCAGCCGCTAGGATGGAGGTGGGGCACAGAGGGGTGACATTGAGTTGCGAGGAGATAGAGAGGCTGCTTTAAACGGGGTACAGGGAGGCAGCGGCCGTAATGCTGGGGCTGGCCTGAAAGGCAGGGCAGGTGGAAGTGGGAGGCAGGGAGGAGAGAGGGGAAGAGAAAGAACTGGCACATGCCACCTGCCGGGCATCTAGCACAGTTTTCACACACATAACCTCGTTCAGCCCTCATAGAGGAGAGGGCTATCGCTAGCTCTGTTTCCATATGCAAAACGGAGGCCCATATAGGGAGGGCGAGTTGATCCAAGTCACAGAAGAGGCAGAGGTGGGGTTGAACCCCACTGTGGCCTATGTCCTGGGGGGCCTGCAGGGCACCAGGAACCGGTGGGGTTGCAGTGCCAGGCTCTGGCTGTTCTGGGCCATGGTCATGCGTGGTCCTGGGTGTGCATGTGCGACTATGTGTCCATGTCCTCCCTGTTCAGCTGGATGCTCCTGGGAGACTGGGGCAGCCGGGTGGCCCTCTGCCACCTCCTGAGGAATTGGCATCCGGGGGGTGGCTTCCACACTGGAGCCTGGTGCCTGGCACCTAATCCTGTTCTGCACATGACTCTGTCCAATCCCCCAACCAGAAAGAGGGGATTTCTAGCATGGACTAGAGGTGCCCCAGGATAATAAAAATAATTACTGGCTGAGATGTTGTATGCCAGGCTCGGGTTAGTGATAATTCTATTATACCCATTCTACTGCTTAAGAAATTGAGGCAAAGAAGGTGTAGTGACTAGGCAGTTGTGGGGTAGGGTTCTGACCTGGTGGGGCCCAGCTCTGGTTTATCTCAGTGGGCAGTCCTGGGAGAGCCTGTAAAGCTTAGGGAGTCAGGATCCTGCCCAGCCCTGTGGGCCAGGCCCCAGGGAGGCCTCTGATATGCACCACCTCAACTAGCCTGCCAGCAGGTTCTGACTGTTCTTATAGATGTGGAAGCTGAGGCTCAGAAGGGGCTCAGGCCACTCTGGTGAAAAGTCAGGCCTTTATCCCCCCGCTTGCTACCTCACAGTGCCTGCTCACTTCCTGCCCTGCTACCTGTGGAGTGAATGCATCCTAACCTAGCCGCCCTCCCCAGGCTCATGCCTGTTAACACAGCTGGAGGGGAGGAGAGAGCCTGGTTCCGTGCAGACACAGAAAGTCAGCGAGGCAGGGTCGGCCCCTGCACGGGTGGGTGGGGCCGGGGCTGGACTCCTGGTCTCAGGGATATCTTGCTGAGCCCCTGGCACCCTGCCCAGTCTCATGTCCTTTTTCAGCCTTTTTTTTTTTTTGCCCCACTGCATGGTTTGTGGGATTTCAGTTTCCCAACCAGGGATTGAACCTGGGCCATGGCAGTGAAAACACTGAATTGTAACCACTAGGCCACCAGGGAATTCACATATCCTTTTTATTATTCATTTATCCCATTTATTTTTAAAATATTTTTTGGAGTATAGTTGCTTTACACTCTGTGTCAGTTTCTGCTGTACAACAAAGTGAATCAGCCATATGTATACATGTATCCATGGGGTCATAAGGGATTTGCATGCGATCTATATGTATACCGTCCATGCGGTCACAAAGAGGCAGACACAGCTGAGCGACTGAACAACGACAATGCATACATCCCCTTGTTTTTGGATTTCCTTTCCATTTAGGTCACAGAGCACTCAGTAGAGCTCCCTGTGCTATACAGTAGGTTCCCATTAGTTATCTATTTTACACACAACCGTGTGTCTATGTCAATCCCAGTCTCCCAATTCATCCCACCATCCCGTCCCCCTTGGTGTCTATACATTCCTTCTCTATGTCGTGTGTCTACTTCTGCTTTGCAAATAAGATCATCTATACCATTTGTCTAGATTCCACCTATATGTGTTAATATGTAATGTTTGTTTTTCTCTTTCTGACTTACTTCACTATGTATGACAGACTCGAGGCCCATCCACATCTCTGCAAATGACAGTTTCATTTTTTTTTTTTCTGGCTGAGTAATATTCAACTGTATATATGCACCACATCTTTATCCATTCCTCTGTCGATGGACATTTAGGCTGCTTCTATGTTCTGGCTATTGTAAATAGTGCTGCAGTGACATGTCCTTTTTAGTATGGGTAATTGTTAAGAACCTGGGCTGTGGCATCAGAAAGCCTGCTGTGCATCCCAGCTCTGGTACTTACCAGCTGTATGACTGTCGACATGTTACCTGAGCCCTCTGCGCCTGTTTTCTCAGCTGGAGAAGGGAGAATGGTAGTACAACCCACCGTGCCAAGCTGTTGGAGGATCAGCTGGAGTGCTCATGGGCCCACCAAGAGTCAGGCTTTTCACATAGTAGGCACTCAACAAATTCCAGTCATAGATATCAATGTTGTTATTAGCAGGGCTTTGGAATGTTCTAGGATGAGAACAGGACCCTCCCAGCTCCTGTGTGCAACTAGAGACCAGAGGTAAGAGGGGCAGGGCTGGAGCCTGCCACAACTTCCACCCCCAGTCCCCACCCCCAAACTTCAGGCCCTGAGTTTCCCATGACCTGAGGAGGAGCTGTGGGTGTGGTGGGAGAAAGGTGTTTTTTTCCCCCAATTTACGTGTTACCTATTATATATTTATACCTACTTTATTCTATCAAATATTTGAGAAGGCTTCCAAGCATACTAAGAGACATAATCCAGGGCAGGAAAAATAGGATGCAATAGGAAGAAAAGGCTCTGGGCGCATTAGATGGTGGACACACTGGGTCTGAGGCCACCTGTGCCTGCCTGCCTCAAGAACTTCCAGTGTCTCCTCCTCGCCTGAGTACCAGCCACAGTTTCCTGTGCCTGGATTCCTGGCTCTCAGCCCTGAGCCCAGCTCAGCCTTTTGGGGTTGCCCTATGCCCACCTCATCAGTGGCTCCTGAGCTGCTCAGAGGCAGGACAGAGTCTTCCCTGCCACCTTCCCAGTGCTTCCTGGGCTCCTGAGGGATGGAAGTCTCCATAAAGTGGGGCAGGGAAGGAAGGTTAAAGGGATGTTCAGCAGTCACAGAGGATGGGATCTCCAGTTTGCAGAATCTTGCTTATACTCAGCCATGTCCAGCCCCGTGAGGCAGCCTGTGAAATAGGACACCATCAGCATACCAATTACAGAGTGATGCTTTCTAAGTGCCCGCTATGTGCCTGGCGCTGTTCTAGGCATTTTACAAATCTTTATTTATTTAATCCTCACCACAACCCATGAGGCTGTTTCACGGAAGAAGAAATGAAAACAGAAAGGTTAAGTAACTTGCCCAATGTAACACAACTCATAAGTGGCCAAATGGGGATTTGAACTCAGGCCCTCTGGATTCAAGAGAAAGGGGTGGGGCCCACTGTTTATTATACTTCCATTATATTCCAAGCATTTGACCCAGCCTGTGGGCTGGTGAGGGAGTAATGTGACACTCATATTACCCATGAAAAACAGGGCCTCAGAGAAGATGAGGCCTGCAAGGCCACGTAGCTGGGAGGCAGTAGACAAGATAGGTTCCTATTAGCTCTGTCTGATCCTCTAGAGCCACCGCTGGACGTGCCTCCCTGGAGGCTGAAAGGAAGGGGCCAGAGTGAGGTGATGAGGGCTGTAGAAAGCCCAGCTCCCGACACGGCCATCACTCAGGCCCTGGCCCTCAGTGAGGCTTTGGTCTCTGGCCTGGCGGGAAGCTAGGAAGACTCTGAGGGTCAGGACTCAGGCAGGCCCCAGTGCTGCCCACCTGCCCTGAGCTTGTGGGGCTGTGGCGTGGCTGTGATGAATGGGCTCCTGGCAGGTTGAACATTAATCATACTGCTGGTGGCGGGAGAAGGCAGCTGCCTGAAATGCTTGCACTGTGGGGAATCTATCCCCACCAGGCCTGGCTGGACTGGGATGGGGAAGGGCAGTCAGGGGTAGAGGGGAAGTGGGCCTAGTCTGAGGGAGGAGAAACAGCCTTGACCCCAGGAGTCATTTCTGAAGAGGCTCAGTCTGAAGGGCCCCCTCATTTCCCCCCCATTTGTGTATCTTCTTTGGAGAAATGTCTATTCAAGTCCTTTGCTCACTTTTTGATTGGATTATTTGGTTTTTGATGTTGAGTTCTGGGAATTCTTTAGATATTAACCCCTTACCAGATATGTAATATGCAAGTGTTTTCTCCTGTTCAGTAGGCTGCCCTTTCACTTTGCTTCCTTTGACATGCAGAAGTTTTTAAGTTTGATGTAGCCTCATATGTCTATTTTTGCTTCTGTTGCCTGTGCATTTGGTGTTATATTCAAGAAATCATTGCCAGGTCCAATGTCATACAGCTTTCCCCTATGTTTTCCTCTTAGAGTTTCATAGTTTCAGGGCTTACATTTAGATTTTTAATCCATTTTGAGTTAATTTTTGTATATGGTGTACCTTTAAGGGTCCAACCTCATTTTTTTTTTTGTAAGTGGATATCCAGGTGGCTCAGGTGGTAAAGAATCGCCTGAAATGCAGGAGTCCTGGGTTTGGTCCTCGGGTCATTCCCCCTGGAGAAGGGAATGGCTACCCACTTCAGTATTCTTGCCTGGAGAATCCCATGGACAGAGGAGCCTGATGGGCTATGTTCTGTGGAGTCACAAAGTGTTGGACATGACTGAGCAACTAACACTTTCACTTTTCATCCAGAAACTTAATGCAGGATGAATTAAGTTTCTGCAAGCTAATTCTTTCCTGTGCAATATCTATATATCCAGGTCCATCAGACCCACGTCCTTTCTACCTGGGGGATGGCTGTTGCCCTGGCCATGAGTCCCTCCTCCTCACCTCTTTGGGCTCTGCTGTACCCAGGCCCAGTTAGGCAGGGCAGGTACCCACGGCCCCACTGGGGTGGTGTGGGTCCCTTCAGGGATGCAGGCTTCTTCCCCACCCATCTTCAGGGCTGCTGGGGCCTCTGGGTGAATTCTGGGGCTCTGTGATGGGACAGATATGGGTGTAGTGTACTCAGGAGAAATGGACAGGATCAGAGACACAAGGAGTCCACAGCAGATATTGGTTTGTGGGAAGAAGGTTCCTGGTTGGGGGGGGCATTTAGGGCCTTGGCCTCATTCTGCCCCAATCTTCTGATGACTTAGATGAAGGCACACAGTCCCACATTTGCCAGCAAAAGGCGGTTCTCACTTTGGATCCTCAGCTGATGGAAGCTCTGGGCTAAAAACCCACCAAACCAAATGGAATCTTAGAGATAGAAGAATGAAGTTCTGAACCTGGGCACAATGACTAGAGGATGGGTATAGGAAGGGGACAGGGTGCTTTCACACACATTGTAGCAGTGCCATCCTGCTGGAGCCGGCTCACACACCGCCTCTCATTGGCACACGGTCGGGAATTTTGCTAGCCAGTGGTTCAGCACAGGCATCCCAGGTGTCCTGGCTTCCCCAGGCTTGGTGGTGCAGGCTCCACCTCTGATAAGGCCGCCCATGGAGCCACCAGCTTTCTGTGTGACCCAGGCAGGCCTTTTCCCCTCCCTGGGCCTCAGTTTCTTTATCTGAAAAATGACCATTGTTTCCTTCCCTTAGGGGAATTTTGAGAGTTCAGCAAGATGATGGCTGCAAGTCTCTCTGTGGGGAGTCAGTTGTGCTCAGAGTGGACTGTGATCCCAAGGTTCCCAAAGACCACAAGTCCACTCCCTGCCCTGTGTAGATGGGGAATCTGATACCCCCAAGATCACACGGCTGATCCAGGACTCAGACTCCAGTCACTGAATTCCCCATCCAGGGCTCTTTGTCCTGCTTAGGTCCTGGCACAAGAAATCAGTTAAGTCCAGTGAGGCCTGCCTCTGGACTGGGTACACCCAAATCAGCTTCAGACACTGAGGAGGAGCCCCACTATCTGGAGGGGGGTGGTCATGAGGGTGAGTCCTCCTACCCTGACCCTCTACCATGGCTTATGTGACCAGTGGGAGGACAGAGAGGAGGCCAGAGTGCCATCTCAGGCTCTCCTAGGGTAGGTGGTAAGTGGGTCCACGTGTCATCTGGGAAGCACCTGCTGTGGGCTGGGTGGAGACCTGCCAGGCTAGGATGTGGGGTGGAAATGGACCAGTCCCTGGCCATGAGGCTGGAGCCTGGCCCACTGGGCCTCTGGCCAAGGGAGACTGTGGGTTTCTTCCCGGCCCTTGGGAGCTCATGGCCCTTTCTCATTATAGAATGGTGGCTTCATATGCCTCACTCCATTCACTCCTCACAGTAGCCCATGAGGTGGAAGCCAGCCTGCCTCAGCCCCACTTCACTGATGGTGCAGCTGAGTTCAGAGAGGTGAGCTTGAAGCTTGCAAGTAGCTCTGACTGGCTGGTGAGCTTCAGCTCTCAGTTTCCCCATCCAAACTTGAGAACTCGGATGGGTGTGTTTGGGGGAATGTTTGACTTCAGATGTATCTTCTACTAAGGATGCTAAGTGACAGAGTCTGAAGATTTGACAAGTCCAAGAAAGGAGCCTGATGGCGGTGTGTAGACCAGCAAACCCCAGGCCGAGAGAATTAGAATTAGGTTTTTGGAAACCATCTTACTCTCCTCACCCAACCCGCCCTCCCTGGGAGGGGGCTTGCCGGTTGCTCTGGGCCTTCTCCAACGACCCCCTAAGACGGGTCCGAGCCGGCAGCCACTGGGGACGTGTGTCTGGCTGTGTGTATGTGTGCACAGGCATGTATTGGGGTGAGGGGTGTGCCTGGAGGGAGCCAGAGCAGTCGAACAGACTTCGTGGCCCCTGGGCAAGAGGAGGGCACCGTCCCCGCTCGGCTCCGGCTCTGGGGGCAGTGAGTGGGAGAAGCCCTGGGTAAGGGTGTGTGCCCACTATATATAGCTGCTCAGACACGCACACCCAGCTATTTCGGTGTTCTTCCTCCTACTGAGGCAGGGGGAGGGGCCAGAAAGTAGTCCATCTAAAAATATAACCCGGGGAAAATATCACAGCGCCAGAGCCTGAGAGAGATCCGTCTCGTTCTCTCGCCTCCCGCCCACGCCCGACTTACCTCACAGCCGCCTCGGCTCCCTCAGGAACCTTCAAGATATGGCCGCCTCTCCAACCCATGCCGCCTTCCCCTCGTGCCCGCTAGGTGGGGCTGGGGACCTGCCCCCATTTCACAGGTGAAGAGACGGAGGGTGAATCCTGCCCCCATTTCACAGGTGAAGAGACGGAGGCCTGGAGAGGGCTGGCTTCAGTGGGGCCACAGGCTCCCGGCCTGGGCACTTTCCGCTGATGGCCCCTTGGGGTGATCGCGTGTCCCCAGCGGCTTCTCGCCCTGTTGGCCCTTGGGCTTGGGTGGCAGGTTTGGGCTTGGC
Organism: Bos mutus; assembly: GCF_027580195.1. Lineage (NCBI taxonomy): Eukaryota > Metazoa > Chordata > Mammalia > Artiodactyla > Bovidae > Bos > Bos mutus. The sequence continues at coordinate 32,165,086 of NC_091637.1, read as the reverse complement.
TCGGCCCTCTCTTGCTGTAACATCTCCTTCCGCACCTCGATGTCCTCGGCTCCAGCGGGGAGAATGGTACCGGGTACCTGGGCGGGGGTGGGGAGAGGTGCAGGTGAAGCCTGTGACCCAGTGCAGTGAGTCAGGCCCTATTGTTGTTGTTGCTGCTGTTATTGTTGGAGTTGTTCAGTCGCTAAGTCCTGTCGGACTGTTTGCCACCCCATGGACTGCAGCCCACCAGGTTTCCTTGTCCTTCACAATCTCCTAGTTTGCTCAAACTCATGTTCATGGAGTGGGTGATGCCATCCAACCATCTCATCCTCTGTCATCCCCTTCTCTTCCTGCTTTCAATCTTTCCCAGCATCAGGGTCTTTTTCAATGAGTCGGCTCTTCAAGTCAGGTGGCAGAAGTATTGGAGCTTCAGCCTCAGCATCAGTCCTTCCAATGAACATTTAGGGTTGATTTCCTTTAGGAAATCAGGTTGATTTGCTCTTCTTGCAGTCCAAGGGACTCTCAAGAGTCTTCTCCAGCACCACAGTTTGAAAGCATCAGTTCTTTAGCACTCAGCCTTCTTTATGATCCAACTCTCACATAGGTACATCACTACTGTATTACGATTGCCTTTTTCCTGCGCCAAGTCCCTTTTTCCCCCAGTCCTAGAGTCATCTCAGCCCCATTTCCTGAGGCTTTGCTGGGTACTGTGTAGTTTACAAAATGACATTATCCCTGGGTGCTTCCTGAGAGCGGAATGGCTCTTATCAGGTCTGCATCCCTGTGCCCAGTAGGAAGCTGGCCTGCCCACCCCAGGCTTCAGTAGCTGAAGGCTGTCTTATATAAATTTACTGAGTAAGGCGGGGCCAGTCCAAGGGTGATTAAGCACCTGCCTCAGGCTGGGCCCCTGCTACCCTGGGCAGGTCAGACAGGTCAAGTGGGGTGGGGTGTTACCACCCCCTTACGATGATAGGAATCTGGAGCTCAGAGAGGGAAGGCCATAGTCCCTGGGTCCCTTAAACAGAGGCTGCCTGACTCCCAGGGTATCCCAAGTCTCTGGATTACTGGGGCCCCTCACCTCCCTGTCTCCCCTTCTGTGGATGGCAGGAGCCTCTGGGGGTATCCCTGTGAAGGTTCAGCTCCCACCCCACGCTCCTTCCTGGTGTTTTATGTTGTCTTGCTGGCCCTTGCTGTGCAAGGGGTCCAAGTCTTCAGTGGCTGGGAGAGCACGTCCCTGGGTTTAATGAACACGTGCTGGCTGGATGCCTATGTGATGGTTCAGTGTGAAAATGTCAGCCTATCTGAAAGTGGAGGGACTACTGAACCCCACATACTCATCAGGGAGCGTGGACTCAGGACCAGACTGGTTTCCTCTGTACCCACCCACTCCCCGCCACCACTGGGTTATTTTGACATCGTATAATTTTATCCATAAATGTTTCAGGGTATATCTCTAAAAGGTAAGGACTCTTTAAAAAACATAACCATAATGCCATTGAAAGAAAGTGAAAGTATTAGTCACTTAGTCGTGTCTGACTCTGCGACCCCATGGACTGTAGCCTGCCAGGCTCCTCTGTCCGTGGGATTTTCCAGGCAAGAATACTGGAGTGGGCAGCTCTTCCTTTCTCCAGGGGATCTTCTCCACCCAGGAATCAAGCCCAGGTCTCCCGCATTGCAGGCAGATTCCTTACCATCTGAGCCACCAGGGAAGCCATAACCATACCTTGAAAATCTAATGTTAGTCGGCACTTGGTTTTTATTACCTGATTCGCTCTTCAAAAAAGCCCTGAGGCAGGAGTTAGCATTGCCATTTTATAGGTGAGGAAACTTGGGGCTCAGAGAGATTTGGTAACTGGATTTAGGTCACACAGCTGGTAAGTGACCAAGAAGGAACTTGAACCCAGGATACCTGACTACAAAGCCCATGCTCATTCCACTGTTTTTCTACCAGGCAGGGCCCAAGTCTGCTCACAGCCATTCCCAAAGGGTTACTGAATCTTGTGGCCCTAGTAGGGATCTGGGCATATTTTTGTTGGGAACTGTCTAGTTCCTGGCAATGCCAGAGTCCAGCGCAGTGGACTTGGTAGCATGGGTGCTACTCAGAGAGCAGACTGCAAGGGAGTTCAGGCCACACCAGGGCCAGGAGTGAGCTGTTTCCTCTGGCCAGCGCTGAGCTTTATGGGGGCATTAACGAGCCATTTAAAAAGCGCTGACAATACACTTTGCGTCTTCCTATTTAAGAGGTACTAAAAAATAAGCACCTTTTCAGGGAGGAAACGGCAGCATGTCTGGGTAAGATATGCCCGTGGTGTCACCTACGCACATGTCACACTGCAGGTGTTGGTTTGGGTAGCAGCAGGCTCCCAGCGTCACCCTCCCTGGGTGGCCACGGAGGGTGGCACGTCCTGGGCGAGCAGGTGTGTTTGTCAGTATCTCCGGCTCTTCAGGGGAAGGAGGAGGGTGGGTCTGAAGCTTTGAGGGTGTTAGATGTCAGCTGAGTGGGAGTAGGGCTCGTGGGTAGAAGGCAGAGGATGGTACCTGCTCCAGACTGCCCATTTCACAGATGGAGAAGCTAAGGCTCAGATGGGCTGAGAAGTCCAAAGTCACACATCCTAAGACGTGCTCCTAGCAGTTCTCAATCCCCCAAGCCCGAGGGGAATACTATACCCACAGTGGGTACTCCTGTATCTCTCTCCTCCCTTGTTGTCCCACCTCAAAACAGACATTCTCAGAGCCTGAGACAGGCCCAGACTCTTGCGCTGCTTCACCACAACCTTGATCCTGCCTCTCTAGGCCTTAGTATCCAGTTCTGTAAAATGGGGAGAGTAATGATGCTGAGGGGCTTCCCTGGTAGCTCAACTGGTAAAGAATCCTCCCGCAATGTAGGAGACCCCAGTTCAATTTCTGGGTCAGGACAATTCCCCTGGAAAAGGGACAGGCTACCCACTCCAGTATTGAAGGGCTTCCCTGGTGGCTTAGATGGTAAAGAATCTGCCTGCAATGAGGGAGACCTGGGTTCGACCCTGGATTGGGAAGATCCCCTGGAGGAGGGCATGGCAGCCCACTCTGGTATTCTTACCTGAAGAATCCCATGGATAGAAGAACCTGGCAGGCTACAGTCCATGGGGTCACAAAGAATTAGACACGACCGAGTGACTAGCACACAGCACAGTGTGGCAATGATGCTGAGATGGGATGAGGGAAGTAGGACATTTCATAGTTTGTTGGGGTGACCCCTTACCTCCTCGAAATGCCCTCAGCAGTCCTTACCTCCTCCGTGAAATGCCCTCATCTGACACAGGGGCTGTGACAGTCTACCGGCGCATGCCCTGAGCCAGGACTTTCTTCTCCCTCCTCCTTCTTCCTTCTTTCCTTCCATGAGTATTTCTTAAGTACCTACCACAAGCCAAGCACCGTCATGGGCATTGGGGACACAAGAGTGAACAAACAGGAATACTGTCAAACAAAGCAAAACAATAAAGTGTCTGGCTGCTTTCTGAACTTTATAGTTGAACGGAGGAAACTAAAGCTAAATAAAGAATCACAGCACTGTTGTAAGGCCACCGCACACACACTAGCAAGGGGCGGGGATGCAGTGCTGTGAGAGGGTTTAAGAGGGGATGGATCAGGTCTGGAGGTCAAGGAGGGCTTCACCGAGGGGGTGACACATGAGCTAGGCACTGCAAGATGAACAGGAGAGCTGAGAGCGTGGGCGGTGGTGGCTGGAGGGATGAGGGCAACAAGCAGAGGGCATGGCATGTGAACTGAGAAGGATGAGAAAACACTGGGGAGGCATGGTGGGAGGTGTGGCTGAAGCGGGCTGGGCCAGGCCTCTGTGAGGTCCACGAAGATTTTTAAAAAATATTTATAGTTTATTTATTTGGCTGCGCTGGGTCTTAGATCTTAGTTCTTTGTTGTGGCATGCTGGATCTAGTTCCCTGACCAGGAATCAAACCCGGGCCCCCTGCATTGGGAGCTTGAAATCTTAGCCACTGACCACCAGGGAAGTCCCCAAGAAGGGGTTTAAGTTGGAATGAGGAGAGTTATACACTTAGATTTGTGGTATGAACAGATGTCTAGCTGTTATGTGGCTAAATGGCCTGAATTTGAGTCAAGAATAGATGGGAGAGGTAGGAGGTGAAGGTTGAGCATCCAGGTGGCTTGGACCAGGGTGGTGGTCTGGGGTGCCCACTGGCTGGCTGGCCTCCATTATTCCTTCTGGGTCAGCTGGCCCAGGAAAGTCCCCGCAAGTGTCAGGGAGGGGCAGTGCTCTAGGACTTGTCATCCAGCAGGGAGTTGAGGCGGATGCCTCTGGAGATGGGTCTGTCTCCTTCCTTCCCAAGGAGGTGGGGAGAACCTTCTGAGGTCAGGCATGAGAGGGGGTCATGGTGCAGGGCCCATTGACCAGGGGCGCACCCTCTCTGAAATGCAACTCCAGAGGCAGCCGGAGTGTGAGAGTATGAACCCGTGGAAGGTGTGACATCTGCCTTGTCTCTACTTTGAGATCTAACCTAGGGAGGAGCGGTTGCCCAAGAGGGGAAGGGAGCGAGAGAAAAAAAAAAAAATGGCTCGCTTTACTTAATTATGACTGATTGTGACAGCTTGCATCTTTAGTCTGAAAAGTATCTATGGAGTAAGGACTGGTTTTCTCAATCGGGATAATTATGTTAATTAAAATGCTTTCTTTATAGCAGTTCTGATTAATAAAAACAGTTCCACTGCTCTCTTTAAACACTCTAACCTTCTGTTGCATGGGGAAAGAGGCCCTTTCTCAGCGATTTATGGTTCTTCACGCAGATTCCAAGAGGCAACCTGCTGCCGGGTGGCCCGGTGGCAGGCCCTTTGCTTACACACATGTGGGGATGGATGTGGGGAGAGGGCGGGAGAGTGGACCTTGCAGGCGGCTGGGCTGGCCATTAGGTGGGGATGATGGGGGCCCCGTGCTGCTGAGTATCCCGGAGAATAAAAACACCACTTATTTCTCTAATTGCTGTTTATTTCCTCTGGAAAACATAGGGATAATTGATGAGCTCCCAATTAAGAAAAATTACATATTGGGGAAAGAGGTGCTTGCACCAGGAGTGGTTCTAGAATTGAGGGGTGAGCTGAGGGGTGACCCCCATCCTGGCCTTGGTGGGTGGGAGTGGAGAGAGTATGGAAGGGGGGTGAGCTGGAGGGTAAGGGGCAGGGGGAGGGTCCCGAATGAGATGGGGGTGGTTGTTGATGTGCAAGGATGAGAGATGAAGTGAAGAAGGGACAGAGGACGAGAAGGAAGAGGGGGAGGTGGGGGTGACACCTGTCTCTCACCCCAGGGAAGCTGAGCTGGAAGGGAGTGAGATAGGACCAGGAGAGCAGAGGTGAGGCATCAAGGCTGAGAGACAGCAAGGCCAGGCTCAGAGTCACACAGCACTTCTGTGGAGGACCCCAGCCCAGAACTCAGATTTCTGCCATCAAGGGCCCCCTCTCATTCCTCTGTGATCAGGATCACAAAGGCTGTCAGTGGCAGAATCTGCCCCAGTGGCCCATGTGTACACGTGTTTGTGGACTGCGCTGGGAGCCGGCCCACTGGGGACACTGGAGATACTGTCCTTCTAGGCGGGGCTCAGACCCTGCTGGCGGCTCTCCGGCCCCTTTGCCCTTCTGTGGAAAGAGCATGGGCTCTATAACCTGGCCCATGACTCCGCTCTCCAGAGGAGGGCTGAGGACAGAGTAGGGACCCTCCGTGGCCATTCCCGCCAAGACCCAGCCATGACTGGGGTAGGCTGGTCCCCACATGGCCCAGCCAAGCCCTGGATGTGCAGTGGGGTCTGAGCGACACTGAGGAGGGCCTGTCTGGGGGCCTGTCTGCTGGGGTTCCCTTCCCACAGGGCAGCCTGGTGCCAGAGGAGCTGCGATTGCCCCAGCCTCCCAGGGCTGCCCCTGCCTTTGCCAACACACTGGCTATGGTAGAAATCAGCTCAGTCCTGCCTCACCTCTCCTGTCTCTCCCCCTATTATCCTGGGGCTGTCCCCTTCCCAAGAGGGAATGTGTTTTCAAAGATAGGATGATTTCCCTGCCCCCCCCCCAGGACGTGGTATGCTAATGGAGGGGTCTCAGGCACTGTGAGCCATGGCGGGGGTGCCCCTTCTGGGCAGGAACACCCCCTTGCCTCTGTAGACACAGCTGGCTCCTGCCTAAGTGTGGTGGCCCCACAGGCCTGCTGGGACCTGGGCCTGCCACCCCCACCTCAGCCTGCCTAGGGGGCTGCCCCCCTCTCACCTCCACTGTATTTACGTGTCTATTTTATGATTTCAATTTTTAATGCCTCTGCTCTTTGAAGACGCTTAATGCTTTCGAGTGGAACATTTCCTTCCAGGACCTGAGCGCAGATTGAGGACAGAGCAATAAATCAACTAATAACTGGAACCTCATTTTCTGCTCCACGGCAGAGAGTTAACCCCCGCCTCGCTGCGCTCCTCTCGCTCCTCTCAGAAGCAGGCAGCTTCAGGCAGGCGGGCGAGGAGGGCTGGCGAGCTGAGCCTGGCCCCCTGCAGCTCGCTGCTCAGACTTTCCTGCTGCTCCCCTCTTCTCCTCTCTTCTCCCAGGTCTGCTTCTGGCCTCTGTTTCCTCTCTTTCTCTTCTGTCTTCTCTTCATTTCTATTATTTCTGTCCTGTTCAAAGCAAGCAGAAATAGAGATGTCTGGAATCAGAGATTGTGGAGGGGACCCCGGGATGGTGTGAAAAAGCATTCGTTGGGAGCTTTCTAGGCTTGGGCACTAGTCTAGTTTTGTCCTGACTTGCTGTGTGACCTAAAAGGAGTGTCCGACCCTCTCTGAGCCCCCAGGTTCCACCAATATAAATAAATCTCACCATAGGGACCAAGCAGGATTTGGTTTTAATATCTAGGATAGACTTGACACCAGGGGTGGGCAGTGTCTGTGACTGCCCCACCCATGGTGACTTGGGGAGAGGAGAGATGAGAGACTCCTGGGCAATGGGACTGGTAGAGATGGATCTTCATGCCTTTGTGTGCATGAGTGTGCACGTGTTCACTAATGCCTGCATCCGTATGGAAGTCTGTGTGAGAGTATTTATGTATGTGTCCTGGCCTCCAGGGTCATGAGGCCCCACCACTGTTCACCTGGGATGGCTTCTGATCCTCTGCAGGACTTGTGAGAGCACCTACAGCGGGGAACGCACATCTGCATTGCGAGGCTGAATGGTACAGGCGGAGGTTAGGCACACCGACTCTGCCTGGGTGCAATTCTGGCTTTGTCATTTAGTGCTGTGTGACCTTGGATGGGTCACTGAACCTCTCTGAGCTTCAGTTCCCCAATCTGTAAAACAGAGATAAAATAGTGCTTCCCTCATAACTTTGTTGTACAGATTAAATGGGTTAGTTGCCTATAAAGTGCCTGGTACATATTAAGTGCAGTGTATTGATAAATGTTTGCTGTCGTAATTGTTTAACACACACACACAGAACACACTCTCGTCCCCCAACCCACTGACCATGAGATACCAGTGATGCAGTCGGCACATGTGCCCAGACCCACGTGCCTCCAACACCCAGTGGGTACCACAGCCTGCAAGGGGGGAGGAGCCCAGCACCTATCAAAGCAGCCTGGGGCGGCTTCCTGGAGGAGGTGGTGCCGGTGCTGGGGTCCAGGTAGATACTAGGGGTCCAGATACATGGGTGGACCTGAGCACCTATTGGGCCAGGGCAGGAAGAATATTTGGAGAGTCCCAGGGCCCAGATGGCTATGCTTACATTGATTCTAGGGAAGCAGGGTGGGGAAGGACAAACATTTAGTAGGCACCAACTACCTGCAGAGATCTTGTACATGTTACCTCTCTGTGGAGATGAGGAAACTGCATCTGAACCCTGAGATGTAACTCGCCCCAGGTCACCCGAACTGCGGCAGAGGCAGGATTTGAATAGGTGTCTGTTTAATCCTGAAGTGCTACTCCACTTGTGGCTCCAGTTCCAATGCTGCAAGACTGGAGAAAAGCAGCCGGTCCACACCATCTCCCTACAGTGTCCTACTCCACTGGACACCGGCGGTGACAGGAGGTCACTGCCTTTCAGGACAGTTCATGCCCTTTTCACAGGGTTCCACTCACTCTAACCACGGTGTTCAGCCTCAGCCCAACTCCAGTTGCTCTACATCATCCCTCACGCACTCCGCACCCCTTGAGCCCCGCCCTGCCTGGTGGGCCCACACAGAGCAGGCTGCACCATTTCCTCCCTGTGTCCCACGGACGTGGGAAAGTAATGGGAAGTGCCCTTCAGTGAGTGCCTGCAGCGTACCGGATGTGGTACATGGCACCGTGGCCTTCCACCTGTGGCCACGGTCGCCCTGTAGAACAGGCTTGTACCCCGCCCTAGGCGTTGTGTGTCCCACACAGCCAGGCCCCTCAATGGCATCCAGGGCAACCCGGTATAGTGCTCAGCCTGAAGTGTTCAGTTTCCAAGAGTATTTAAACAGATGAGTGTACCAGGTTATAATTTTAGCCCATTATAGCTGATGTCTTCTCAGGGCCATAAAACAGCAAACTTTTACCGCTGGAAGCAGCTTCCAGCAAGATGTGGGGGAATTATCCTGTCGTCGAGTCATCGGGGTGTCAGTTACTGTTTTGGGGAGAGTGGATCATGTGGGTATTTATAGGCACATGCACCTTTCCCCATGCACAGGCGAGCCAGCCTCATCAGGGGAGAGAGGATGCTGCCAGGGGCGCAGAGACCCGGGAGCTCTCGCTCATTCACTTGACAAGCATGACTGAGCGCCTACTATGCGCCAGGTACTGATGCACAAACTCCCTCTGGCTGGCGGGAAAAGAAGACACGAACAAAATAACAGCACACAGGGGATCTGAAATCGCTGATGGTGCAGTGATGGGGTGAATAGGGACACCTGTGGGGTGGGGCCCAGGCCCCTCTCAGGTGAGGCTGCACCTGTGTGAGGCCCCGAGTGTGAAAGAGGCAGCTGTGTGGTAGGAGGGAGGGGATCTCACATGAGGGTGTTGGCCTGGTACCCTGGCTATGCGGAGGAACTGCGATGTTTTCCAAGGGGGTGATGACCAGCTAGCTCCTGATGGGTTAAGCCGGAGAGTGACAGATCTGATTTATGATTTTTAAAGAGCTTTCTGGCTGCTGTAGGAGGGTAAGGCAGAGAAGTGATGGAGGCTTGGGCCAAGGTGGTAGCCATGGAGATGGAGAGAGGAAGATGATTTTAGACTCATCGTGGAGGCAGAACTAAGAGTTGGGAGAATTCCCTGGTCCAGTGGTTAAGGACTCCATACTCTCACTGCAGAGGACCCCAGTTCAATCCCTGGTTGGGGAACTAAGATCCGACAACACATGTGGTGTCCCCCCCCCCAAAAAAAAAAAAAGAACTGGGAGAAAGACATGATGGAAGCAAGGGGTCTCCTTGATTCGTGACTTGAGCCACTGTGGCCATTTTCTGAGATGGGGAGGACCAGATGAGGTTTGAGATCGGGAGTCAGATGGGAGTTTCGTTTTGATTACCTCCGGAAGCAGAAATGTCCACTGATAGCTGGGTCCACAGGGCTGGAGATCAGGGAGAGACTGAGCAGGGGGTGGAGATCTGGGGGCCGATGGCTGTAGGTGGAGTTTGTGGACAAAGGCACAGATCGCCCAGGAAGAGATCTGGATGGTGGAGAGAGAGGACCCAGGTCTGGGGCCTAGGCTCCTGCATGGAGAGTGGGTGGAGGTGAAAGAGTCAGCATAGGAGGCTGACAGGGCACACCCCAGGAGAGCAAGGAAAGCCAGGATGGTGGCATCTCAGAAGCCAAATAAAAGTCGCTCAGTCGTGTCCAACTCTTTGCGACCCCATGGACTATCTAGTCCATGGAATTCTCCAGGCCAGGATACTGGAGTGGGTAGCCTTTCCCTTCTCCAGGGGATCTTCCCAACCCAGGGATTGAACCCAGGTCTCCGGCATTGCAGGAGAATTCTTTACCAGCTGAGCCACGAGGGAAGCTCCAGAAGCCAAGAGGGGGTTCCAAACAGAAGGACGAAAACAGCCATGGTTGAGGATGCTGTGAGGGTGGGTAAGATGGAGACACTATTGCTTTTGACAATAGGAGGCCAGGATGGGAAGAGAGAAGTGTCATGAAGGGGTGAATGCATCCAACTTCAAGTAGGTTGAAGATGGCTGGAGAGAGAAGGGAGAAAGAGCGTAGTTGGCTTTTCCTAGAAATGTTGTGAAGAGGGAAAAACAGTGGATGGAGTGGGGGCTGGAGAGGGGAGAGTCACAGGAAAATTCAAAGAATGTTTAGGTGAGTCCCGGATACCCCTCCACCGGACTGCCCTCAGTGGTAATGTTCTGTGTAGCTCTAATACACAGCAAATATCAAACCTGGTCACTGACATTGGTCAAGTCATAGATCTCATTCAGATTTCCCAGTCGTATGTGTATGTGAGTGTATGAGCGCACATCAGTTACATGTTAATTGTGTAACTGATCAGTTACACGTTGTAACGTTACACATTACAGTTCAATGTGTAATTGCACTGCATGTGTAGTTTGGTAACCACCATCACAGTCAAGATTCAGACTGTTCCATCACCATGAGGCTCCCTGGGCTACCCCACCCCTCCCCACGGTCCCTCCCCTGCAGCTCCCACTACTTTATCCTCCGTCTCTGTAGTTTTGTTACTTTGTGAGTGTTATATAAATGGAATCATACACTACAGAATCGTCTGAGATTGAATTTTTAAAAAACTCAGCATAATTAAGAAAGGGGTTTTTAAAGGACAAGAGATAGCAGAACATGACTGCTGATGGGGGAGGATGGTGGATCCAATAGATGATAAGATGGGTGATGCCAGGAGACATTGTAGTGGTGGGAGCCAAATCCCTGGGACCAGAAGTGATGGGCTCAGAGTCCAAGAGGAGCAATGGACCCTTAACAGGCAGCATGGCCCCTCCGCAGGCAGGAAGAGGGGATACAGGCAGAAGAAAGTGGGCTTCTGGAATCTGCAGTGGGCAGGGAGGGAGTTCACATCTGGTGCTTTATGACAGGTCAGACAGAGCTGGGAGGTACGGGGCAAGTGGGGACCGGGAGACATGGTCATGTTGGAGAGCAGGAAGTGAGCCAGCCCATGACTGAGCTGGGACTGTTGGGCAGTACTGGGACCACTCAAGGTCTGAGATTTTGAGCTCACAGAGGGGACGGTGTGCATGGCAGGCTCATTTTCTCCAAGCGCATTGACTTTTCAGTGTTAGGTGCCCAGAAGGTGCTAGTTGGATTTCTCCAGATACGGGTTTCATGAAAGTACTGCCAAAGGAGAGAGGCAGGCAATGCATTTGAGGGATTTATTATACTGATGGATCATGGAGCTCAAACTAGACAAAGAGGGTGAGGACAGAAGAGCAGTGAGAGAAAGAGGGAGGTGTGAAGATCTCAGGGTGATGAGAGACTGGTGGCAAGAGGGCTAAGAAGAGGCACAGGTGGGCCGGGCAAGGAGGCTTGACTGGAAGCTGTGTTGGAGACAAGGGCCTGGCTGTGGCCCAGGATGGGAGCTGGCAGACATGGAGGCCAAAGGTCACTGGAGGCAGGAGATCTGGGAACAGGGAACCCCAGCGTTGGTCATCCCTAGCGTGGGGAGGTCACCTAAAGGGTGACAAGGGCTGAGGCTCAGAGGAAGATGGGAGCCTCTCAGCGGATGAGGAGAAGTGGCCAGGAAGGTGGAAGGAGGAGATGGTGGAGGCAGTCTGACAGGGTAAGCATCCAAGGGGCAGGAAAATTCTAGGTGGGAGAGGTTTGGAGCTGAGGTCTGGAAGGGGCTCAGAGGAGTGGGGAGCACTTCAGCCTGCAGATAGATGGTCTAGCAGAAGCCATCTATAAATGTCATTGTATGCCCATCCCCCAGATGGGAAAACAGAGGCCTGAGAGGTTGAGCAAGTTCAGAAATGATGGGTTCTGTGGAAGCTTGGCTGAAGCCTCCTTGAAAGTTAGTGTGGTGGTGAAGAAGGCAGGTTCAGGAGCTAGCATGCTGCCTAGAATTGAGTTCTTCTGCCTCCTCCTACCAATAAGCTGCTTTTTAAACCTCCCTGGGCCTTGCTTCATTTGTGAAATGGAGCTAATAACAGTATATATTCCACAGGTGGTCATGAGGATTGAGTGAGTTAATACGTGCATCCTATGAGTCCTGGAGCCAACCTTGTTAATATTAAGGGAAACTGAGGCTCAGAGCGAGAAACTTGCTTGTCCAGTCCCAGGGGTCCCTGGCATCCCTGCCAGATCCCGTCCCCCTGCTCCAGGCACATCCTACCCACTGCACTGCCTCGCTTCCCCCAAACACATGGTTCTGTCAGGGTCAGCCTGGATGCTCCAGCAGCCTTAGAAGGAAGCAGGGTGAGGGCCTCGTTCCCATTTGGCAGATGGGGAAACTGAGGCAGGATGGCATCTTTTCTCTAGGTGCATTCTGGAGCACCCAGGGAGGGTAGGCTCTGTATTATCAGCCAGTCTTTCCTGTGGGAGGGACACCGAGGTGACATAGACACTGTTCCAGTCCCCATGCCACAGTGTCACAGGGGAGGCAGGACAAAACCATGAGCCAAGCAAGTAGCATTAAACAATGGAATACACAGCAAGAAATGCTTGCTCCAGGTGACAGGGATGTGGGGCTGGAGGATCTCAGAAGGGGAAAGAAAGGTCTGGTGACTGCGGTGGTGAAGGAGGAGCAAGGGGCGGGGCTGGGATTTGAAGGGTGCTATGAGTTTAGAGAGAGGGGGCCTTCTCAGGGAGAGAGAGAAGAGGAGCTGTGAGCAAAAGCCCAGAGCAGGGGTGGGGAGGAGGCTTCTGCTAGAGCAGAAGAGGCGGAGGGTGAGGCCTTGCAGGCCGGCTCCCACGATGTCTCAATCTTCTCCAAGACTGGTGAACCAGATGTCCCTGAGGCTTGTGAACAGATGCCAACAGCGGGAAATTGGCCAGTGGATTCTCTGTGGCCCAGCACGCCTGAAGCCGCCAAGAGCTGAGGCAGAGGGGCCTGCAGGCCGGAGTGGGGGCTCTTGGCCCCTGGGGGTGCGCTGGGCCAGCCAGCGGTGCAAAACGGGGCTAGCCTTGGCCGCTCCTTGACCCTCCCGGGCGGGCTGTGGGGGGTGTCACGGCCCTGTGAAGTCTTCTTCAGTGAAACAGAAGCCAGCGCTGGGAGTGATGCGAAGGAGGTGAAGGCTCTTAGCTCCCTGGCAGAGACACCCTGCAGAAACCCGAGGCACGTCAGAAAGCAGAGTTTTGGGAGAAGCTTTGATTTAGAGAACAAGGTTTTGGCATCAAACTGCGATCAGAGAACAGCGGCAGCCCGCCACGCCGTGAAACTGAGCACCATAAACCTCATTAATCTGAGGCCTCCGTGTTCAAAGCGACGCCTAATTAGAAAGAGCCGAGACTCTTCACCAGGCTGGGTGGCCCATTGTTCCTGCTGGACAAGTCACACCAGGTGACTTCAAAGCCCACTCCTTCCGTCCCTCCGCCGTGCAGCGCCAATTAGCCAGCATTTAGAGCGGGCCACCCTGGCTGGTGAGCTTGGCTGTGCTCACGCTCCATTTGGTGCCAGAGCTGGGGGCCTCCGCGCCGTTCTCTAGCTCCTGGGGTAACAGAGCCAAGCCAAGTGCCAGGCGCAGGTGGGAGTGTGGTGCAGTCTGCCGGTGCTCAGAGCCTGGGAGGAGCTGGAGAACGCCACACTCTCACTTCCCATCCTTCAGCTGCCTTCTCCGGAGGCCCCAGGAGAGGGCCTAGGATGTCTACCCCGAGGTCACACTTGGTCTGGGGACACCCTGTGAGATCTTGCTGGGTGGTCTGATCCGCATGAACTCTGGGTCCCCAAGGGGATGCAATATCCCGCCTTCCCTGGTTTTCACCCCCACCCCACACTGTGCCAAGGGCCTTGCATATAGTACGTGCTCAGTAAGGGTCTGTGGGCCAGGGTAGCGCCTCCTTGAGCCAGATGCTGTGAGGGGCTGGTGACTGTACCAGGATGCAGTAGGCAGCCAGTGTTGCTTGGAAGCCTCTGTTTAGAGTTGGGCTAGGCTTTCAGCAGTGTTCCATTTTCAGTCTGGAACACCTGGGTCCTGGGAAACCATGGGTTTTTCTCTGCCTTTCAGGATGTTGAACTGCAGTTGAATCTAGAGGCAGGGGAGGCACAGAAGGAAGACTCAGGGTCATGAGCCTGAAAGAGCCCAGGACTGGCACTGGGGACTCCAGGATTCCAGACCTGTCGTCGGCACTGACTGGCTACCTTGTGCTTTTGAGCAGGTTGTTTACCTTCTCTCAGCCTCAGTTTCCAAATCTGGGGACGGGAATGATAGCTCTTTCCTCCAGCACTCTGGACTTCATACAGTGAGGTCAGATGGGGGACTAAGCGTGAACCTGCCCCAGCATCTGTTCAGAGTGCAGGGGGGAGATGGGGATACTCCTGGCTTTGCTTGTACAGCTCTAGAGGCTGGGTGCTCATCACCTTTTGAGGCTGCCTTTTAAATCGCTGGATAGTTGCAGTTATTAGAATGGTCATTATATTAATTTCCTAGGGCTGCCATAACAAAGTACCATAAACCTAGTGGATTAAAACAACAGAAACTTATTTTCTGAGTTCTGAGAATTGGACTATAAAGAAAGCTGAGCGCCGAAGAATTGATGCTTTTGAACTGTGGTGTTGGGGAAGATTCTTGAGAGTCCCTTGGACTGCAAGGAGATCCAACCAGTCCATCCTAAAGCAGATCAGTCCTGGGTGTTCATTGGAAGGACTGATGTTGAAGCTGAAACTCCAATACTTTGGCCACCTGATGTTAAGAGCTGACTCATTTGAAAAGACCCTGGTGCTGGGAAAGATTGAGGGCAGAAGAAGGGGACGACAGAGGATGAGATGGTTGGATGGCATCACCGACTCAATGGACATGGGTTTGTGTGGACTCCAGGAGTTGGTGATGGACAGGGAGGCCTGGCGTGCTGCGGTTCATGGGGTTGCAAAGAGTCGGACATGACTGAGCGACTGAACTGAACCGAGAGGCTAGAAGTCTGAAATCAAGGTGTTGGCAGGGCTCTGCTCCCTCTGGAGTTTCTAGGGATGGAAATTTCTTGTTTCTTCCAGCTTTTCATGGTTGTTTGGCATTGCTTGGCTTGTAGAAAAATCATTCCACTCTCTACATCCATCTTCACAGGGCATTCTTCCTGTTTGTGGGTCTGTGTCCAAAATTCCCTCCTCTCATAAAGACACGAGTCACTGGGCAAGATCCTACCATAATAAAGCATGACCTCATCTTAGCTAATTACGTCTGCAGTGGCTAATTACCCTGTTTCCAGATAAAGCCATGTTCTGAGGTTCCAGGTTGACATGAATCTGGGACACAATTCAACCAGGACCTTCATTTTCCTTCTCCTGAACCCACCCCTGTGACCCTACCCCAGATATTCTCCCCTGTCCAGCCGCAGCTCTGTCAGCCTTCCGGGCTCTTGTCTGCTCTTCCAGGACACCTGTTGGTGTTGCAGACATGTTTCTGGGAAAGTGTCCATCTTGCCTCCCCGGGTTTGGCGTCCCTCCCCCTGCTCTCCTCGTCTTTAGACATGGAACTCCCATTGCTGCACTCCAGGACACAGCCCAGGTCCCACCAATTAGCAGCCGCTTTGATGTATAATACTATAAACCCCTTCACCTCATTATAGGAAATTTCTTTTGAATGGCCTTTAAAAACCGTCTCATTACACAGGGAGAACTGTAATTATGTTGCATGAGAAGGAGGTTCTGGATGAGCTGGTGCCCAGCACTGTCAGAACCGCCCGGCAGGGTTCACCGCTGGCTGGTTTGGCCACTAGGGGTGAGCTCTTCCTTTCCCCTATTTAATCCTTTCTGGTCCGTTTTCTTCTGGCATCTGGGCACCCTTGTCTCCGTTGGTGGCCTCAGGGGGTCAGAGCCTCCCATGGAAAGAGCAGAGCTGCAGAGTGGCCAGGGCTGGGGGAGGCAGCTTTGGATGTGTACCTTGTGCTCAGAGCCTCCCCCAGCCATTTTCAGGAGCTTCCCAGCTTTTCTCGAGCCTACCCTCCAGGAGGTTGATGGAACTTGCCTGGTGGTCCAAGAAAATCACAGTGGAATGGGACCCTCAGGGTCAATAGCAGGGCAGGACCCTGCCCTCAGCCATTCACCCAGTCCTCCTCAGCAGCCTCCTGAGAGGGGCTCCAGCCTTCCTGGGACCATCTTCCTGGGATGAAGTTTTCTCCAGCCCTTGGGGGATTTCTTCTGTGTCTGGCTAAAACCCCTTCTGCTGATGTTGACCTGATTTTAAGCCCCTCTCTTCCTGGCTGTGTGATGGTGGGCAAGTCATATGACCTTTCTGAGCTAAATTTCTTCACCTGCAGAATGGTCAGCACTGTTTCTGCTTAAGGGTGTGGTGAGATGGGCATGGCTGCCCATGTGGATGCCTGGCATTGGTGTGTAGTGGGGAGTGAATCCTCACTCCTTCCCTCCCCAGAAGAGGCTGCGTGGGGGCTTCTCTCTCTCTCCTCTGCTTAATGCCAGACGGAGTGGCCACCCTGCTGACTTAAAGAGTGGCTCTGCGCATCGCTCAGTGGTCCTGGTGGGGGTGGCTCTCCTCTCTCATACACCTCCAGTCTGGGGCGGGGGGGGTGTGTGTGCACGTTGAGGGGTGGTTTCAGGGATGCTTTCTTCCCCCTTTCACCACTCGTCCAGCCTCACCCTGCCCTGAGGTTGGCACCATGTTGGAGGAGCTGCAGTGGGAGGGGAGGAGAGACCATTAGGGTGCCCTTCACTGGAGATGCCCGCCCCCATAGAGCTTTTGTGTCAGCCTGAACTTTTCAGTTCTCAGCTTTCTGGGAGTCTCCCAGGACCGCCTTGGTCCCCACTGACTAGTTAGGTGGGCCACGGCCGGGAGATGGCGGCATGCGGAAATGTCAGTGGCGTCGTGGAGCCTGGTGCAGTGGCTCTCTGGGGAGGGGGCCTGCTGCACCAGTGTTAGGACATCTTTGAAGAGACCAAATTCCCTCCCCCGATAGGCCTGGCGATCAGGAGTTGGGGGGCAGAGTCTGCGTGTGGAGGCCCCTGAGTGCCAGGACAGGGCTCCTGGGGTTTAGTGACAGTTGCCCGAGACCCTCCCTGCACCACTTGCCTAGCCTCTGTCACACACTGCATCTCAGCACAGACACTCTCCTCCAGGGAGTCTGTATCCAGGATCCCTAAGCCCTCCCAGTCTGGGCTAGGCGGCCCCCTCAGCATCCTGGACTGCCAACCACAGAGTGCTTACTCCACGCGCCGGTGCACCACCCAGGACCTCGGGGGCCCTGAACAGGCAAGCGTGCAGGAATGTTACTGTGTGGTCCTCTCTGCCAGTAGTCGCCCAGGGAACAGAGCTGGGTTTATTCACTTTGGTATCCCCAGCACCCAAGAAGTGCCCAGAGCCTGGTGTAGGTTTGCTCAGTGATTGACTGACAGGAGGGTTGGACCTTGTAGCTAGGTCTCCTTCATCAGACCAGCGCATCCTGGGGGCAGGGATCATGCCTGCCGCCCCCGCTCCTTTCAGAAGGGCACAACTGGCTAAGGAGCAGGAAGAGCTGGACTCACAGCACACGCTTGGCCCTGCTTGCTGCCGGCCCTCCACCTTGCTCACCGGGTGTCCACCCTGTCTCCTAGGGGTGCCGACCTTCACCTGCAGGAGCAGTGATGGGAGCAGAGGGCTGCCTATGTAGGGGTTCCCTGGGCCCGGGGGGTCCAGGAGTGCTTCCTGTGTGAAGTGGGACTTGATCAAGATGAGATCTGGAAAGAGAGATGATGAAGAAGGAAGATGTGAAAGTGTGACTGGACGGCCTGCTGGCAGGAAGACAGGAATCTGAATTTGGGGGAGGACCCATGTAGGAGGATGTTGAAGGGATCAGGGAGATGCTGATCCCCGATGCTGGGCACAGATGCCATTTACTCCCTGCCCTGCCAGCACTTCCAGGAGAGTTCACATTGATCTAATTCAATGATTTGAGTCCTGAGAACCCTGTGTGTGAGACCCAATCATACGTAGCCACTGCTCGCCTCGAACCCAGGTCAAGTTGTCCTGAGCCTGGGTGCTGTGGGGGGGTGTGCCCCGTGGAGGGCTGACCTGCCTTAGGCTGCTGTGGGTGGGGCCAGGCTCAGGGACCTGCCAGAGCCCAACACTGAGAAGGCACAGTCAGAGGGGCGAACTTGGATTATTTTTTCATCTCTGTGTATCCTGGAGCATCAGATGTGGGCACATGCCCGCCCACTGCTTGCTGCCTGCTGAGATGGTTTGCCGTGAGAATGCCCAGCCCCTGGCACAGTCTCAACAGCTGCAGGTCCTGCCCTGCTGTGTCCCTTACTGTGCTGTTCCCTGCAGGGTATCTGCATGGTGTCTTGGCATAGCTGCAGTCATGGGCACCAGCCAGGGAGGCAGAATCCTGCCTTTCTGGGTGTCTGTGCCTGCCAAGTCCTCTTCTGAGACTCCAGATATGGCTTTTGGAACTGGCTGAGGAAACTGGGAGGGTGGACTCTCTGATTGGCTCTGGGGTGATGGGCCTCAGGGGGGATTCCTATTTATCGGGCATCTAACTAGGCCCAGACTCTGGGTATACAGGGCTGAGCAAGGCAGCTCTGGCCCCTTCCCTTGTGAAGCTCACAGCTTTTGTTGGGGGGGGGGACAGATAATAAACAAGTAAACAAACACATAGATGTATAATTGCAAATTGTGACAAGTGGTACAAGAGAATAATAGAGAATGCGGAGATGCGGAAGGCTCCAGGCTCCCTGAGACAGGATAATCCGGGAGGGCTTCTTTAGGAGGTGTCTCATCCCTTAATTGGATGGATGAAGAGGAGTGGGCTGTGTGCAAGGATCGGGGAAGAGCATTCCATGCTGGTGGGAGCTGGGGGGGACCTTGGTGTGTTGAGAAGCTGGGAGGAAACTTATGGGGTAGGAGAAAGAAAGCTGGAGGAGGTGGGTCAGGGCAGGTGGGCAGGGGTGGGTCAGGCAGAGTCTGTGGACCATGGCCAGGAGGGTGGGCAGGTTTTGTTCTAAGAGAAAGTGGAAGCTGCTGGAGGGTTTTAAGCAGGAAAAGGACATAATCTAATTTACTGGCTGTCAGCAGATGGGAAGCAGAGGGGAGAGGCACAAGGGCAAAGGGTGGAGCCCAGCAGACAGTGATGGGCTTGCCTGGGATGGAGGTGCAGAGAGGAGTTTGGACTGGAGATACGTTGAGCACTCATGCTGGCTGGGATGGGGTGAGAGTTGGGGAGGAGTCGCAGGGGCTCCCACGTTTCTGGAATGCACAGCTGGGTGGATGGTGGAGACATTCACAGAAGCAATAGCTCAAGAGCAGGGGGAGCAGACTTGGAGGAAGATGCAGGATGAGGGGTTTGTGGGACACTCTGAGGGAGATGGCAAGGATGTCAGGATCGTCGTGGTACCAGCCAGGTGACTGACATCTTATCATCCCCATCTTACAGATGAATGATCTGAAACTCAGAAAGCCACACAGCTGGTAGTACTCAGAGCCAGGATAGGAACCCAGAGCCATCACCTCTAGAGGGGACCCCCACCCTTGCCTAGTCTTGTGTTCGAGAAGGGCAGTGCTTTACCCAAAAGGATGAGTCAGCCTGGGTGGGCAGGTTGTCTCCCCGCACTGCCACCTTGGTCTTCCCCTGGGGCCAGGTCTGCGTTCAGATGCACACTCCCGCCTAGTGTCACACTGTAGTCTTGTGGGCCAGGAGGCCTCAGCTGCCCTGGGAAGGGTGGGGGCAGCTCACCCCTGTGGCCCCATTATGCCAGGGAGGATCTGGAAAAGTTCTTCAATTGTTCAGCCTGAGAAGATGTCCAAAATTAACCTTGAGTTAGGGCTTTCTGAGGACAGAGGAGCCCAGGACAGGGTGGCTCCATGATGCTTCGCTGCCTCCTGCTGCCCGCCTGGATGTGGGAGGGGGTTTGGGGTTTGCCTGACCCCCATCTGCTGGGGCCCCTCCTCTGATGGCTGGGTGGGGGGCCACTGAGAGAAGGGAAGGCCTTTGGCAGCCAGAGGGCCAGGTAAAAAAGTGCTGCCCCAGGATGGAAATCCCGGGGTTGCCATTCACCCTCAGTGACCTCAGCGTCCTCACCTGGACAGGGAGCCCAGTGAGTGGATAAGACCAGGGGTCTTTTCCCACAAGCATCCTAGGATCTCCACCATCTGAGGTCAGAGTGGCAAAACATACCAAGGGCTTGGGTTGTGGGGCTGTGGTCAGGGGACAAAACTGGTCAGGGGGCCTAGAAAACATGGCCAGGGTGATGGAAGCAGGTCTGGGGTGTGTGGGGTGCATCTTTAGACAGAAGCCAGTGGCATAGGGCAAAGGGGTGAGGAGGGTGTGAACAGAGGGGCAAAAGGCCAGGGACACACACTGAGCCCACAGGCCCCTGCCCCCTCCCCACTGGGGATGAGCCAATTTATTCAATGGAAGATTATCAGCAGCTTTTCTACAGGAAAATGGGAGTCTGATAGCCCTCACTAGGGCAAGCTATGACACTGGTCTCTGGTGGTGACTGCCTGCAGTGGCTGGTTTCTGGTTCAAGGCTCAGCGTAACCAGGGTTGGGCCCAGTGTGTGTCCAGGGTCAGGACTCAGATTGTTTCTCTAGGGAGAACCCTGCTGGGGTGGGTTTGGTACCCACCTTATCCATACTTCCTCTGAGCTTTCAGTGCTCATCTCCTCCATGGGGCATGCTATTTACTTGTCCATAGCTGATGTCACCCACTCTGGGCTTTGATATGAGAAAACCCAAAACCCTGGCCAGGAATCTGATCACAGTTCCTCCAGAACTTGCCACTACTGGACACTATATGGTGTGATTATTCTGCCACTTTGTAGATAAGAAAAGTGGAACTCAAAGAGGTAAAGCAACATCCTGGAGTCAGCCAGCTAGTTAAATGGTGGAGCCAGGATAGAACTCTTTGTTCTTTCCCCTCTTTCCCTCAGCATCCCTTCCTGGTCCAGAGAAGGGGCCTCAGCAGAGCTTTTCCTGCCCAGGCCTCCCATGGAATCTTATTCTCTTTTCCATCTAGATTGGGGGTGTAAGTTCAGCCTTTCTCAGGCTGAAGCTCCCTGTATAAGTCAGTTGGGCCTGAGGATAAATGAGGGGACCCTTCTCCAAGGTCCAAGGCATGCAGGCAGGCCTGTCCTCATTGGGCCTGGGAGTGGGTAGTGTCTGTCTGCTGGGTCCCCTAAAGACCAAGAGTTTGACTTTGGTCTTTGTTGGAGGATAAAGGAGTGTGGCAATCCCAGTGGAGGCATTTGGACATCATGGTCCTGGATTTGAGAGCTTCAGAAGGTCCTTCCCAGCACCTCTGACGTCACTCCTGCAGGCATTTTCTCCTGGAAGTGGTGCAGAGAGGGCCATCTCACCTCCTGGATGCCTGGATACTGCATGCTGCAGGCCAGAGAGGAGAAGACACTTCTACTAAGTAATAGTATGTTAGTAGAGAAGAGGGACCAGAACCCCAGGACCCCACCTCCACTGTCAATATTCCTAGGTGTTTCTGCTTTCAGGCTCAAAGCCACTATGGCAATTGGACACTCATGAGCCCACAAAGGCATCAATTCTAATAGTGGAACTCCGAACACTGTACCAGCTGTTTTCTTGTGGGCTTCCCTGACCTGTCTGCTAGGCTCAGACTTTTCTCAGTGATAAGAATCCACCTATTTATGAATCATTTGGAATATTTCATGGGGGGAAGTGGTCCATAACTTGAATGAGGTCCCAGGAGGGTATTTAAGAGGGTGTCAGCAGGTAGTCACACTGTCATGGGGGTAGCAGCTCCTCGCATGGCTTATCTGTGCTCTGTGTAAACCACAGTAGGTTTGTGAGATGGACAGGATCAGCTCTTTTCCCAGCTGGGGAACCTGAAACTCAATGAATGAAGTAAAATGATGAGCCTAGAGTTTATCAGCCTATTCTCACCCACATCCAATCCAAAGTCAGTGGATTTCCACAAGTCCCCTCTGTGTGCCCAGACTGTGGCAGAGAAAGGAGAGAGGGAGATAGTTCCTTGCCCTCAGGTTGCTGCTGAGAGAATGAGATTTAAGTCAGAGAAGTAAAAGGGAGCAAGAACTACTGACCTAGGGCCCAGTGCTGTGTGCACAGATCACGGCCATGCCAGGAGTTCAGGAGAGATCAATGAAACTGGAGCAGTAAGGGAAAGCTAGGAGAAGTTTATATAGGATGAGGGAGTTGGGAAAAGCAGACATATCTAAGAGTGTGTGTGTGTGTGTGAGAGAGAGGTGGGGGTGACAGGTGGTGGCCTGGAAGGAAGGCAGTGGCTGGGAGCTGTCCAGCGTGCTGAACAAAAGAGAACTGGTAGGACCTGTCTGAAGCTCTTCCTGGAGGCTCGGAGTGTCCTTTCTCTTGTGTGAGCCTCAGTTTGCTCCCCTAGACAATGGGAGTACCGATATCTATGTCATAGCCTTGTTGAGAGGTTAAAGAAAGACCACAGAGGATTATGTTGAGCATGGAGCCTGCGTCTAGTTGATACAGGCATTGGGAGGGGTTGCTTGTCTAGGGTGTTTCCACTCCCTTTCCGTGTCCCCCAGCCTTCAGGCCTGGGCATCTTACAGATGGGGCAGCTGGGGAGTAGAGTGGGAAAGACGCGTGTGCCAAGAAACACAGTATATCAATAGAGGAGGGGGACCATAACCTCAGAGCCCTACCCCCCACTGCCGGTATTCTTAGATGGTGCCTCTCCCTGGTTCAAAGCCTTATGGAAACCAAACACCTCTGGGAACTCAAAGGAATTATGCTCTAATAGTGGGAGTCTAGGCACTGTGAGACCTGTTCCCTTGGGCCTTCCTGACCATCCCTTCCCATCCCCTGCTACTAGTTTTAGTCCACAGGTGGTCTTGTTCTATCTTTGGGCTGAGTTTCATCTCTCTTTAACCACACACTTTGCCCCCTACCCCAGCCTCATAAAAAAGTCCTTCTCAAGCCCTTTTGGCAACATCAGGTCACCAGGGAGATGGATGTTTCAGGCAGGGTTGGGGTGAGGCAGAGGGCTGCTGGAAGCCACCATGAGAGGTCTCCTTCACCGTCCCCTGCCTCTCAGCTCCTCATCTTCTCAAACTGCCAGACCATCTGAGTCCTGGTTGTGGACAGCTTGAAGCCACTGGGAGGGGAGCCAGGAAAACTTCACCCCCCAAAGGCCTCTCCCAGGCCTACTGATTGTGCTTGAGACACCTTCCAACTTCAGCCCCATGAGCCTTTTAGCCTTTGGCATCTCCTTGTTTGTTAGAAATAGTCCTAGGTGTGAGTACCAGCTTGGCCATTCCCATCTGTGACCTTGGGCAAGGGACATAATCTCCCGGAACCTGTTTCCTCATCAAGTGGCAACAATAATACCTACTGCCTAGCATCATTGTGCAGTTTACCTGCCCTGCCTCTTCAGAACAGAGAACTTCTGGAAGCTGGCATGTAGGTGAGATTGGTCCTGTGGGAGATGGTTGGCTGAAGTGGCAGGTAGAGGCCGTACTCATCACCAGTGTTTTAAACACTGGGAGGGCCAAACTGAGCTGCCACCATGGTCATTGCATAACCTCTGACCTTGCTGCATCTGACCTGGCTCTGGAAGTTTCCCTCCCCCACCCCCTCCCCCCACCCAACTCACTTGGAGTTATGCTGACAACATGGGGCAACTCGCAGACCTTGGCATCTTGCCTACCAACCTCCCTCCAGCTGGCCCAAGGCTCAGACCTCAGTCAACCCTCCACCAGCTGGTCCAGCCAAAGGGAGGCTAGGAGGCGGTGGGCTTGGCCTCAGCTCCACCTCAATCTCTCTGGGAACAAAGTGTTCACACTTGGGCCTAGCACCAAGTGAGCACCCCAGATACTTAAGGCATTATTATTACTAGTAGTAGTTATAGCAGTAAGAAGAGGAGGAGGAGTATACAGTCCTGTTTCACAGAAAAGCCAGGTGAGACCCGGAGCAGTTGAAAAGCCACCTCCTTTGGGAAGCCTTCCAGGTTCTGCCCCTCCTCCCAGAAGTGGCTCTTCCTTCCTTCTGACTTGTGTCAGTTTCTCTGCAATGCTCTTGTTGGTTGGGCGGGGCCTGGCTTCTGAGGTGGGCAGGGTGAGTTGGCGGAGCAGCTCACAAGGCTTGGGGGTCATGAGGAGGCCTGGGGCCCGCGAGGCCCATTTTCCCTGGGACTCTCCCCTTGGGTGGACCCCCCTCCCCGCCGCCCTCACTCCCCTCCCCTGGCCCCCCTGCCTGCTGAATTATTAAGGAGTGCTAATGCGTGTGGTGAGAGCAGGGGCCTCTGCTGCCCCAGCAACCTTGGCCTCTGGGGCATCCTCACGTCTGCTCCGCAGGGCGTCTCCACGTCCCCCCGCTGCTGTCCTGCTTTCTCTCAGCCCCTTCCCCACTGCGTCCAGTGGGCAGAATTCTGACCTCCTTCCACTGCTACCAGCCGGTTAGCTGTAAAGTGCAATAAAAGTGAACTGAGCAAAAGTGTGTGCGAGGCACTGCGGATGCTATGAGGACTAGAGAGGCTCCACCGCCGGGGACAGGAGGGCCAGTCATCTGTGCACACCTATGTGTGTGCATCCGGGCACTGGGCAGTGCTCTCCTGACCTGACTGGCCACTGAGAGGTGAGGTCTGCCTCAGTTTACCCATGAGGAGAGGAGGGCCCAGGGCAGTGGGGAGCCTGCTGGCGACAGCTCAGAGTGGATGGGCTGGCTTGAGGAACTGAGAGGGAAGAGCCATTCCTGAGCTGACTCAGGGGCTCCCTTCAGTGGCAGGGAGAATCCAGAGGCATGTAGCCTGCTCTGGGCTTTTCCCATGCCTGGGCCCTTGGGAGCCCACACCCCAGGGAGGTTCTCAGTCCCCTAGGGGCACAGGGCAGCCTGAGGCTACTGGGTGGGGCACCCACTAGGGCGGTCATGAGGCCTGTTTCTCCCTGCTGGGGTTCCCTGCCCTCTGCCCCTCCCCTAGAGCTCAGACACCTTAGGGGGCCCAGCTCAGCTCTGGGTCCTCCTGATGGGCCCACTCTGACCCCTGACCCCCACCCTCTGGCCCTGCCTGCGTGCTGCTTCCTCTCCTCGGGTGGGGCTGATGGTCATTCCTCACCTGTGCCTCTGCCGCCCTGTCCCCAGCCTTTACCCACAGAGATCAGCACCCTCCACCGTGAACTTCCCTTCTTCCCCTCACACTTTCTGGCTTCCCACCCCACCTCAAAGGAAGAGGTGCTTTCACTCCAGACTGAGGCCCCTCCTTGCTCCCGCCCATGATTCCCCCTTCACCCACCATTGGGCTTCCCCTCTCCACAGCTCCTATCTGGCATCTGGCCCGCTTCCTTCCCCATCTCCGGAGGCTATCTGGGTCTCCCAGCCCGTGGGCATCCCCGATCACTCCTGCAGTCTCTGGGGCTATAGCAGAGGCCCTGTGGCCCCACTCACTAATGGAGACTGACAGCAGCCTGGACTTCCGCCCGCTCCATGGGGCCATAGAACTTCCTGGGCAGCACTTCTGGGCCTCAGTTTACCCTCTGTTGAGTGAGGCGTAACAATGCTTAGAACAAAGCAGGCATTCCACAAGTTCTTGTTGAATGAACGAACTAAGGAACTGCTAACAGTAATCCCTGAACTGTCCCCCGGGCTTCCCAGGTGGCGCTAGTGATAAAGAACCCGCCGGCCAAAGCAGGAGATGTAAGAGACGTGGGTTCAATCCCTGGGTCGGGAAGATCCCCTGGAGGAGAACATGGCAACCTACTCCAGTATTCTTGCCTGGAGAATGCCATGGACAGAGGAGCCTGGCGGGCTACAGTCCACAGGGTCGCAAAGAGTTAGATGCAACTTAGCATGCTTGCACAATCTGTCCCCTCACCTGAAGGCTATGCAGATCAAAGGAACTAGTGGATTTAAAGGACTTTACAAAGTTGGATGCTGGGAAAGACTGAAGGCAGGAGGAGAAGGGGATGACAGAGGATGAGATGGTTGGATGGCATCACCGACTCAATGGACGTGAGTTGGTGAAACTCATGGGCAGAAACTCATGTTTCACCAACTCATAAACTCTGGGAATTGGTGATGGACAGGGAGGCCTGGCGTGCTGCAGGCCATGGGGTCACAAAAAGTCGGACACAACTGAGCAACTGAACTGAACTGAATTGACAAAGTTGGACAGTGTTGTTTGGACATGAGCACCCATGATGTTCAGCAGGATATCGCTGCTCCACACCCAGCTACTCATTTGACCCTTTCGTCTCCCCGCACAGGTCAGCCATGCCCCTCTTGACACCTGAGGCCCTTCCTGGCCTGAGCACCTCCAGGGCCTCAGTACTGGGCCAGGAACCCAGTACTAAGTCCCACCGCTATGCTTCTCTGGCCTGGCCGAGCCCTGCCTTGTGCCCTGGCCAGCCTGCAGATGGTCTGGCTGCCATTGCAGACTCATGTTCTGGAATGTCTGGCTTCCTAGCTCAGCTTCCCTGGTGCTGAATGTGTTTCCATGAGTGATGCCCTTCCATGGACCCATTCCATGCCTGGTCCTGGCTTCCTCCAGCCCTAGTCTGCACATCTGAGCAGAGTCCTGAGTGCCAGTCATGTGGGTGAGAGGGCTTGGGGAGGATGGGAAGGCGGAAATACTGTCCGGTTCAGAGGGAACCCCTGAAGGTGAAGGGCCCACGTGTGAACCACCACTGGAAGCTGGCACAGCCCAGAAACCCAGGAGGTGGGGTTCTGGCTGTAGGAGATACCCAAGGGGGGGCGGTCAGGGAGGGTTTCCTGGCGGAGGGAGTGGTGTCCCGCGGGGGCCAGTGAGAATGAGAAGGAGGGGATGAAGAGGTCCTCACAGTGGGCAGAATGGGGTGGAGGAGGTGATGCCCTGCGGGGGCCAGTGAAGATGAGAAGGAGGGGATGAAGAGGTCCTCACAGTGGACAGAATGGGGCAGAGGGGGTGATGCCCCATGGTGGGTGGTGAGGATGAGAAGGAGCGGATGAAGAGGAGGTCCTCACAGTGGGCAGAATGGGGCGGAGAGGGTGATGCCCTGCGGGGGCCAGTGAGGATGAGAAGAAGGGGATGAAGAGGTCCTCACAGTGGACAGAATGGGGAGGAGGGGGTGATGCCCCGTGGGGGCCAGTGAGGATGAGGCGGAGGGGAGGAAGAGGAGGTCCTCACCAGTGGGCAGAACGGCGTGAGCAGAATTGTCCTGGGTGCCCCATTTTGTGCCAGGCTGGGCGCCAGTCATCCTCCCCACAGCACAGCCTTCGGGTGAGTATTATTAGCTCCATCTAGCAGACGGGGAAACAGAGGTTCAGAGGGGCTCAGGGACTCACCCAGGGTCACCTGCTGTCATGGAGGATTGTCTGGCCTCGACCCCACATCTAGCATCTTTTCAGACTCCTTAGTGGAGGGAGAGTCTGGGGAGGAGGGGGTGGGGTGCTGGCACCCGCCACAAGCTTCGCATAGCTGGTGACTGTGACTTTCCCGGGAGTGGGTGTGGGGTGGGGGGCGGCTTTCCTAGCTGGGCCTATTCTTTCCTTCCCCCACCGCCGTGGGAGAGCCCTCACGATGAGAGGTTCCCACCGCGCCCCCCTCCCTGGAGAGGCCGGCAGTTTGCCTTTTCAGAGGATAATTCCCTATTATCCAGAGATATTTAGCCTAATAGAAGCCGACAGATCATTCAGGGCAGTAATGTACTCCAGCTTCCAGCGTTTAGTTTCCTTGGCCTGAACTCCCAGATTAAAGGCTCCTTGCCCGCGACTGCCCCACAACGATGCCTGTGACCTTGACTGCAGTGATGCGGTAGGTTTCTCCCACCCTCCTTCCCTCTCCCTCCTTTGCTGGCTTCCTGCTCCCTCCCTTTCTCTCTCTCTCTTAAGGAAAAAAAAAAAAAACAGGAGGGGTAATTTTCTTCTTAAATATTCAGTTGAGAGGCTGTTGCAAAACCCTGCATACTCTGGGGACAGACCAATTGTGCTCGGCTGCCAGCGGGACCCGGGAACACCTGGCTAGCCCAGAATGCTCCTCCAGACGCATGGGGCCGGCAGGAATGCTGTACTTGCTGGGCGGTCGGGGCAGGTGGACCCTCCAGCCTGGCATGGGCAAACAGAAGCTGGGCTGAGGGCCTTGCCCAGGGACAGACTGGCCCCTTTCTTTCTCTGCCCACCTCCTTGACCCAGGGATCTGACCTGACACCCTCACTGATGGGGTGCTCCCAGGATGGGAGTTTTCTTCTGCTCCTTGGACCTGGGCATCCTGCGGAGGACCTAGGGAAGACTAGTAGCTAAATTGGAGCAGCAGATGGCTGCAGAGGTGGCACTTGGGGGCTTTTCATTGATCAAGATTGGGGCTTCTGTAGTTGCCTCCTTCTGGCCCCTGCAGGGTCCACTTGTCAGTTCGTCTGTCCCTGCTGATCTCTGTCTTGTCTTTGTCTTGTCTTCTCTCTCTGCCACCACTGCCCCCCTTTCATCTGCTCACCAGGCTGCCTATTTGAGCTTCCTTGCACTTCTGTGGAGGCAGCAGGGAGCCTGGGAAAGCACAGGGTATTTAGAACCAGCCAGTCTTGGATTCAAATCCTGGCTCTAGAACTTACAGGCTGTTTCTGTTCAATTTAGTATTTTGAATTTGAGCAAATTCTTAATCTCTCTGAGCCTTCATTCCATCACCTGTAAAGTGAGATGCTGCTCCTTGGCTCACAAGAGTAGCCAGGGGTTCAATGTATGATGTGGCATGGGGTGGTACTGAAGGTGTCAGCTTTCCTGCCTCGGTGGTCCCAGTCTCCCCACTCACTGACACCGTCACATCTCCTGCCCAGATGCCCTCTCTCTGACCCTCTGGCTTGGAAAAGGGAAGGTGTTCTGGAGGGATACCTGGTAAGGTGGACTCTGGTTCTCCCGTCTCAAGCTGCCTGTGTAGGTGTGAGGTGAAGAATAAGGCTGAGCAGGAGGGACACTTCCCCTTGAGTTCATTTCCTGGGCAAAGCCTAGTGTCTGGTCCTCAATCTGGTCTGAAGGAACCAACCTAAGGGGCTGTGCCAGGACCATAGGGGAGTGAGAGGAAAGGGGTGGGGAGCAGGACACGTGTAACCTGGGAGGAGACACCTTCTGGCCTGGGACTCCATTCCAAGGTCTTTTGTGGGGGTGCACAAAGAGAGCCTCTAACCTTCAGGGATAGGGAGTCTTGGCAAACGGACAGGAGCCCTGGTTGGAGGGGAGATTCCTGCTCCCTCCTCTGCAGCAGGAGTGGTGGGATGACCACTGGAATTCAGGAGGGGAAGGCCCCTCAGTCTGGGCTGACATGCTGTTGGACCTCAGGCTAGTGCCATTCCCTCTCTGGGCCTCAGTTTCCACGTCTGCTAAATGGGGTTAATCATCCTTTGTGCCTCTGGGATGGGCAGAAGATCGAGTTAGAGAATAGATGGGAATGTTTGGTGATCTATAATGTAGTAATAATAATAACTATTATTCTGGGCATTATCTTGCCTTCCCTTCACTCTCTGTAACACCTTCTTTGATCCACATAATCTAGTCCTGATTCACATGTGAATAGAATTAAAGAACCCCATGGCTGAAAGCAACCCCCACATTTAGTGCAAATCCCTACCCAGCATATATGTTCTCCAGACCTCTGCTTGCATGCCCCCAGGGACAGAGAGGTCACTACTCTTCGTGCTGAAGAGAGATCTCTCTTCCTGGAATCTTTTCTCACTGGGCCTAGCACTGCTCTTTGGGCCCATAAATGCCAACGCCAGGGGCCTGAAGTCCTGACCAGGCCCTCGAGGCTTCCCCGGGGAACATGGGGCTCAGGCCCACCTCTTCCTGTCAAGCCCCTGTGCACAGACCTCACTTTATCCAAAATCATCTCGACAGGTACACTGATGACGGAGCATGGCTGCACCATCTCCAGAGTTGGAGTGGTTGGCTTACCCAGCCCCTGCGAGTCCTGGCCACCAGGACCCACAGACGCCACAACTCCCTGGCCGTTCTTGGAGCTACTCACAGAACTCCACCAGGGCCTAGTAACCCTCTCTTGTCCACTTTGGCCCCTTCCTGGCTAAGTAGAGGGCTTTGAACAGGGGATCCTGACTACTTAATTGACCCTTCCAGGCTACCCTTCGAAGCTCCATCCTAGTCTCTGAAGTTGAAAGTCACTCAGTCGTGTCCGACTCTTTGTGAGTCGGACTGTAGTCCACCAGGCTCCTCTGTCCATGGGACTCTCCAGACAAGAATTCTGGAGTGGGTTGCCATGCCCTTCCCCAGAGGATCTTCCCGACCCTGGGCTCAAACCCGGGTCTCCGGCCTTGCAGGCAGATTCTTTACTAACTGAGCCACTGGGGAAGCCCACATCCTAGTCTCTAGTCTCTGGCAAAAAAGGTTGTTCCAGGAAGGGCCAAGGACCAACCCTGCTGATGCCGGTGAGATTCCATCCCAGGGGCCAGTCCTCCTCACTATCCCACGTTCTTGGACGTGGTTATATAGCTAACCACTGAGAAGCCCAGCCCATAGTTTTCTGTCTCATCGACAAGGATGTATGAGGGCCTCACTTTTGGCTGGCTGGAGTGCATGTCACTCTTTTGAGCAGCCAAGAGAGGACGTGCAGTTATCCCACAAGACTCTTTGGTCATGAGATTCTGACACTTACCATCGTCTTTCCTTGCATTCTCGGCAGCACTTCCAGAATCTTGATTGGGATAGATGTAAGTTTACCTGTCTAAGCTTAAATTGATTTCTTTAGCCCCTTTTTAAACAAAAGGGGAAAGGTGCTAATATTTATAAATGTCAGTTCTTGACATATATTACTTCACTGAGTCTTCATCACAACGTTGAATGGGAGGATTGTGGGATCTGAGCCTTTAGAAGCAAAGGAACTAACTCAGGGTCCCATAGTGGGCCGGGGGTGAAACGGAGACTTAAACCCAGGATGGTCTTACCCTCAAACTCATGCTTTTCCCAGATGCTGCGCCCTGCCTCCCCAGTCCCATGCCCCATGCTAGAACTTCTCAGGTTCAGCCAGCATGTTCTTTAAAACCTGCTCTGGACCAGCCCCTCTACACCCTCCCCCTTCCTGCCCTGTCCTGTCTTTTTGGATAATCTTGTCTCCTGCCAGCCTGAGGGTGGGACCCAATCTCTTTCCCGCCCTGTGTGCCACATGCAGGACCAGAGAACACAGCAGGGGCTTGGAAAGAAAGATGCACCCTGGGGTGTGTGAGACTCAGTGTGTGTGGGGTGGCGGTCTTCATGGTGGCTCATCTGCTGTTATTTTTTAACGGTTATTTAAAATTTTTTCGTGGGGAGTCTGGTGGTAAAAGCAGTTTGTGTCCGTGGTAGAAGATCTAGGAGTCATCCTTGATTCCTTTTTCTTACCCCCACCTCCTCACATCCAACTCATCAACCAACTGCTGATGAGCTGTGTTTGTAACAGCATATATCCTCAATCTGTCTAGTCCCTCCCTCACCCTGGCTCAAGGCACATCTCCCTGTCTTGGGCAACTGCCAGAGCCAGCCCACGGGTCCCCTGCTCCTGGGCCTGCTCCCCTTCAATCCAGTCTCCAGTCCAGAGGAACTTTTCACGACTAGCAAGACGTCCCAGCACTTCCCAGGTGACTCTTCATTGCACTAGGGATGAAGGCCGAAGCTTTATCTTGGCCTTCAGGGCCCAGCCTCCCTCTGTGGCCTCCTTTCCACAGTTGCCCCACCTCTGCCCGTCTCATTCTAGGAGCCAAACAGCTTGTTGCTCCTCAGAAACACCAGTCTCCTTCCCCACTCTGTTCGTTGCCCTGTTCC
The DNA here is from genome assembly GCF_027580195.1 of Bos mutus. Classification (NCBI taxonomy): domain Eukaryota; kingdom Metazoa; phylum Chordata; class Mammalia; order Artiodactyla; family Bovidae; genus Bos; species Bos mutus. The sequence goes on along the minus strand of NC_091637.1, from coordinate 32,133,359 downwards.
TGCTGCTCTAGATTGCTGCTGCTAAGTCGCTTCAGTTGTGTCCGACTCTGTGCAACCCCATAGATGGAAGCCCATCAGGCTCCCCCATTCTTGCTGCTCTAGGTTGACTGAGTTCTTATTGTCCAGATGTAAATTCAGATGTGGCCTCTGCAGACAGGCCTCCTCGGATCGTCCCACTCGAGGGACCCTTGAGCCCCATCCCAGGCGCTCTCTCTCACATGCCCAGGCTTATCTTCATCGCACTTGTCACTCTTTGGAATTATCTTGTTTCTTTATTTGCTTATCGTCTGTACCCCCCATCCCTGTGAGGGGCACCCCAATTAATCTCCAGCACCTATAATATAGTTGGTACATAGTAAGTGCTCGTAAGTATCTGGTGACAGACAGAATGAAAAATAACAGAAAAATGTAAAGGAGAAATAGAAACACCACTGTGGATATGGTAGCAGTTAGTAACATAATCATCATTGTGTGTGGTAGTGTATAAGCTGAATATCAGCAGATATTTTAATTATACGCACACATGAGAGACACACAGGGCTTCCCAGGTCCTGCTAGTGGTAAAGAACCCGCCTGCCAATGCAGGAGACTTAAGAGAAAAGGGTTCGGTCCCTGGGTGGGGAAAATGCCCTGGAGGAGGGCATGGCAACCCACTCCAGTGTTCTTGCCTGGAGAATCCATGGGCAGAGAAGCCTGGAGGGCTACGGTCCACAGGGTCGCAAAGAGTAGGATGCGACTGAAGCGGCTTAGCAAACACGGTAGACACGTGTTCGTGTGGGTTGTATGCGCGTAGGCACGTGGACGCACACGCTGCCCTGTTCAGCACCAGTGTGGCCTGGTGAGGCCTTTTACCTCTCGGGCGGCCCCAGCTGTTCCAGCTGTTCCACTTGTGGAGCGGGGCTGCCTGGGGCTGGAGGCAGAGGCCTGGATGACTTGGCCTTTCGAGGCCAGCCCTGGCCAGCGACACTGTGCCGCAGCAGCTCGGGCTCTGAAGTCTGTCTGCTGGCCTGCTGTGTTGTGCCCAGGGCTCTGGGAGGTGTTTATTGAAGTCCACTCGCACACAGGGCCGCTCCTCGCTGCCCTCTGAGGTGAGGATCTCACCCAGGCAGGAGGGAAGAGTCCGGGGTCAGGAAATTGGCAGGAAAGCCTGGAGACATGAGCTCGGCTGCCAGGGGCTGGATTGCATTCACAGTCTCTTGGATGTATCAGTAGCTTTAATTTTGAATAGGTTTTCATCTTTGTGTTTGTGCTTGTTTTGTAAAGAATTTTTGGTACAATATTTTATTTCTGGAACTTTTTTCTTTCAACTGCTACAAGAAAGAATTTCCATGCAATTAGAAAGGGAGGCCACACACGCACATACACGTGTGTGCTTGCACACATACACCTGTGTTTCTGCTGCTCCAAGTCAGCAGCTCTTCCCTCCCTGTCACCTTGCCCTCCTCCTGTGAAGACAACGCTGAAGGCTTGTAGAAATGTGGAAAGTAGAAGTGAGCCTTGACCTCTGTGCCCTAGTTTCCTGATCAAAAAAAAATGAGTATCAACTTCTCCCTCTTACAGCTATTGTAGAGATCACATGAGCCCACGTTTGTAAGGCACTTAGAATGTATCTGTTAAATAAGATGAGTTAATAAATAAAAAGGAGAGGACAAAAGTTAACGTCCCCATCATGGCACAAAGAAACAGCTGTGGAAGTCTGTCCTTAGAGTCAGAAATCAAGAGTTCAAGCCCTATTCGAGCCCTCCCTCCCCATGTGGCCAGGGCTGTGGGTGGCTTATTGAAGCCTCAGCTCCTCCATCTCTGGAATGGGTATGAACTCTGGATGTCATTATGCTGCAGTGCAGGCTGGGATAACAGATATAAGTGGGCTCAGTGAGCACAGGGTGCTGTACACCACTGCAACCCCACCCCACCCCCATCCGTTTTCTGTTTTCTTGTTCAATATTGTTAGGTAAACATTGCTCTGTGCTGCTACTAGCCTCTGTGTTTATCATTTTTAGTGGTTGTATAATATTCCATCAAACAGCGGTGTCGTGATGCACTGCGTCATCTCTATTGTGGGATGTTTAGGCAGCCTCCAGCATTTTGCTGTTATTAATAACCCTGCAGTGAACAGCTCTGTGCCCAGAGCACTTCCTCTCTGATGAATGATTTCCCCAGCTATATTCTTTGGGGCTGCTTGACTAGAGGCCTGAGAGATGGGCCAGCAGCAGTGGCTGGGAGAGATGATCCCTTCAAAGGTGGCCTGATTCCCTGTCCTGGGAGCAGTAGCATGGTTTGTGGGATAGCAAGACTCTGTGTGACGGGCCTGATCAGGATGGGAGAACATGAGCCCAATATGGGAAGGGCAGTGGGCGCTATCAAGAGTTGGGGCTAGGAGTCCGAAGAGTTAGGTTCTAGATTTTGCCTTTGCCACTCTCTATGTGACCTTGGGCAAATCCTATCTCCTCTCTGGACCTCAGTTGTCTCTGGGTACTGTGACCAGGGGGGCTTCCTCAATGGCTCAGAGGGAAAGACTCTGCCTGCAATGCGGGAGCCGCAGGATACGCGGGTTCTACCCCTGGGTTGGGAAGATCCCCTGGGTTAGGAAATGGCAACCCACTCCTGTATTCTTACCTGGAAAATTCCATGGACAGAAGACCTGGGCGGGCTATAGTCCATGGGGTCACAGAGTCCAACACCACTGAGCATGCATAGCACTGGGGCCAGGGGCTAGGCAAGGGTTGGTCCAGAGATGTACTATCGAATATGGTAGCAGCTAGCCACATGTGACTATTTAGATTTAAATATAAATGAATAACGGAGAAGGCAATGGCTCCCCACTCCAGTACTCTTGCCTAGAAAATCCCATGGACGGAGGAGCCTGGTAGGCTACAGTCCATGGGATCGCTAAGAGTCGGACACGACTGAGCGACTTCACTTTCACTTTTCACTTTCATGCATTGGAGAAGGAAATGGCAACCCACTCCAGTGTTCTTGCCTGGAGAATCCCAGGGACGGGGGAGCCTGGTAGGCTACCGTCTATGGGGTCACACAGAGTCGGACACGACTGAAGTGACTTAGCATCAGATCAGATCAGTTGCTCAGTCATGTCCGACTCTTTACGACCCCATGAATTGCAGCACGCCAGGCCTCCCTGTCCATCACCAACTCCCGGAGTTCACTCAGACTCACGTCTATCGAGTCAGTGATGCCATCCAGCCATCTCATCCTCTGCCGTCCCCTTCTCCTCCTGCCCCCAATCTCTCCCAGCATCAGAGTCTTTTCCAATGAGTCAACTCTTCGAATGAGGTGGCCAAAGTACTGGAGTTGCAGCTTTAGCATCATTCTTTCCAAAGAAATCCCAGGGCTGATCTCCTTCAGAATGAACTGGTTGGATCTCCTTGTAGTCCAAGGGACTCTCAAGAGTCTTCTCCAACACCACAGTTCAAAAGCATCAATTCTTCGGTGCTCAGCCTTCTTCACAGTCCAACTCTCACATCCATACATGACCACAGGAAAAACCATAGCCTTGACTAAACGAACCTTTGTTGGCAAAGTAATGTCTCTGCTTTTGAATATGCTATCTAGGTTGGTCATAACTTTCCTTCCAAGGAGTAAGCGTCTTTTAATTTCATGGCTGCAGTCACCATCTGCAGTGATTTTGGAGCCCAGAAAAATAAAGTCTGATACTGTTTCCACTATTTCCCCATCTATTTCCTATGAAGTGGTGGGACCGGATGCCATGATCTTCGTTTTCTGAATGTTGAGCTTTAAGCCAACTTTTTCACTCTCCACTTTCACTTTCATCAAGAGGCTTTTGAGTTCCTCTTCACTTTCTGCCATAAGGGTGGTGTCATCTGCATATCTGAGGTTATTGATATTTCTCCCGGCAATCTTGATTCCAGTTTGTGTTTCTTCCAGCCCAGCGTTTCTCATGATGTACTCTGCATATAAGTTAAATAAACAGGGTGACAATATACAGCCTTGACGAACTCCTTTTCCTATTTGGAACCAGTCTGTTGTTCCATGTCCAGTTCTAACTGTTGCTTCCTGATCTGCATACACATTTCTCAAGAGGCAGATCAGGTGGTCTGGTATTCCCATCTCTTTCAGAATTTTCCACAGTTTATTGTGATCCACACAGTCAAAGGCACTTAGCATAGCATAGCATAAATGAATAAAAGGAAAGAAAACTCAGATTCTTAGTGTCAGTATCCACATTTCAACATGCACATGTGGCTGGCAGCTATCATATCAGGCAGCACAGGTATCGAACACACCCATCGTTGCAGAAAGCTCAATTCCACTGCACCGGTCTAGAGACGTTTCTGGAGACCCAGCCAGCCGAGTGTCTGTGACGCAGGATCTCAGTTGTTGTGCCTTTTTTATGGAGCCAAGAAGCAAGCCAGTATCCCTTAGATCAGAGGACTCACGAAGGGATAAAGGGGCTTAGTGACTTTCCAACGGCCAGGACTGCAGGCAGTGTCCTGAGTCTGAAATATCTCCACCCTTTGTCCCTCCCCAAAGGTGCCACTTGGCCTCAGAGAAGCTGGGGAAGACTGTGTTTATCACCCCCTTGAGGGGTGGCCCCCCCAAGCTGGATCAGTGCCCAAAGGAGGCTGGTGTGAAGGCAGAGTAGATGATTTCTGCTTCTTCAGATGGGAAGGCACTCAGAGGCGCTACATTGTTCTCTGCCCATGCCTGGAACACCACCATTCATTCCCTTAGGTTGAGCATTGTCCTCTCTAGAATTCTTTTAGAAGTCCCATGTGCCAAGTCACTTCAATCTGACTCTTCAATCAGACTTGCAATGTCTGACTCTTTGTGACCCCATGGACTGTAGCCCACCAGGCTCCTCTGTCCATGGGATACTCCAGGCAAGAATACTGGAGTGGATTGCCATGCTGTCTTCCAGGGGATCTTCCCGACCCAGGGATTGAACCCTTGTCTCTTATGTCTCCTGCATTGGCCGGTGGGTTCTTTACCACTAGTGCTACCTGGGAAGCCCATAGAATACTGGAGTAAGTTACCATTCCCTTCTCCAGGGGATCTTCCTGACCCAGGGATTGAACCTGGGTCTCCTGCATTGCAGGCAGATTCTTTATCATCTGAGCCACCAGGGAAGCCACTTAGAAGTCCAGACCAGTGATCAAAGAAGATAGCTGCCTCACTCACCTTTGTCCTGTTCTGGCTGCCTCAGGCCCTGGGCCCGGTTCTGGGCACTCACTGGAAGAGGAACTGTGAGAAATGAGCCCATAGTCTTGAGGGGGACGCTCCCCTGCCCTCCATCTGCCACCAGGCACATACACTCTGACAACAGCACATGGACTCCAGCCATGCCTGCACGCCCCTCCCCCACCCTCCCTTCTCTTCAGAGGGAAGGGCTCCTACAGATGCTCTTCTGCAGCCTGGAGGTACTCCAGGTGAGGGTGCAGTAAAGGGGTAAGTGGCAACATACAAGGGGTGAGGAAGTGAAGATAGACTTGGCTGACTCTGGCCTCACCTTGGTAAAGGTGTGACCACTGTCTGCCTGATGCCCTGTGCCCCGATGTCCCCCATGTGAACCATACTGCTCATTCTTGCTTTTCCTCTTTTCTAGGCACTCCACAGCCATGTCCTGGTTGCACTGAGCCTGCCTCCTGCCAGCATTTCGGGGCTCTGTCCCTGCCCAGCTCCTGGACCCACTCCCCAGCCTATTCCTCACCCCAGCCTGCACCGAAGTGACTCCTCAAGCTTCAGGACTCAGTGGGGCACAGTGGCAGTCACGGTAGGTGTCACACCCACCCTGCCCATTCCCTGGCTCCTGGGAATGCCTTAGCCTTCTACATCTCTGGAACTGGAAGGATGTCTTTCTGAACACTGTGTCTGTGAGGATCCCTTTGGTTGCAAGTAACAAAAATCTTATTCCAATAAAATGAGATTATCAACTCATGACACTGAAGTGTCTGGGGGTAAGTTGGGCTTCAGGCAGGGCTTGATCCAGTCGCTTCAACAATGTGACCAGGACTGTTTTCTGTCTGTAATTCTCTGCTTCTCTTTTTTTGGTGATGGCTCCCCTCCTAGTAGCTTTTCACATGATGTAATCATAAGATGTGCCAGCAGTTTCTGGGGCTACTGGCTACCAGGTTGAAATCTGGGGTCTCGGCTAGAGACAAAACCTGCTTTTCTGATAGAACAAATAAAAGTCCTGGAGTTGGGACTTGGGATTTGTAGTCCCAGGTGACTGTAAATCTCTTGGGCCCTATTGACAGGGTTAAGATAATCCTGATCCTTTAACTGGGTACACAGGAAATGAGGGTGGCCTGGGGTAAGGGTCTGTCCTTCCTTAACCATGTGACCAGGAATGAGAGAGAAGCTTCCTTTGAGAAGCTCAAAGGAATCTCAGAGTCCTGCTGGCAGAAAGGAGATGCCTCTGCCTCTGACTGGGGAAGACAAATAATAAATGATTACTAAAGATGGAGTCTGCCCCATCCTCTTTTTCAAGGCCTAGTTTAGATCCCTCCTGCTCTAGGAAACCTTTGCTGACTGCTTCCGCCAATGGTCATTTCCTTTAGTTCATGCTCAAGCTCTGCCCTTTTTATAGATGGAAAGACCAAGGTTTGGTGTGCATTTCCTTATGAATACTCTGTTGGTTATGACCTTAGTGCCGAAATGTGTTGCTCTCTTTGTCTTGGCTGCTAGGAAGCTCATAGCTGGTTTGTGGCCCCTTTCTGATAAGTGCTTGGGTTGCTGTGGCATGTAGTTGCTCAGTAGCCTTGGCTTTGGCTTCCTCTTCTTCTCTTGCACATCTTTCCCTTGTTCTGATTTCTTCTGTTATTTTTCAGCTTGTGCTGTTCTTAGCAACCTCAAACTCTTTTAGAAGGAGGTGGGGTATAAATAACCAAGAGTGGCTGTAAATGAAGCATTCAGCGCTGACTGTATCCAAATTCTAGGCCTTTTCCTTTCTAGAGGTAGTTGGGAGGAGGGTCTCCCTATGCCCAGGGCCAAGCCTGTCCTCAGGGAGACACCAAAGCCTGACCACAGTAGCCCCAGTATACTGTCCACCTTGCCCTCTGTGGGTTGAGAATGGCATTGTTCTGCTTCCCATCCCCTTCCCTCCCAACTCCCCCATCTTATCAGAAGCTAATGAAAGAGGCTGGGAAACCCAATCCTCTGGTAATTAAATTTACTTAACGGGTATTCAAGTGGAGTAATGAGAAGTTTAATGCAGTGATTAGATTTTTCTTTAATTAATTAAAATGAGAACCATGTGTCTTTCCAGCAAACCAACTTGACCCTCTGCTTGGGAGTAGCAGGCAGAGGGAGTGGAGGGTTTGGCTGGGTGGGTGGGAGTGCTGAGGGGCGCGGGCAGCCTCCTGCCAAACTCTGACACGCACTCAGGTCAGTCCCTGATTCAGCTCCCATTTCTGAGCCCTGTGAGTGCCAAACCTGGGTTAGACATGAGTCACCCAGGGCCGAGGGATCTGGCAGTCCCCACGCCCAGCTAAAAACTGATTCCGGATGGAGGTTTCAGAGGAGGGTCAACAAGATTGACTTCAAGCAAGGAACACAAAGGAGGATTTCAGGCACTGTGACAGGAGGAACTGTTTGGGTGGCACATCTTGTTGCCACGTACCAGCCAACACCTTTGCCTGCATGTTCAGCCAGACCTGGATTTACCTCCACTGGCACTGGATCATCTAGGCTAATAGAGTGGGGACAGTGGGGTGGCTAATAGAAAAACCAGAGCTAACCCAAAACGACTTCTCCTTGGCTTGGGAACGCATTCAGGCCAGAAGGCTGACTGTCCTTGCTGTGTTTCTGAGGGCCAGTTAGGGATGCAAGGAAGCACTTCCCACCTTGAACCCCTTCTGTGGGAGTCAGGTGGTGGCTGGGCACAGTGAGTATGGGTTGCCTCCACTCCATGGCTGCCTGGAGTGGAGCATAGGTCAGGCCTTGCCTGGGTAGAGCGTGGGCAGGGTGGGGACTCAAGACAGGCCCCAGAACTCCAGGGGCAGGAGAAGTTATTTTTAAAGCAGGGGGTAAGGCTGGGAGAAGTCCTGAGCCCTTCATGGTAGAGGGCAGAAAACTTCCTTCACTGTACCCTGATCCCAGCCCCGCACTGAGCCCTGATCCCAGAAGACTGAACCCTGACCCCAGCCCCGCAGTGAGCCCGGATCCCAGAAGACTGAACTTTGACCCCAGCCCCACTGAGCCCTGATCCTGGACAGACTGAACCCTGATCCCAGCCCCGCGCTGAGCCCTGATCCCAGAAGACTGAACCTGACCCCAGCCCCACTGAGCCCTGATCCCAGACAGACTGAATCGTGGTCCCACACTGAGCTCTGGCCCCAGCCCCACGTGGAACCCAGCACTGTCATGAATATTCAATAGAGCAACAGGTGCTGGGGTAGGAGGGGTGAATGGTCCTGCTTGTTCATCCCCACTGCAAGCTCTGCTGCCTGTGGGCAGGACTCTCGTGCCAGACCCCACACTCTGCAACGGCCAAGATGAATCAGATGTAGTTCCTGCCCACGGGGCTGGTGGGGGAAGTGACAAGCAAACAGTGACAGCCAAGTGATTAGAGTTGAGGTGGGCCTCACTTAGAGAGTTCTTCTGGCAGCAGGTGGGCAGGGGCAGTGCTGTAGGTGGGCCAGTGGGGAGGCTAAGACGGGGTCCCTGTGAGCAATGAGGAGGATGGCACCCATGGGTGTCGTGGGGGTTCCTGGGGGTGAGTGATTCTCCCCTACTCCCAGAGCTGGCTGAGACTCCCCCAGGTCCTGCTCAGCTCCTGGTGAACCAAAGGGCTCACCTATGAGGCAGGTTGCTGGTGCGCTGGGCCCCAGGGTAATAATGTTATTTGCAAGGAAAGCATATTTATTCATCTCATAGAAGAGAAAATGGAACTGTGCAGGGACTTGCCTAGTGGCACTCAGCCTGAAGTAGCCCAGTGGGGCATGACCCCCGGTCTTACCTGCCTCCTGGCCCACCCATCGCTGTTTCTGCTGTTCCCAGGAGTGAACTTGCCCTGGGACGATGGAGCTCCACTTCTTTCAGCTTCTCCACCCCCAACTGAGTGAATACACCCTGGGCTCTGACTGGGGCTGTGGGCCTTGGAGTAGGTGGTGTGAGGAGGCCCTTGGCTAGTTAGGGGACTAACCCAGGAAGGAGCGTCTTCTGCTTCCTTCATCCCCGACCCTCCTCTCTCTGAATCCCATCCCTCTGGGTTTCCATACCTCCTTGCCATCACCCTTGGCCCATTTCCCTCCTTCCACGGCTCAGCCCCTTCTGAATAACCAGGCCTAGAGAAACCACCCAACCTGTCACCTACCCCCCACATGGGGAGATTGAGGCTCCAAGAAGGGTAGAGACCTGCTCAACATCGTGAGGCTCTGCCTTTCACATCTCTTTAAGAAAGAAGAGAGTCTGAAATCACATTGTCCGGAGTTTGTACTTTAAACACAAGGCTAGTATTTGAGTACTTTTGCTGGGCTGGGGGGCCTTGAGGGGCATATGCCCACACCAGTTCTCATCACAAAGGCCGATGCCCCCGGCGAGCCGCTCTGTCTCCTCCAGTACGGTGCCCCCACCAGACGTGTTCCCCTGCCTCCCCAGGTTCAAGGTGCTGCAAACCACCGTCTTGTTTAATTCTCTCACCAGTCCTGGAAGTTGCGTGATTTTCTATAGGTGAGGGCACCGAGGTGGGGAACTAGGCCACTGTCACGAGCTGACAGGGCAGGTGGATCTGCCTGACAGGTTCCGGTCCTAGGCAGTCCACGTGCTTCAGATTGCCCCCTCCTTGCTGTGGGCAGCTGCTCCCTCCAAGGGCCCCAGCATCTCGCACCCCCACATCCACTGCTGCTTCCCTACTTATCTTGTTTTCCAGCCAAAACCAGTGACTCTTCCCCAGAGCTCTCCACACTTGCCCACCTCCAGCCCTTGCTTAAGCTGTTCCAGCCCCCTGGAGTTCCCTTCCCCGCTCCATCTGCCCAGATCCCCCTTCGTCTTTTGGGGCTGGGCCCAGATGCCACTTCACAGAGACCCCTGTCTGCTTTGTCCTGATCGGAAGCCAGGCCCCTGCTCCTCTGAGCACCATCCCACTGTCCCCCTCTCTGGCTCCTGGCTTCCATGTGTCTGACTCACAGCACGTGGAGGGCAGAGCAGTCTCCTGGCCCCTGGCTTCCCTGGCCCGTGACCCCTAAGGGCCTGGCTCACAGTAGGTGTGCAGGGAGTCGCTTGGGTCCTCGCCCCGGGAGGGGCTGCACCTCCACAAACCATGCCATTCCTCAGCAGTCCCAGGTCCGCTGGCCTCCAGCTGAGCCGGTCCCAGCTCTCCCCACTGGGGAGACCAGCTGCTTCCTTTAGCACTGGATGGTTGATGTTGGGAGCTGGCTTGTTGCCCCAGCAGACTTCCCTGTGTACACTTACCCACCCAGGTTCTGGGGGCAGGAACAAGGCAAACCCCCATCTCACCCACCTACCAACTCAGGACTCCTAGGCAAGTCTGGGAGCCTGGAAGGTATAGGTCCTGGGTGCTGAGTGCTGGCAGAGGGCCTCACGCATGCTCTGCCTGGCACCGCCATTCACTGGCTCTGTTGATTGCTGGTGGTGTGACTTTGAGCAAGTTGGTTAACCCGTCTGTGCCTCAGATTCCTCATGCATTAAATAAGGTGATGGCAGACCTTCCTAGGGTTGTTGTGAGGATCGAAGGAGTCGATACGGAGTAAAGCGTACAGCACAGCCCCGACACAGACACACACATGCTCCCTGGATGCTGGCTGTCACCGTTGCCAGGAGAGTGGAAGCAGGGTGTGGGGGAGTGTTCAGGGAGAGTTTCCAGAAGGTGGCGATACGTGAGGAGCCATCTGAAAGATGAAACGTGGAAGGCAGGAAAAGACGCTGCGGGAAGACGGAACTGCAGGGACCAAGGCTTGGTGTGGGGACCTGAAAGGGAGTGTGGGAGACCCAGGGCTGGCGGCGCACAAGGGCGGTGTCCCGGACTTCAGCTGCCGCCTGGGGAGTTTGGACTTTGTCTCACAGCCACTGAGAGGCTGTGGATGGGGCATTTTTTTTTCTTTTTCTTTCTTAACCACAAAAGCAATATCTGCTCATGTAAAAACTGAAACAATACAGAAGTGCGTCCTGTTAAGAAATATCCTTCTTTGCCCTTAAATCTCATTCTGCCGAGGTCCCACTGTTGTTGATCTGGTGTGCTTCCTTCTAGAACTTTTTCTGTGCCTTTATAAACATATTTATTGTGTGTTATCTTTAAAAAAAGAAAAGGAATGAATCATATCATGTGCATTATTCTACAACTTCCATTTTTCATTTCCCAGTGTGCTGTGGGCATCTGTCAGTGTCACGGAATACAGATCTCCCGTGTTCTTTTTAATCGTTGCCTAATATTCCATTGTTTGGCCGTAACAAAATTTATGTAACTAGGCCTGGGTTGATGGATATTTAGGTTGCCTTCAATTTTTCACTCTTGCAAATAATGCTTCAGTGAACATCCTCGTATATATATCTTGGCTGACACGTGTAAGCCTTTCTGTAGGATAGGCTTCTAGGCGTGGAGTTGCCCTGGCGCAGGGTATGCTTATTAAATTTTAATAGGTACTGTCACATTGCTCTTCCAAAAGGTTGGACTAGTTTTTGCTCCCACCCTTGATATCTGCGGGGAGCCATTTCCCCAGTTGCCCTCCGCACTGAACATTATCAAGCTTTTTAATTTTCGCCAGTCCAGGAAAACATCTCACTGTGGTTTCAACACACTTTCTTTCTCCCCAGCGAGGCTGAGCAGCTTTTCATGTGGTTATTGGCCATTTGTATTTTCTTCTCTGTGAATTGACTGTTCATATCCGCTGCCTATTTTTCTTTTCTTTTTGCCTTTTTCTTATGGGTATGAAGGAGCTTTTAGTATATTAGGGATTTTAAAACTTTTGTCTGTTATGTGTGTTGGATATATTTCCCCTAGTCTGCCATTTATCTTTTTAACTTTGTTTATGGTATCTCTGGCCATAGAGAAGCTTTAGATCTTTATTCAGGCAAATCTGTCAGGCTTCTCTTTAGGGCTTTATGTGAAACTCAGAAGTTTTCAGAGAAGGCAATGGCAACCCACTCCAGTACTCTTGCCTGGAAAATCCCATGGACAGAGGAGCCTGGTAGGCTGCAGTCCATGGGGTCACTAGGAATCAGACAGGACTGAGCGACTACACTTTCACTTTTCACTTTCATGCGTTGGAGAAGGAAATGGCAACCCACTCCAGTATTCTTGCCTGGAGAATCCCAGGGACGGGGGAGCCTGGTGGGCTGCTGTCTATGGGGTCGCACAGAGTCGGACACGACTGAAGCGACTTAGTAGCAGCAGCAGCAGCAGAAGTTTTATATCCTGCTTGATTAGGCTTCCTGGGAGGGTTTTAAGTGGCGTGCTGGTGAGGTAAAACTTGTGACTGGGAAAGGTCATTCTGGTTGCCACTGTGTGGAGGGTGGGTGGAGTGGGAACTGCACGTTGGCTGGGGTGCGGGTGAGGGAGAACTGGGAGAAGATGCGATTGAGAAATATTCAGGCATTGGCTGACCATGGTGAGGGAACGTGAGGGTGAAGAGGGGAAGAAGGGACTCACGAGTGATGTCTGGGTATTTGGCTGGGGACCACGTGGCTGATGCCACCACCAGCCTGAGTTAAGGATGGGAGAGGAAGGGAAATGTGTGCACATGAATGTGAGTGCTCCCCTTGGCAGAGACACATGTGCACACGAGTACACACATGACAGGGGCACGTGTGCAATGAGTACACACATGACAGGGACACATGTGAACACGAGTATACACACGACAGGGACACATGTGCACACGATTACATACATGACAGGGACACACGGGCACATGAGTATACACATGACGGGCACATGTACACACATGACAGGGGCACATGTGCAACGAGCACACACATGACAGGGACACATGTGCACACAAGTACATACATGACAGGGACACATGTGCACATGAGTACACACATGACAGGGGCACATGTGCACACGAGTATACACATGACAGGCACATGTACACATGAGTACACACATGACAGGGGCACATATGCAATGAGTACACACATGACAGGGACACATGTGCACACGAGTATACACACATGTATACATGTGTACACATGAGTACATGCATGCCCATGTACATGGTTGGAAGCTCTGAAGACGGGCATATCTGTGCTCTGGCTCCATGGCAGGCAGTAGGGGGGTGGTGTCTGCTTTTTGTGGAGTTTTTGTTCTCTACCAAGTACTGTACAAGGCAAAACACATACACACACACACACACACACACACTCACACGTGCTCTGTAATCTCTATTGTCATATGAAATACACTTTATAGGTAAGGAGCCAGTCTCAGTGTAAGTAATTCACTCAAAGTCACAGAGCTAGGGGCAGAAAGTGGATTTTTTTGACAACTTGGATCCGACCACACACAGACAGAATTCCTGTCAGTGGCACTGAGGAGCCTTTCATTCAAGTCTAACCTGACCAACCCAGCTTCATCAGGGACTCTTAGGATGAGTGCTACAGCCTGACTGCCTGGGTTTGAAACGTAGCCCCATTCCAAATAAGGCAAGTTACTACCCCTCTCTGTGCCTTGGTTTCCCCATCCTGAAGATGCAGGCAGTGGGACTTTCTGGTGATCCAGTGGCTAAGACTCCATACTCCCAATGCAGGGGGGCCCAGGTTCGATCCCTGGCCAGGGAACTAGATCCCACATGCTTCAACTAAAGATACCACATGTCACAACAAAGATTGGAGACCCCACATGCTGCAACTAAGACCTGGTGCAGCCAAATAAATAAATATTTTTTAAAATTAATAAAAGAAACGCAGACAGTGACAGTCTGCATCTCCTGGGGTGCTGGTGGGCACTGAATGTGTCAGCGAGTGGGAAGTACCTAGCACAGCGAGGGCTGAGCTCTCGGGGAGGCTGACTGTGGTGACGGTGACGAGATGGGGATGTCCGTGCCCTTTACCCTCTCCCACCCCCCAACCTCCCTCTGCCTGCCATCTCTCTCCTGTGTGCCAGCTCTCCCTCCATCCCCCACAGGAACGTCTCTTATTTGCCTTTGAAACTTCATCCTCTGTTTTCAGCCCCCAAACCCTTAGCAGACAGTGAATTAAAGCCCAGTCAGTCAGCAAAAACCATTCAGGGGAAAACGATTCATGTTGTGCCCAGGGAATCCTCCCCCAAGCAGTTCTAGTCAGGCATTTTCCATGAGCCAGTGCATCCATCCCAACATTGCCTGGGTCCCTGGGTACCAGACCATAATGTCCAAGCCTGAAACCCCTTCGTCCCTGAGTGGGGATGTCCGAGTGTACTTTCGAGCCAGGGGGCTAAGCTAACCCCGCCTCAGCCAAATCTCTACTCTCACCACAAGCCATCACTGGAGCCCTGACCCCAGGATGAGTAATTCTCAGCATCATTGGTCAGGAAACTTGCCTCCAGGAAACAAAAGGAGAAAGCGCAGCACATTCTGGGCATGGTTCCTTAGCGCTAGCATGTCTAAGCAAATCCTGTGGCCATCAGGGTGGGGGCAAGGTATGCAAACTGGGTTAAAACCTCAGGTCTGCACCCAATTTAAATTTTCTCCTAAGCCAAAAGGCTCACCGAAATCACCGAACTTATCATTATGAATTTCTCATCATCAAAATAAGCCCCCAAGTAAATAAACGCTTGTGGTAAAGAATGGAGCAGTTCTTGCCTGTTTCTTTGTAGGGTTTAGTTTTCAGTTATACTGTATCAGTCACACCCTTTTATTCTTAACCAAAAGGATGGCAAAACTCGCTTAAGTTTTTCCCAGAGACCAGCTACACCAAAAACTGCAGGCCCCCAACCCGAAAGCCTCCAAGAGAGGATTCTTCATGACCGCTCCTTTGGAAGCCCCCAGTCCCCAGGTCCCCAAGTTCCACAGAGCCTGCCTTTGCTCCAGGGGCTTCTTCACTTTAAACAACCCCACCCCTACCTCTGACCCAAGTCCCCACCCCCAGCCCACCCCAGCATCTCCGTAGGGTGCCACGCAGTGCTGCAGTTTTCATCTACCCTGGCGTCAGTTCAAAACTACGGGCCTTTGGATGCACACATTCAAGTACTGACACCAGCACCCAGCACTCATTCTCAAGAAGAGTCTTTTTACTGGCCTCAAAGAAGCTGCATTGCACCAATTTGGGGTGAGTGTGAGTAGCAGAGGCAGTGTATCTTACGGCAGCCAAATCTCACTTCTTGGAAAAGGCGAGAAGTCACAGGGACCCTATATAAACTAAGGGATTTCCCCTCAGGTCCTCTACCGGCCTCCTGCTGTCATCCTGAAGGGCTGCCTCCTCCCCCGTTCCCTGTGTTGTCCCATAGGAGTACACACTATTTAAGGTGATAATTGCCAAAGTAGAGTTCCAATAAGTTCAAAACATAAATCTACAGTTAAACCTGTGGCACACTGTTGCTTGTGGCTTCAGGGCCCTGGTTGAGTTTTCCTGCGCTTTCCCCCACCCCAAATTGTCCATCCAGGACAAATCAGCTTGAAGTTCAAGGGACTTTCTGGGAGCTGGTCCCAGGCCTGAGTCAGCGATAAAACTCAAGATGTACCAGCCTTTATTCTAAAGTCAAGTTCAAGTCCTCGAACGTGGGCCAAGGCCCTCACTGTCGCAAAGATGCTCCCAGCTGACTCGGCTCCCACCTCCCTTCTCCAGGTGGGGACTGTCCTGCTAGTGGATCCTGTGGAAGGGCCAGGAACTGCCCCCCTTTCCCTTGTAAACACAGGGAACCCTTCAACTTGGGAACTGAAGTCATATCTCTCACGGGAATCCTAGTTATTTTGGGGATCCTATTGTTCTGTCACCCAGAAAGCTATCCAAACCTGTTCTTAAACCATATGCCCCCATGTGGCTGGTGGGGATGTAGGGAGGGTGGTGAAGTGCTGCACTAAAAAGCTCTCTCTGAACTCTCAGTGATTTAATGCCATAGTCCCAACCTTTCTGGCACCAGGGACCAGTTTCATGGAAAACAATTTTCCCACCAGGGTGAGGGTGGGGGAAGGTTTGGGAATAATCCAAGCTCATTACACTTACTGTGCACTTTCTATCTGTTGTTATTCCATCAGCTCCAACTCAGATCACCAGGCATTAGATCCTGGAGGTTGGGGACTCCTGATTCAATGTGACAAGGCTCCCTTCTTTTACCATATGAATTCACATTACATGACCGATGTGGGAAGTGGAGAGGGTGGCAGAAGCTGGTCCATTTAGTCACATGGGGACCCAGGCTGAAGCTCAACCATGTGGTAGCTGCCCCCTGGAACTCACGGCCTTCTTTGGCCACAGTGGCAAAGGAGGGGAAATGGTAGAGGTGCACACGGGCTCCTAAATGCATTGGCGCAGAGGTGACACACCATTTTTGTTCAAAGCCCACTGGCTAGAACTTCTCATATGGTCTCAACTCCCTGCAAACGGGCCGAGGAAATGTGGGGACATTTTGTTGGGGAGAGGGCATGGAGGAAATGTGCCAGACATTCAGTGAGCAGTGAGAAGTGAAGTCTGGACATAGGGTTTTTATGTTATGGGATGTTCTCAGAGCGACGTTTCTGAATTCCCGAGGCCATGACTTCCTGTTCATTCTCTCCGCCTGGGGAGGCCTTGAGTGTGTGGGAGGGAGTGGTGGGAAAAGCTTTGAGGAAGAGTCCCTGTAAAGGAATAAGCCCTTTGGCAGGCCTGGGCCCTTCATGGCCAGGCTCCAGGTTTGACTCAACCTCACCCCACTTGTCCCTATTGGTTGCTTGCAATATCAACATAAAATGAATTTTTTAGGAGGTGAAGTAGAATCGAGAGTGAGAATGAATTCACCTTTGGAGGGGAAATATCCAAAAGGTAGCATCTAGAAGCCTCTGTGTCTTTGTTTGGGCTATGTAACAAAATACCAGAGAAACTGGGTGCTTATAAACAACTGTAGTTGACGTCTTACAGTCTGCAGGCTGGAAGTCCAAGATCAAGGTGCTGGCAGACTCAGTGTCTGGTGAGGGCTGGCCTCCTGGTTCATAGATGCCCTCTTCTCACCATGTGTCCATATGGCACAAGGGGCAAGAGAGCTCTCGGGGGTCTCTTCTATAAGGGCACTAATCCTGTTTACGAGAGCTCCACTCTCATGACCTAATCACCTCCCCAAAGCTGCACCTCCAGATACCACCACATTGGGGATTAGGGTTCAACTATGAATTTTGAAAGGGACACAGATATTCAGTCTATGCCACGCTGGACTGAGTTGTCTTTCTTCCACATTTTCATTCCTTCAGCAAATGTGACCGCTATGGACCATGTTCTTGTATTGATCATGACTCCAGACTCTTGACTCCAGCACACCAGAGACTGAAGCTCTGCTCATCGCCTTGTTAGCTCTGAGTTAATTACTTCTGTCTACCTCTGTTTTCTCCTCTTTAAAGTGGGGATAGCATCTGACTCTCTTAGGGCGGTTGTCAGGATTAAATGAGTTAGTATTTGTCAAGCACTCAGAATGGTGCTGGGCGTATGATCAGGACTTTGTAAATGCATCAGCATCATCACCATTATCCAGTACCAGGTACTGTTCCAGATACTGCAGGAGTAGATCTCACGGTCCCTGCTCTCACATATGATGGGAGAAATGGAAAATAAACAGAAAGAATTAAATCAAGATGTACTTTTAGATAGTGATGGTACTAAAACAAAAGTCAGGTACATTTAAAAAAAATCACTCATCTTCATGAGTCAGTAGGGAAATGCAAATCAAAATGACAATGAGAATTAAAGCAATTCTACAAATGCCCCCCAAAAACTTGGATTTGATAGCCATCCCCCCAAAAAAAATGAGATACCACTGCTTATCTCTAACATTGACTTTTACAAAGTTGACAATGGTAACTGCTGGTGAGGGTACAGAGTGACTGAAACTCTCGTATGTCGCCAGTGGGAATGAAAAATGGCACAGTCACTTTGGAAAAAAGTCTGGCTATTTTTTATAAAGTTAAAAATATGCTTACTGTATGACCAGGGAATCCTACTGCTGGGTATTTTCCCAAGAGAAATAACAACTTATGTTCATGAAACACTTGTATGTGAATATTTATAGTGGTTTTATTCATAATCACCCCAAATTGGAAAAAATCCAAATGTCCTTCAGCTGGTGAATGGATAAACAATTGAATACTACTCAGCAATAAAAAAAGAATGAAATTCTGGCACAAGAAACGACACAGATAAATCTCAAATGCATTATTTGATAAATGAACAAAGCCAGACTCAGAAGGTTACATATGGGTGATTCCATTTGCATGAGATTTTGGAAAAGGCAAAACTATAGAGACAGAAAGCAGATCAGTGGTTATGAGAGGCAGGGATAGGGGGAGTTGACTACAAAGGGGACAACTCATGGAGACTTTCAGATATGGATGGTTAATAGAATTGTTTTTTATCTTAATTGCAGTAGTGGTAACGAGCTATATACAGCTATCGAAGCTCAGAACTGTGCACTAAAAAGTGTAAAGTTTGTTCCAATTTTATTTAGAAATAATCAATATACATCACTGTAGACATTTAAGGTGTACGGTACTATGGTTTAATTTACATATATTGTGAAATGATTACCGCCCAATATCCATCATCTCATATAGATATATAGAAAGAAAAGAAAGAAGAAAAAAGGTTTTCTTCTTGTAATAAGAACTCTGAGGATCTACTTTCTTAGTAACTTTCGTGTGTAACAGAGTGCTAACTATAGTCATCATGCTGTGCTTATCCCTGGCACGTACTTATCTTGTAACTGGACGTTTGTACCTCTTGACCCTGCTGTGCCGTGCTAAGTTGCTTTAGGCGTGTCCGACTTTGTGCAACCCCATGGACTGTAGCCCACCAGGCTCCCCTGTCCATGGGGTTCTCCAGGCAAACTGGAGTGGGTTGCCATTTCCTCCAGGGGATCTTCCCAACCCAGGGGATCGAGCCAGAGTCTCTTAAGTCTCCTCCATTGGCATGCAGGCTCTTTACCACTAGTGCCACCTGGGAAGCCCTTTTGACCCCCTTCCTGCAATTCCTTCTCCACCCACCCTCTGGCTCTGGTAACCATAAGTCTGATCTCTTTTCCTAAGAGTTTAGTTTTTTATTTCTATTTTTTTAGATTCTGCAATACAGTATTTGTCTTTGAGTTATTTCACTCAGCATAATGCCTTCAAGGTCCATCCGTGTTGTCACAAATGGATTTCCTTATTTTTTCTGACTGAATAATTTTATCATATAGATGTATATGTATATATCTCATACCTTCTTCATTCATTCATTCACTGATGGACACTTATGTTGTCTCCACATGCTGGCTGCTGTAAATAATGCTGCAGTGAACACAGAAGTGCATCTATCTTTTTGAGATAGTGTTTTCATTTCCTTTGGCCATATACCCAGAAGTGGAATTGCTGAATCACATGGTAGTTCTATTTTTAATTTTTTGAGGACCCTCCGTAATGTTTTCCATAGGCGGCACCAATTTCCATTCCCACCAACAGTGCATAAGGATTCCCCTTTCTCCACATCCTCACTAGAATTCTTTATCTAAAAAAGGGTAAATTTTACTGCAAGTAAATTATACCTCAATTAACCTGACTGGAAATAAAGCTCGCCGTGGGATTGTTGAGATAGGGAACACCGAATGACACGTTAGTCACTCAGAGTAGTGTGACTCGGGGAAGGAGCGGTTCCTGTGCAGGGTGGTCAAGGAAGGCTGTCTGAGGAGGTGCCTTGAGCTGAACCTGGCTGAGGAGGAGCCAGGCCTGTGTGGAGCTGGAGTGGGGTGTGCTGCAGGGCGGGCCTTGCAGCTGGAGCTGAGGGAGGGAGGAGAGGGCGGGAGACAGGTCAGGGGCCTCGACTCTCCTCCAGGCATGATGGAATCCCCTGGGGGGCATGGACAGAGGGTTACTGAAACACAGGTGTGGGTAAGTGGTCCAGGGAGGAGAAAGGAGGGAACATGGCAGCTGGGGGCCATGTGTGAGGAGGAGTGGTGAAAATGAGGGGAGTGTGGGTCAGGAGCCTCATACAGGAGGGAGAGGCCAGTTGGCCAGAGGCCCAGCAGCTGGGGCAGGAGGACTGGCCTGGCGAGTGGGGATCCTGGCAGAGAGTATTGTGTGCAATGGTGGGGCAGAGGCCAGCCATGCTGGGGTGAGGTGCTGGGGGTGAGGACATGTAGTTGAAGCTTCCAGGAGGCAGGGGAAAGGGTTGCTGGGTGGCAGAGGGAATCTCAGAGAGAATGAGGTAGAACTGTCTATGTGTGTGTATGTGTGTGTGTGTGTGTGTGTTTTTGAACAAAACTTGCCGAGGTGGGCCTGACCAACTGAAGACAGTGTGAGATGATGAAAAGTGAGGGGTTTGGACAAGGCCTCAAATGCCAGACCTGGGGGGCTATTCGAGGCAGCCAGGAGATAGCAGGGAGACAGGTGGCAGAAGGCCCCTCGCTGAAGTGGGAGGCAGCACTGAGCCCCCGGGGGCAGAGGGTCAGGATCTGCTCGGGGGCGGGGGGCGCATGCTGAGCTGGGCACCCCCAGGTTGCAGAGGCCCAGTGTTTGTCCGCGCTCACCTCCCTGCTCTTCCCCGCAGTGCATGCTGGGACCGAGACGGACGGGCCGCCGCTCCCCCTGCCACGCCCCCGGCCCCCAGAGGCCCGGCTGTTTGCCTCCCGGAGCCGTCTGACCCAGGTAGGGGGAGATGGAGGTGGGCTCTCCCTCGTTGTGTCTCTGCAGTGGGTGGGAGGACTCTAAGAGTAGGGTCCTCGGGCACTGGGTGGATGAGCCCCTGTTTGGACGATTGGGGGGTGGGCACATGGCGTGGGGTTTGAAGCCCCCAGGCCCCCGCAGGGCCTCCTGGGGAGGAGATCCAGACCTCCAAGAGGCAGGCCGCCTCAGCAGCAACCCCTGCAAACCAGGCCTCGTCCCCGAGACACGGAGAGGCCCCCGTGTGGCTCCCACATATCGCTGTCTGCAGCTGGTTAAGGATCCTTCGTGGTACACACCTGCCAAGCTCTTTCAGCGGTGGGAGCTTTTGCCTATGAGGTTTCTCATCCATTGCTGTCACTGGCTTTTCCCTGCCGGAGCTGCCGTCTTCACTCGCCTGGTGTGTGTGCTTCTGTGAGTGGGGGCTCTTACTCTGGAAGGTCCCTGCTGTCTACAGGACACCCCCAGGGCAGAGGCGCTGTTTCTGGCACCGAGAAGAGCCCTGCTCACTTTTAATCCCTTTTAATCCCTCTGCGTTGGGCCCGAGAGAGGACATTTCTCGGTTGCTCCTGGGTGCCCCAGTAGAGGCTTTCTGCTTGGGGTCAAGAGCTGGGATGCGGTGGGAGCTAGGCTTGCCAGAAAAAATACAAGATGTCCAGCTCAATGTGAACTTCAGAAAGACAACAGATCATTTTTCATCATGAGTATGTCCCAAATATTGCATGGGACCTATGATTTTATTGATTCAATGTGGCGATGTTAATGGGAGCTGAAACCCCAGCCCCCTCTTCCTCTGTTCAGTCCCCGCTTTGCTGGGCCCATGTTGGCACCCTCAGAGCAGCTGTGTCCATGGCCTACAGAGGGGGCCCTGGAGCCAGGGGCGGTCAAGCCTGCTCAGGCCACAGTGAATAGATCCTGCAAGCCATCCCTGGGGCAGAGACCTGGGGTTCCCGCTAGAGGCTGCAGGGCTGGCTGTGAAGGGTGCTCTTGGGGTCCTTGTTTTCCCCCTTCTGGCTCTCTGACAGCGGAATTCAGGCTGAGGGGGTCACTGCGCGGGGTCGGCTGGGCCTTTGTGCCTGTGAACGGAGCTGTGAGACAGGTGTGGAGCTGTGAGAGGAACCAGGAATAGAAAATTGTTTCGTGAGCTTGGAACCCAGAGTGCTGGGGTGTGGGGATGGAGGTGGGTGGGATAACAGGGATGAGGCAGGGCCAGATAATGAGGGCTTAGAATGTCCTATTTCTGCATCCTTCAGCACTGGGGAGACAAGGGATGTGTTTTCTCCTCAGGTGGAATAATTTTTCCAACTATTAAGGTCATATGTTCCCTATATCTACCTATTGATCTAAGAATGTAGATAGATTATTTTTTAAGATTTTTTTAATGTGGACCATTTTTAAAGTCTTTATTGGATTTGTTACAGTATTCTTTCTACTTTATGGCTGTGAGGCATGGGGATCTTAGCTCCCTGACCAGGGATCAAACCCACAGCCCCTGAATTGGAAGGCAAAGTCTTAGCCACTGGACCACCAGGGAAGTCCCTGTAGAAGTATCTAAAGCATGCAGTTCACGCTCTTCCCAAAATCTCTTCCTTGCCAAGGCTAGCCCCTGCTAACTAGTTCCATATATCATATCCTTCCAGATTTGTTTCTATGTGCTTAGAAACATATTTTAAAAGGAAAAACTATCACACTAGTTATACTGCCCTGTCGCTTGATTTCTCACTTAATATTATTGTATAGATCATTCTAGTGTTCTTCCCTTCCTTTTACGCCCATTGTATAGATAGTCTTTAAGTTATGTTATCAATTATTAATCCTGTCCGGGGCCATTTAGATTGTTTCTGGTGTTTGGTTATTTATAAACTTCACTCAGGGAAACTCCCAGTTCCTACAGCTGTGTGCACTTGTGCTACGGGTCCTTTGAGGGTGTTTCTGGAAGTGGACTGCCTGGGTCAGAGGGCACGCACATTTCCAGGTTTGACCCACAGGCCAGATCAACTTCCAGAAACTTGTGCTGACTTGTCACATACAAGACACCGTTGCCAGCCTGACACTTAAATCCGGGCCAACCTGGTAGGTAAAGCTGATTGATTTTACATTTCTTTGATCACCAATGAGATTGGGCATATTCGTGTGTGTTCTTTGGTCATTTCAGTTTGTTTGCCTGTTTATCAAGTGCTTATTCATGTCAGATCCTCAGCTTATTCATCTATTCATCTGTCCCTTTATTCAGTAAGCATTAATTGAGCATCTACCACGTGTTGGATACTGTTTTGTTTAGGGACCTAACAGTGAACGAAATTAACAAAACAGAATCCCTGCTCCATGGAACTTAAGCTCTTGTGAAGGAGAGACAGCCAAGGAAAAACAGATAATCAAGTGAAATCTAGTGTGTGTATGAGTGCTAAGTGCTAATGAGAAGAAAAGCGAGCAGGGTGGGGATGAGAAGTGTTGGGACACTTGGTTATGGCAGTCAGGAAGGCCTCGCTGGGAGACGGCAGTAAAGAAAAGACCTGTAGGAGGCGAGAGAATGAGTCATACAGATGTCTGGGTCCCTGAGTTAGGGGTAGGCCTGGCCTGTTCAGGGCCTGGGGAGAAGGCCAATGTGGCTGGAACATGGTGAGGGAGGGAGAGAGTGGAGTGTGCGACCAGAGAGGGATCAAGAGCCAGACCTCACAGGGCCTGGTGGGCACCCTAAGGCCTGGGCTTTTCCTCGGAATGAAGTGGGGAAATCAGGGAGACATGGAAGGTTCTGAATAATGGTATGACACAATCTGAATTTCATTTTAGCCAGATCGCTCCGGCTACTGAAGGGGGCCAGAATGGACGCAGGCATATCAGGCGGTAGACGGTTGTGATGATCCAAGGAAGAGATGGTGGGGTTTGGACTAGGGGGTCTTGATGGAAGTGGGAAGAAGTGAAAAGGTTCTGAGTACATGTTAATGGTAGAGCCAATAGGATTTGCTGGCAGATTGGATGAGGTGGTGTGTGTGTGTATGTGAGAGAGAGAGAGAGCCAAAGATTACTGTCTTAGTCATTTTAAGCTGCCATAATCAAATACCATAGGCTGGGTGGCTTAAACAACACACATTTATTTCTCACACTTCTTTAGACTGGGAAGTCCAAGATCAAGGTGCTGGCAGACACAGTTCTTGGCGAGGACCCTCTACTTGGCTTGTAGATGACTACCATCTCACTGTATGCTCATGTGATTTTTTTGTGTGCACACGGAGAGACTGAGCCCTGGTGTCTCTTCCTCTTCTTATAAGGTTACCAATCCCATCATGAGGGCCCCACCTTCATGACCTCATCTAACCCACATCACATCCCACCTCCAAACGCCATCACATTCGGAGTTGGGGTTCCAAAGTACGAATTTTGGGAGACACAAACATTGAATCCATAACAGTGATTCCAAAGGTTTTGGCCCAAGTAGGGAGAAGGATGGGACTGCTGCCATCCACAGAGCAGAGTGAGTTGATTAAGAGTGGGTTTGATGTAGGGGAGGAGAGGAGCTCGGCTATGGACGGGACCGGCTACATGATGTATGGGAGCCAGAGCTAAATGAAATGTATGGCTTTTTGTTTAAAAAATAATATTAAGAATTTCAAATTTCTGAGAGTAGAGCATTAAACTAAGCCTGGGACCTTGCTGAGTGTGGGGCTTGGTACACCGCCCAGGTGGGCCCCGGCTGTGGAGAGGTAGAGTGTGAGATGCTAGTAGACATCTAAGTAGAAATGGACATGAGGGTGAAGTTCAGGGCCCAGGTCTGAACTGGAGATACAAATACATGGTCATCAGCATAAAGCTATGAAATTGGATAAGAGCATGAAGGGAGTAAGTATAGGTGCAAAGGGCTTCCCTCGTAGCTCAGCTGGTAAAGAATCTGCCTGCAGTGCAGGAGACCCTGGTTTGATTCCCGGGTTGGGAAGATCCTCTGGAGAAGCGATAGACTGCCCACTCCAGTATTCTTGGGCTTCCCTGGTGGCTCAGATGGTAAAGAATCCACCTGCAATGTGGGAGACCAGATTCGATCCCTGAGTTGGGAAGATCCCTTGGAGGGGGGCATGGAAACCCACTCCAGTATTCCTGCCTGGAGAATCCCCATGGCAGAGAAGCCTGGCAGGCTGCAGTCCCTGGGGTCGCAAAGAGTGGGACCCAACCGAGCGACTAAATGCAGCACAGAGGTACAAAAGAGAAGGACCAGAGGCCCGGTCCTGGAGCCTCATTTGGTCTGAAGTGAGGGAGCTGAGGAGGCACCGAAAAGATGACTGGGAAGGTGCAATGAGTGAGGTGGAAGAAAGCCAGGTATGCTATCCTGGAAGCCAAGGGCGAGGCATGTTTCAAGCATGAGGTCGAGTACAATGCAGACTGAGCATTGATCATGCATTAGCCGTGGGGAGGTCACAGGCAACCTTGTTTGGTGGGAGAGTGTGTGAAATGCATCTTATTGACCTGCAAGAGCAAATTGATTTATAAGAGGATGAGAGATTTAACCCTTTACCTGCCATATGTTGCAAATTTTTTTCACAGTTTTGTGGCTGTCTTTTGGTCATTTCAATTTATAGAGCTTTTTTTAAAACCCCTTAAAAGTTTGAAATGGTCCTGTGGTCAAGTCCATCACTAATTTCCTTTAGAGTTTCTGGCATTACCCACCGAAAAGTTTTGAAAAGTTGTCTTATGTTGTTTTCTACTTCTTTATGATATATAAGGGGCTTCTCAGGTGGCGCTAGTGGTAAAGAACCCACCTGCCAATGCAGGAGATGTAAGAGATGCATGTTTGATCCCTGGGTCGGGAAGATCCCCTGGAGGAGGAGATGGCAACCCACTCAAGTATTCTTGCCTGGAGTATCTCATGGACAGAGCTCTCATGGCGGGCTACAGTCAACAGGGTTGCAAAAAGTCAGTTACTACTGAAGCGACTGAGCATGCAGCATGCATAATATTTAAAAATATTTAAATTTCTGGTTCATTCAGAATGTTTCTATGGGTGTGGTTTGAGGATAGCTATCTAAGCAGTTTCCCTCCAAATGACTAGCCAGTTGTTTGGACACTGTTTACTGAGTGAGCTGTCCTTTCTCTTTGCTCTGAAGCTCCTTTCCCATCATCTGAAAAGTGTCCCCACAATCTCATGTCTGTCCAGGCCTTGCTGTTTGATTCCATTGATCATGGCCTGGGGAAAGATGGTAGGGGGTTCAGAGAATAGACTTGGCCATTGATTAGGGGTAGAGTGTGAGGAGGTGAGAGGTGTGGAAGGAAGAAGCAAAGGGAAGTTGGAGATGGTGGGAGCTCTGAAGGGTGGAGGGCCTCCTGTGTGCTGTTACAGTCCTGCAAGGCTGGTATTCTATAAACCCATCTATAGATGAGACAACTGAGGTTCACTGAGGTTTCATCATGAGGTGGAGAAAGCCTGGGAGGCAGTTCCGATGCCTGAGTTCTGTCCATCCCATGACAGGGGAGGTGAGACAGAGTGGGTTTCAGGAAGGCTGGAAGGGCTCCAGGCACAAAATATCCTCCCCCCCAACCCCCCCAGCATCCCCCGTCTGCCATTTGGCTGGGTCTTGAAGGTTTTCCCATTTCAAAGAGCAACCTGTTAAAACCAAAATACTCCTGGCACGGAATCACATGTTAAGTTCTCAGCTAACGTCTTAATTATCAGCTAACACCTCTGCAGGGATTAACTGACAGTCAGCTGAGGACACTGAATGGGGGCCTGTTGCATGTGTATGTGGGCTGGGGAAGGCCAGGAGAGGGGAAGGGGGAAGGCGGAGGGGACAGGTACCTAGAAATTCACAGCTTTTTCCTGGAAGAGGTGGCTCAGATGGTAAAGCGTCTGCCTGCAGTGCGAGAGACCTGGGTTCAATCCCTGGGTTGGGAAGATCCCCTGGAGAAGGAAATGGCAACCCACTCCAGTACTCTTGCCTGGAAAATTCCGTGGACTGAGGAGCCTAGCAGGCTACAGTCCATGGGGTCGCAAAGAGTCCGACACGACTGAGCAACTTCACTAAGGAGAGGGGAAGGGGGGAGGGGGCAGGGGGAAGGCAGAGGGGACAGTTACCTAGGAATTCACATCTTTTTCCTGGAAGAGAGGGAGGTAGAGCTGGATCCTTGTGGAGAGGGGAAGGGATGAGGAGGAGCAAGGGAGCAAGCTCTGCTGGGCTGGGAGGGGAAGGAATGGGCATGGCAGCTTCGCCATGGAAGCCTGGGGCTGGGGCTCCTAGAGGACCTGGTGTCTACTAGACACATGCTGTGTCCTGGACACAGAGGAGCTTGTCACCTGCTCAGTCTTGGTCTTGAGAAGGTCAAGAAATCAGCCACCATGAGCCACCTTGGGCACCAGCTGCCAACAGTCACTCAGAGCTGAGCTCTGTCTCAGACACCCAGACACGGTGTCTGTCACCCAGGCCTGAGGAATGGGGGAGGTGAAAGGCTGATGCTGCTGGAACCTCCTCCGTATCTTTGAGCGTCAGTCTGCCCCGAGGGTCAGGGCTCCATGTGGGACAAGGTCCGGGCTCCATGTGTGAGGAGGCTCAGGGGTCAGCTTTTAGTGAGGGGCCGTGCTCGGCGTGTGACCAGGGTTGGTGCTCCTTGTGTGAGGAGGGTGGGGGGTCCCTGTGTGACCAGGATCAGAGCTCCATGCATGAGGAAAGCCACGGTTCAATGTGTGACCCGAGTCAGGGCTCCATTTGTGGCCAGAGTCTGGTTTCTCCACTTGAAGAATGTCGGGGCTCAGTGTGAGAGGAGGGCCAAAGCTCAGTGTATGACCAGGGTTGGTGCCCCTTGTGTGAGGAGGGTGGGGGATCCCTGTGTGCGAGGGGGGTCGAGGCTCAGCGTGTGAACAGGCTTCAGGCTCAGAGCGTGAGGAGAGTTATGGGACCAGGGCCTGGGCTTCGTGTGGGAGGACAGTTGGGGCTCCTTGTGTGAACAGCGTGGGCACACAGTGTGTGACCAGGCTCAAGGTCACTGTCTGAACAGGGTTAGGAGGACCTTCTCTCCCCCTTTATCACTCTGAACCGCGGGGCGGTGATCTGCATCTCTGGGGGATATTTGTGTCTAAGTGTGACCGGCTGTCCTGCCCGTTCATCACTGTGTTGAACTTTGACTCGGCCTTCCTGGGACTCCGGGGCTGAGAGTAGCTTCTCCCTCATCCCCCCTGTTCCTCCCTGTCTTGTCCCTTCTCTCCCCTCCCCTCCTTCCCCTCCCCTCCTCTCCTCTGCTAGCCCTGGCCTCGCACCCAGGCGCTGCCGACAGACCCCGAGACACCCAGACACCCTTCCATCTCGAGGATGACCCAGGTCCTGGGCAACCTGCAGTTGGGCCCACTCCAGCTCTTCCCTCCTTCTCACCTGCACACCCTCCCTAAGGTGTTCCAGGGCTCAGCTGGGGAGAGAGCCTCACGGAAGGGGACAGATAGTGATGAAGTCAGACTTCACTGAGCTTGGTGCCCAAGAACAGGCCTGAGAGAGACTCCAGAACGGTGCCCTATGGGAGCGAAGGCTGGGGTCTCTGGAGGTGCCAGGCATGGGGACTGTCAGTGAGTTAAGGGGTGGCTGGGAGGTATGAGGGGTCAGAGGGAGGAGGCCTTCATGGCCACCTGAAGCCTTCTTTAGCAGTTCAAACCTACTGTAGGAATGCTTGGAATGGAAAATAGACCCAGTCATTCATTCAGCAAATGGGCACCTAGTCATCTAGACTAGGCACATCTGAACTGAACAAGAGGTAGGTTCCTGCCCTCTGGGAGCTGACAATTTACAGGGAGGCCGTGACTGAAGGAGGAGTAAATGGCCTCACCCCGGCCTCTCCTCTTGTTCACCCAGTCAGTGGCTCCCAGGGTGTCTTCACAAACACAGGGGCTCATGGGGCTAGTGCCAGGAACCTGCTGCCCTTGAGGGACCTGAAGGGGAAGCTGAGAGAGAGGGCTCCTTTCTGCTGATGGACGGTTCTGGAAGGAAGGATGACCAAGATGAGGAGAAAGTGAGCGTGAGAGGAAGGGGTGAAAGGCTTCTGAAGAAAGGAGCCCCCATACTCTGCGGCCTGCCCTGGGCCTGAGAAAGGAGATGGACCTCTCAGGCACTGTGGCCACCTGTCCCATTTTGCCCAGGGCTGTCCAGTTTAGCACTTCTCAGTCCGGGGATCATTGGTCATTCCACACCAGAAGGCCATTCTACAAGAGGCTCAGCTTCTGCCCCTGGCAACCTACGTGTCCAGGCCTCTGAGGGCTGGACATCTAGGTCACGGTGCTGGCCATGCCTGGGACTTGTGGGAAGTAACTGTGGGCTCCTGGGGGTGGTGCTGACAGAGGAGAGAGGAGCAAGGGGCTCACCACAGTGCCCAGATCTGGCGGCTAGGCTTGAATCTGAGGCCTGGGCAGGACACAGTGGCAGAAATGCCCATGCTTTTGTGTCCAACTTCCTCTGTCCACCAGAGGCTGGTTACCTGCACTGATCATCCTGCACTGGCTTGGGAGGCTTGGCTTCAAAGTTCTGTCTCCAGCTTGTCGTGTGACCCTACTTCAGTCAACCCTGAACCTGGGCCTCAGGGGTCCTTGCCTGAGTGACTGGACCAGGGCCCTCTGAGGGAGGTTGTGTGAAACATGAAATGTGGCCTGCGTTCACATGCTGCCGTGGTCACTGTTGTGACTCAAGTGCCTGCCTGTGGAATGCCAGCTCTGGGGACCACTGAGGGGCTGGCCTCAGGTAGGGCTGACTCCCCATTCTTGCAGAGGAGACAGATGTATAAACTAGAAGTTGAAAACTGGAGGCCCCAGCCAGGGATGTGGCTGATGGATATGTTTTGTTCCATTTTAAACCATTTGTTTTTTCTCATTGAGATATAATTCGCATACCATAAAACGGGCCACTTTAAAGTGTACAATTCAGTCTTTTTTAGTATAGTCACAAGATTATGCAACCATCATCACTAATTCCGGAGCATTTTCCTCACCCCAAAAGGAAACCCTGTACCCATTAGCAGTCATTCCTCCTGTCTCCACCCAGCAAGCCCTGGCAACCACTAAGCTTCTGTCTGTCTCTATGGATTTGCCTATTCTGGACATTTGATATAAATAGAATCATACAAGAGATGGCTTTCTGTGACTAGCTTCTTGCCCATAACTGAATGTTTTCAGCTGATCCATGTCAGTATTTCAACCCTTTTTATGGCCCAATAATACTCCAGTCTGCAGATATTCCATATTTTGTTGATTCATTCGCTCATGGACATTTAGGTATTTCCACCTGGGGGCAATTAGGAATACTAGCACTGTGGACATCTGTGTCATAGACTTTGTGGGAACATGTTTTCCATTCTCTTGGGTTTCTCGCAGGAGTGGAATCACTGGGCCATAAAGTGACCTGGTGTTGATGCCTTAGGCAGGCCACGAGCTCTCCCCTTCTCGAGTCTTAACCCAGCTCCTGACTGCATGACTTACACCCCTTTACTCACTGTCATTTCCCCTCTGGTCCCTGTAGGCATCTAGGCTTCCAGCCCTTGCTACAGGACAGTGATGGAGAGACGCAGGGGCTGTAGGAGCCAGGGAAGCCTCCTCACCTAGGGAGGACTCCGGAGGGCTTCCTGGAGGAGATGCCACCTGAGTTTAGTTTAAGCTGAGTGGACCTTTTTGTTTAGGGAAAAGGAGTGAGGAAGAGTGCTCCCTGTGGGAAGCAAAAGTCTGGAGTTTTGAAGCCCCCTCGCCTTTCTCTCCTCTGTTGGCTGAGCCTTCGTGAGGTAGGGGATGGATGAGAACTCCAGGGAGCAGCAGAAGGGCCCTCTCTTCTTCCTCTAGTGTGTACCTCCCCTCCATCTTCTCTTTCTCATTCTTCTCTGTTCTCTGTTTTCGTTTTCCTTTCTGTCTTTTCTGTTTGTTCAGGGAGCTGAAACAGTTTGATGGACTGAGAGGAGAAGGGGAAAGATGAGGGAGTGAGATGAGCCAGACAGTCTTAAGCCCCTACAGAGAGAGCTGGGGGTGGGGAGTGCGTGGGCAAAAGGATCTGTCCCTTTCTGAGCTAGGGGCAGAGGCTGAGAACTTAGGACAGAGGTGACCCTGAGCCAGGACACCCTGTGTCCCAAATGGCATTCCTCAGGGGCGGGTGAGAGGGGGGCTGGGCCCCACCAGGCTGGAACCAGGCCCGCAGGCAAGGCAGAGCGAGGGGCCCAGATTCAGAGCTGCACGCACATCTTCCCAGGTTTCTGCTCCACTACCTAATGGGTAATTATACCCTGACATGCATGGAGCAAAGAAGGGATTTTCTGTGAAGCAAAATCTCCCGTGAAATATTCAGGCCATGCTGGGCTTCGCTTCCCAGCCACCTAATCGCTGCTGCTTGGCTGGGCCACAGCTTGAGAGGCCACATGAGCCTGGAAGGCCACATGGGGCTTTTTATTTCCTTCTCTACAGGGAGAGGTTTCCATGGACTAGGAAGAAGCTTGGTGTTGCGCCTAAGACAGGCTGCGTGCGTGTGTGTCTGTGGGGTGCATGGAGTGTGTTTGCCTGTTTAGCCTCTGCACATTCATTGGTGAACCTGGTCGTGCATGTGTGTTCTGAGTGTGTGTGCTTACACACGCCTGTGTCTGAGATGCACCCTGGCACGGACAGTGCGTTTCACACCACTGTCTGGATTGTCTCTGAAGGTGCTTCTCTGCTGTGCCCTGTTCTCTGATTCCAGGCTGGCTGCCTAGGAGACCCTCTTGGTGGGTGGAAGTCCACCCTGTGTGTGACTTCTGTCTGTGACCCACCTTGGGAGTCTTCAGGGTCTTGGGATTGCACTGAAAGCCTTGAAGTCCTCCCAAGCTCAGGGGCTCAGAGGTGGCAGCTGGTGCGCCGCACATGAGTCAAGCTTTGCCTCTCTTTTCTCTGGCTTATTGTCTGTTTGGAGTTCTGAGTGGGGCCACAGGGGAGCACCTTTGCTTCTGAGAGTTCGTTGAACTGGGACACATCTGTCTCTTTGTTAGGGCCCCTGAGCCTCTAACCCTCGTCTCACTTGTCTCCTCTGGCCCGTGAAGCCTCTGTGTTTGCACTGAAGGGCACCCTTCTAAAGCCTTGCTTTTGCGCTTCAGTCACTCCTCCATATTGCACAAGGTAGGCAGGATTAGAATTATTGTACCCATTTGGCAGATGAAGGAACTGAGGTCTGGAGAGGCAAAAGGACATACCTAAAGTTGCCTAGTGAACCCAGGCTTCAAGCAAGATCATTAATTTTCTCCTCCTTGTGTATGAACCCTTTACCTGCAGCTTTGGCCCTGGTCCTTGGTAAAGGAGACCCTGCTCAGAGGAAATGGGCCCTGGTTTCATGAATGAATCAAACTGAAAGGTGTTCCCTTCTCCACATGGAGTTCTCCTCCTCTCTGTCATCATTCAATGTTGTCAGCCCTGGATATCTCAAATCAACAGGAAGGGACGCAAGAGGCAATAATATTGATGTCCAACATTGATATTTCCTTATTGTGGCTGTAATTAGCAATTCTTCCACGGCTGAGGCTCAGTCTGGCAGGCAAGTGGAGGAGCTCTGGCTTATTAATGTCAGCCAGTTAATGTCACACTGACATGGCTGATGTTGTGTGGGGGGTCTGAGGTAGGGAGAAGGAGAAGGGGGGGCTGAGCAGAAGGTCGACAGCTCTTCTCTCCTCCCCAGGCACTTGTTCTCCTTGAGCACAGACTGTTAGAGTACTCCTTATCCTGTGTATCCCAAGACAGTTCATTTTCCAGGTTGCCCCCTTCACCCCATGGCCCCTCGCCCCTCCCTGTCCTACCAGGACGGCTAGGAGGATATAGTGGCTTACACCTCCTGGGAAATTAATGTATCCATTTGGCAGATGAGGAAACTGAGGTCCAGAGAGGCTAAAAAAACATGCCTGAAGTTGCACAGTGAACCTGGGCTTCAAGCAAGATCACCAGCTTCTCCTCCCTGTATGTGAACCCTTTACCTGTAGCTTCAGCCTAATGTCTTCACAGCTCAGGAAGCCTCCAGGAGGACTTCCCAGGTAGCCAGAGGTGGGAGACCAGCTCCTCAGCCCTCTGCCCTCCTCCAGGTGGAAAAATGCCCCCTACTCCCACCCCGGCCTTGCCACACTCAGATCTGCCTCTCCCTGTTTACGCTGGCCTCCTAGGCAAGGCGTGCACCACCCCTTCCTGCAGGGCCTGGCACACTTCCTCTCATCTATGTATGTCACACAAGGGCTGACATGAGGACTCCCAGACCCCTAGGAACCTCCTTATCCATCCACTGACACCATCCCCTCTTTACCTCCCTCAGGGTCCCTCTGCCTAGATCTCTTTAGATCCTTTGCTTCCTTGAGCAGAAAAAGCCACACCAAACATCCTCTGAACAGATTGATTTCCTCAGCCCTAGACATCTCTCCAACTCCATTGCTGCCAGCCTGCCCATTCTCTGCATGCCTAGTCTGCATGCATGCTCAGTCGTGTCTGACTCTTGTGACCCCATGGACTGTAGCTCACCAGGCTCCTCTGTCCATGGCATTTTTCAGGCAAGAATACTGGAGTGGGTTGCCATTTCCTGTTCCAGGGGATCTTCCTGACCCAGGGATTGAACTCACGTGTCGTGTGTCTCTTGCACTGGCAGGCAGATTCTTTGCTACTGCGCTACCTGGGAAGCCCTAGTCTGGGGCTGCTTATAACTAATGAAAGTGAAAAGGGAAAGTGAAGTTGCTCAGTCGTGTCTGACTCTTTGCGACCCCATGGACTGTAGCCTACCAGGCTTCTCCGTCCATCGGATTTGCCAGGCAAGAGTACCGGAGTGGGTGCCATCTAACTAATGATGAAACAAACAATAGTGGCTGTTCTTGTTCCTTGGGTACTTATTCTGTTCCAGGCACTGTTAAAAGCAGCTTGTAAGCATTTGATCCTCATAGGAACCCTATGGAATAAATACACATAGCATCCCCATTTTACAGATTAGGAAAACTGAGATACAAGGCAATTAAGCTAGCTGCCCAAAATCATGGCTTGCTAAGTGGTGGACAGCATGAACCAGGATGCGTGGCTCCCAAGCCACCCTCTCCTGCTTCGAGTTTTAGCCCATCAAGTCATTTCCTCTACCTGCATCTCTACTTCATGAGCTCCTAGGGCAGGCAGGGGCCATAGCTTCCTTGGCCCTGCAGCAGGTGCTCATAGTCGGCAAACGAGGGTAATGGTGGCAACAACACGCTCTTCTGAACTCTGCGTCGTGCAGATGGCTCCCTTCCAAGGCTCTCTGGTGCTCCCAAGGGCACTGTGCACTCTCTGAGGATGGAGCTTCCTACATCGTATGCCCTGCTGGTGGTGTCTGCTGAATGAGGGACCGGCGTCTGACTGCAAGACTCCCTAAAGTAATCTGCCCCTCTTGAAAGAGACCTTCAAAGCTGTGTCTCAGCTTATGCTGGGCCTTGGCAAGGATGTCCACATGCTCGCATTGTCCATTCATTTATTCAATAAATACTTGCTGGGTCCTGGGTACTGAATGCCAGGCCCTTTGGAGGGCCTTTGAGTGCAGGTCCCAGCCATGCCCTGGGGTGCCCACAGCCTGTTCAGGACAAGAGCTTAGGCACATCTGACCAGTGCAAGGTGAAACTTGCCCCATGGAGGCAGTGCCAGAGCATCATGGGGGTATAAGCACATTGAGGCACGAAGGCTGCACAGAGGAGGAAACATTTGAAAAGAGTCATTAAGGAGAGGGAAGCGTTTCAGACTGACAGAGAGGGAAGGTCATCACAGCAAAGGAACAGCCTGTGTGGAGGCTGTGAGTCTGAGAGAGCAGGGCAGATTCCGGAAAAGACGAGGAGTTCAATTACAAAATACCGGGTGGGCCTGGCTGTGGAGACGGAGGAGGGCTCACTGTCGGAAGGAGGGGTGCACGCTGTCTCCCCTGCAGATGCTGGGGAGATGTACGGCAGGGCACGTGAGGACGGAGGCCAGGGCTTCTGCAGATGGTGCCAGCCTCAGGGTGGCTCAGCGTTTCTCCTTTCCTTCCTGGTGCAGGGTGAGGCGTGGACTGGGTCAGCATCCAGGGGTGGTGGTGCACACAGGCGTAGTGAGGGGATGGAGGGTGTGTATGAGGACAAAGGATCCCCTGACCATGCTGGGAGGTCGCCTCGGGCTCAGGAACTAGGTGCTCTGGGCTGCGGCTGGCCTGGAGGGTGCCCATGACCATGGAGGCATCCACCCTTGTACATCTCCAGTCCTCCCAGCAGCCCCTCCAGGCTGGTCAGTCCTAATGGGCAGAAGGGAGACTGAGGCCCGACAGTGGCAGGCCACACCCAGGGTTTCAAACAATCAGTAGGTGAGCATAGCGTTTCTCTCACCCTTCAGCATCACTGACTCAATGAACATGAGTTTGAGGAAACTCTGGGAGATGGTGAAGGACGGAGTGCTGCAGTCTGTGGGGGTGGCAAAGAGTTGGACATGACTGAGCGACTGAACAGCAACAACACGCTTCAGCGGGACGTTGGGGTTCTTGGCAAGGACAGACACCCCAGCTCTCAGGGTTCAGGATGGAGCCAGGGTGGCCCTCAGGATGGAGCCTTGTTTGGTGCAGAGAAGGCCTGGCTGGAGAGGAGGACAGACACCCCAGCTATTAGGGTTCAGGATGGAGCCAGGGTGGCCTCCTTGTTTGGCACAGAGAAGGCCTGGCTGGAGAGGAGGTGATGCAGGGCCTGTGGAGGTCAGAGGTCAGGTAGGGAGCCTAGAATGTGGCCAAGGAGGAGGCCTCTGTCTCGAGTCTTACCATGGAAAGGGTTTCAAGGATTTAGCTTGAGCCCCTAGTAGTCTCTGGGGAAAATTTCTCTCACAGGCCTCAGGGGGCCCAGCATAGCCAGGAGGGAAACAAACATATCCTTGGTGGGTCTACGGGTTTACCAGCTCATGCTTGAGTGTACAGCCTGCTTCTGTGTGTACACTCAGGTCTCTGTGTACATCATGTGTGTGTGTCTGAAGGAGTGTGACCCTGGCAGGATAATTCTGTGTATGTGTGCACCAGTGCCCCTGGCCACAACCAGCAGCCCCCCACGATCCTCATCCTCACTCCCGAGCCAGAAAGCTCCCCAACCCGCGGGGGCTGGGTCTAGGGGGCCTGGGGGCAGCTCTGCCCTCCCCCTCACAAGGCCCTCCCCCTCACAAGGCCCGCCCCTTCACAAGGCCCTCCCCCTCACAAGGCCCGCCCCCTCACAAGGCCCTTCCCCTCACAAGGCCCTCCCCCTCACAAGGCCCTCCCCCTCACAAGGCCCTCCCCCTCACAAGGCCCGCCCCTTCACAAGGCCCGCCCCCTCACAAGGCCCGCCCCCTCACAAGGCCGTTCCCCTCACAAGGCCCTTCCCCTCGCAAGGCCCGCCCCTTCACGAGTCCCTCCCCCTCACAATGCCCGCCCCCTCACAAGGCCCTCCCCTTCACAAGGCCCTCCCCCTCACAAGGCCCTCCCCCTCACAAGGCCCTCCCCCTCACAAGGCCCTTCCCCTCACAAGGCCCGCCCCTTCACAAGGCCCGCCCCTTCACAAGGCCCTCCGCCTCACAAGGCCCTCCCCCTCACAAGGCCTGCCCCCAGATACTAAGGTCCAATCCCTTGGGGACAGGCACTGTGGGTAGGCGTGGCATCAAGGGGACAGCTCAGACTGGGAGGGGCCATCTAGCTCTTTTTTGTGTTTGCTCCCTCCCCACCCATCTCTAAGCGCCTGTCATGGGCTCCTGACAGGTAGGTACCTGCCCGCTGCCGCTTGTACAGCCCCCATGACGAGGAGCTCACTGCCTTCCAGGGCAGCATCCATGGGACCTGTGGGACACCACCCAGAAAGGAAGGCCAGAGGGTGGCGTGGAGGCTCAGCTCTGACCACCCAAGGCCTGGGCCCTCCCTCAACAACCGGGCCTGGGGCGCCAGCAGCTCCCGGGGGCAAGGTCAGGCCGGAGTCTTCTGGGCCTTTCACCTTGTTGTCAAGAGCATATTTTAGCTATTAGTGACAGAGCAAGGGATTTGGGGAGGATTTCTCTCTCATTTCCTAGAGCTTTCAACAAGCTTCCTCCCTTCCCACCCCTCCGCCTGCCAGAGCTGAGAATAATACACACACACACACACACACCACAGACACACACACATACACACACACACACACGCTCATACCCGGTGTTCCTGTGTGGCAGAGAGAGAGGGAGAGAAATCTGGGTCAGTCTCCTAGGGAGAACTCCGTGGCATCTCCCCACCTTCCCCAGCAGATGCTCAGCGCTGCAAACTCAGACTGTGGTCTGAAGGCCGAGGCCTGCCTCAGTCCTGCCCCAGAGGCCCTGTGGGCCTTCCCTGGGCCTCCCTGCCAGGTGACCTCATGTTCTAGCCTCCGTGTTTCCCCGGCCAGGCCCTGGGACTCACAGTTCATTTTTGCCAGCCTCTGCTGATTGCATGGAGGGTGGCAGAAGCTCTCCCATCTCCCACTGACTCTCCAGCTTCAGCCCCTGGGGTCTGGGGATGAGGGGAGGAGTGGTTCGGGGAGGCCTGGCTGGAGCTGGGGCTCATCTAATAGCAACCCCATGTAGGGGGCTTCCGAGGTAACTAGTGGTAAAGAATCCACATGCCAATGCAGGAGACACAAGAAACTTGGGTTCAATCCCTGGGTTGGGAAGCTCCCCTGGAGAAGGGAATGGCAACCACGCAATGAAGTCTTGCATGGAGAATTCCATGGACAGAGGACCCTGGCAGGCTACAGTCCGGGGTGTCACAAAGAGTCAGACACAACTGAGGATGCACGCAACCCCATGTAGAGAATGCCTGACACAGGAGGGACCCTAGTGGTAGAATTTGGG
This sequence comes from Bos mutus, assembly GCF_027580195.1. Classification (NCBI taxonomy): domain Eukaryota; kingdom Metazoa; phylum Chordata; class Mammalia; order Artiodactyla; family Bovidae; genus Bos; species Bos mutus. The sequence continues at coordinate 32,095,862 of NC_091637.1, read as the reverse complement.
GCAATTTGCAGGATCTGGAGTCTGAGTAGGATGCCTCAGGGGTAGAAAGGAGTTTCCAAGAGAAAGTGGACAGAGAAACAGCCAAGAATATTACTGTCGTTTCAGGATGGACTCAGCTAGTCAATGTCTGAGACAGGACCTAAGTTGCCACACCCTTTGAGCTCAGAGAGACATTTTGGGACTAGGTGCAGAGTGATGGAGGGGGATTTCCTGTTCAGCTGGGAAAACTGGATCCTGGGAATTGCCGTGGTGTAAGTCACCCAGGGACTTGGGACACCTTCTCCCCGCTCCACCCCTGGAGACACCAAGGCCGCTTCCTCCTTAGTGCACCCAGCACACAGTTCTCAGGTGACCCGGGAGATTTTTCCTTCCTTCTGCCAAGGCATGACCACTGGGTCCTCAGTGCCTGCCCAAGAATATCTGTTGAGTGAAAGGATAGACAGTTGATTTGATTTAGGCTAGATGGAGGAAGGACTTCCTAATGCCACTGAGTCAGCCGTAGCCTCCAGATGTGATGCATACACAGGTGAGACACTCAAAAGGGCTGTCAGGTGGAAGGAGGGACCCCAGCCACCCCCAGCTTCCCGCTGAGGCCAGTTCCTAACCTACCAGGTGTGGGGAGAGAGCAAGCGGCCTGCCTGCAGCGGCTTCAGCTCATCTGAGAGCCTCCAGGCCCAGAGCCTGCTACACTGCTTGTCTTTTTCAGAGTGTACACGTGTGTCCCACGTGGGCTTCCTAGGTGGAGCTAGTGTTAAAGAACTCGCCTGCCAATGCAGGAGACATAAGAGATACGGGTTCCATCCCTGGGTTGGAAAGATCCCCTGGAGGAGGGCATGGCAACCCACTGCAGTATTCTTGCCTGGAGAATCCCATGAGCAGATGAACCTACAGTCCATGGGCTTTGAAAGAGTCGGACATGACTGAAGCCATTGAGCGCACATGCACACATGTGTCCCATGTGGGGGCTGGCTGTTGAAATGCTGGTGTCACTGGTGTCGTTGTATTGGATGTGTATGCACAGGACGGCTCAGGAGTTGCTTCATGGACTTAGAACCTCTTTTGAAATATGGAACCAGAGACCATCCATCTTTAGGAGCTCCAGGAGTTGTGTTTGAGGCCACAGAGAGGGTGGTCGGCCTCCCTTGACTCACCAGCCCCTTGTGGAGTGAAGACTCCCAGGCAGGGGGACTCAGGGGAACACTGGCCTGGCTGTGAGAGGAGTTAAGGAGAGTCAGGAAAGAGAGGATGGAGTGCAGGGGGTGTTGAGAGGTAGAGGTGAGAGCAGGGTCATGCACGGCCTCTTCAGATGGGCCCCAGAGCAGGACTGTTTTTTTTTTTTCTCTCAGACTGGGGTCCCTGTGGCCTCATCTAGGCTCCTGGACTACTTGCCCCCTCCTTGAGAAACTGTGAGAGGAGTTTCCTCCTCCTTCATTCCCAAGGGCCCCAGCCAGTCCCATCTCTCTTCCTTTCTTTCCACGCCGGAGCCCATCCTTCCCTTGCTCCCTGTGGCCCTGGCCAGGCCAAGCCGCAAGCACATGTTCAGGACCCCTCAGGGTGGGGCGCTGGGGGCAAGCTCAGCTCCCTCCTGGAGGGCCCGAGCTGGCAGCACACCATCTGTTTGCAAAGCTGACTGACTCAGCGCGTGCACTGGAGCCCCCAGAGCCCCGCGAGCTAGGTGCACACGCCTGCTCACACATGTGAGTCCTCTTGGATCAATAGGGTAAGGAACTGGAAAAGGTATAATTCAATCTGCCAGCCCGGTTAATAGTTATCGTGCTGGAAGTAGCTCCTGGTCCTCCGTGGCCTTCTTCCTCTCACCTCCATTCAGAGGCCCAAGCAGGATCCGGCTGGGAGGAGAGCTGGGCAGCGTGCCGTGTCCCGGGTCAAAATGACCCGTGAAGACTGAGGCAGAATCTGGGACAACCTCTCCCTGTCCAGAGCCATTAGCCCTTGGAGTGTCTACAGGAACCTCTGGGTCAGCATGTACAGACGGAAATTGAGCCCCAGTGAAGGTAGAGGGCCAACTCGTGTCCGGGTGTGGTGAGGGCTGCCCTGTGCCAGCTTGCTCAGCCCGCTTCAGGAAGGGCAGGAGGAAGAAAGGAGCAGAGGGTGGGGAAGTCAGCCAGGGAGGGGGTGCAGGATCTAGAGAGGTGTGAAGATGTGACCACCAGCTCACCTGGCAAACGATGTCTAAGCCCTGGGCCAGGGAAGGGCTTGTCTCCACCCTGCCCTCAGGGATGGAGGCCCAGCTGGGAACGGACAGTGACCTGCACTGTGTCTCATTCAGAGTCTCATACGGCCTGGCAGGGAGGACACTGTTATCCCCATTTCACAGATGCACACACTGAGGCCCAAAGGAAGCCTTCCCAAGACCTATGGATAAGGAGGGGCAGTGCCTGCCCATAGGGGACAGAGACCTGCCCGTGGTGAGGGGTCTCCCACAGGTTAACACTCTCAGCAAAGCGGGCTTTGCTTCATGCCTTGAGGCAGAGCTGGGACCAGCTCCTCTGAGAGAGGCAGACACTTGTCTTTAGGACACTGGACTCCCCAGTTGGTGTCTTTTGCTGGCCAAGAACTTCCTCTGCAAGTCTGACCACAGTCACTCATGTTTTAACTTCACCCCACCACTTGTGGGTCCCTATGCCTTCTTGGTTCTAGGTGAGTGTTGGGGTATGCACCCTGCCCCCTGAAGCCTGGCCACCCCTCAGGGCAAGGGGTGAAGCTGATCACCTCCCCCACCCTCTGTTTTCCTAGCCGGGCCTGTTTGAGAATCAGTTCACCTTTGCCCAGCATTGCCATTCTTATCACAGCCTCTGCCCATCTCATTTCTATTAAACTCATTTGCCATCTGAAGGGCTTCATTTTCCACTCTGTTTGCCTGTAATCACCCCCCCAACCCATCCCCATCTCCCCAATGCCCCCCTGCAATGCCCAGAGTGGTGGTGAGCAGGCAGCCAGGCTTGGGCACAGCTCAGAGCCCCCCATCTTCCCCTCTGCCTGTTTTGGGAAGAGACTTGTGCTCTGGGCAGCATTTCACCCCTTCCTTTGTGAGTCTTCCTGCTCCCAGACCAGATGCCCTGTTTAGTTGAGAACTAGGGGGCAGACTCTTCAGCCCCTGAGGGCTCTTCACCCCTCACTCTCAATTTTTTTTCCCCTAGCCAGGCTAGGAAGACCTGGACATCTTCACCTTGAAATCTGATGCTCAAGGCCCAGGTGTTTCTTATTATGTGCCCCCTCCCAACAAGCTTCAAATTTACCCTCATCCCAAGAGAAGCTGATCTTAGATGGGTGAGCAGGAAAGCAAGATGGTTTTTATTTTTTATTTATTTATTTTTTAGCAAGATGGTTTTTAACTTATTCATACTAAGGTGTGAGTGACTGATAGCAGTTTATCCTGCCTATGGTATTTGGATTTGAACAGAAGAGCATTACAGTAATTGTATTAATAATAATAGCAATAATAATCACTAACACTCAATTTTTACTGTGGGTCAGGCACTATTGTTAACACTGTATGAGTATTAAAAAGCAGTATAAAGCCATTTATTAATAATTAATCTACGGACCCAAATGAATTTCTTGTTGGTAGGAAGATAAGAGAACAATGTTGAGGGGCAGGAGGAGAATGAGGGAGTGGGAGCAAACCTCTCCCACCTCCAAACCCCCATCCAGTTGTACAGAGAAGTACCAGTGCATCTCCACTGTACAGGGATTACCTCCCACTCAGTACACGGAAGAGAGTCCAGTTGTCTGCACTGCGGACTGTGTCAGGCATTCACCTGGGGTCACCTTGCAAAGGGCAAGAGAGTCTCCTTTGCTCCCTGGGGGCTCAGGGTTCTCCCAGGAGATGCTGGGAGGCTGGTGCTCCAGGGTTGGCAGCCTTCCCCCAGGAACCTCAGAGCACCCCTTAGAAGGGCCCTTGGTGCCTAGGGTAATCACAAGGGCCCCCTGAGAAGCCAAATGCAACGTCCTTTATGGTCTCTGAACCCCTCCACGTCTCCCATGGCTCCACTCTTGACTCTACTGTAGGCTGCACGTGCCCCAGAGCCCATCTAAAGCTGGACTTTTTAACATGAGCTTCAGACAAACCCTATAAGGTGAGTGGAGCTGGGACAGGATCCCCATTCTGTAGGTGGGGGGACAGAGGCTCTGAGAAGAGAAACTTACTTTGAGGACTCCTCCTATCTAGAAGGATGCCCTGATGAGCTCTGCAGTGAGGGGCGAGGAGAGCTGATTGCATTCTGACAGAGACCTCGCCACTTTCAACAGACGAGCGTGAGATGGTGGTGACATTTCAGCCCTTACCCCTCTCCCTCTCTACCAGGCGGTCTCCTGTTTCTCCCGGGCACGCCCTCCCCTATTGGAGGAGGCTGAGCTCTTGCTCCCAGGCTACCTCCTCACCTTACTCCAGCCTTTCTTGCCTGCAAGCTTTCAAGGTCAGATTGCCTGGTAATTCAGTAATTGATCTAGGAGACTTCCATTATAAATCTCCCAGCCGTGGCCAGCTTTTCCCATATACCCAGCTACTACGCCCCACAGCCCGTTCTATCCAGCTTACCCTGGTGATGACCACTCATGTGTTCCTCCAGGGGAAGACAGCCGATCATCCTCTGTTTCCCCCCTCTCCCCCAGCCCCCTGCCAACAACACTGCTGTGGGCAGGGCCCCAGGGGCTCTGAATTTAGACAGAAGTGACATGGTTCTGAACTGACCTCAACCATCAAATGCTGTATGGTCTTAAACAAACCACTTCCCCTCTCTGAGCCTCCGTGGCCACACCTGGAAATGGATCTGGTCAGATGGCTTTGAGGATCTAGTATGACAAAGTGTGGGAGCTGGCAGGGTAGCCACTGTGATGAGGGCTCCCTTGGGACCCAGACTTGCGGATCCTCAGGTTGAAGGAGACCAGAGTAGGGCATGATTGCCCCTGCTTCTCTCAGCAATCAGGGAAGACTTCTCAGAGGAGGTCCCTGAAGGATGACCAGACTCTCCTATATTTGGGGGTGGGTACAGCAATGGATGGTGTTCTGGGGCCCTCCACAGAGGCTTGACCAACCTGTGGCCTTTGGGTTTCTTACTTGGAAATCTGACCACAGTAAGCCCACATTATATATACCCTTCTGTGGTGGCTCAGATGGTAAAGAATCCACTTTGCAATGCAAGAGACTTGAGTTTGATCCCTGGGTTGGGAAGATCCCCTGGAGAAGGGAACAGCTAACCACGTCAGTATTCTTGCCTGGAGAGTTCCATGGACAGAGGAACCTGGTACAGTCCTTGGGGTCACATAGAGTTGGACACGACTGAGCAACTAACACATTTTTTCACTTTTTCATTCCCTTCAGTGGCTCCCTGATGCTCTTTGGCTAAAGTCCCCACTCCCTCGGGAAGCTTCAGAGGCCTGGCAAGATCTAGTCCCTGCCAGCTTCACATACCCGAGCCGGTGTCTCCAGCTTTGATGAATTTTTTAAACATTTATTTATTTTTGGCTGTGCTGGGTCTTCGTTGCAGCACGCAGGCGTTCTCTAGGTGGGAGCTACTCCTCATTGAGGTGCGCAGGCTTGTCATTGCAGTGGCCTCTCTTGTTGCAGAGCACAGGCATTAGGTGCACAGGCTTAGTTCCCCCCCACCCACATGTGGGATCTTCCTAGACCAGGGATTGAACCCGTGTTCCCTGCATTGGCGGCAGATTCTTAACCACCAGACAACCAGGGAAATCTCCTTTGATGAATTTTTTTAAAAATTCCGTACAGGCTTTAACCTGTGCACCAACTGCTCCCTAATTTGACTCTATGACCACAGTAAAATTTGACTCTGTGACCAAGTAAAACCCCTACTCCCTTCCAGGGCCTACTTACTCCCCCACCCCTAGAGCCTGCCCCTTCTTTCTCAGAGTCTCAGACCCTCACACCGAGTCCCCACGTTTGGACTCAGCGCATACGTGCCCAGCGCTTCCCAGGTGGCGCTAGTGGTAAAGAATCTACCTGCCACTGCAAGAGACACGAGACACAGATTTGATCTCTGGGTGGGGAAGATCCCCTAGAGACGGAAATGACAACCCACTCTAGTATTCTTGCCTGGGAAATCCCACGGACAGAGGAGCCTGGCGGAGGAGCCCCAGTCCATGGGGGTCACAAAGAGTCGGACATGACTGAGCATGCATGCACGCACACACGTATGCCCATCTTAAAGTGGCCATCAGGTGACCAGTCATCCTGGTTTACCTGGGACCGAGGCATTTCCAGGATGCAGAAGTTTTAGTGCCAAAAGCAGGACAGTCCCAGACACATCACGATGGTTGATCTCACTGATTCCCCTCCAGCCGTTGCCACGAAGCCCACCTGTTTTCTTATCCTCGCCACCCTTCTGTTGGAAGACACTCATTCATTGAATGAATGAATGAGGGGATGCACTCGGACCTGAGCAAGCTTCTCCTCCTCTCTGGCCTCAGTTTCTTATATACATCATGAGGGGATCTCCCAGACCTTGTGCACACAAACACAGCAAATTGGAGAGAAGGGGCAGTGCCCAGCTCAGTGAGGGGCTGTGCGTGCACTGGACCCCAGGGTGGGCAGAGGTGACAGTGGTCTGGCAGTAGGCTGGGCCAGCATGGCTGGGGATGAGCCAAGTGTCCGAGCCCTCACCTTCCTAGATGTCCCGCCATTACCGGAGGGCCATTTCTGGGCCAGGCTGTTGGTCCAGACCCAGGGTTGGGGGTGACCAGAATGCTGACACCGACTGCCAAGCTTCACTCCCCTCCCACCCCCGGGAACAGATGGCCCAAGCTTGGGCGGGCGGCAGAGATGGGGACTGGCATTTGTGTATGTGTGTGGTTTTTAAAAAATCTGACACATTTTTGTCACGTCTTGGTGCATCAGAACAGTAAAGGAGGCGGGAGTGTGAAGAATGTTTTAACTCGCAACTTTGTAACAGTTCCAGATTCTCTGGGCCTCCTCCCCCTCCCCAAAGCCCCTGCGGAGGAGCCTCAAAGCCCATCTGTTCCTGGATCCCTGCTCCCGACTCCCCACAGCACCCCCCATCCATCTACTCATCTATCTATCCATCCATCCACCTATCCATCCATCCATCCATCCTTCCCTCCTCCCTTTGCTCCCATCAGCCGAGAGGGAGAATCAGAGAAAGCAGCTTGATACTCCAAGAGACCCTGAGCAGGGAGGCAGGAGCCCTATTTCAGGGCTAACTTGACCTCAGACTTGCTGTGTGAACTTGTGCGGTTTCTGATCCTCTCTAGGCCCCACCTGTGTGCACCTGAGGGTCAGGTGCACCCCCTTTGGGTGTCCTGACTCTGACACTCATAGACATGTGTATGACATAGGGAGAGAGATTAGAAATGAAAAGATACAGGAAGGCAAGTTTTGGGTTTAGAGCTTCCGGGAGGATGGCCCCACAGTGGCAGAGGGAACCACGTACATGAAGCCAGACTAAGCGGGTCCCAACCTTCACTCCCCTCAGGTTTGGGGCCTGGGTCCCCCACTTGACTCCCACTGCACCTAACCCACCCAGGGTGGATCTTTGAAGGTGACCTAGGGCTGACAGAGGTCTGGAAAGCTGCTCCGAGTCAGGTGGGGATCCAGGCAGTACCAGCGACCTAGACATCCCTGTGCCGCCCCGCTGTGCTTGTCTAGTCCTGCAGGGCCCTGGAAAAGGAAGCAGCGTGGGTGCCAGGCCCTGGAAGGTTTGCTTCTCAGCCGCCAGCCCTGCTGTCCCCAAGCCTGCCTGGCACTAGCTTCCGTTTCATTAGCCATGAAAATGCCAACTGGCCTGGAAAACTAGGAGTCCACACAGGAGGCTGGTAGGAGCTGCTCTGGGCATGGGGAACAGCTAGACACACGAGCAGACAGCGCCCTGGGGCAGCTTAGCCATGGCAAGGGCCCAAGCCTTGGTTCCTCATTCCACAGCTCCGAGACCAGCAGGCGTGCTGTGGCTTGGGATGGGGTGGGGGCAAGTAGCTGGAGCACGGCTGCTAGGACCAAGGAAACCCTCTCCAGGTCATCCTGCTTCCTGCATCCCTCCACACCTGACATGGAAATCCTAACGTCCACGGCATGAGGAGCAAAGGCAGAGGGAAGGGGAGGCAGGGGAGCTCCCTCTGACCCTGTTTGACCAGCCCACTCTGTTCTGCCTTGAAGGTTGAAAGACAGAATTCAAAGCCTGCATCAGATCACAGAATTCCCATTCTCGGGGCCGAAGCAGCTCCTGAACATTGCCCCCACCTGCCTGCATCCTGGGTAGGGCTTAGCACCCCCAAAGAGTCCCTATAGGATGTGGTCTTGTTTGCTCAGGAGGGTAGGTTGTGGCCAAGGCAGCCGAATAAACCAACACTGACCACACTGAGGCCTAGGCCTGGGACCCCAAGGCCCGGCTGAGTCAGCGCCGTGCGCATCTCACCATATGGGCACAGGGCGGCTGGGCGGGGAGGAGCTGGGGTTGCCATGAGAACCCGCATGCTGGCATTTCCTCTTTTGGGGAGGCTGAACCATACTTTGCAGGCGGTGTATTTTTCTGTGTTTTTTAGGAAGGGAAAAAGGGCAGGGGAAGGGGGTGGGAAAGGCAAGGAGGGAGAGATGGAGTAAGACAGAGGCAGCAGCAAGAGGGTGGGAGCTCCTGCGGACGGTTGATCAGGGTTCTGTGTCCTGCAGAGCTCGTCCCTGGGCCACAGGAGGCCTGGCGTGCCCTCTGACCCCCTGTGCAGGCCTTGGGTAAACCTTGTCCTTAAAACATGGAACCCTGTGCCCGGCTCGAGGTTTCAAGTCAACTCTTTGGCCCTTTCTGGGTTCCTCACCCTTATCCCTGTCTGCTGAGCCTTCCCCTGTGGACAGGTACACTGGGGCAGACATGGGCAGAAGACTCAGGCCCCACTCCTGGTCAGGGGCAGGCATCCGTCTAACCTGAGTGCATCACAGACTCCTTGGGTGGTGGTGGACTCCACACTGCCTGGTCAGGTGTGGAGGGCTGCCTGGAGAACAGGAAATGGTGCAGAGGCAGGAGGTGGGAGATTAGGCTTGGGAGGGTTGGGGGAGCTGAAAGGAGAGGATGGTTTCCACCCACCCATCTGGTCAGGGAGTGAGGGGTGAGTGTGTTAATACAGGCTTTGGGGACCTGGCTGTGAATCCAGATCCATCTCTTCTTGCCTGTAGTACCTCTGCCGAGTGAGCCTTCTTGAGCCTCAGTTTCCTCATTCTGTAAAATGGGCTCATAATCCCTCCCCTGTAGGATTTGTGTGATGTGCAAATAGCCCAGGGGCTAGAGCAGATCTCATTAAAGGCAGCTGCCACTGGTGTGGTCATTCTGGACGTGATCCCTGGCGTTCACTGGGGACACAGGGATGAGTTCGTATGGTCCCGACTCTGGAGGAGGGACTGCCCCAAGCAGAGGCCTGACCCAATGTGGCCATGCTGTGGAGAAGCAGCAGTGTATTGAGGGGCTCTCTGGATCAAGAAGAATGGGCTGGCAGGAAGAGGCTGTGTTGTTGTTCAGCCGCTCAGTCATGTCCAACTCTTTGTGACCCCACGGACTGTAGCACGCTAGGCTTCCCTGCCCTTCACTATCTCTTGGAGCTTGCTCAAGCTCATGTCCATTGAGTCGGTAATGCCATCCAAGCATCTCATCCTCTGTCATCCCCTTCTCCTCCTTCCTTCAATCTTTCCCAGCAGTAGGATCTTTTCCAATGAGTCGGCTCTTCACATCAGGGAGCCAAAGTATTGGAGCTTCAGCATCAGTCCTTCCAATGAATATTCAGGGTTGATTTCCTTTAGAATTGATTCATTTAAAAAAGAGGCTGGGATGGCAACTTGAAGAAGAGGTTGGGGCTGGGGTAGAACGGGGCCACATGGGCAGTTCTAAAGTAGGACCATTGCCTCCACTGAATCTGCAGCTCTCCCCCAACTCCTCTTCCTGGAAGCCCTGCCTGGCATGTCTGGGCAGCCAGGCTTCCTTCTTGGAAAGCCACCTCCAGCCCCAGAAAATGGGGCTACTGAACAAGGAGGCCAGCACAGTGACTCCAGCTCCACCAGCACCTTCTGATGTGTGATGCTGGGAAAGCCTCTCCCCTTTGACCGTAAATGCAGTCACAGAGTTCTCCTTCACTCCCCCAGGGGCTGAGAAGGGCCCTGTAAGATGATGGAGCAAACTTCCTTTAGGATGTGTCTAGAGGAAACAGGACAATAGACATGACTTTAAGTAAACTCTGGGAGATAGTGAAGGACAGTGAAGCCTGCCTGCTGCAGTCCGTGGGGTCAGACACAAGTGAGAGACTGAACAACAACAACAATAACAAGAGAAATCAGAGCAGGGAAGCCTGCCTTTATTCCTGTTGAGGAGGTAGGAAGGGCAGGGATAGAGGGTGAAGCGGCCTCAGCCCTGTATGTTGCCTCCAGTAATAATGGAGCCCAAGTAGCAGGTCCTACCATGTGCCAAGATCTTTGCATCTCATTTCATTCTTACGGTATCTAGGGAAGTAGCATTATTCCCACTTGACAGTTGAGAAGATTGAGGCTCAGAGAAGGAGAATATCTTGCCCAAGTTTGCCCAGCTAGGGTAGCAGAACCAGGATTAGAATCCAGGTCTGCCTAACTCTGGACTGTATCCATGACCTCCCCAAACTTCTCGCTTCTGACCTCCACCAGCCCTCACAGACTGAAAGACCCTAATCTGGCCATTCCAACGGGCCACTCAGAAGGGTTACAGGGACACTACACTCAGTGGAATGGAAAATGAGGAGACCTGGATGCTGAGCAGTGGGCCCCCATCCCCACTGACTGGAGTCTGACCATCCCTAGCCAGCCTGGCAGACGCAGAACCCCAGCTTAGGAAGAGTGTGGTCTTGGCATCAGGTATATAGAGACTGAGTGAACTACTTACTCTGGTTCCCCAGCAGGTTACCGAACCTCACTAAGCCTCTGTTTCCTCATCTAGAAAACCGGTCTAGAGCAGCACTGTGTCAGTCAGGCTAGGTAGGTTTTGCTGCAATAACAAACAGCCTTAAAAATATCAGAGACTTAAGATATCTTAGTTGCATTTCTTGTGCAACTGGAACTGGAGGCGAGAGAGTCCATTCTTAACTGTCACTCAGGACACCAGGCTGAAGGAGCTTTCCCCATTTCAACACATGTGCCCACGATACCATAGCAATGGGAAGAGGCATGGCCCAGCTGGGGCACTGGCTCTGACGCTCCCTCCAAAGCCAAATGGGTAATTTCCACTAACAGTTCATTGGTCAAAGCAAGTCACATGGCCATGTCTGACTTCAAAGGCAACAGGGAAGTCCAATGCCTTACTACATGCCTGAAAGAAGAAAACTGAGATCTTAGCAAACATTCCTTACTGATGACCCTGTCCCCCAAGGATGCCAGGAGCATACAATATGCTACAGGGGATGGAGACCCTGGCAAACAGAAGGTGCCTAGTTAGTGTTAGCTGTCTTCCTCTGCACTTCCAACTCCTAGGGAATCAACCCCCTTTCCTTTCCTGGCCATCTCCTCTGATGTCATCAGGGCTGACGGACAGTCCCTGCCTTGAAGATGAAGACCTTTGCTTCCGGGACAGAGCAGAGGGGTGTCTTCTCCAGGGCATATGGCGTGCCTCTTAACACATGAAAAAAAAAAATCAGGAGATAACAGTAATACCTTGACTTTATTAAGGGCTTCATAAGACCTAGATCAAATTACATCTCCTACAATCGAACAGTAAATTCAATTCTGTTCAACAAATGTTGCATTTGACATGGAGAAGGCCTGGGGTGGTCTGGGTGGCCCACCAAGCCAAGGACCCCTCCTCTCACTCAGCACCTTCCCTCATTACACAGAAAGGTGCCACCCTCCCTGGCTGGAGGCCCTAGAGTCCAAGGCCTGGGGCAAGGAGGGGACAGTAGGCATACAGAGTGACTTAGGACTTGGGCTTGAGTCCTAAGTCACATAAGTCACAGCCACATAAGGCTGTGTGATCTTACGCAAGTCCCTTTCTCATTTTGGCTCAGTCTCTTCCAATGAAGGGATTGACTTAGGTCCCAACTCCTACCTCTGACATCCGGTTTCTGAGAGCTTCTCTACCAACCAGCGTTTCCCCCTATACTGGGGAAAGAGGTGGCTTTTCCTTCCCCTTCTCCTCACCCTATATTCACTGAGCAAGTCAGACCCTGCCCTACCCTGCAGTAGCTCACAGTCAGAGGGAGATACAGGCAGGTAAGCGGGCAAAGACCAGGTGCTGTGACAGAGGCACACTCCCTCCAGGGAGTCTCATTGGTTACCAATCATGGCACAAACCAGACAGGCTATAGGTTGAGCCTGATTTCTTGTCCTCTCCTCCCAGATCCTGGCATTGACCACTGCTGGGCTGGGAGAAATCCAGGAGGACTCCCTGATAAAAGAGGCATTGGAGCTGGACCTCAAACCACTCAGCTGGAGCAGGTTCTAGGTAGAGAATAGCAGGAACATGGCTTAGAGGTGGGGTGCATCTGGTGTGGATGTGAGTGACAGATGTCATCTGGAGTATACATTTGCATGGAGAAATGTGATTTCCCCATGTTCTAGCAACACACACACACACACACACAATTTCCCCAGCTGCTGCCACAGGCAAGAGCTGTTGGGGCTGATCAGAAAGACAGAAGAGCTGTCAGCCAAGATTTCATAGTTCAGAGCAGGGATGCTGCTGGAAGGCCCAGACAGGTTTCTGAATCTCCAGGGACTGTGGGAAGGGACCCCCTTCTACCCAGTGAATCAATAACAGCAACAAGAATACTAGTAATTCTTTGGTTCATATTACTGTGAATGAAGCTCTTGAGTATTCATTGTCTTATTCAGTCCTCACAGTGGCTTTTTGAAGGATGGTTTGTCCCACTGATTCCCTGATTCACAGAGAAAACAAAAGTTTTGGCCAAAGCTGGTTGGTCCGTGAGGTGTGCTCATGCCCTTTGACCCCATGATGTATATACTGCCTGCTTTTCAGAAGCCATGTGGGCCTTTACCAGGGAAACGGTTCCTTGGTGAGTAGAGGGAGCAGGGTTCTGTCGTGAATGGGAAATGGGTTCTAGGTGTCTTGTTCTGAGGAGTTTCTTGACTTCTTGGACTTGAAAGGTCTCTCAAGGTTTGCTGGTCTCCCAAGGACTCTCTCCCAAGGCTACCCTTGCTCAGCCTTCAGTTGAGAGTCCCTGAGGGCTTGACCGAACCCGGAGATCCAAAGATACCAAGCCCCAAACTATTGCAAACCCTCTTTCCTTTGAAACAAGACTGCAGCAAAAGTTGATGGGTGAAGGGGTCTGCCCTGACCATGCCCCAGAATCTACATTTCCACTAGCTGGAATTGCTTACCCATCAAAGACTTCCCACTGCCTATGTGTTTGCTCTTCATTTGAAGCTGTTTGGCAAGTGTAACTTCCAGGATGTCAGACTGTGAGGTTGGCATGTGTATCAGAATCGTGGTTTATTAAGTCCAAGCAGGACCTAAGGAAGCCTGAACACCTGGCACAATGTGGTACTTTCTTGGTAGGAATGGACTCTTATCAATCACACTTGATACAAATGCAGGTTTTTATCATTTGGCGTTAAGAGGAACGGTGACCACTTTTCCCCAGTTCAGGTTGCCAGACGCTCTGGGTGTGCCCTGGGCACGTGATGCTCAGATTCCTCCGGTTTCCTGGGCCAGCAACCTCCTCATTTGCATTTTTAGGTCAGCTTGGTTTCTTTTGCTGCTTAACTTTCAATACCAGCCTGCAAATGATCAGAGAGAAGGTGTCAGCTGCCTCCTTAGAGCTCGCATGTAGTGCTCTGAACACCATTCAGTCAGACCTCTGCCATTCATTCATTTATTCAAAAAGTGTTCCTTGAATGTCAGTGCTAGGAATACACAGTGAAAGGGGCAGTGAACTCCCAGCTATTTTTCACAAATGTAGGACTCTTTCTATCCCCCAATTCAAATTTCCATTAAAAGTGGCCTCTGTATGTACCCAGATGCATGAATCTTCCATAGCTACTTTTTTTTTTCCAATCAGGATTTTTTTTTTTCATTTTTAATGAAAAAATTTTATCTAGTTGTACTGGGTCTTAGTTGCTATGTATGTGGGATCTAGTTCTCTGACCAGGGATCAAATCCAGGCTCCCTGCATTAGGAGTTCAGAGTCTTATCCACTGGACTACCAGGGAAGTCCCTCCCATCAGGATTTTTCTTCTCCCCATTTCTCTCTTGTCTGACCCTTACCTTTGGAGCCAAATTCACTCTAGACCTAGCCTCTAAAATGATAACTTCTCCATTAACACAGGCTCAGGGGTGGTTGGGAGAGCCACCAGCTTCCACACCATGCCCTGTCCATTCCAGCACCCAGGGTGGACCCTCCAACACTTATTCCAATCCTTGTTCAATCATCTGTTGGCCATGCATGGCCTCTCCCCTCTGTAACTACCACATAGGATTCCCTTACTGCCCCGGCAAGCCTTCAGCCACCCATCTCATCCCATCCCCATCCTGAGACTTCTCCACCTTCAGATTCAGCTCCCAGGCTGAACCTGGACTGGCCCCACCATGAGGCAACTCCTGTCTGTCCTTTTCCCATTGTGCTGGCCCCCAGAAGAGGAGGAACTGGTGGCCTCTAGGACACAGGTACAGGGCTGGACCCAGCCCCATCCTCCAGGGTCTGCTGAGCTGACTCACCCTGTTCAACCCAGACAAACCTGCGGAGTCCAGGCCGCCCCCTGCCGGATGCCCAGGGTTGCTATGACGACCCTCTGCCTGTCTTCCCTGCGTGGAGACAATCGAAAAATAAAAGCAAAGACTGTTTTATTCTGTGTCCCACCTGGGAGCCATTTAAGCCTCTCCACTCCTTTTGACACGTAATAATTTTTTTTTTCCGCTTTTAAGATTATCCTGAAATTTTACTTCCTTCTCTTCCCCCTCACTTCAAAACCCCGTGGCAGAGTCTCAGAGAGCCTCAGGCCTTAAAGACATACAAACACACGTGCGTGTACATGCTGTGCACATGCTTACACACCATGGAGACATTAAACTGGCCTCCCTGGTGCTTGTCAATCAACAGCAAAGCCCCAGGGACCAGGACTCCTCCACCTCACATTGCGCATCACTTTACAGTTGGCAAAGCCCCTATCTCATGTGGGAGCCACACAGGTGGTATTTTCACACTCTCCATTGTTTTTCTTTTTCTTTAGTATATTTATTACAAAATATATTCAATGTATAACATTGTTTTTAGAAATAATTTGTCCATTTATTTGTTTATGCAATCAATTTTAAACTATCTTTGTGTGTGTGTCCAGTCATGTTTGACTCTTCACCACCCCATGGACTGTAGCCCACCAGGCTCCACTGTCCATGGGATTTCTCCAGGCAAAAGTACTGAACTGGGTTGCCGTTTCCTTCTCCAAGGGATCTTCCTGACCCAGGGATTGAACCCATGTCTCTTGCGTCTCCTGTATTGGCAGGCATATTCTTTACTACCGCGTGTGAATTATGTGTGAATTACTGTGTGTGAATTATTTACTACTGCATGTGAATTCTGGAGACATAATTCATATATTATAAAATTCACCCATCTAAAGTATACAATTAAATATCTTTTAGTATTGCATACAGTTGGGCAACCATCACAACAAACTAAATTTAGAACATCTTTGACCCTCCCCCCCCGCCTACCAAAAGAAACCACAAATCCATTGACTCCCTTTGACACCCCTGTCTCTCACCAATAACTAATATAATTTCTGGCTTTGTAGATTTGCCTGTTTTGGATATTTTAAATAAATTGTCAACCTCCATTTTACATGTGAGAAGACCGAGACTTGGGATCTTAGGTCCATTGACCAGTGTTACCTGGTGGTTGATTAGGGCTGGAACTAAGGCTTCTTGACAGTCTAGTTTTATTTTTCTGTCATCAACCTCCTGGGATGATAGAGTTGGGGTGGTGGTGGAAGGATGCCCCCCTTTTATCCTCCCCACTCTCCCTTTAGTAGAGTGGTTTCGCTTGCCTGGTCATGAGCAGTCTTGGGAATTGCTCTTCTCTGAGGGGCAGCCTGTGGGAGCCCAGGCCAGGTCCAGGGTCCACCTGGGCACACGGATTCCAAGGTCCCCTCAGTGCACTCTGGCTCCCTTGGCTTCTGTTTTCCGCTGGAGACCTTCCCCAGCCACATCTGGACCCCAGCTGAGCAGGCTCTCCACCCTGACCCCAGGGCTACAGGCCACTGGCCCAGCCTCTCTCTGCACCCTCGTCCCCACTTGGAACCCTTCTCTCCTTTCCCCAGTGTGCCCCGGGGCTTTGCTCTCACCATACCACCCTTTCTTACCATGATTTCCGTCTCTGATCGCTCCATCTGCCTTAACCGTCCATCTTTGTGAACACACGCATTACCATTGGTCCCACACGTGCATCTCACGTCAACTAGACGTTTTTTTCATGAAGCCCTCTCTCTTACCAAAGACTGGATGTGTGCATTGAACACAGCATCGCCACCTATCATGTTTATTTTGAAGTCATGAACATTTACACCAGCCACACGTTAGCTTAGAACATTCCCATTGACATGTACATCTGTGTTGCTATTTAAACACATTTATGTTGGACGGCCAAGGAGGGCCGCGGGTTTGCAGATAACACAGGCTGCTCTCCTATATTACTGCCAGCTCTGATCCAAACAGCCTTTCTTAACTTGCAGGACTGATCGTCATTCCTTGGATGAGTCTTAAAGGCACTGTCCCTAAGTTTGGACTTGAGGGTGCACAAATCAGGACCCACAATAACACATACAGAGCTGAAGGCCTCCTGGCCTTAACAGGGGTGCCCCAGGGTGTGTGTGTGCAAGATTCTGATGGCTGCTGGGGTGTGTACCAGCAGGTTTGTGGCCCAGGCCAGGGTTCCTGTTGTCCCCTCCTTGAGTCTTTTGGCCACAGGGAGCAGATTAGAATCCCAGAGGAGCAGGGGCCTGCCTGTGTTCTCCAGCCTTGGAGAAGAGGGTGAGCAAAGGGACCCTTGGGAAGGAGGCATGCATCGCTCAGCATGGTCCTGGGGGCCCTCGGCCCCAGTTCCTGTGTTGCTACCTGGAGCTCAGCCTCTCCAGTCTCCCCCACTTAGCAGGGTCTCTGAGGTCCAGAGAGGGCAGGTCAGAGGCTGAGCCAGGCTTGGTCTGGAGGTCTGTACCCCTTAGCCTCAGGAATCAGACTGGGGTCAGGATCAGACCAGGTCATTCTCTGATTAGAACTGCTGTCTAATGTTTTCTTGGCAACAGCAATCAGCATGGAGTAGAGTCCAGCTTTGGAATGAGAACATAGACAAATGTGGTTTCAAATCTTGATTCTCCCACTACCAGCCATCTGGAGGGCAACAGGGGGTTGCAGCTGGCAGAATGAACATGGGCATGGTTGTATGGGGGGATATTCCACTCTACTGGTCCAGCTCTGTGGCCTTGGCCTAGTGACTTCCCTGTGAGCCTCAGTTTTCCCCTCTGTAAAATGGGCTCGGTAATATATCCGCCTCATTGGTTCATTGCATGCGAAAGGTCTACCACAGTACCTGGCATGCAGCAAGTGCTCCTTAAATGCCAGCTCTGTGTTTAGTGTTAGTACTGTAATTACTGTTGTATCTGGGTGGTCTTGGGGCTCAGTCTCCTCATCTGTAAAATGGGATTAACGATCCTACTGAGGGCCCCAGTTGCCCACCTGATGCCAAAGTTCTACCCCTTACTACCCTTTTCCTCCCACTGCTGTGTGACTTCCCTGTCTTTCCCATATACCCCGGAACAGAGCCCAGAGAGGGAGAGGAAAGAAGGAGACAAGGAAATAAATATCTCAGCGTCCACCTGTCAGTTAGCAATGGTGGCGTCAGTTTTCATAGAGAAGGGGAATCTGCAAAGTAGTCAAAAAAATATTTCCTTTGTGACTCCAGCAGCCCAGCTGTTCTTTTTCAGGAAAAGTGCTGAGGGCTGAAAATAAAGGAACAATGATAGAAAGACACAAGGAAAGAGGGGGGGATGGAAGGGAGTGGTAGCGAAACAGACAAAGGAGAGAGGGCTTGGGGCATGGCAGCAGAGAGGGGACCGAGGCTTGGCCAGTGCCTGTCCCAGGCTGCCTGGAATGGCCTTCAGCGAGGCTGTCATCGCCCCAGCACAGGCCCTAATGGAAGGAGCCGTCTCTGATCTCTAACACTGGGATTTCTTTGTGAGTCTTCCTGCTCAATTTCAGGGAGCCCCTTGGGCCCCTTGGCCTTTTAGAAAAGGACACATCTCATCAATGAGTTAAACATTGCCCTCAGTGCTGAGGAGGAAGGACTTGAAGAAGAATTCCCAGGCCCCTACTCAGCCTCTGACCATATTCTGACTCTGACCTCATTCTGGGCAGTTGTGGCTACTCCATGGGCCTTGTGTACACCTTGTCCAACCTTTACACCTTTGCACCTACTGTTCCTTCCTCCTAGAACGTCTGTCCCATTCTCTAAAGGTCAGGATCCTACCACTTCTGAAAGACTGCCTCGTCCAGGGAGACCCCTGGGATTTCCTCCCTTCCCTGGGGTTCTTCTCTCCTCCCTTCCTGCTCTGATCACTGATCATCTTGTGTCAGACCCTCTCGTGAGCTGGGCCTGCCTCTCCACTGGCTTGTGCCCTGGCAGACAAACTGGAACCCTTTCAGCTCTGGCTTCCTAGTGCCTTCTGTGGGGGGCAAGACAGCACAGGGGGCATAGCAGAGGCCTGGTCTGGGAGGCTCCAGGGGCCTTGATTCTCAGCCAGGCGCCCACCTGGCCCTAGACTCCCACCAGGGAGGCTACAAGAGAAACGTTCCTCCCAGCTTCAGCATTAGTACCTGTAAAATAGGCAGTTAGACAAATGAATTCTAGGTCCCCCACCACACACCCAACCAGCTGAGAGCCTTCCCCAGTCTTCACACTATGCTGGAATGTTCCCCGGGTGCCACTTCCTTCCCTATGACCTTGGGTAAATTACTGTGCTTCTCTGTGCCTCTGTGTCTTCACCTGTAAGACAGAGACTGTCTCAGAGCACCTTCCTCTTGGAGCTGTTGAGAGTGGGAAATAAGTGAATGCCTAGATTACAGGAGGGCCCTGGTACCTGGCACAGAGTAAACGCCCAGGAAGTATTAGGCATTTCTGTTTTTCTCCACCATCTGTGGTGGGGCCTGCCTCTCTTTTGGGCCTCATTTAGAGGAGCACATCGTACCTGGCTGCCTGCCAATCCCAGCCCCATCTCTTGTGACTGTCAAAGTCCCTGCCCTTCCTGGGTGCCCCTGAGGACAGAGAAGAGTCAGAGACCCCAGGGAGGACACCCGATGCTTGAACCGCAGGCGGTGGGGATGGAGACGGAGAAGGGTCATGGCAGCTCAGCATGGGGAGATATCTGAGCCAGGGGCTGACCCTCAGACCCTGCCCTGAATGTAGGTTTTACTGGTCTTTCCAGGAGAGATGGCCCGCTGGGCTCTGCTCTGGTCCACCGGGGTGTGGGGGAAACTGCAGGTTTCTGCCCGGGCTCCATGTGCTCAGAGCTGTGTGACCTGTATTGGGAGCGCTGAGAGAGAGGTGAGAGGCGGGAAGGAGTCCTTGACCTCTCCATGGATTGTGAGTTGCAGCCCAGTCTGCTCCCCCAGGCTCCTGTTTCCTCATTCCTGCCCCCGACTCAGCTCTCTTGGTTGCCATGACAGCAGGGCGCTGGGAAGCAGGACTCCTTATGGGGACAGAACCAGAGTTTGCCAGCATGTATACCAGGGGTGGAGGTTGGGGTGTGCCGTCGTGTACATGTGTGCTGGGTCCGCCGGCACACTGGCATGTGCTGGAGTAGCGGTGGGGGCCATGTGTTTGGGTGGGGTCCCTGGTTCACACACGCTTCCCTGACGTGTAGCTGAAGCAGAGACAGGAACCAGCTGTGCCTTAACTGACTACGGGGGGCATAGGTGCATTTGCCCCTCCAGGAGATGGGTGTCCGCCCCGTCACACCCCCAAGGCCCTTCTGGTGTCACTGTCCCCTCCATGAAGCAGGCAGGCTTGGCAGTATCCCCAATCTGCAGATGGGGAAACTGAGGCTTGCTCAGGCACTCATGCGTCAGCCATGCTGAGGCTCTTCTGGGGCCTCCTGGCTCCTGCAGCAGAGGAAGTGTCTGGGGAGGCCTTTGGGATCCTGTGCTCCTGGGATCCACTGAGGAGGACAGGCTAATGTCCGCCACGAGGGGAGAATTAGCAGCAAGATGTTGAACTATTCTTCTCTTCACTCTCCATTTCCCAGAGCTAATTGATGGCTAAGGGAGGGCTGCTGGCCTTTCTAAAGTGGGTCTGGAGCCTGCTCTCTAGGGGGACCGGGAAGCTGTGTAGTGAGCGCAGGTGTGGGCAAAGCCAGGGAGGCAGCTGGAGGGACCAACCTGCCGGGGGATGGGAGGGCCTGAAATTGTTCACGGCGCTTCCCACACTTCAGACGCTCGCTGGCATTTATCTTTAGCCATGAGCTGTGCAGGTACCCCTCCACCCCAACACACTCCTCCAGCATGTTAACTAAATGTGGAGCTGTCCCTGCCAAGTTCAAGGGTGGGGAGAGAGCGCTGGGCACTGGCGGGATGTGTGGTGATGAGTACCACCCCCACCTGCTGCTTGGGCTGCCTCTGGGGAGTGAGGCAGTGAGACAGAGCAGGCCTCGGGGTCAACCCTCCGCTCAGCCCTGTGGACCCCTCAGTCCCCTGAGTTGGGAAGTGTTGGCGGGGGGAGAAGGAGGCTCCCCACTAGCCAGTTTTAGGGGATGTGCTTATGCAAGGAGTGTCTGGGTGTGCCAAGAGGGGGGGGTCTACAAGTCTGTGAGTCACTGGGAAATTTCCTGAGGGCACACCAGGCCTCTCTTCCCACTTGCCTGATGAGCACCACGACAATGCAGGTATTTATGGCTGGTTTTCACACCCCAGCAGGTGGTGTGAACACACTGCATCTGAGTGTATGAGCCCATGCTTTGGTTCAGTGTGGGGGCCCCCCTTTGTCTGGGGCCTTCTAGATGTCTCCACCTCAGGCTGCCCTGAGCCACATCATTTACCCCTTGGAAAAGATTCCAACTGGAGTGTCCTCCTTCCATTCCCAAACCTCTGTGACTGTCAGCAGGGCCAGACCTGGCTGCTATTCCTGGCTCCACTGATTAGGACAAGTCACTTCCTGTTTCTGAGCCTCAGTTTCCCCATCTGTGAAATGGGCACAGTAGTGCCCTCTGTACATGTTGCTGAAGGAATTGAGGGTACCGTCCAGCATTGTGTCCACCAGCTTCAGGAGTGACCAGTGAGAAGTCAACCAGGCCTCAGCCGTGCTTTGGGGCCCCTCTCCTGTGCTGGGTTCTTTCTTGCCCTCCTGGTGTCATTCATATGTCTATCAGTGCCACCCTCATTTCACTGGTTATAGAAATGCCATATTAGGTAGCAGGCCCGGAAGGGGCAGATAGGTACTCAGGTCTGCTTTCGGAACTCCTGGAACCAGGGTGCGCCCCTCACTCATCTGCCCTTCAGGCTCTTGTCAGCCAGTTGGGGGAGGTGGGCTTCTAGGACAACACGGGCAGAGAGGGGATTGAGAGGGTGGACATGATCTAGGTGTAGACCACAGTTTGCTCCTCTCCAGCACAGCTGGAAACCCTGAATGGGGACTTGGGTTTTCCATCTGTGGACTGACGGGGCTTTGAAAATGGGGAGATGCAGAAAAGTCCTGTTCAGGTCACTTAACCCTGACATACGTGACCGAAATGACACATCACGTTCAACAATGACACAAACAGATTTGCAACACAGCACTGTTATAATAATGATGATGATAAGACCATAGCACAAAAAACTGGATACACACACAGAGCAGACATTGCCGCACCAACTAGACTCATGATCACAGCAGTGCACTCTCTTGAAGGCCGATCGTGGCGCTGGGTCCTATTCCAGGGCTCTGAATGGGTTATGTCATTAAATCCTCACGATACTTTGGAGCAGGTGAAAGGACTTGCCTAAGTGCTCTGCCCAGAGGGCTCCTTGTTCCAGAAGGTTATCCCACTCATCACACTCACCCATATCCCTGTTTGCAGATACATCATCCCCTTGCCCAATCTCATACTAGAGGGAGAGGAGACAAGAGGGCAAAAGGCCCAGGGGTCTTGCCGTGGGTGGTCCAGACTCTCAGAAAGGATGCCTGGGTTTCTCACATCCCTGCCTGTGATCTTCCTCTGGTCCTAGCTGCCTCTGGGCCAGAGCTGTGGCTCCTCTTGGGATGGAAACACTCAACCATGGAGCTTGGGGTGCATCCTCCCAGGGGCCCAGCCTCCCTGACGTCAGTGCTATGACTGGTGGACAGCACACTCAAGAATGGCAGGAAAGGGGGTGCAGCTCACGTCACCAGGAGAGACCCGAGGAGGTGCCATGGACCTGAGGCTCCTGTCCTCCCTATATGTCCACCCTCCAGCCTTCCCCAACGAGCCTCTCTTCCCCTCCGTGTAACCTGATGATTGCTGATAGTCCAGCAGTCCTTATCAAGGTCTGACCTAGCTAAGGGAGGAGAGAGGGTCCTTCTCACCTTCAAGGGTTGCCCAGCCCTCAGTCCTACCCCCAGGGCCCTGTGTTTCCCCTGACCCCCTGGACAGCCCTATTCTCCCCCACCGATCCAGACCAGGCAACCTCCCTACTCTCCACTCCTCAGCTCCCAGCGCCATCCAGGGGGCATGGTCAGGTCCACCTGTCACTGGCCCAGGAGTCTGGCCTGCCTTTCTCTCCCTGACCCTCTGAGAGAAGGAGAGTAAGCCAGAGAGATGGAGGGAGAGACAGAGATAGAGCGACAGACCCTCTAGCGGTCAAGGAGGGACCAGTGTGGATCTCCAGGAGCCATGAGGGGCTGACCTGATCAACCCACCCCCCACAAAAGTGCACACCAGCCTGTAACCACTCTATGCACCTTCTATATGCTCTGCCTTTTTAGTTTGGTGCAGACTTTGAAACCAGATAGACATGTTCCAGCTCCCCCACATCTGACTTTTGTGATCCTGGGCAAAAGATGTTCCCTCTCCTGGCAGGGGTAGGGAGAGGTGTCCTTAGGTTCTGAGTGAGCACCCAGCCCCAAGAGCCGTCCCTCCAAAATGTCTCCATTCCTCTCTGTCCAGGCCAACTGGCTGTCATCCCACTGGGCAGGTGGTAGGTAGATAAGCAGGTGCCTGGGGCTGGGAGTCCTCAGGCAGGAGGAGTGCTCCTGGGAACCCCACACCACAATGGCTGTCAGAGTGTTCACATCCCAACAGTCACAGCACAGTGCCCAGCAGCCAGTGTGACAGTTCAAGCCTCCCACTTCCTCCAGGGCTGAGCCCAGCAGGTGTGGGAAGAGGCAGGAGGGCCTGGCTCTAGGCATCAGTATTGACTTGCTGTGTGACCTTGGGCAGTGACGATGCCTCTGTGCATCTGCAAAGAAGGCCATGGTGGGACAGAGCAGTCCTGCACCGGATAAGGGGTGCAGAGGGGACCCCTGGAGGAGAGGCCCAGCCCAAAGCATAACTGATAGAAACTATCAGGATTCCTTTCTTTCCCCCAGAAGAAGGAAACCACAGACAGAAGGAATGCTTTCCTGGGGGTATTTCTGCTGCTGGAAGCCAAGCCCAGGTGTCAGGCCTGCCCTTAGCTCCCTGTGTGGTCTCACGCAGGTTACAGAGGGGGATCTGGCTGCCTCTCCTGGGCACCCTCCCTAGGCCCAGGAAGGAGGCCCTCTTGTCTTGTGTGGCCCTTCGCAGAGCTGACCACAACATGGGTACCCAAGTGCCCCACTCAGGCTGACTGGCTGCACCCCCTGGAGGAAAGCATTCTAGAGACCACAGGTCTCCCAGCCTGAGAGACAGTGAGGTTCAAGCTCTTTATCATCCAGGAGCCAAAATGCTTGCCTTCCCAACCTCTCTCCTACCCTCCCACTCCCCTCTCCACCCCAAGGTCTCTCTCTCTCTCTGGCTCCAGAGTATCCCCCATCTTCTTCCTCTGTTCCCTGGGGCGGGGATGCCCTGTGTGTGGTGGAGCCTGGGGTGGCCAAGCCCTGGCAGCTGGACTCCTTTCCCCTCCTCAGCTGTCTCTCTCTTCCTCCTAATGTCCTGCAGGCCTTAAATGAAGCATAAACAGAGCCTGGCAGAGGGAAGCCTCATTAGGCCTGATCTAATTAGAAGCCCCTGTGAGGGTGGGGGTGGACGAGGGAGGTAGAGGGGGCTCCTATGCACACCCAGAGTATCACATACATATGCTCCTAGGATCCTCCTCACAATCCTCCAAGACAGGCGTGGCTAGACCCAGGTAGTGTGAATGGGAAGTGGCCCAGAGCGGGTGGGTGACTTGTCCGAGGTCACACAGCCGGCAGGTGGCTCTCCTGTGATGTGCACCCTGCGTGTCTGGCCCCAGCATCCGGTTCTTCCCAGTAACCCCAGTCAGCCTCAGTGTGTCAGACTGGGCAGGACCTCAGAGTTCTGGCTCCTCTGTGCCCTCTGGACATTTGGTCCAGCCTCTGCTTGTACATTGCAGTGAGGGGAGTTCACAGCCCGTTTGGGGCTCTTTACGTCTGTGGGCCTCCTCTCTTTCCCAGGACCACCTGACTCCACAGTGGGTCAGGATGCTGGATGGGGGCAGGGAGGGGGCGGCCAGTCTCTCCTCCTCTCTCTCCACACCCACCGTCATCCATCTTCCCTCTGCAATCAGGGAGGCCATTGGGGGAGCCCACACGATGCCAAGCGGCAGGCTGCCCCTTCGTTAGTCTTAGCTAACAAGCTGTTTATGGGTGCGACATGACACCTGCTTTCTTCTTTATAACTTCAATAATTTATGGGCATATTAGCGGCCAGGCGCTGCCCTGGGTCCCAGCCAGACGGGACGGGGTGGCGATACAGCCGGGTTCCTCTGCTGATATTTACTCTCTCTCAACATCAGTTATTAAGACGCTCTCCTTCATTTTTGCACATAATTACATGCACCGTTATGGTTCGTACTCGCCTGCTCTTAATCCCTCTGGAGAGGGGCCCTGCCTGCCCAATAAGGCTGAGCTGGCGTGGGGACCCAGCTGGTTAGAGAACTCAGCACGCGGACACTGTCCCTACCTGGTAGAGAGATGGTGGCGGCCTCAGCCCCCCAGCCCCTTCTCAGCTGAGCTGGAACCGCCTTGGTCATTGGTGGCTTCCATGGGGTCGGCTGTCTGTCCCCACTGTCCCAGGGCCCTGCCTTTGCCCCTGGTGTTCTCTGTTGGAGTCCCATCCCCCACCTTCTGTCTGCCGGTTGACCCCTTACGTTTTGGAATTCAGCTCAGCTATCACCACCTCCTGGTTGTCTATCCCGCCTCCCTAGCCCCTGCTCTGTGTGTGCACGACACCCCATGCGTCCCTCACCTCAGTCTAGATGGCGCTGTGCTGTCCTGTGCAGGAGATCATGGGCTCTGGTGCACAGAGAAAGCTGTAGCATTAACTGAGGATATGAATGGGAGAATGGACGGATGAATGCCTTCACCTGCTTCACCATTAATGAGCCCATTGAAGCAACTGTCCCTCCCTCTCCTCCAGGAAACCTGTCCTGATTGCCCCAGCCACACACATCTCTCTCTCCTCCCAACTCCTCCAGACCTTCCTGGTCGGGGCCAGGATCCCCAGAGGGCAATGAGGCCTGGACCCTTCCCATCTATGCCCCTAACACCAAACAGAGGGCAGGTCAAGGGTGGAGGGAGGGCAAATCCTGATAATCCCAGTTCTACTGTGTGGTCTGGGGAAGTTGCTCACCCCCTTGATTATATGGAGATGATAGTTCCTACCTTCCTGGGTTGTGGTTGAGGCTTGCATGAGCTAATTTAGGAAAGCACCTAATATAGGGCCCAGCATATTGTAGGTGTTCAAGCAATATTCCTTAACTTCAACAATTGTCTGTGAATGAAGTCTGTGCAAAATTGAACGAAACTGAATTGTGTTGAATGGAACCATATTCTTCACACCTCCTTTTGTCCATGTGCATACATGTGTGCTTAGTCACATCCGACTCTTTGCAACTCCATGGACTGTGGTCTGCTAGGGGGCCTCTGCTTATGGAATTTTCCAGGCAAGGATACTGGAGTGGGTTGCCAATTCCTACTCCAGGGAATCTTCCTGACCCAGGGATTGAACCTGCATCTCCTGCATTGGCAGGTGGCTTCTTTACCACTGTGCCACCTGGGAAGCCCCTTCTTATCCACACCTCCTTGTTTTTAGTCTCTCCTAGCCAGCCCCAGACTTGGTTCATGGGGGCTTCTGCAAATATTTCAGATTGACTAATCAAGACTTTCCCAACATCTCAATCCACACCTAGGAAGGGGGAGGCAGAGGGCAAGTCTCTCCCAAGCTAGAGAACAGACTGAGGCCTGAGAGGTAATGTGGCCTCCCTCCATTTAGTGACAAAGTGAGGAACCAAGTCCTGGTGTCCCACTGGACTCCAGGAAAATCTCCCTGAGGACCTTGTGCTTCAGTGTTCCCCTCTGTAAGATGAAAGAATAATAGAATGGACCCCATGGGGTTGTGGAAAGGATTCAATGAGTGACTTAGATCCACTGTGCTCATGGTAAGTGGTCAGTATGGGGTTCAGGCCAACTCTACACCTCCCTTGCCTTTCTCCCTGGAGGTAACACTCCCCTGGAGTCAGACTTGATCATCCTTATGTGTGTGTTTATGCTTTTAAAAATATGTAGAGATATCCATACATCACTTACAGGGTTTGGGGCTTGTTTTTAAACCTTCTATAAGTGGTACCATCTTTGATTTCTTTCCTCAACATTGTGTTTGTGAGAGTACCCACACTGACACGTGTGGCTCTAGCTTGTCCACTTTGAACGCTGCATAGTATTCCACTCATGGTATACCACACTCTGTTCATGCCTGCTACCTGTAATGGGCCTTCAGGGGATTCCCGATTCTTCACTATTACAAACACTGCCCTTAGGATCATTCTTGTGCTTGTCTTCTGTGAAGTGCTTCTCCAGGCTGTATACCCAGGAGGGGATTGTTGGGTCACAGAACGTGCATCTCCTCAACTGTATTAGATAACCACCTGGTTGCTGTGTCATCCTTCACCTCGATTGGCAGCAGGCACTTTTCCTGCATTATCTCAATGCCCCCAGCCATATTGGGAGGAAGGAATTTGTATGCCCACTTGACAGATGAAGCATGTATTAGTTATCTCCACTTGCTGCATAACAAATCATTCCAAAACATAGAGGTTTAAAACAACAAATAATTTATTTTCTCACAGTTTCTGTAGGTCAAGAATCCAGGTGAGCCTTAGTTGGGTACCTCTGGCTCAAGGTCTCTCACAAGGATACAATCAAGGTGTCCGCCAGAGCATCAGTCATCTCAAGGTTGGACTTGGGGAGGGTCTGCTTTCAAGCTTACTTGTGTGGCTATTGGCAAGTCTCAGGCCCTCCTGGAGTGTTAGGTTAGAGACATCAGTTTCATTCCATTTACACTTCTCAGCAGGACAGCTATAACATGGCAGCTGGCCTTTTTCATAGTGAATAAGCAAGTGATGGACAGAGGGTACCCAAGATGGAAGCCACAGTCTTTCTGTAACCTAATCTCAGAAGTGACATCCCATCCCTTCGGCCATTTTCTGTTCACTAGAAGTGGGTCAGTTAGTCCAGCCCACGATCAAGGGGAGGAGACTGCACAAGGACTGGGGAATACCAGAATACAGGGACCATTGGGGGACATTAGGAGCTGCCTATCACAGGGCAGCTGAAGCTCAGAGAAGCAAAGTGACTTGCCCAGGATCACACAGCGATTAGAGACAGAGCCAGGACCAGAACTCAAGGCTGCCTGGCTCTGGGGCTGGATGTCTTCCGAGCTGCCATGCTGCCTTTGGCTTAAGTTAATAACAGGTTCCGACTTAAGTTAATAAACAAGTCTCCTGCACAACAGAACTCAAGACAAGTGCTTAATAAATGGATTTGCTAATAGTGCTGTCTGTTTACACACATTAGCTCGAGTTCCCCCTGACATGATCCGTGGGGACAGCCAAGCCCAGGCTCTTGGGAGAAGTCGCTCTGCCAAGCCTGGAGCCTAGATTCCCAAAGAGCCAGGGAGTGCCCCTTTATACAAACTACTTTTTATATTTGCTTTTTGTTTTTGCTCTCAATTTAATCATTTGGATATCGTGTGTGTGTGTGTGTGTGTGTGTGTGTGTTTTAATGGAGTGCATGGCTTCCCTGTGTTCTCAAGGAGAGCTAACTTCAAGGTCAGGAACATGAGTTATTCCCCTGGAGGGACTTCAGGGTGGACTGACGAGCCCCTTCACTGACTGGCCTCAGACAGATTTCCTGCATCTCAGTCATTATGGATGCAGCAGCCAGGCGCCAAGCTCAGCAGACTGAGGAGGGGCAGTCCCAGGACCTCATCCCTGCCGTGGACTCCTGCCGTGGGCTCCTGCCGTGGGCTGCTGTGGGCTCCCCAGGAGGCTTTGGCCTCCCCCAATTCTCAGTGCAATTCCAACTAGTGGAGGCTGCTGCCCACATTGTTTCTAGATAAGTGAATGTCGCCGATGCTGGAATATTTCCAAAGGAGGCGTGGGTTATGGAGGCCCCTGAGATGAGGGGAGGTGAGAATTGGGGATTCAAGAGTATCCATGCCCACCCACTCCATGCCTTGGCCCCCTTCTCCAGAGGAACCCATGGCTTCTTCCTGATGAATGGATTTCAGTTGAGTGTAATTTGCACACCCCAGACTCTCTGGAATCCGGGCTTCAGGCTCTCTGAGGAAACTGGAGGAGACACAAGATCAATCTCTGCTTTCAGGGTGTTCCTGATTCTCGGAGAATAAGGAACTCGGCCCAGGCTTCTCCTGATGGGAATGTGAAAGGAACCTTAGGGTAGACCAGTCTTTACAGAGGATGGGCTGAAGGGTCAGGAGGAAGGTAGGCCCCTGTCTTTACAGAGGACGTGCTGCAGGGTCAGGAGGCAAAGCACAGCCATAACAGTATGTATAATAACTATCAAAAGTACCTAAGTTTATCAACCACCTACTGAGTGCCAGGCCCAGCGGCAAGTACAGGGTGTGCATTCAGTCCTCCGTATCCACAGGTTGCATCCACAAACTCAGAAGGCCAGCTGTAAGGGACTTGGACGTCTGCGGATTTGGGTATCTGCGTATTGTCATGAGATCCTCACACCAGCCCATGAAATGGTCCTACTGATCCGCCCAGTCTTACAGAGGAGGGACTGAGGCTTAGAGAGGTGCCCAAGGATACAAAGGCCAGCTCAGAGAAGGAGACAGAGGGGCTCAGAGCAGGCTTCTGGAAGGAGGGGGCCACATAGTGCCCTGCCTTGGAAGGGGAGTGGGTGAAAGGATTCAAGGAAATGGTCTCAGGTCTAAGGATCTAGGAAAGCTGTTAATGATAAATAAGAGGATGCCCCAAGGAAGGGAGGGTGGGCTTTTCACATTCCTGCCCTTGGAGTCTTGGCCTCAGCCTCTACCCACGGTGGGTGTCCCTCCGTGTCAGCCAGCACATCTCCTCATCCAACAGAGCCAGCCACTGTATAAATAAGTTCCCTGCGTGCCAGCTGCCCCAGGCAGGACAGAGAGCTAGGGCGCACCTGGACAAGTGACCTTGAGTAAGTCCTTTCCCTTTTAGGTACCTCAGCCAGATCTTCTGTTACATGTCTAGGTGGGACCCTGGAGTCCCCGAGTGCCTTCTGGCTCTTAGGGAAGGGCTGAAGAGAGAGCAGGAAGGTCTTAGCCCTGGTCCCAGCTCCGGGCCTACCTCCTAAAGAGAACTTTCCTGCCAGCCCCCTCAGGTTTCACCCCATCCCTCACCCCCTCCACAGCTGCTCCAGCACAGGGCTCTGACCTATGGATTTTCTGCCACTTCCTGATCCACTTCTCTCCAGCCTGAGTCTTCAGGACTTCATTACACCAGCAGCCTCGGCAGTCCCAACATGGAAGGCTTTCTAGGTGGCTCCTGGAGGCTACAGGGCCCCCTACCTTCTGGGCTTCAGCCTTCCAGGGACTCAGGGTCGTCTTTCAAGGAGCCCCCTCTTACAGCTTCATTCTACTCTCCCCATAGAACCCCTCAAACTTAGAGACCCCCCCAGGTCAACTCCTTATTGCGTAACTGGGGAGACGTGCACCCAGAGAGGGCGATGACTCCCTCCAAGGTGACACAGCAAATGAATGAGTGCTCAGAATCAAATTTGTGGCCTCAAATGGGATACAGTGTCCACCTGCTCCACAGGGACCTCTGGCTAGGAGCTGGCTCCAAACCACTTCCCCAGCCCTGCTTCATGCCCAGTGCCACTTGCCCAGCCCCCACCTGCCTCCCCAGCTCCTGGTCTCCTCCGTTTTTCTTACTAATTAGAGGTCTCAGCAATGACTCCACTGTCCCAGCCATTTTAGAGCTGTCATTAATTTCAAGTGCCTTCAGAAATAATCATCATCGTAAAACCCTGAGAGCTGCTGGGATGCAAGTGGGCAGGACCAGCACAAAGCAGGCGTGCTGGCAGACCAATATGTGCCACCCATTCCTGCCTGTGCCACGGGGGACTAGGTCCTGTCTGCTCAGCTTCCCAGAGTGGGGAGAGCAGAGCTTGTGCTCTGACATCACACACACAAAGCTTCAAAGCCCAGCTCTACTTCTTATACAGAATAAACCTGGTCAAGTGACCAGCCCTCCCAGAGCCTGTTTTTTTCATCTGTACAATGGGGATAGCAATCTCCATCTTGAAGTGAGATAAAGTACAGCAGACCCTGGGTCACAGTAGGAGCTCTATAAATGTTAGAGGCCCTGCCCCTCCTCCTGAGTCCCCTGACAAATCCCCAGCTTCTCCACTTTGCTGGGAGCACTCAGGCATCAGCAGGCTGACCCCTTCCAGCCATCAATTCCTGCGTGACTTGGACTTGCCAAGTTTTCACCCCGAAGCTGAGATCTGCTGTGTGCCCACCCGTAAGATATGCTGTCTCAGGCCTGCTCTTGGGAGCTCCTAGTCTGAGGACAGAGAGGGAGGAGACTGGACTCATGCCTCTAAGGGCATTTCAGCCAGAGGAGGAGAGGAATAGAAGCAAATGGTCTTAGTGTGGTCTTGCAATGCAGGTGGGAACCAGGGATAGGGCATGCCAAGCAGGTGGGCCAGTAAGGACCAAGGCTTGGAGGTGCGGGTGAACACTGTTCAGCTAAAGCTACAGGGCATGGTCTCTGGGCCTTCCTAATCCACATTCTTCCTGGTCTTGGTCCTTAAGAGGACTGTGTTGGGGATCACCCCACGAGATAGGAGCGGAAAGATATCTGTTCCCAGTGACAGTCCCCCTACCCCATAGGGTCTCTGGTGACAAAGCCAGGGGTGTGTACTCTCACCAGGTCCAGGCTAGACCTTCAAAAATGTCTTTTTCTAAATACTTCCCCCCAGAGCCTCCCCTTCCTCATCATTTCCACTGGTGAAATAAGATAAGGACTGCTGGGAGGGGTCAGTTCTTTGAGCGAAACGGAGGGGTAAAAGGCTTGGATACTGTTCACGTGGAGAACTAAGACTCTGGGGGCAGTTTCTCCGATATATACAGCACTTTCTTCGTCCCTGCTGCCTCCAAGGTTTAGAGGGACAATTGTGGGCCCCAGAAGACCTCATCCCAGGACACCAACTTTCTCAGCCAGTACCTGCGGGGTGGGGCGGGAGCGGTGGGCTCTCCCCCATTTCCCCGTCGAGATCACTGAGGCGGGGAGCAGGTGAGTCGGGGGCGGATAGAAGCCTTGGCCGCGCGGTGTCTGCGTCAGTCGCCGCACCAGGAATAGCCCCCGCCCCCGCCCCCGCCCCGCAGCGGGTCTGAGCGCTCGCCGGGTGCCTGGCAGAGCCTTTACGCAGGAGCTAGAGCGCGTCTATTCCTGTCGGGCTTGTGGGAGGAGGCGGCGCGGGAGGCGGGAGCTCGCGGGTAACTCACAAACAGCCGAGGTGGGGGAGCTGGGGAGCCTGGGACAGGGGTCCAGGCGGCACAGAGTCGAGGGGCCGGGGAGTCGCCTGCTGGGCTGTGGAAGGGAAGGCGGCGACTCATGTGTCGCTTCCTCTCTTCCCCTCCCGCCTTTTGTAGGTCCCTCTGCCGAGCCTGCCCCCTGCTGGTTTACTCGGAGCCCCGGAAGGCGATTCAGATTCCCTTTCCGGGCTTTACTAGCTGTTCGTCCGCACGGAAATGACAGAACCTCTCTGAGCCTGGGTTTCCTTCTTTATGTCACAGGGGGAACCACAGCGCCTCCTCCCAGGGTTGTTGGAGGATGAATGCAGAGTGCACAGCACAGCGTCCTCACTTGCTAGGAGGGGCTTCAGCTAGGCTTAGGATTTGGATGGACACGGAATACAGCAGATCGTTCTCCAGACAGGACTGCAGAGCTGTGGTGTGGCCGTGAGCCTGAGAAGGACCCAAACTCTGTTTAGCTAGAACAGGTCTGTGCAACTCTCTAGGCTGTGTGTGAGGCTGAACAGTGGAGAAGCAAGATGGTGCTGGGAGTAGGGGGACACTGGTGGCCATACCGTGCTAGACAGGTAACTGCAGTGAATGTCAGGATCTATGGGGTGAGGTCCTAAGGGTCGTAGCCCACTCTACAGGCTTTCCCTAGACACTTCCACCAGCCGATTCTCTGTATCTGCCGGTCGAGGAGGACCTGGATCTTTGAGGAGTGGTCCCATTCCTTGGGCCTATTCGAGAATGCGCCTCAACTCAGGATCCCCTGGACCTTTGGGGAGCAGTACGGGGAACAGCCAAGACAAGCCTGAGGCTCTGCGTTGCCCTCTGCTGGTCTTTGGGTGCAGTGCCCGCGGCCCAGCGGTCTGCTGCCCTCTGCTGGACAGGAAGACAGGCTGGGCGGGGACCCAGGCTGCAAAAGAGGGCGCGAGACCTAGCTCCTGGTAGAGCCGCGGGGCTAGAGCGCCTTCTCCCGGGTCTCCCAGAGCTTCCCGGCCGCCAGGATGTAGGTTCTCCGGGGATGCGCAGACAATTCCGAGAAGAGGGGACAAGGCGCAGGCAGGACTGAGGCTCCTGGCCTGATCCTTCCCACGCCGTCCTCCAAACAACCCTGGTCTGGGGGAACCTTGCGGGTTCACGTGCGTGTGTTGGTTCCCCATGGCAGTGTGCAATGACCCCAGTGAACACGTGTGAACACACTCACGCGCTCCCAAGTACACGCAAGTAGCCACACGCGAGGGTGCGCACACATACCCAAGAGGACCACAGATGGGACTCCCCGGGGCCCCGCTGGCCTGGACCGGGAGGGGCGCGGCCGTATGCTGGGCTGGAGCACGGGGACGCTGCCCGCCTCCGCAACTCCCCCCCCCCCACCCCAACCCCCGTCCCCCAGCCCAAGGCTGACGCGTCCCTAGCTCGCTCCCCCTTGCCAGTTTCGCTGCCCCATCCAAGCAGGGCGGTGGTCGGGGCGCTCCTCGCTCTCCGCCCCCTTCTCTGAAAGGAGCCGAGCTCCCCACCTTACCTCCCCCCTCCCTAGGTTTTGCGGCCGCGCCTTCTCCTCCCCCGCCCGGCTCCCGCCGCTCGCTCTCTCCCTCCCTCGGTCCCTCCTCCCTCCCTGGCTCGCTCCTCGCTGCTCGCGCTCCCTCCCCGCGCCGCGGCAGAGCGCGGAGCCCGGGCGGGAGCCGGCGCGGGAGCCGGAGCGGGCGGCCGGCAACAGCGCAGGCGGCGGCGGCGGCGGGTCGTGGTCCCGGTCCCGGAGCGCGCGGAGTCCCCACCCGCGCCGCTCCGGCTCCTCTCCAGACGCGGGGCTCCTAGCAGCATGCGCGGCCGCTGCCCGCCGGCCTCAGCCCTGGCCCCGGCCCCGCTGCGGAGCGCGCCCGGCCTCGACCCCGGCCCCAGCGGCAGAGGTGGCGGCGGCGGCGGCGGCGGCTCCAGGCCAGCCCGGGGCGCAGAACTAGACTCGTAGAGCCCGCGTCGCGCGTTCTGAGCGCACCCGCCCTTCCGCCCGCGGGGGCCGCGGCCTCCCGCCACCCTACTCCCGGGCCCTTGCCCGGCCCCGGCTTGGCTCCCGCCCGCGTGGGGCAGACAGACGGACGGCTAGCCCCGCGAGGGCGCGCGGACTGCCGGGCGGAGGTGTCGGGCAAGGAGGAGGAGACGGAGGAGGGGGCTGGGCAGGGGCTGGGGCCCGGCGAGGAAGACATGCGATTGGTGACCGAGCCGAGCGGACGGACGGCGCGCCCGAAATGCAGGTGAGCCCGGCGGCCGAGGCCCAGCCCCGAGTAGGCAGCCCCGCGGCGAGCGCCCCTGGGGGCCGCCGTCGGCCCGGGCTGTGCCCTCTTGGGTCTGTGGGGCACCCTGGCGTCTCCCAGACCCTCTTCGGGGTCTCAGATCTGACCGCCCCCCTGAAGCCTCAGAAATGAAGCTTTCCAGCTCCTCCCACCGCAACAGATTCCAGGTTGGCTAGCTGGGACCCCGGAGCTGGGGAGGGGTCCCCGTCCTGCTCGTCCTCTGACCCTCCTCCCATCCTGAGCACTGGGCGTCCTGGCAGGTAAGCCCCCCGCTCAGCATTGGGTGACTGCCTCTTACCACAGACCCCAGACACCCCCAGGCAGCCCAAATCTGCTCCAGGCACCCCTGTGGATGCCGGTGGATGCAAGTCAGGGACCAGGTTTCTTCACGGGTACGGGGCTGGGCGCCTCCTGGCTCCCCTAATGGTTAGGAGCAGCCCCTTTCCAGCTCCTGCCCAGTGAGGGGGAGGAGAGGGGAGACCGGGGGTTAGAGGAATGGAGGAGAGGGAGTTGGGGTTGAGGGGGACCCAGGAACCATTGAGGAGCCTCCCCTTTGTCTTCAGCCCCAGCTTCTCACTTCCCCCCTGCCCCACTTTTCATTCTGAAGCACAGCTGGTGGCAGGTAGGACCCGGCTGAGAAGGAAGGGGACTCCTTCTCTCTCCCCACCTCTGTAAGGTGGGCTGTGGGCTTCCTACTCCCCTGGCACCTCCAGGCGGATCCCGTGTAGAAGAGGGGTGGGGCCAGGCCCAGTGGGCAGTCCCCTCCTGTCTCGTGCCCTGAGTCTCAGCCCAGCTCCATCTAGCCCTGGTTGTACCGGCATCTCCTCTTTGTTCTCAAAGGTCCTGGGGTTGGGGTAGGGGAGTTGGGGCATCTGGGAGGTTGGCAGCAGCTCTGCCTTGGAGGGGTGGAAGGGCAGGAAGCCCTGAGGTGGGGGCAGTACCATCTGGGCAAGCCCCTTCTCTGCCAGCCGGCCCTCCCTCAGCCCTCCTGTGCTCTCGGGGCCGGAGGGTGCGCAGCCCTGCCTGGCCCGTGGCTCCGGCTCAGCCCTGCTGGTCATTGTGCCGATGGCTTCAGCACCGGTGCCTCCCATGCCCAGGGAGCAATAAGCCCGGGCATCCAGGCTTCCCCACACCTAGCGAGGAGTGCTGTGCGGGAAGGGAGGGTCAGCTGCTCCCAGACCCTTTGTCCTTGTGTGGCCAGGAGGGGCCGAGTGCTCACACCTCTGGGAAGGCACCAGTACCCAGTCTGCTGGGACAGCTCTTGCCTGCCCTTCCTGCCTTCTCCCCATGGCCTGAGGTGGGAGGCAGGGATTAGGGGGCAGGAGGGAGAGGCCAAGAACTCCTCGGAACCCAGAGAGGGGCGCTGGGCAGCACCCAGCGGCCCCTCCTGGAAGGAGGCTTAGCAAAGGCGAGGGCGGTCCCCTTGTGGTATTCTTGTTGTCTCCGCCCACTCTCCCACTCCCTGCCAGTTTAAGTGTAAGGTGGGCTTTGGGTAGGGCTTGGTCAAGGCGGCAGTACTCCCCCGTGCCTGGAGTTAGAGTAGGTTCCCAGTGCAAGGGGCCAGGTTTGGGGGGATGGCTGGGTGCTCAGGGCCAAGGCATCATAGTCTGTGGGCCGAGGGCAATAGAGAGACCACCCTACCCTTGCAGTAATCTTCTTTGATCCTAGAGATCAGTTTCTCCATCCCCTGCCTCTGAGCACCCATTTTTCCTATATTAGATATTATTTTCTAAGACCCAAATTCCAGCGGGATACCAAAAAAAAAAAAAAAAAAAAGTCTTGTGAGGGTGGGTCATTTTTCAGCATAAAGCCAGACAGGATGCCTGGTACCAGTGATGGTTCATCTGGTCTGCTCTCTGGGTGCCACCAAAGCAAATGGTGAGCAGGGTCTGGAGGGTGGGGAAATTCATTCCTGCTGAGAAATGAGACAGTGCAGTGATTTGCACAGGGTCCCGAGGAAGTGTGAGGCAGTGTGTCAGACATGGGGTTGAGGAAGTGGGTCCTATGGGGCTAGAGAAGGGCCAGGAAGGCCATAGGTGTGTGGTTTCAGAGCCAGAGCCTTGGTTTTGCTGGCTGGGGTCTCTTAGTTTAGCTCTCCTCAGGGACCTCCCGCCTCCTGATGGCTACCTACTGATGGCTCTCTGTCCCATTCTCAACAGTCCCTTTACATATCCCCCCATCACCTGGCTTGCTTCAGCATTTCTACCTAGAAGGTCTTCTCTTCTCCTGGCTCCTCCTCTAGGAAGCCTCCCTGACTGCTCCCCATCACTGACCCTCTTCCCCCAGTCACCCACAGTACCTGGTTTGCATCTAATATTGTACCAATTCATCCATACATTTATTCTGCACATCCCGGTTGAGATGCCTGCTCTGCCCTGGACTAGACCCTCCCATGGCCCCCATGGATTGCCTTGAACACTCCAGGCAATCCTGTACCCAGCCCCAGGGCTCCCCTGCCTGGCCTCTAGGATAGGGAAGATTCTGGGAGGCACCAGGGAGCAGCTGGTTCTGGTGGCTAAAACCACCTGGAGGAGACACAGTATCTTCAGCCTGTGGATGGCAGAGGTGGAGGACATCAAGGATGCCCCAGGCAGGGCTGGGGAGGCCCCGGCAGGGTATTCAGTAGTACACATGGGTACTCAGAGAAGGATGGGATTTGTTCCTGGGGGGCTGCGGCAGTCAGGGGTCCTCTAGGAAGACAGAGGGGCTGGGTATCTCTTGAGGCAATAGAAGATTTGGCAGAGACATAAAGAGCAGGATTCTAGAACCAGGGACTGTTTTTTGGTAGAAAGAGTGTGGGAAGGCAAGTTCATTTCCAAATGCATTTGAAGCATGCTGCCCTTTGTTTCTGTGTTGAGTGACTATCCTTGGGCTCTGTGGACCCAGTAGAGCTGTTCTGACAACAGTCCTCTCCTCGTGTGCATTCAGTTCCTTCAATGTCATTTTATCGTGAGTGAGGCTGTTGAGTTTGGTCCCTGGAAGCAGATGCCTGGGTTCAAATCTCAGCTCTCCCACTGCCTACCTCTGTGACTCTGAGCAAGTTATTGATACTTAGTCTTTTGGGCCTTGGCCTCCTTATCCATAAAGTGAGGATAACAGAGGGCCATTATGAAAACTGTGTGTGTTCATATGTGCAAAGCATTTAGAAGAGTACACAGTAAATTCTCCAGAACTGCTATTACTCCTAGTATCAGTGATGTACTCTCTGTCTTAGCCTTGTAGGTGGTACAGAGATTTGATTTTATAGCTAAGAAAAAATGGAGGGCCAGAGAGGCAGAATGACTTTCCCCCAAATCCCCAGCTTACAAGCATGGGGCTCAGTCTAGAATGCCTTCTTCCTGACCTCTGGTCTGGGACTCTTGCTCACTGGTGCAGGCATGGCCTGTTAATTAGTTAATATATTTAGTATTACTACTACTACTAATATAATGAATATCATGATCCTCCTCCCAACCTGAACACCAGCACTTTAATAGCAATATACATCTACTGTGTGTTTCTTCTCCCTCATCCCTTGGCAACCACTACCCTAAATGATCTATTTAGTATTCCCTTACCTTTTAAAAATCATAGTTTAATATAGAGAAATTGTTCCGTTTTAGTTATTTTTGAACTCTGTAAAAGGAACAGGAAACTGTGCCATCCTCTGGAATTTGCTTTTAAGAAAAAACATTGAAGAACAATGTTGTATGCCTAAGCTTCATCTATATTGTTGCAAATAATGATAGGTGTAGTTCATTCATTTTCACTGGTGCATAATGTTCTGTTATTTGCATTTATTCTTCAGTATATTATCCTTCTTCTATTAACGGGCATGTGGGCTGTTTCCCTTTTTGCTCTTACAAACAATACCACGGTGAACTTTCTGGTCCCTTCCCTGAGACAATATGCAGAGCATCTCTGGGGGCACACAGCTAGGAGCAGAATTGCTGGACTACACGTCGTGTTCACTGTCAGCTTCACTAGGAAATGTGCCACAGCGCTTCCCAAATTGGTTGGGCCATTAATGCCTCCCCCAGCAGGAGATGAGTATCCCCATTATTCCCCACACTCACCCACACTCGATATGGCCAGACATCTTAAAAAAAATCTTTTATTTATTTTTGGCTGCGCCGGGTCTTCATTGCTTTTGTGTAGGCTTTTCTCTGGTTGTGGTGAGTGGGGGCTACTCTTCGTTGCGGCGCGAGGGCTTCTCACTCTGGTGCTTCTCTTGTTGCAGAGCACAGGCCTTCTTACAGGGACGTCCCAGACATCTTGAATTTGACTGACTGAATGAGTGTAGAATGATTTTATGTTGTGGCCTTGATTTGCATTTCTGAAATTCACAGTTTCTAGTGTATGAAATGGGGGTTGAGATAGGCAACCGCCAGTGGGTAATGGATGCTCACTAAGCAGTCATTCCCTGTGCACCTCAGTTTTCCCAGGTATTGAGATGTTGTCCATACAAACCCCAAGCTCAGGGATGGGGAAGAACAGTCAGGGAGTTCTCCCCAGTGGGTGAGAATGAAGGAGGAACAGGGAGCGCTCAAGTCCCTGCAGATTTAGAGCCAAAGGAATCCTAGCAGCACTGTGTTCACCCACCGGATGGGCAGGGTGGTCCCAGCTTGGGAGGTAGAGGGAGAGTTTGCTTCATCATTTTAACAATGCAGAGCCCCCTGACAAACCCCTGGCACCTGGTGTGGGGCTTGGCCTGGCTGAGTGCTCAGTAAGAGTTTGGTGACCAGAGGAGTGAACTCATGTATCTGTGTTCCTCCGTTCCCACCTCCTTGGAAAGTCCTCCCTGATTGCCCCTGCCCACTGAGCAAATGAGGGCTGGCTGAACAAGGTGGCTCCTGGGCATTTGCAAGGCCCCCAAGCCCCTGCCTGCCCTCAGGGGCTGAGCCACACGGGGCCGGCAAGCTAATTTGGAGCGGCTCCCTCTACCAGCCTGGTGCACCAACAATTGATTCCGCACCGCTTTCCCCGCCTGGGCCCGGGCCCCTGGAGCTGGTTAGAGACGAGCGACGGGGCTGGCGGAATAATTATGCCTATTTCATGTGACACCCAAATTGATTGCCGCCAGGGTGACATTACCAGGGCATTGTTCCTCATCTCCAACCTCTTATTACATGTTATTAGGGTGTGTGGTGTGTGTGTGTTTTTCTATTTTTTCCCATTTCGGGGAATTAATCTCTCTCTACCACCTCCTCTGCTTC
Source organism: Bos mutus (assembly GCF_027580195.1). Taxonomy (NCBI): domain Eukaryota; kingdom Metazoa; phylum Chordata; class Mammalia; order Artiodactyla; family Bovidae; genus Bos; species Bos mutus. The sequence continues at coordinate 32,056,467 of NC_091637.1, read as the reverse complement.
CCTCTGCAGGGAACCTGCTCATGGCTCTGGGAGTGGAGTAGGTGGGGGCCTGGGCAGCAGGCTCCCTCTGTCTGGTCCAGCATGGGGCTGCAGATGAGGCTGGGGACCTGGCCATGTCAGCTCTCTTGACTAGGGTGGAAGGTGGGGGTATCTCAGAGCTAAGAGGGGCTGCTGAAGTGTGGGCCCAGCAGAGAAGACTTCTACAGTGTCTCTGGTCCACAGTCTCTGCTTGCATACCTCTCATGACAGTCTGCTCACTCATTATCTCTTGAGGCACATCTTCCAGGCTGAGCCTTCTGATCTTCCATTTGATTTGTTGTACTGAGCTGAATGGGGCTTCCCTGGTGGCTCAGAGGTAGAGAATCTGCCTGCGATGCAGAAGCCACAGGAGACAGGGGTTCGATTTCTGGATTGGGAAGATCCCCTGGACGAGGGCATGGCAACCCACTCCAGTGTTCTTTTCTGGAGAATCCCCATGGACAGAGGAACCTGGTGGGCTATAGTCCATAGGGTCACAATGAGTCAGACATGACTGAAGTAACCTAGTGCTCATGCACTGAACTGAATGGGCCTCCTCTGTGACTCCATGCAGGGTCTTGGCTCCGCCTTATGGGCCTGCACTGGGCCCTTTGCACCCTCTGCTTTGCAACCTGAGAGATTTGCAGAGATGCCCGGGCCCTCCCAAGTTTGGGCTTCTCGTGAACACACAGCCAGGTGATGGCATCAGTTGTGACTAGGCAGAACTTGATACTGAAATTAGTATATATACTGGGTTGGGAAAATAGACTTTGGCAAGAGGTTGGCCAAGATTCAGTTGAACAGAGAGGGCTTTGAACAGTCAGTGCCAAGACAAGGCAAGGGTTTTTATTTATAGTTTGCCTGTCCCATGTTATAAATACCTCACTGGACCTTGGTTTGTGATATATTAGGGGGTGGTTTTTAAGTCTTTTCCAGGGCAGAATAAACGCAAACCTTCAAATGTCCCTGACCTGGCCACACCATGAATGGAGAGGCTAAGGTGTTGGGGAGAGAAGGTGGCTGCTGTCAGGAGGCCGGGCCTCTTCCCTAATCCCAACCCCGAGGTGCTGTGGGACCTTGGACAAGTCACTGATGCTCTCAGGCCTCAGTTTCCTCACTTGAGTGATGGTCTCTAGAGTTGTCATGCCTCTTGAATTAGACAATCTCAGAGACCTTTGCCAGGTGAATTAATGGCCTGGAGCCTCAGTTTCCTCATCAGTAAAATGGGGCTTATGGTACTTCCATCATAGGGTATGTGATGAGGGTTGGTGGGTCAGTCTGCAAAGCATTTAGTTAATGTGCTGCATATAAATGTCTCTTCCCTTCCTTCTCCTCAAATTCTCTGCCCCCAGCCCTGTGAGAGCAGTTTCACCCCTGCCCTTCCCTTTTCTAAATGAGGAGTTTAGGGCCCCAAGACATAAAGCCACTTGCCTGCAACTGTGTAGCTCAGCAGCCCTGAACCTGATTTGGAGAGAGGCAGTATATGAGAATGGTCAGGACCAACAGAACCTCTTTGTGACCTTGAGTGAGTTACACAGCTTCCTTGGGCTTCTGTCTTTTCCATCTGCACAATGGGAACAATAATGGGACCTACCTCAGCAGGTTGTGGTGAGGGAAAGTTAATTTTCATAGGTAGAGTACGTGGAATAATACCCAGCACACCAAAAGCCCTCTCCTAGGGTTTTTCTAGTCGTCATCATCATCATCATCATCATCATCATTTTTATGAGGTCTCTGACCTTCAGACCCCACAATTAGATCCACCACTTCCCTCCACTCCCCCGTCTCCACCCTGGGTTTCTCAGGCTGTGACCTGCCCACTCTCTCAAACCCAAGGCTGGTGACCCTCCCAGGGAGGAACTGGCTGATTTTCAGACCTCCAATGCCTGAAATGCGCCAGCCTGAGAAGTTCCCAAGGTAGACGAGCCTCCAAGACTGGAGCACTGGGAGAGGGCCCTGGGTGCCCCACAAAGCCGGCTTGGAGGAGGGGGGCGGCGTTGAGGGGAGGTGAGGCAGGTGTGTCTGCTAAGCACTTCCCAAGGGGCCCCTGGCCTGGGCGGTGGAGGGGGCCCAAGTCCTTCAGGGGCACCTTCCTGTCCCTGAAGGTCTGAGTGGGCATCCAGGCCTGGAGAGAGATGGGAAGGGAGGTTTGGGGGTGAATGACCTGCACTTTCCTTGAGCCCCATCAGGCTGCCACATGGGTGCTTGCCTGCCCCTCCTCAATTCTGGGGTAGCACCGGGCCAACCGGGAGTGCTGTCCACTCAGGCAGGCCCGCAGCAGACAACACGGACGCTTCCCAGAGTCAGTGGTTCCCTCCTGCCTCCCCCAGGCCAGCTCTCTCACCTCGGAACAACCCTGTGGAAGGACAGGCAGAGTCCAGAGTGGTCCAGGACTCACCCAAGACCACACGGTAGGGCAGGGTGCCCTGGCCAGAGACCCGGCTGGGGACCTGTGAGCCCAGGACCGTTTGCCCACCCAGAAGTGGCCCTGCCTCACCCTGGCTCCTCCCCACCCAGCCAGCAGCTCCAGGATGGCAAAGCCTATATATAGAAGCCTTTAAACACTAAGATGCTCTGACAATTAAAATTCATAATTTATCCCACAAATGGCCTGGGGTTGCGAGCTGGCCAGAAGGCTGGCAGCTCTCGAGACCAGCTGTGCTTGGAGGGGTAGGCAATGGGGTGGGCAGGAGCGTCCCTCCCTTAGGTGGCACAGTGTTTGCCCAGGGCCGTACAGGGGCAGCTGCCCTAGCAAATGGGCGGGCAGCCACACTGTGCCCAGGCAGCACCCTCCAGCCCAGCCGTGGCTGAGAGGCCAGGTGAGCAACTTTGGGAGCGTACGTGGGAGATGGGGCTGGTGGCAGTGGCGGGAGGAGAGACTACAGGCCCAGACACCCACACAGGCCACCCAGGTGCCTGCACACACGCGCACGTGCGTGTGCGCGTGCACACACACACGCGCACGTGCGTGTGCGCGTGCACACACACACGCACACACACACACACACACACACACACACACACACACACACACACACACACACATCCTGGGAGCCCAGCAACTCTGCTGGAACCAAGAGCTAGAGGAAAATAAAGAATTACACATGACAAAGGACATGACCTCAATTTTCTTTCAGGTTGATTTTTCTCTCCCAGGGGGGTGGCAGCTGAAAGAGGAGAGGGAGAGGGAAAGGGTGGGCTGACCAGCCCCAGAGGAGACAGATGGACGGATGCACAGCTGAGGTTCAGCTGCCTGCCCGCCAGCCTCAGTCGTCCCGATTTCTCCTGCCAGAACTCAGCCTGGGTGCTCACCCCTCCTCTCAGAGTTTCCTGTGTCCCCACCCCCCTGTGCCGGGAGGCAACCCTTGCCCTCCCTTGGCTCTCAGCAGAGCCCTGCAGGATTAGACTGGCCAGGGAAGACCAAGTTCCCCCCATTAGCAGCTCACACCTTAAGCCATTATCAGCCATTCACACCTCAGCAGGGATTAGCCCTGGAAAGGCAGAATGGAGGATCTTTAAAAGGAGTCCAGGGACCTGGGTCAGGATTTGGGGTAGGAGAGAAGCAATTAGGAGCCCTCAGATGCTCTCAAAGGTTCCAGGACATCAGTCGCCTCCACCCTGCACATCTTTGCCCTCACCGTTCTCTTGGCTGAAAATGCCACCCTTTCTGCCCCGCGCTTGGCCGGTAGAAATGTGTCTGGGTTTCAGCCTGACACCTCCTCCCTGAGGCCTCTATAAAGAGCCGAGACCAGGAGTTGGGAGCTGTCCTGGGAAGCTGGCCCAGCAGCTGTGGTGGGGGCAGGAGGCCCTCTGTCCCTTGAAGCTGGGCCTGGCACTCCTGAGCTGTATCAGCCTCAGCCCTGCACTGTGGACTGTCCATCTGGGGGACCCAGAAGTGGGGGGGGACAGCAGAAGCTCCAGCAGAGGGAGAAAGGGACAGAGGTCAGCACACCAGCAGGGTCTGGTGTGGGGGCACCCAAGATCCAGAGGGACCCCCTCCTCCTGGAAGTGATCCCTTCTTCCTGGGGACTTGCAAAGAGCAGCTTGGCGTGAAACACCCCTGAGCTGGATTCTGAAGGCTGAGCGGGAGACCTCCAGGCATAGGCAGATGGTTTACCACTGCTGTGGGACAAGACTCCAGGATGGTGCGGCCCTCAGGGGCTTTCCAGACGGGCCTCACTCCAGCCCCACTTTACCCTACTTTCAGCCACGTGGTCATGGCTGCCTCTGAACAGGCACACTTACCACAAACGTGCTCTATCATTTCATGACATGGATCCAGCTACTCTGTCCTGGAGCTGAAAGCAAAGAAGGGACTTCAGAGAGGCAGGGATTTGGGGACAGGGCAAATCACAAAGAAGCTAGACCTTGACCTGCCTCCAACCTTCGGTGACCCTGCCTAAGTCCCTTTCTGAGTAACTGACCCACCTCAAGGTGTGGTGGTGGGAACAGGATGTGCTCATGGCCCAGGACTTTTGACCAGGTGGCGCTAGTGGTAAAGACATTGACATTGACATTGAAGTCGCTCAGTCGTGTCCAACTCTTTGCGACCCCATGGACTGTAGCCTACCAGGCTCCTCCGTCCATGGAATTATCCAGGCAAGAGTACTGGAGTGGGTTGCCATTTCCTTCTCCAGGAGATCTTCCCGATCCAGGGATCAAACCTGGGTCTCCAGCATTGCAGGCAGACGCTTTACTGTCTGAGCCACCAGGGAAGAACCTGCCTGCTAATGCTGCAGACGTAAGATATGCAGGTTTGATCCCCAGGTGGGGAAGATCCCCTGGAGGAGGGCATGGCAACCCACTCCAGTACTCTTGCCTGGACAATATGTGGACAGAGGAGCCTGGCGGGCTACAGTCCATGAAGTTGCACCGAGTCGGACATGACTTAGCACGCACGCAGGAAAGGGGAGTAGAGCTGAGTGGGGCCCAAGGCAGACTCTCTGAAGCCCTCAGTTTCCTGTCCCAGGTCTGTCTCCCTCCTCCCTCCCGCTGCAGACCCAGCCTGAGAAACGCAGGGTGGCAGGACAAGACAAGACGGTACAAAACAGCCTCATTCCGCAGTGAGGGAGCAACCTGTCACAGCTGCCCCGGGTCACACAGCCAGGCTGAGGACCCAGGGGGCCACGCATCCTGGGGAGGCAGTGGGCGCCTCCGTGGTGAGGGATCTCATGTCTGCATGTGCTGGGGATTTCCCTGCGGTCCCTGAGGAACACTGAGTGGGAACACCATGAAATATTGATACCGTAAACCAAAAATAACTGAACCTTCCCTCCTTGCTGCAGTCGACCCCAAATTAGGTGAGATTCTAGCGTAGACAGTGGCAGCAGGCAAAGGAGAATGGTATGGTGGGGAAACACTGAAAAAATTCAGTGTGTTCAACATACCATTTTCTGAAAGTTGTCTGATTTAAGGGGCAAGGTCATACCCCACTGGGTTAGCGGGTAAAATGCAGGAGACCCAGATTCGATCCCTGGGTCCGGAAGATCCCCACTCCAGTATTCTTGCCTGGGATATCCCAGGGCCAGAGGAGCCCGGCGGGTTACAGTCTATGGAGTTGCAAAGGGTCTAACACAACTGAGTGACTAAGCACACGACACATGGACACAGATGTACCTGTATTCAGCTACCTAAGTTCTAGTGCCTTCCCTCGGCCTTGCACTGCTGGGACATGCCCCTCCTCCTCTGGCTCTGGCCTGGCCTGTGTGTCTGAAAGAAGTCCTGTTTCACATGGTAACTTGGCACAGGCAGCCTGACCCGCAGGAACAGGAGGCTCTGCTGCCTCCTGGCTTTGGAGCCGAGTTAGAGTCAGATGTATTCCCTTTTGGAAGCCTCCACCTTTCTCATTTGTAAAATGGACAAGAAATATCTCTTTGAACGCTGGGTGAGGGTTTCTAAGACGGTGTGGATAAAGCCTAAACCTGGCCTGTAGCAGGTGGCCTGCAGCTGCTAGTACCACCCCTTCCCTAAGTGCGGGCGTCTGATCATTTTCCATGGGTCGGGCTGGGTGTGTGGTGGTGGCATGCCCACACCCCCAAGGGCCTCAGATGCTGCCTTAGGAGACAGAATGACCCCTGACCTCCCTCAGGGGTTTTCCAAGCCCACCCATGGGTCATCCCATGCCTCTTCAGTCTCCATCAGCTGCTCCCTCCAACCCTAAGCCCCAGGATTTGTGCTTAGTCGCTCACTTGTGTTTGACTCTCTGCAACCCCATGGACTGTAGCCCGCCAGTCTCCTTTGTCCATGCAGATTCTCCAGGCAAGAATACTAGAGTGGGTTGCCATGCCCTCCTCCAGGGGATCTTCCCCACCCAGGAATCAAATGGGGTCTCCTGCACTGCAGGTGGATTCTTTACCAGCTGAGCTAGCAGGGAGCCCCAGGGGAACAGCCCCAATGGGAGGCCCCAGCTAGGGATGCCACCCTCAGATCCTTCCAGCCCCTATAGAGCTGCATTTTGGGGTCTGAGGCCCTACTGCTCTTCATTCCCTACATGGGTTTGAAGATGTTGTTGACTTTCTAGCTGGAGAAGATCCAGCTTCTGTGAGGGAACCCTGGCATCCACCCCCTCGCCCCCCACCCCTGTGCTGCACAGCTGGGGAAAAGGCAGAGAGGGGAGGAGTCCTCCAGGACACTCAGTGGAGTGGCTGGTGTGGGGAGCAAGAGAGCCGGGGCACATCTGCCCCCGACGTGAGTGGCAGGCGGCCCTCTACAGCACAGTTCTGATGGCGCGGCCGCCCCTACCGCTCTGGGGTTGGGAGGACACAGACAGGCTGCTGTGGGCTCTGTGCACTGTGGCCCAGGCATGGCTCTCCTCTGTCTGCCCACCTGCCAGCCTTCCATGTTCATTTCCTTTGTATTTATTGGGCCAATTTTTAAACTCTTGCCCTTGTGGGAAGCCCTTCAGGGGGCAAGGATCCAAAATAAAACACTGATTAAAATATATAAAACACTTCTCCTGGGCCGCTGCAGGAGTAACCAGCGGGATTGATGGTGCCAGGGCAGACGGGAGCAGCATGTTGCTCACTCAGCAGGTTTGGTGACCCCCTCAGACACCAGCCTGTCAGCATCCCTTGATGACAGGGACCCCGCAGGGGTGTTAGATGGGGAGACCAGGCCCAGTGTGCTGTGCCAGCGTGGGAAGCCGTCTTAGCCCCTTTAGGCCTCAGTGTCCCCATCTTCCAGGACAGTCACACATAAAAGGTGAGGGAAGAGGCAATTCGGAGGATTTGTCTTTCTGGAACTGTCCATTCCTTTGTGGGTGTAGCTGCTGGGTCTGCCACCCAGAGCAATGCTGACCCGCTTTTTATCAACATTTGAATCCCCCAGGTGTCTCTTTGCTCAGTGGACCCGCTCCAGGGTCAGCCTCATCAGAGTGACTTCAACCCCTGCAAAAACTCTCTCATGCACACACACTTCCTTCCAGAGAACATTCAGTGAATCTTTTCCGTGCCACACCTTGGCCTGAGGCTGTAGACACACCATCTTCCCACACGCACCTTACTGTCTTAGCAGGTGGGACAAATGCACCCGTGAGGGTTTGACCCAGTGTTAAACATATGACACAGGAGAGGTGTCAAGTGCTGAAGCTTTGGAGCATATTTCCCTCTTGGCCCAGGTCACTAGGAAGCTCCAACCTTTTACCATTACACAGGATTTTGTGGCATTCTTTCTTGACTGGCTTGCCTCCTTTAGCTTTATCTTCTTATCATCTTGTAATATCATTTTACTGGCCATTGGCTCAAATCATTTTTAGAATGAGATGTGTTATACATCAGTTACATAATGTCATTACTAATAAATATAAGGTGCTTCAGAGTTGTGGGCAAGAGATGATTTTTGATTGAGTAGATCAAGGATGGCTTCAGGGAGGAGGTGGCCTTTGGGGTGGGTGTCACAAAGGCTGCTGGGGCTGCGAGAGATCTCCAAAAGGAGCTGGCTTAGGGGCAGGAATGCACAGGATGAGGCTGGGATGCCTGGGTGGCTTCACCGGGGGGAATGGTGGAAGAGGGAGATGCATAGGTTGAGACAAGGTGGTGGGGTCTTCAGTGCTGGATTCTTGTCTGTATGAGGGTCTTACCAACATCTCAACGGACCCTGTGCACTCACTGCCCCAATTCTCATTCTTTGGCATCCTCTCCAGCAGCCCCCACCCCCACCCCCCCCCAACCAGCCCAGCCTGAGCCGGGTGCTAAAAGTCCTATTTACCTCTCCCGGTCCCCAGGCTCACACCACGCCAGCCCCAGCTGCCATCCCAATTACTTATTGATCGTCTGCCAGGATGTTTGCTTTTCTGGTGGGTCATTGGAGCGTGTGTGACTGTGGAAAATGGCCTGATGGGAGTGGGTGGGAGAGGCCAAACCGCAGAAAACTCTGGAGAGAGAATGAGAGGGGATGAGGGAAGTGGGGGTGGTGGACAAAGCCCTTGAGAATAACAAAACCTTGCAGATTTCGTAACATGTCGGTGACACCAGGAACCCTCTCTGGCTAATCAGTCACTTAGTCGATCAACAACTAGGGGGCACCTGTCAGTCCTGGGAGACCATGGAGCACTGGGAAGTGGGTGGTGTCACTGAAGTCTGACAGAGCAGAGTCCTGGTCCCCAGTCTACCTCCTCAGCTGGCTGGGTGTCCTGGGGCAGCTGCAAGCTCTCCAAGCCCCAGCTGCCTTAAGTGTTGAAGTGTGGGTGACAGAACCTGTAGCTTTAGAAGTGGAGGCTGTGGGCAGGCGTGGGGAGGAGCTTGGAGGGATGGGAGAGGGCCCTGAGCGGTGGCAGAGGGATGGGATCCTCCCTGCCGGAGCATCCCCTTCCTGCCAGAGCACCCCCTTCCTGCAGTGAGGCCCCCTCGGGGTCGTGGGTGTGGGCTGTGTGGATGCCAGCAGAGCCCCAAGGGTTCCAGGCTGGGTGGGATGGATCTTCACCCCATGAACAAAAGGGCTTCGGCTTGGACTCCAGAGACCATCTGGTCTAACCTCTATTGTTCAGGGAGTCCAGACTAGTCCTCCCAACCCCCTAAGTACTCCGCTGGGCCAATTTCCCATGGAGTGGAACATTGGAGGAGGGAAGAGCATTCTGGGCAAAAGTGGGAGCAAATGGCCTCTGAACTCATGAGGAGAGAGTAATTGTGTCTAGGGGGTGAGTTCCTGCACACCCCTCACTCACACCACCTGCAGCCTGTCCTCAAGCGGATCTCCCTAGTCACCACCACCCAAGTCCCCACATTCCTCGGGACCCAACTGTAAGAAGCCTCCCATCCCCAGTGCTACAATGTGGGGCTGCCTGTGCCTTTCTGGGCCCTGGGGGTCTGACTGCTCCCCCATCAGACAGGACCCTGGTACCCGGAAGACAGTGATTGGAACCTGGAGAGACAGACAGATGAAGCCTGGTTGGGGGTGGGGGGTGTTCTTTGGAGGGAAGTACACTTCCAACTGGGCATCAGAAAAAGCTTCTCAGAGCAGTGGACTCAGTTAGGCCTTGAAAATGGGGTTTCCACAGGTGAGGGAGGGGCATTCCTGGAGGAAAGAAGAGCAGGATCCTGAGCTCAGGAGCCTGGGTGGGTCACCATGGGGACCTGGAGGACTGTGAGAGTTGCAGAGGTTCCATGGGGAGGCCTCAGGGCTGGGTCCTGGCTTTCTGAAAGGGGGTGCCCTCCACTGATCCAGAAACCCCATGGGGAGCAGACTCGTAGACACTGGCAGGAACCACTGGGTATGCTGTTTGCCCAGGGTTCTTGGCTTTGGGGTCAGCACATTGTTGATAGGGAGGGGGTCATGGTCTCTGTGCCGGGAAATGCTCAGGCTGAAGGCCAAGAGGGTGGACCCCAGTAGCCTCAAAAGCCCTTTCCCAACTGGGTCCCACATGTGCTGCTCTGTTGGCCATTCCTAGAGGGCTCAGCCTTTGAGCCCCTTTGATCCCCTCTCTGAGCCCTGAGGGCAGCTCAGCAGGTCTAGCTTTATCCCTGATGAGCACCAGGGGAAGCTGAAGCTCAGGGTGCCAGGTGGGGGGGTGGGATGCATGCTGGGAGTCCCATTGCCTATAAATGTAAAATGAAAAGGAGGTGGATACAGCCTAGGGTGCCAATTCCAGGATCACCAGAAGTGACCTCACCCCTTCCATGAAGCCACTGGATCCCAGGGATGTAGGACAGTCCTTTAGAAGGGCTCTGGGCAGGGTAAGGGGCAAGGAGGAATCAGCAGGAGTTCCCCTGGCCTGGGTATCTGGACCTCACTGTGTTGACAACCCCGACAGGTGTCATATGCCACTCTGGACCCCTGCCTCTCTCTCTGGGTCAGGGACATCCTGACGGGGCAGGAGGGCACAGGGGCACACAGGGCTCCGGGCAGGGGACCAACGAACACTGTCTTCTAACCACCTCCTCTGTCCTGTGCTTTCTCCTGGCCGCAGGTGAGTGAGAGGATGCTGGCGGGGGGCGCGAGGAGCATGCCCAGCCCCCTCCTGGCCTGCTGGCAGCCCATCCTCCTGCTGGTGCTGGGCTCGGTGCTGTCAGGCTCGGCCACGGGCTGCCCGCCCCGCTGCGAGTGCTCCGCCCAGGACCGCGCGGTGCTCTGCCACCGGAAGCGCTTCGTGGCGGTGCCGGAAGGCATCCCCACCGAGACCCGCCTGCTGGACCTGGGCAAGAACCGCATCAAAACGCTCAACCAGGACGAGTTCGCCAGCTTCCCGCACTTGGAGGAGCTGGAGCTCAATGAGAACATCGTGAGCGCCGTGGAGCCCGGCGCCTTCAACAACCTCTTCAACCTCCGGACGCTGGGGCTCCGCAGCAACCGCCTGAAGCTCATCCCCCTGGGTGTATTCACTGGCCTCAGTAACCTGACCAAGCTGGACATCAGCGAGAACAAGATCGTCATCCTGCTGGACTACATGTTCCAGGACCTGTACAACCTCAAGTCGCTGGAGGTTGGCGACAACGACCTCGTCTACATCTCCCACCGAGCCTTCAGCGGCCTCAATAGCCTGGAGCAGCTGACGCTGGAGAAATGCAATCTGACCTCCATCCCCACCGAGGCGCTGTCCCACCTGCACGGTCTCATCGTCCTGCGGCTGCGGCACCTCAACATCAATGCCATCCGGGACTATTCCTTCAAGAGGCTGTACCGCCTCAAGGTGTTGGAGATCTCGCACTGGCCCTACCTGGACACCATGACTCCCAACTGTCTCTACGGCCTCAACCTGACGTCCCTGTCCATCACGCACTGCAACCTGACCGCTGTGCCCTACCTGGCCGTGCGCCACCTGGTCTATCTCCGCTTCCTCAACCTCTCCTACAACCCCATCAGCACCATCGAGGGCTCCATGTTGCATGAGCTGCTCAGGCTGCAGGAGATCCAGCTGGTGGGCGGGCAGCTGGCCGTGGTGGAGCCCTATGCCTTCCGCGGCCTCAACTACCTGCGCGTGCTCAACGTCTCCGGAAACCAGCTGACCACGCTGGAGGAGTCGGCTTTCCACTCGGTGGGCAACCTGGAGACCCTCATCCTGGACTCCAACCCGCTGGCCTGCGACTGCCGGCTCCTGTGGGTGTTCCGGCGCCGCTGGCGGCTCAACTTCAACCGGCAGCAGCCCACGTGTGCCACGCCCGAGTTCGTCCAGGGCAAGGAGTTCAAGGACTTCCCCGACGTGCTCCTGCCCAATTACTTCACCTGCCGCCGCGCCCGCATCCGGGACCGCAAGGCCCAGCAGGTGTTCGTGGACGAGGGCCACACGGTGCAGTTCGTGTGCCGGGCGGATGGGGACCCGCCGCCCGCCATCCTCTGGCTCTCGCCGCGCAAGCACCTGGTCTCGGCCAAGAGCAACGGGCGGCTCACGGTCTTCCCTGACGGCACGCTGGAGGTGCGCTACGCCCAGGTACAGGACAACGGCACGTACCTGTGCATCGCGGCCAACGCGGGCGGCAACGACTCCATGCCTGCCCACCTGCATGTGCGCAGCTACTCGCCGGATTGGCCCCATCAGCCCAACAAGACCTTCGCCTTCATCTCCAACCAGCCGGGCGAGGGAGAGGCCAACAGCACCCGCGCCACCGTGCCTTTCCCCTTCGACATCAAGACCCTCATCATCGCCACCACCATGGGCTTCATCTCCTTCCTGGGCGTCGTCCTCTTCTGTCTGGTGCTGCTGTTTCTCTGGAGCCGGGGCAAGGGCAACACAAAGCACAACATCGAGATTGAGTATGTGCCCCGCAAGTCGGACGCAGGCATCAGCTCCGCTGACGCGCCTCGCAAGTTCAACATGAAGATGATCTGAGGATGGGGCGGGGGGGCAGGGACCCCAGGGCGCGCTGGGCAGGGGGAGGGGCCTGGCCGCCCTCCGCGGGCTCCCCAGTCCTTCCCACCTCCTCCTGACCCCTCTGCACACACACTTTTTCTCCCTCCCACCCCGTCCCCTGCTGCCCCCGCCGGCCCTCACCGCCTGCCCTCTTCCTACCAGGACCTCAGAAGTCCAGGCCTGGGGACCCCACCTACACAGGGGCACTCGTTGACAGACTGGAGTCAGAAGCTGACGAACCAACATGCGGCACAGTCAATAGTTCAATAAAAAAAGTTACGAACTTCCTCTGTAACTTGGGTTTCAATAATTATGGATTTTTATGAAAACTTGAAATAATAAAAAGAAAAAAAAAAAAAAAGCTATTTCCTATAGCTAGTCGGAATGCAAACTTTTGACGTCCTGATTGCTCCAGGGCCCTCTTCCAACTCAGTTTCTTGTTTTTTCTCTTCCTCCTCCTCCTCTTCCTCCTTTCTCTTCTCTTCCCCTGTGGGGAGGGATCACTCAGGAAAACAGGGAAGGAGGTTCCAGCCCCACCCGCCTGCCTGCCCACCCTGCCAGGGTGGTCACCAGGAGCAGGTTGGGTGGTGGATCTGGGCCCAGCTCTGGGCTGGCTGTTTGCAGAGAGCGGGTGGAGGGGACAGGGCTGCCCAGTGGGGATGAGGGCCTGTCTGCCGAGCTGCCAGGCAGCACTACTGCCAGGGGGCAGGGGGGCCTGGCTCGGGTGTGGCTGAGACTCTGGACAGCGGCTGGGGTCCTCTGGAGGATACCACAGTCAGTGGAGAGAGCCGGGCGCCGAGGCCTAACTCTGGTCCCAGCTCTATTGCCAACTTGCTATGTGGCCTCGAACAGGTCATCAACCCTCTCTGGGCCTCAGCCTCCACATCTGTATAAATGGAAACGCTACTCCCCGCCCTGCCTACCTCACAGGGCTGTTGTGAGGAATTGATGAGATGATGTATGTGAAACACTTTGTAACCTGTAAAGCGCTGTGCACATGTGTGGGTGACTGTTCTCATTATGGTCATTATTATTATCTCATTATTATGGGGGGCAGGGCTTCTAAGCGATCTCCATGGGGTCAGGGTTGGGGGCATGCCAGGGGTGGGCCACCTCCATGGACTTCCAGAGGATTTTCCCAGGACGGCTGCCCAGCAGTGACCACAAGCTTTGCCTGGATGGCTGGGGCTCTAGACCCCCGTGGGAGTACTAAGCCCATGAGCATCATCACTTCCACCCACTCTGGTGTCCGGTCCCCAGAAGCCCCTTGCAACTGACCTGGACCTATCCAGGGACTGGGAACACCATCTCTTTCCAAGCCTTCTTTCCATAAGCATTTATCAAATGCCTGCTTATGTCACTTCCCGTGTAGAGCACCCAGGCTTTGAGGCTGGAGAAGGCAGTTCTAGGGCTGTCCTAAGGACTGCCTGGACCCAGGTCACCACCCAAGTCTTGCCTCATCTTCCACCAGGCTTTACTCTGAGCTTACCCTGGGCTTTGAAGGGTTCCCAGTTTGGGATTGGGATCCACCTGCATGTGAGCTGACCAGGAGAGTCAGAAGTGCCCCGTTCATTCACACCAAACCAAGGTGCTCCAACCTCATCTCTGGAAAGGGATGTTCTTGGAGACAGAAGTGCGAAGAGCCAGGCAGGTCACCTTGTAACTTTCCCAGAATCCATGGGCTCGAGAAGCTGGGGCAGTAGCTCCTCCTGCAGACCACGTGCTCACCCCCCGACCTCTGTTGGACAGGGAGGGGCCCCAGGTTCAGAGATGAGTGCCTTCACCCCTCCAAGTTTCCCCTTTCTCCTCAGGTACTCCTTGGATTCCGCCCCACGGTAGGCTCAGGGCGACCCTGCTGCCGATTAACCCTCGGACTAGGGGAGAATCCAGCAACGCAGGAACCCATAGGCACAGGTTTAGCTGAACTTGGGGGTGAGGGGAAGCAATAGACAAGTCAGCCTTCTACAACAAGACACTTCTAGAATGCAGCTCCTCCAGTCAGAGCTCCTCCTGGGTTCACCCCCTGCCCCACCACCAAGCTGGCATGAACTAGGTCGCAGCATGCCTGGTGAAAGTGAAGGTGAAAGTTGTTCAGCTGTGTCTGACTCTTTACAACCCCATGGACTGGAGCCTGCCAGGCTCCTCTGTCCATGGAATTCTCCAGGCAAGAATACTGGAGTGGGTAGCCATTCCCTTTTCCAGGGCATCTTCCCAACCCAGGGATTGAACCCAGGTCTCCTGCATTGCAGGCATATTCTTTATCATCTGAGCCACCAGGGAAGCCGAAGGGCATGCCTAGCAACTTCTAAACCAAGCCTCTGGTGGGATGGCAGGGTGAGCAGAGTCTGGCATGGAGTCAACACTTGGTCACTCATTCATTCAATTTATAGACATTCCCAAAAGCCGGCTCTGCTCCAGGCTCCCAGCCAGTGTGGTCTTTGTACACTGTCCACATCTCCCAACCACCACCCTAGACTGTCCCTGGCTCTGGGGAAGCCTCAAGCCCTCTGAACTGTGGTTTTATCCCTGAGAAGAAATAGGATCCTCTCTATATATAGGATCCTAGGATGTTGGTGCGGAAAAGGTGGCTGGTTCTTGGGGGACCTGGGGCAGCCTAGACTAGTGATGATAAGACTCTGAGGTTTGAGGTCAGATCTGAGTTTGAGGTCCTATTCTAGCACTTACTAGCTGTTTGGATTGTTTCTTAACCCCTCTGAGCCTCTTGGTCTTCTCATCTGTAGCATAAAGACAATCTTACGCAGGTCATTAGGAGGTGAAATGAGGGAGCATAGGTATATTTGTTGAGTGATGTAGTGCCTGTGCTGTGGTAGGTTGCTTCAGTCGTGTCCAACTCTTTGGAACCCCATGGACTCTAGCCTGCCAGGCTCATTTGTCCATGGGAAATCTCCAGGCAAGAATACTGGAGTGGGTTGCCGTGCCCTCCTCCAGGGGATCTTCCCAACCCAGGGATCAAACCTGGGTCTCCTGCATCTCCTGCATTGGCTGGTTGGTTGTTTACCACTAGCGCCACCTATGTAGTGCCTGGCACTCAGTAAACCCACTGCCAATGGTGGGGATGATCATTACTGTTGAGTCCAACTCTGCTGATGAGCCAGGACCAGAGAAAGTGGGAGCTTGGCCAAAGTCACACAGCTTCTCAGTAACAGGACCAGTGCTGGAAGTTCTAGAGCTGCAGACTTCTAAGCCTGGCTCAGGGCTTCTCAGGACCAGGCCTGGCAACCCCCATCTGGCAGGAGACAACTTTGGGGAAGCCAAGGGGAGGGAGAGGAGTCGTTGAACATGGTGGGCAGCATGTATGCAACAAGAGGCCATTGGTCTCACATGAGGCTCAAGAACCCAGGAGCCTTATCCATCTCGAGAGAGAGACCAGAGTGCAGGCTCTCCGTCACCCCAGCCCTGATTCCCTGGTGGACACTATCCTCACGCAGAAGGCAGCCAGGGGATGGTTACTTAACCCATCTGGGGTTCCGGGATCCCTGGGGCCTCACGAGGTTCTGGTAAGAGCAGGGCTAATGTCTTGGCTATTGGGAAGGAACTGGACCCCTGAGGAAATTCAGGACATGGGAAAATTGTGAGGTTGTTTTCAGATGGGGGAGAGAGTCAGTTCAGGGGAATGTGAGCACTCTGGGTCGAGGGACTGGGTTGGCCCAAGCAAAGGAACCTGGACACTGGTAAAAGTCCACGCTGGGAGCTCGGCAACCTAGGTTTAGGCATGGCCCTTCCTGAACCATGGGACCTTCACCTAAAGAAGACTGAACTCAACTGCTGAAAATCCTGAGATTTTAGGTGGAATAGCATGGAATGTCAGGCTGGAGGGATTACTTTCTCCATGACCTGACAGCCTCCGACAGAAAAAGAGTAGGAATGGATACCACTCACTGCATGGTCCTAGTCTGCCTCAGACCCAGTGGGGGTGTGGGCTCAGAGTGTCCCTTCTCATCCAGTCCTATAGGATACTCGCTGCTCTCCTCACGTTTCACCCTGGGTCCAAGCTACTGGGGAAAAGGGAAGATACTGAATCCTGAGAGTTTAGCCTGCTTCCCAGAAGACCAAGACCAGAGACAGCTTCCAGCAAGAGACAGCATACCATAAAGATAAGAGGTGGTAAGACTGGGAGCTTCCCCTTGGACAAGCAAGTGGACTGGGCCAAGGATAGCATTGAGCAGGGTGAGTATTTGAGGGAGCAGCAAAAGCTATGCCCCACCCAATCCCAACCCCAGTGTACCCCTCAGAGATGGAAAATAACCTGCCTAGAATCATGCAGCAGAGTGGTGTTTGGGGCATGGATTTTGGAGTCAGGCAGACCTTGGTTCAAGCACCATCTCAGGTGTGGCACCTGTGTGGTGTACAATAGTGACCACTTTTATCAGCATGATGTCATTATGGACAGGCAGAGAAGTGGTGGTTGAACTACTGTGTGGGGAACACAATGGGGATTCCAAAGAGCTGGAACTCCAGTGGGGTTGGGGTAGAAACCAAACCTGGTCATATCCTCTGATCTGCCACTGGAGGCTTAGGGCCCCATGTGAGGGGGGTGGTAGCAGACTCTAAGCTCTCACCCCTGACTTCCCAGGATAGAAAAAGAGTGGCCAGAGGAGCAGTATAGACCCTGGGCAGCTATTAAAGAGGCCCAGGGGACCTTGAGCCTGGAACTCAGGGCCTGAAGTCATGGGTCGTGAGGTCCCAGGAGCAAGGTCAGAGCAGACCAACTGGAGTGAAGTGATTTATTGGCGCCTTCACAGAACCTGCTTCCACGGCCTATCAGCTTTACTGCAGCTCTCCCCCATTTGGTGTCCCCTGATGACATGATAGCCTGTACAGGGCTGAAAGTCATCCTCAGCTCCCATTCCAAAATCCAGCTTCAGCTGCCTTCATAATCTTCCTTGCTAGGATCTCTGATCTCTTCATTCATGGCTCCAGAGGGGAAAAAAATCTGATTGGTCAGTGGCCAGCCAATGCCTCAGCGGCCTCTGAGTCAGGTGCTCATCTGCTGTCCAATCAACTGCTGCCAGGGAGCTCCACCCATCCAGACCGAATCTGGGTAAAAACCATACAGAAAGCGCTAAAGGACTGTATCAGTTATCTGTTGTTGCTCTCCAAAACCAAGCAACCATTCATTTGTTCCCAGCTTCATAAGCTGGGCAGGTTTGGTCAGGACCGCTCATCTCTGCTCTGCCTGGTGTTAGCTAGGAAACCCCGACTGGGGCTGAAAGATCCGGGGTGGTTTCTGGCCATGTCTGTTGTCTCATCTGGGGAGGCTAGGAGGACCGGAGGCTGGCAGGCTTCTCTCTTTCCACACGGTCTCTCCAGTAGGCTAGCCGGACTTCCTTGTGGTAGCTTAGTGCTCCAGGAGGGCTAAATGGAAGGTGCTGGGTCTCTTGAGGCCTAGGTCAGAAGTCCCACAGCTTCACCTTTACTGCATTCCATTGGTTAAGGCAAGGCCCACCTAGATTCAGGGGTGGGAGGTGCTGCAGAGTCACATGGTGAAAGGGCATGCTGGATGCGAGGGTCGATGTAGCCACCGATGGAAGTCATCCTCCCCAGGAACCTCCATGGAAAACGGTGCCTTTTCCCTTTCAGGAACCACTCACTGGTGCACAGATCTCTCTACAAGTTTACCCAGGAGCAGGGGACTTAGGGGGCTTCCCTGGGTAGTTCAGCAGTAAAGAATCTGCCTGCAAGGCAGGAGACACAGGAGACGCAGGTTTGATCGCTGGATCGGGAAGATCTCCTGGAAGAGGGCATGGCAACCCACTCTGGTGTCCATAGAGAATCCCATGGACAGAGGAGCTTGGTGTGCTACAGTCCATAGGATCACAAAGAGTCGGACATGACTGAAGCAACTGAGCACAGGGGGCTTAGTGATGGCTACAGACCTATAGATGGATCTACAGCTGGTAAGTAGGAGCCAGGACTTGAGCCTAAGTTTGCTGCCCCTGGTGGGTTGTGCTTTCAAACAGAAGCAGGTGGCGGGGACACCAGTGGTAATACAGCAATCATAGTAAGAGCTGTTGTTTCTCAAGGCCTGTGCCAGGCACCAGGTCAGACACTTTACCCACATTTCTTATTTTATCCTTTCATGAGGATGTTCCCATGTGCTGCCTTTTGGATGAGAACACTGAGGCTCAAGGAGGAAAAGCGGTCCTGGGGTTTACCACCAGGTAGGTGACAAAGCCGGGATTCATACTCAAGTACTCAAGGGCACAAGTACTTCATGGCAAAAGAAAGCAGGTCTCTACTTTGAGCCACTCTAGACTCAGGCTTCTCATCTGTGAAGTGGGTACAGTCCCATCGCCTCCTCCAGCCCCTTTCCTTTGTGGGATAGGAATGATTTGTGAGGGAGAGTGTGCTTTGGCACAGGTGGGTGAGTACATGGGAGGGGGTCACGATCAAAGCTTCTGCTGATCAGTTCTGCCTCCTGGCTCCCAGTCAACTAGACATCTCTGTGGGCTCCTGAGATGAGAGCATGATACATAAGGCCCAGCAATTTGGCCCTGGTACCTGCCAGGCAACTGGAGACTACAGGGCAGGAGTCTGAGATAAGTGGCCATGTAGCTAAGCCCTGGCTCTGACTGCCTCAGGGAACTGATTGCTTAGCCTTTAAAGGGATTTACAGACTCCTCATAAACCTATTATGGCTCATTCTATACTCCAGCCCAGGCCAGGTGATTTCTGGGTCTGGGAAGGCTAGGCTGAGGACTTGAGGGCCATGGAGACTGAGGGATGCTCCAGGGTCTCAGCCCCAGCCCCCTCCTCTCCCAGTTCCTTCACACCCCAACCCCTGTGCCAAGTCATGCCCTGGACGTGACCCCAGCAAGAACAGAGCATGGCTGTCCCTGTACCTCCCACCAGCTCCACTCTGGCCCTACCCCCTCACTCCCAGTCTGGGCTGAGACACACCACGATGGAGACAGCCGGGCCTGGGGATGGAGTGACAGGGTGCTCTGGGGGAACAGAGGAGGGGGAAGAAGCTGGAGATAAAGCTGGAAGCAGAGGAAAGAGAAAGCCAGGCAGGTGAGAGGACTGCTGACCCTCTCAATGGTCCTTCACTCCTAGTGTCCAGAGCTGAGCCCAGAGCAGTGATCAGCATGACCGTCTCCCTGTTTGATGATCAGAAACACGAGTCTCAGAGAGCCTTAGCCATTGTGCAGAGTTGCACAGCTAAGAAGTGGCATCTCACAAGGCACAGTGTGTGCTCCCATTTTGCAGATGAGCAAACTGAGGTTCAGAGATGGGGAATGACAGGTCCAAGGTCACAAAATGAGTCAGTAGTAGCACCAGCTCTGACTCAGCTGAGCTGGAGGGTGGCAACCACCGTAGCATCCAGAAAGCTTTGCCCATGGGAAGCACAAGGTCAGGCTGGCCCCAGGGGCACCCAGCACCAGAGGAGGGGGGCAGCTGGAGGCTGTAACTTTCACTCTCCAACCGGCAGAGATTTACATAGCTCATTAAAAAAATACAGCATCGTAAAGAGGAGAGACACAGGCACAGTAAACCCTCTCCCTTTCCATCGCCTGCCAGCTCTGGAGCCTCTTTCGGGTCACGCCAAGGGCACAGGGAGTAGCCCCATCTGGGAAGGGGTGTGCGGCTGCCCTGGGCAGCATGGAGCTGGGTTAGAGTGAGGCTTTCTGTGTGTCTGTCTGCTGGGCTCTGTCCAGTGCCCAGCACTGGGAGGGGAAGACTTGCACCAGTCCCTGGGCCGACCCTCCCAAGTGCCTGAGAGAGGACAATACCAGCTGGGTCTCCCCACTCCTTTCCAGCTTCAGGGTTCCCCCCAGAACTCAGCGGTTTCCCCTGTCTCACTTCCCTGCCCCCACACTGCTGCTGAGGCGAAGCAGAGTTACAGCCCTCTAGCACAACGACATTTACTGCCTAGCCCTGCGCCTGGGCCCATAAATCCCCCTGGCCATGCGCCATACCGACTGCGCAGTCACCTGGAACAGAGGCCCATGGGGCCTGCTGGCCCCTCCACTTTCCCTGACCCTGGCCACCTCAGGCCCACTTACCCAGTCCCCCCAGCCTTCCTCAGGTGCCTCTCAGTCTGGAGCTGGGACAGCCAAGGCCCCCAGAGGCCCAGCCATCAGAGCACCCATTCCCCACACATACTCTGGAGATCAACTGAAGTCCTCCTTGGGGAGCCTACCAGTCTCTTGCCACTTGGGGAGCGCCCCTGTCCCTCTGCGTCACCTTCCTTTCTGCACAGCTAGGGTTGGACCAGATGGGCCCCCAGAGCTTGTCTAGGCAGGACAGCCCAGGAGGAGTGGGACAAGACCCTCTGCCAGAGAGTCTAGGCGGACCACAGAAGGACTGGTGGAAGTCTCTGCCACCCGAAGTGCCGGGCAGGGCTGCCTGGTCGGCCACTGGCTGGCACCTGGCTGGCCAGGAGCCAGGAGAACAGCTGTTTCCTTTGTCCTGCAGGGCAGCTGGAAGGGACAGGGACATGGCAAGGTTGATGGGCTCCTGCAGTTGCCCAGAGGTAGAAAGGACTGCTGGAAGGGTGCGCTAGATGGGAGATTGTTCTGAGGTGAGGCAGAGGGCTGAAGAGGCCATGATGGACTCCCAGGTCCTAGCTGGCCCCCAGCCCTCCTCCCAAAAAAGGAAGTTTCCCAAACACACTGGCAGGCAGGGGAGGATGGGGCAGGGAGGTGGCTGAGGGAATAACACCTGTAAACACCCCACAGCTGTGGAGTCCGGAGTCCCACAGGCAGTGGGGACGTAAGGGAAGGTTACCATTCCTGTAAAGAGAGCAAGCAGGGGAGAGAAAAGGTAGGTCCCAGCTTTTCGAGGGTCCCAAGGCCCTCAGCTCCAGGCCCCCATGGCTTAGTTTTAGAAAAATCTGCTTTGAACACTTCACAGCTGCCCTTGAAGCCTTCCCTGCACCAGGGGCAGAAGCCCTGACCCTGGTGACTCTCCATGTTCCTGGGGCAGGGAGGGCAGACTTGAGTGTGCGGGGCTGGGGAAGCTGCGGTGGGTGTTCTGTAGGGCGCCATGGGGCAGTGGGGAGCTACTGTGGGCGCTTGAGCACGAGAGTGACACGACGTCTCAGAGCCTATGGAGGAAAGATTTGAGGCATGGGAGATGCACACTTCTCTGCCACACACGTGCACACACGCACACGCACTCCAGTGGGCACACGTGCACACGGCAGAGCTCACATTTATACAGACCCATACACTCTCCTACACAGGCAGCAATTTACGTGTCCACACACAAGCCTTTCCCCTGAAGCAAGCAGACACCCTCAGTGTACACTCTGGTACTGATAATAGCTGTTCACACTGGTATACCACACTGGCTCCTCTCACCCGAGCACTCACACGAACGCACACATCTACAGGACAGCCCCCTCCCGCAGCTCACAGGTGCACCCTGGCCGAGCCTCCACCAATCAAGCTCTGACTATCTGGGTCCTCCCGAGGGTCCACGCCCCCCTCCCGCCGCTTCCCTCCTTCATGGGATCACAGGGCACCCAGACCCTCTCGGTGCTCAAGGCTCCCGCACCCTGCACACACACGTGAGCCCGCACACACATGCACGTGCGGAAAGCAGCCCAGAGCCTCGCTCCCACCCTCGGAGCCGGGCCGGCCAATGAGAGCGCACCGGGAGCTGTCTCCTAGGCGACCAGCTTAGGACTGGGAGGGGCCGTCCGCTAGGAGCTTGGCCGAGGGACCCTCCCTTTATCCCCACCCCCCACTTCGGACCCTTGTGCCCGGACCCTCTTCGTTACAGGGTTAGAAGGCAGGACTAGACTGAGGGCAGGAATGGTAGGGGCTCCTCAGAGGCACCCAGATACCGAGCCCAAGAGAAACCGCAGTGGTGCTTGGCCACCTGGATAGGAGCGGCAGGCCAGCATCCTGGCCAGAAGTGCCTTGTGGGACTCAGCCCGGGAGGTTTGTGAAGGGACCTGGCTCAAAGACTCTGGGGGAGCTTTTAGGACCCAGTATGGTTACCTCGCTCCAGAGGGTTCCCAAGAGCTTGCATTGACCTCCTTTTCCTGAAATGCACAAGTTCCTTCCCCTCCAGACCTCCCCAAATGTTCTTCCCACTGCTTAAGAAGCTCCCTATCCCCCTACCCTTCTCTAATCATGTATGCTTGCGCGTGCACACACACACACACACACACACGCCCACTTTTTTTCCCCTGGCAACCTTTGGCTCATATAGGTCACTTCCCCAAACAGTCCTTTGCTCATCACCATTGCTGAATCCCCAGTTCTGAATCAATCCCCTGGCCTAGGGCCTGCCAGCACTGGGATTAGGCAAAATCATACCCTGGATATTTGAATCACATTGAAACACAAAGCATACCAAGAGGTGAAGGCTGGTCACAGTGGCAAGTGTAGGATGTTAAGAGCATGAGATCTGGCGCCAGACGACCTGGGTCTAAATCTTGGCTCCGCCACATGCCAGCTGTGTGCCTTTGGGCAGGTTGCCCATGTAACTTGTGAGGATTGAATTAGATCATGCCTGCAAAGCACTTCAAATGGTGTCTGGCATGGAGTGAGTGACCAGTGAGTGTTTGCTTCTACTGTTATTATTCTTATGGACTCCCCAATATATATATTGGCACCTTCTCGACTCAGCTTCCAGCCCCCAACCTTCATTCAGGACATTCAGAACAAGCATGGGGCCATGGACCGAGACTCACAGATGGTGAGCTATGCAGGGCTTGTCCCTGACACACAGCCAGACCCATTCCAATACCGGGTGCCCTGCCCAAGAGGGAGACTTGTTCCATCAGGATAGAAATTAAGAGCCCATGGTGACAACCAATCATAGTTGTCTTTCCCGATTGTACAGACAAGCTCAGCTCTCTCCCTCTCTCTGTTTAGGAACATTAAAAACAAGGGTAGGTACTTCCCTGGTGGTCCAGTGATTAAGACTTCGCCTTCCAATGCAGAGGTTGTGAGTTTGATCCCTGGTTGGGGAGCTTAGATATCACATGCAGCCAAAAAATCAAAAAGCATTAAAAAACAGAAGCAATATTGTAACAAATTCAATAAAGACTTTAAAAATGGTCCACATTAAAAAAAAAAAATAGGTCCGAAATATTTGGATTGATCCACAAGGATACTTTCCTTCACAACTTAACCATATGTATATTTTAAGAAAAGCTTATTAGTGCAGACAGAAAGCTCTGTGTCGCATTCTTTCGGGTATCCTGAAAGTATGCAGGGTCACAGCGGCTGACTGGGATGTGTAAAATGTCAAAGAATGAAGTATCAAGATAATGTATAAACTAAGCTGTAACTCATGTGCCTTTAATATTTCTAGTTGAGAATGTGTTCAAAAGAGATTTACAAAATTTCCTGTCATTTAA
The DNA here is from genome assembly GCF_027580195.1 of Bos mutus. Taxonomy (NCBI): domain Eukaryota; kingdom Metazoa; phylum Chordata; class Mammalia; order Artiodactyla; family Bovidae; genus Bos; species Bos mutus. Next base: position 32,032,828 of record NC_091637.1, on the reverse strand, counting down.
TTTTCATTATTGCCTGGTGCCAGCCTAAAATGGCAGTATGAAGGGAGCCATTTTGTACTACTATGATGGAAATGCAATCAAGACAATCAGTGTTTGGGCTTAAATAGATTCAGACGATGCCTGAAAATAAGTAATTGTAAATATGCTTATTTCTTAGAAAATGACAGATTGTTTTAAAAAGAATGTACTAATAAAGTGTCTTGAATTAAAAAAAAAAAATATTTTCTAATGGGCCTTGTAGTGAGGTTCTGCAGGCCTTTCACCTTCTCCAGCTTGTGGCCCACCTCCTGCTCACTCTGGGTCAGGCCTGTGCTTCTCAGCCTTGGAGAGAGCTGCCAAGAGAGCTGCTCATTCCACCTGCTGGAAGGGATGGTTCCCCATCAGGGAGGTCTCTGTCCAAGGAAGGGGCTTCACTCAGGACCCCACCATCACTTTTATATCTTGTTGCCAAGATCTTGGCTCTCTGTGCACTGATGCCAAACAGGAACACGGAGACAGATTATGGGGGAGAAGGAAAAAGTGGCTTTATTACTTTGACAGGCAAAGGGGGAACACAGTAGACTCACACCTCAAGACTTATACCCCTCTCCTTGGTGAGTCAGGAAAAGCTATATAGTCAAGCAGGAGTATGTGATAAGGATCAAGGCAGTAACAGTCTTGCATTCTTCTTTCTTCTGCAGTTTCAATAGGGTGGGGTTGCTAATAGGATTAGGGTGTGTGCAGGGTCCCAGGTTTTCCAGTAGTCATGTATGGATATGAGAGTTGGACCATAAAGAAGGCTGAGCACCAAAGAACTGATGTTTTTGAACTGTGATGCTGGAGAAGACCCTTGAGAGTCCCTTGGACTGCAAGAAGATCAAACCAGTCAATCCTAAAGGAAATCAGTCCTGAATATTCGTTGGAAGGACTGATGCTAAGGCTGAAGTTCCAATCCTTTGGCCCTTGATGTGAAGGGCCAACTCGATGGAAAAGACCCTGATGCTGGGCAAGATTGAGAGGAGGAGGAGAAGGGGCAACAGATGGTTGGATGGCATCACTGACTCAATGGACATGAGTCTGAGCAAACTCCAGGAGATGGTGAAGGACAGGGAAGCCTGGTGTGCTGCAGTCCATGGGGTAGCAAAGAGTTGGACAGGACTGAGCAACTAAACAACAACAAGGATCCTGGCGGTCTGTCACCTAATGTTGATGAGCCTCTGCTTCAGGTGGTTTTATTGCTGTTCCTCGATTGATTAGCAACTGCTCTTCCCTTTGGAACTCAGAGAAGGTCATGGAAGCTGCTGCAGTCTTGTCTACAAAGAATGGGGGACAAAAAGGTCTCATGCCCAGGAGTCCCATGGGGCCCTTCTTGGCATCTGTCCCACACTCATTGGTCCAGGATTGTTCATGCCTACAGCCATTCTGAAATCTCACTTCTGCTGTGTCTTCTTGGGCCTCCCTCCCTGTTCTGGGCCAGGTCCTTGCCCAGCTTAGCCATCCATTGCTTCCTGTCTGATCCTGACCACTTGGTTTCCCCTCTCTGGGTTTCACACACCCCATCTAGAAAATGGAGTCATAATTCTTGCTGTTGAGCACTCTCTCTCTTCCGCATTCTCAACATATTCATTGAGGACCTCCTCTCACCAGGCACTGGGCTAGGCACCAGGAATGTTCAGAGGAAAGTTCCTGCCCAGCTTAGAATCTGATGGGGGAGCAGACTCCAGCCAGCCAATCACTCAAATAATACATATTTTAAAATTGTGATCAGAGCAACAGGGACCAGACATTATGAGGACTCACATGGAGTGGGGTAGGGTGAGCTGGTTCACAAAGCACTCTGCAGCTTGTGTGACAACAGCCACAGTGGTGATGAGAGCAGTCACAGCTTCAGCTACCGTGAGTGTCCTCTGTGAACCCCTGGGTCTCAGATCTCCCACAGTAACTCAGGGCCTGAGCCCCAGTGGGATTGTTTTCAAGTGGTCAGCCCCCCTCCTCTCATGCTTTGTCCCTGCTCTGGGGGAGGGCAAGCAGCACCCCCACTCCCTATTGCAGCAAGACCTCCACTCTGCCCTGCTCTGCATAACTGGCTTCCGGCGAGATGCATTGGAAGTGGTTTGGCACACCCAGTTTTATGTCTCCTCTCCACACTAATCAGTCAGGCAGCCTGGGGCACAACACCGCACTTCCCCTTAGAACAGTGATAATCATTCCCACTTTACAGGGGTGCTGGGAAGCTTGGAGACAAAACCCACAGAAAGTACCTGCTTGTGGCATGTGCCCAGTAGGTGCCAGCTGCTGCCCTTGCCTGGGCCTCCAGGGTGGATCCATGGAGGCTGCAGGGGGGTGGAGGGCTCTTGGGCTGGGGTATCCAGTTTGAGTGCAATGAACAGAAGTCCGTTTAAAGATGTTCTTTAACAAGGGGGTTGCCATCAGGATTGCCATAAGGGAGTCTAATAAAGGAGTTGCCGTAAGGGAAATTCATCACAGGAAACCGCTTCTCTCTCCTCTTGGCTCAGCCTCAGGCTGCACAGTGGCTCAGGTCACCTGCTCCTTGCTCTGCTGCCCAACCAGGGGGTGCCTGACTGAGCACAGCTCCCTTAAGAGGGCAACCTCAGCTCTCCATGGCCACTCACTCAGCCTTTGCGTTCAATTCTAAATTCCCAAGAGAGACTATGATGGGCCAGGATTACATGTGGTGTCCACCGTTGGTCCAATCAGCTGAGGTGGGGCCAGAAGATAGGGAAGGCCACCTCTTTTAGGCTATGGGCGGGGTGGGGTCTGTAAGTAAGAGTGTGAGTGCAGTGAAATGGTGACTTTCTCTAGATCAGTGTGGTTCTCAACCCTGGCTGCACACTGAAATCACCAGGGGACCTTTAAAAACTAAAAGCAACTAAACTGCTATTTAACTCCCACTCTCAGGGACTTCCTTGGTGGCCCAGTGGTTAAGAATTTGCCTTCCAACGTGTTCAGTCCCTGGTCGGGGAACTAAGATCCCACGTTCCACAGGAGCAACTATATCCACATCCTCTGGAGCCCACGTCCAGCTGGAGAAAAGACTGTACACTGAAGCGAAAATCCCATGAGCCACGACTAAGACCCAATGCAGCCAAATAAATAAATAAATACTAAAAAAAAAAAAGAAAGAAAGAAAGAAGAAACACATCCTGCTCTCAGAGATCCTGACTTCATTGGTCTGGGTGCTGCCTGAGTAATACGATTCTCGAGTTCCCCAGGGGATTCTCATGTGCAGCCAGCATGCAGACCACCACTCACAAGACTTCCCAGGGTGGGTCCACACCATGGTGTCATCTATCCCTCTACTTTGGTCTCATTTTAGACCAGGTGAGACATGTACCCTGCGTGGCCTAAATCAGTGCTTCCCAAGTCATCCTCCAGATAAGACGAAGTCAGAATTCTGATTCCCAGACCCAGTCAAGCCATACTGAATCCAAATGTCTGGGATGGTGCTCTGTTGATTCTTGTCACCAGTCAAGTTGGGAGCACTGGGCTGAATGGTAATATACCACCTACCCATGCTCCTGACATGCCATCATGGTGGGGGGAGGGCGTGGAAATCAGCTTAAGTGCAATGAAAACTTGCATGTAGCAAAAGGGAAGTAGAAAAAGGCTTTCAGTCCCACGCTGCACAGTTGTCATCAGTTGATGCCGACCCGTGTCCTCTAGAGAGAAGTAGGTGATGGGAGCAGGCCTGATGTTCGGCAGGAAGTTAGAAGACAGCAGTGAGAGCCCCTTCAGCTAAACATCCGATGGCCACCTAATCCCACCAAGCAATTTACCAGCCTTGCCCCAAATGTGCCCCCATCAGTACTCCAAAATAGATGGAGAGCTGCAAGAATTCCCCACTGGCCGACTGGCAGGACTTTCCCTGTAGCACATGCTCACACTTCACACTATCGTGTACTAAAGTAACCTTTGGTGGCCACTGAACTCATTAACTGCTCATAGATATTACATGAATACATATATCTGAGACTGAATTATGGGAAGGACATGCACAGTAGAGCATCTTGTTATATAACCTGCAGTTGTCAATCAATGACTCCCTGGATTATGCAAATGACCTTGCCTTAAAAACTCTATACCCAGGCCCTCCAGGGCCATTTTCTCCCCTGGCCTGGCCCGTCTCTCTCTTGAAGTGTTCTCTCTGTTCTTTCTTTCCTTGTCTTCAGTAAACTTTCTTGCAACAGGTAAGACCTCAGATTCTTCTTTGTGTCCTTACCAAGAACTGAGGCCCATGGGAGAAGGAGTCTCCAGACCTCTCTGCTAACACTGATGCCCCAAATTTCTGTGCTCAAAGAATGGAGTGGATTTCAATTGTTCTGTCTGCTTCGTGTGAGGTGCCTACACCCCCAACCATGTGGTGTGACTAGGAACTTCTGTCTTCTTATGGACCCGCCCCCTGGACATGGCCCAGCTTAGCAGAGGGTATCAACACAAGCTGGGCCAATCTGTACCCAACCCACAGCTCCTTGCTGGTGTGAGTGGACAAGAATTTGGCATTTGCCCCAAGTGTGGCTAATCAGAACCCTTCCTTAGGATATTTGAATTTGAGAACTGGAGAATGCCAATATTGGTTTTTCTCTGGAGTTGAGGCTCATAAATGTGAGCCTGGGAGCTACCAGGAGCCATATGTCCAAGACACAGAGGATGCCGAGAGCAGAGGCAAGCTAGAGGGAGTGTTCTTGATTCTGCTTTTCTCTGTGGTCCCTTGAGCCTGGCTCTCAGTGGTCCCCACGTCTGGATCCCGATAACTATAATAATTAGCAGCTTTGCTACCACATGCTGTGGACTACTGATCTCCCCTTCATGCTTTCTTAGCTAATCCCACACTTTACCTGAGGGTGTGTTTCTTGCCACAAGTCCAAGGCTCAATCTTGTCTTAGGGCCTGTTTCAGGAGATTTCGCCCTTTCCCCCCAAAAGTATACTTTGAATGTCGGGTTACAGAGAAATGGGAAGAAGCACAAATGCACAATGAAATGACAGGCTTCCCTACTCTGAGCTGAAAACCACGTGTCTGTGTCTATCTTTACCAGGAGCTAGGAGGTCTCCCATCTCTGTTCGCCTCCATATATCGCTCTTTTCTCTTCCTCATTCCCGGTAACCAAGCTTTCCCCTCACTCATCAGCTTGCTCTTAGCTGAGCTTGACCACCCACTCCGAGATGGTAGCCCTTGCCTGGAGCCAACACAATCTCCAGTCTCAGTTCCCTGCTGCTAACCTAATCTCTGTGCCCCGATTTCAAATTCCCATGAGACACACTGTGATTGGCCACATTTTAGTCAGGTGACCTCAACCTGGCCCAATCAGCTGGGGCTTGGGGCAGGTTGCTGTGGGAACAAGGACCCACCCTCATTCACCAGATCCAAGATACACCATCTCTGGAATCCTGGGACAGGAGGGAGATCACTTTTGGATAACCTTAAATGAAGCTGCACCATCTCCCTGAGAGCGTGCTCCTCAGCAAGTCAAGAAGAGGATGGGAGTTTCAACCAGGGAGTCAGCTGATTCTGCCAGCAGGGCCTAGTAGCTGGCGAGAAGGGACAAGCCAGGTGACCCTCATCCTCACCCTTGAGGCAGCAGCTGCAGGCCTGTTTTGCATCCTGTCCAGATATTTCCAGTAAATAAACATTGACGCTTTCGATATCATGTTAATTTCACAGGCGGCTGCTCTGCTGACAGTTTCCACACTCCGCCAGCGCCTCTTGTCAGTTTTATACTCACAGGCAGACGCCAGTCCCTCTTGCAGGCCACCCAACATACAGACAATAAAAACAAATGGCTCAGAAAGCCCTGATGGAGTGACAGGAAACAGCATAAGTGCCTAGGCTGGGGAGAGCAGCCCTGTGCAGGGTCCTAAAGTTGACCAGGGCAAGGCCACAGGGCTTAGAAACCTACAAGTGTAATCTTGGTCAAATCTCTCCACTTTTCTGGACCACTGGTTTCGAGCCTGTGAAAGGAGTTAATATGCAGCCCTGCTTCTCTGGGATCTTGACTGAGAGTCTTGAGCAACCTCTGACTCTTAAAGACCCATCTTAAACTTCCAAGGGAATCCAGTCCACATGATGGCTGTTCCTTGGATTTGACCTTCAGCACAACCCCTGGAGGCATTTGAATTGAGACTTATTCCCACTCTGCAGGGCTTCCCAGGTGGCGCTAGTAGCAAAGAACTCACCTGCCAAAGCAGGAGATGGTTCGATCCCTGAGTCAGGAAGATCCCCTGGAGGAGGAAATGGCAACCCACTCCAGTATTCTTGCTTGGAAAATCCCATGGGCAGAGGGGCCTGGTGGGCTAAGGTCCATATGGTTGCAAAGAGTCAGACACGACTGAAGCTACTTAGCATCCATGCCCATTCTGCAGATGGGATAACTGAGGTCTAAGGCAGGGCAGTGGTAGAGCCAAGACAGCAACTGGGGTTCTTGCTCCAGCTGCTCTGACAGCTGTCAGCCACAGCCCTAGTTCTAGGGCCCTAGTTCTACAGGGATGGTGGAAACCAGAGACTTCTGCTTTGTCCCAAGCCTAACTGAGCCAGTCCCTGGAAGCATTTAGGCTTCTTCCTAATATTCATAATCATGAGGTCTCATGCATATGCATAATTCATTCCTATTACAGGCTAAGCTGAAGGGTAGGGTCCTCCTGTACTCTAGGACCCTGCCATCAGCCTGAGTTCCTAGACCTCTTTCAGGGGGCCCACCAATAGCCCCACCTTTCCTCTTGCCAGCGCACACTGGGAGCTGAAGAGGGCAGCTGGCCAGGGGACTCATTCTGGGTGCCACGATGACTCCCTTCTTCCTCTGGCTGCTGCTGTGGCTGCTTCCGTACCCTTCTGTCAGGTGGGAAGAAACCCTTGCCTCACCTGACCCAGTCCTACCACACACACCCCCACCACATTCTTAAGGTCTAGGTTGACGCCTAAGAAGGAGCAGGCTGAGGCTAGGTCACAAGCTATTACAGTGATAGCCTGCCTCCTTGTCTACCATCCATTCCCTGAATGGAGGCTTCATTGGCCAGAAGGATCATTGCAGCCCCAGGGTGGTGACAGGGGGCAGGAGGAGACTTCTTGGCCTTCTAGATGGCTGTCTAGGGAGGCTCACGTGGCGGTCTTCTCTGGGAGCAGGGCTCTGAGGCCCACGTGGCAGCTCACACCCGCACACTCCTGGCGCCTGCTTCTGCTCAATAAAGACTCGTTAATGGACTAAAGTGAATTAGAGTCATTAACACGGTTATCAGAGGCAGGCAGAGGTCGGCGCCTGCCCTCCAGGCCCAGATCACAGTTTGGGGACATTGGGCAAGAGAACGCTTCAGTCACGACCTTCACCTGTAAATTGGGGCATAGATGCCCCCTCAGATGACCTCTGTCATCCACAGACCAAGATTCCCAAGCTCCTGAGGACAGCATTTGAGGCTGCCTGAACTCCCTGCCTGCCTTCAGCCCAGATTTGTGTGCGCGCACGCGTATGAGTCACTCAGTTATGTCTCACTCTTTGTGACCCCATGGACTGTAGCCTGCCACACTCCTCTGTTCATGGGATTCTCCGGGCAAGAATACTGGAGTGGGTAATCATCCCCTTCTCCAGGGGATCTTCCCAACCCAGGGACTGAACCCTAGTCTCCCGCATTGCAGGCAGATTCTTTACTGTCTGAGCCACAAAGGAAGCATGTAAAACTGGCACACATCCCTTATTCCCTTCACACACTGGACACCAACCTGTCACCAGCCTTCACACAGGCTGCTCCCTCTGACTAAAAATTCAACTCTACTTTCCCCCTAGCCCTGTGCCAGGGTGCTAAACTCCTGAGCAGCCCTCAAAGCCCTGTGCCAATGTTACTGCTTCCAGGAAGTCTTACCTGACCATCCCCACCCCAGGCTGCATTGGGTGGTCTCTCTCTGAGGCCACCTAAAGGAACCACCCAAAAGCGAGGTTACATTTTGGACAAATTTAAAAGGAGCCCCACTTTCCCCATGAGGCATTGTCCTGGAGGGCTTGTTCCTCAGCAAGTCAAGAAGAGAACAGAGGTCTGGACGGGGGCGCAGGTTCCGGCTGTCATCCGCGGTATAGTTATCTGTGTACATGTCTGTCTCCTCCACCAGGCTACCATCCTCTTGAGTAAGGCCTAGTCAGCGCTGTCTGGCCCAGGGCTTTGTACACCTTCAGTTGGGTTTCCAGAAGAGGCAACAAGGGGTGGCTCCCAGTACTTCCTCCAGCATCCTTTCTTCAAAGGGCGTTCAAGAAGCAGGAAGGGCACAACCTTCCTCCAATTCCTTTCCCCCACCCCTCACACCTGCCAGTCTCTATTCTGCCCCTTCAGAGTCATTTAAATTTCACAGATTTTCCCTCCTTAATTACGGCCCATGTAACAAGTAAAGGAAGGAGGGAGGGAGAGAAGGAAGGAAAGCCAGAAGCTGCCAAGTTCTTGCTTCCACATCCCAGGAGCTCTGAGCCTGGACAAAGGTGGTGGGTGGGAGAGAGGGTGCTGTGGGGGGAGGCCTGCAGACTGGAGACCGGTTCTCACTCTGGTAGTTACTGACCCCCTCCTCTTCCCTGGCTCCAACATGAGCTGCACTAGGGCCTCTCCAGGCCAGAGGCCTTCTTGGCCACATCATGCAGGTAAGAGCAGTCTAAACAGCTCCTGGTGATGGAATTGTCTCCTAAATGAGGAGGATCAGTTATGACTGCTGTTCACTGAGGGCCTTCTGTACGCCAGGCACTCTGTTCAACCCCTCCTCTGGTGCTCACAGCAGCCTGCACCATCAGCCAGTCTACAGAGTGGGAAACGGAGGCCCAGGAAAATGAAGCAACGCCCTGCTGGGAAGTGGGTCTGATTTCAAAGTCCACACTTTCCATGAAACAGTGCTATTTCCCACACAAGCGAGCCTACCTGCTCTGAGGAATGGCTTGAGCATCTCTTGGGGACATCAGGTCACTGTCTCTGCTGCCTCAGCAAGGGCCACACGCCACTTTCTTTTTTCTCTCTGGGTTATATATGGGCAAGGAGAGCCACCAATATCCTTGCCCCTTTCTCACTGCACATGCTGGGTGGATGGAGATGGTCAGGAGCAATTTTATCATAAGGAATATAAAAGGTAAGCACAAAGGAGCCAAAAACAAATCCATCCAAACCGAGTTTTATCTGAAGCATGAAAGTCCTTTCATGGCCAGGTTCTGGTTTCTGATCTGTCAAAGCCACAGCATCCTGCCTGGGGTGGGCAGAACCTCATTTCTGCTGGGCCTACTTTTGTGGGCTCTGGGTCACCTTGCCTGCCACTGACAGGCTCCCTGGAGAAAATTGAACCCGGAAGAAGGCATAACCCCAACCGCAGCCGCCCCAGGCCAAAGCTGATCCCCTCTCTCCTGCAAGAGCTTGTCCCGTAGAGGAATCTGGACTTCTTTGATTTAAGGGGTGGGGGAGTCTCACCCGCCTCTCCCGCCCTCAAAGCTCTTGGCAGCAGGAGTGGACAGGGTTGTGTTGACCGCTACAAGGGTGGATGAAGCAGCGCGCTGCTCCGCATGTGTCTTTCCTGCCTTCACCCCCAACCTACGGCCCCATGTTCAGCCGTGTAGTGGGTTATATAGGAAAAGGCACATCTCTGCCCTTGGGGGCAGCCAGGCCAGTTGGTGGGCAGCATCCAGGGTAGGAACAAAAGGCGGTGGTGTAAGGTTTGGCAACATATTGATTCATTCATTCATTCATCCATTCATTCATTCACCAAATTCTTGTTGAACACGAACCGTGTGCCAGGCAGTGCTCCTATTGTTGTGGGCACTGGGGACACAGTGAAGAGCAAAACTGATGGAAGTTCCTGCTATGTCAATCTTATAGTCTAGTGTAAACATTTTCTGTAAACGGCTAGAAGTAAATATTTTATGCTTTGTGGGCCACATACAGCCTCTGTTGCATATTTGTCTTTGTTTGCTTTCTTACAATCCTTTAAGAATGTAACATTCTTGGCTCATGAGCTACACAGAGACAGGTTACTGGCTGAATTTGGCCCATGGGCCATAGTTTGCCAGTCCTTGGTCTGGTGTAACACTGTCCAGTAGAAAAATAATGTGCGTCACATGCGTAAGTAAAAACTTTTAGTAGCTGCATTTTAAAAAGAAAAATGAAACAGGTGAAATTTATTTTAGTAGTATAGTTATTTAAGCAAATATACCCATTATATCGGATTTCCCTGGTGGTTCAGTGGTAAAGAACCTGTCTGCAATGCAGAAGACTCAGATTCGATCCCTAGATTGGGAAGATCCCCTGGAGAAGGAAATGGCAACCCACTCGCGTATTCCTGCCTGGAGAATCCCATGGACAGAGGAGTCTGGTGGGCTACAGTCCATAGGGTCACAAAAGAGTTGGGACATGATTTAGTCACTAAACAACACCAACATTCATAACGTTATCATTTCAATATATAATCAATATTTGTTTAATTGATTAGATACTCTACATTCTTTTTCATACTAAGCTTTCAACCTCTGGTCTGTAGTTTATACTGATAGCATATCTCAATTTAGACTCTGCATCTCAAGTGATCAAACAGCCACATGTGGCCACCAGATTGGATAACATGAAGTTCTATAGGAGAAATAGACAATGAACTAGGTAAATAAGGAAAATACGCCACATATTTACAGGTGAAAAGTGCCATGGAGGAAAATAAAGCAGGGAAGTTGGAGAGGAAGGGCAGGTTAGGAGTCCCTTGAGTAACTGGGCTGCTCCTAAGTCTGGGAATTTTACTCACACCAAGGCTCTTGTAATTCTCAGGGAAGCAGGAAGTAGGAGGCCGTCTGCAGAACTGTCAAATCTTATCAGCAGACAAGAACTAAGAGGTATCATCATGCCCAACTCTTGGCCTCGACAGATGGCAGTCCAGCTCCTGCTCACTCACTATGCTGATGGGAAGCTCACTGGTGCCCTAAACAGCCTGTTCTTCCCAGCTGGGTTCTCTGATTTCACTCTTCCCCCTCTTCTTGACTTTGTACCCTGAGTGATATTTTTAAAAAGAAAATATTTCCATGTTAACATTCTTCAGTGGCTCCCCATCACTCTTAAGGTAAAGTCCAGAGTCCTTATGGTGGTTTATACCAAAATATGCTTTTTACAATATAACGACAAAATATCAAACTAGTACTGACTTAAACATAAAGAAATGTGATGGTTTACTCACTCAGTCGTGTCTGACTCTTGTGATCCCATGGACTGTAGCCCACTAGCCCACCAGGCTCCTATAGGCAAGAATACTGGAGTGGGTTGCCATTTCCTTCTCCAATAAAGAAATGTGCTGGCTCACAAAACCTGAAGTCTAGGGGTAGGTGGGCCTTGTCTCAACTCTTCATTGACCAGAACTGGTCACACAGTCCTCCCAGAGCCAATCGTTGGTAAGGAAATCAAATGACGACTCCATTCCCTTGAGCTGAGTTCAGTGTCTCAAATCGCATTGCCAGTGCAAGAATGGGGAAGGTGTTGTCAAGCTCCGTCATCTACTATAGGCCTCGCGAGATGGGTCCAGCTCAAGCCTCCAGTTTATCCCACCATGCCCTACCCCACACCCTGTGGTTCAGCCAGCTCTGGCCCACCAAAGTGCTACTTTTGTCTGTTAGTCTTCACATAGGCTGTTCCTTCTGCTTGGCCTTGACCTTCTGCTGTCCCATTCTTGGCCTCCCTACCTTCGTCTGGCTACTTGTCCTCTAAGCCTCCAGCCAGATGCCGTGTCTATGGGAAGACTATGCCAAAGGTGCTCAGTAAATACATCTTCTTTTTTTAAAGAATAATTTATTTATTTGCAGCTGTACTCGGTCTTCATCGCTGTGTGTGGGCTTTCTCTAATTGCAGAGAGTGATTCTTGAATAGGACTGTCTTTGGGCACCTCTCAGTGCAGAGCTGTGGTGAGCCTGGCTACAGAGTGGGTCCGCATGTCACCAGGACCTTCCAGGGAAAGACCCAGGTTCAAATGCCAGATCTGCCTCCTCTGACCTTGGGCATGACCTTGGACAGGACTTCTTGGGACCTGAGTTGGGTTTGGGGGTGGTGGGTAGATGGGAGTGTTGGGAGCTAGGGCAGGGAAGCGCTGGGTAGCCGAGGGCCACCTGCTGCCCTCTGTCATGGCAGGATCTTTGATGCCCACCGAGCTCATGTAAGGCCAGGCCTCCTCAGCGGAGAGCGCTCTGAGCCTCTAAGAGAGTGGGAGGCAGGAACAAAGCAGGATTGAAATTCCATCAGGCACTCACTGAGCCTGGTCCCTGGAGCCTCTGCGCCTTTGTTCCATTTAATCAATATGTAATTAAACTGAAATCCCAGCTTAAGAATTTCCAGCGGTGCTAAGACCGGGCCTTCCGAGGGGCTGGTGGAGCTGAGGCTCCTGAGTCCTCCAGCTGTGAGCCCCTTACCAACCTGGCCCACTCCCACCCTGCCAGGCCTCAAGGTCACCTTCCCCAGCCGCTCGGCAGCCTTCCCACATGCTTTCCGGGAGAGGTCGTGGGACATCTGAAGGGCAAGGTAGTGGGTAACACTGCCCTCTGTCACCCGCTGGGCCATCAGGGTCCTGGTTACCCTCGCCTCACAGCAGGGAGACTGAGGACGGGGAGGCCTTAACAGACCCAGGCCTCAAGCTTGGCCTTCCCCAGCCGCCCATCTCCTGTCTCCTCTGTCTTCCGAGTGACCCAGACTCGGGCTCTGACACCCTTGGCTGCTGTGTGCTGAGCACCTACTATGTGCTGGATACTATCCTGATGTCCTTATGTGAGTCAGCCCATTTCATCCTCAAAACAGTCCCACGATAATAAGAACTTCCTATGTAGTGCAGGGAACTCTAATCAATACACTGTAATGACCCACATGGGAAAAGAATCTTAAGAAAGAGTGGATACATGCATATGTATAACTGATTCATTTTGCTGTACACCTGAAGCTAACACAACATTGTTGATCAACTCTGCTGTTGTTCAGTTGCTAAGTCGTGTCTGACTCTGTGATCCCATGGACTGCAGCTCGCCAGGCCTCCCTGTCCCTCACTATCTCCCCAGGTTCATGTCCATTGAGTCGGTGGTATTATCCAACCATCTCATCCTCTGCCGCCCTCTTCTCCTTTTGCCTATACTATACTTCAATAAAAGTTAATGAAACCCAGCCTCCATTTTAAGATGAGGGACTCCAGGCACAGAGCACCAGTGTCAGCAGCTAATTCGTGGCAGAGAGAGGATTTGAACCCACAACGCTCGCTCCAGAGCCTTAAGCACTAAGGGCCTTGATGTTGGGACCTGGCTGCTAAGAGCTTCCTTGAGGAGCACGGACTCATCACCAGCAGCGGCAGGACCTCTGGGCCCCTCCTGGGCAGACCCCACATCTGCTGAAACAGCTGTTCCACAAGCCCAGAGTTTGCTCTTAGGTGAGAGACTGAAACTCCTTCTGGGCCTGTCACACTCAACACCTTGGAGTTCCCAGTCCTCTTGCACAGACTACTCTGTGTTCAGGGATGTCCAGAGACCTGTCCTTGGACCAGCATTGGCCGACAGGCATATAACACCATAGTCAAGAGCCACAGTTAAGGCACATATGAAATTTAAAATTTCTAGTAGCTACATTAAAGAACAAGAATTGGGTGAAATGAATTTTAGAATATATTTAACCCAATGTGTCTAATGTATTATCATTTCAATGTGCAATCAGTGTTACAAATTATTGAGCTATTTTACATTCTTTTATGGTTCCAAGTTTCTGAAATCTGATATGTAGTTTCTGCTTACAGCCGAACTCAATTTAGACCAGCTGCATCTCAAGGGTGAAGTGGTCACATATGGCTGATGGCCCCTGGGCTAGATGGTGTAGCCATGGACAGTCACACCCTGTGACCTGGTAAAATGCTATGAGAGGGACTTTCCTGGCCATCCAGTGGCTAAAGCTCTGTGCTTCCAATGCAGGGGGCACAGGTTTGATCCCTGGTCAGGGAACTAGGATCCTACGTAACATGCGGCACAGCCAAAAAAAAAAAAATGCTATGAGACAGGGAAGATGGGATTCCTACTCTGAGGGCACCTTGAGCTCACTCAAGCAAGGGGAGCTGTGGGAGAAAAACCTCAGGGAGGAATATTGGGTAACAAATACATCCTCCCTCCTTTAGGGATTATCTGGGGAAAGAGAGGGGTCAGACCCTGGGAAAGTGGACCTTGGGAGTCCAGGCAGGTAAGGGAGGTGGAGGAGTGTTACTAGGCAAGAGAAGCCAGACTCCAGCCACAACTCCATCCTTTGCTCCCTCCTCTTCCTGTATCCTCAGCAGCTACTACTCCAAGACCTGGGGTCTCCCGGGGGGTGGAGAAAAGAGAGCTAAACCAGAGTCTGTCTCCCCAGAGAGGTGGGGAGCCCCAGGGCCAGCCAGCAGAAAGTAGCTGCTCCCTAGAGCCCAGCCTCTCTCTCCTGCCCCTTCCCCCTTGGCAGGGAGGAAGAGACTCGTCACTTGCTCGGTGGAGTCTCTCCTCATTCCCCCTGGCAATTACACCACTGCCATAGTTCCCCTTAGAGAGAACAGCCCATGGTCACATCTCCAGCAGGCCAGGCCCAACTCAGTGGCCCTGTGCCTGAGAAAGCAGAGGCTGTATTGTCCAAACTAATCAGTGCTGGGTCTTCAGAGGTGTTGGGAGTTCACAGCCAGCACCATAAGCATCTGTGGTAACACCCCATCCTCTCACTTGAGCCAGGGAGAATGGTTCCCAGACATGTGTCAGGGAGGAAGGGTCAACGAGGCCTCCAAAGTTGGGGGGCTCCGCATCCTGGACTCTTGGAATCTGTTCTTGGAATCTTTCACTCCTTAGAATTGTCATATATCTTAGATTCTTCCAGTTTGGGTGTTGCAAAGATGCTTGGAATGAAAGTCTAGAAGAACATGGGTCCCTTAGAAGTGGCTTGTTGGAAGAACTCATAACTGAGTTGGACTTAGGAGCTTCCTGTGTCTATCTCCCTGCCCTCACCCTGCCCTAAGTGTGGCAGAATTTGTCTGAGGTAATTTGCCCTGCGCCATGCCAGGCTTCCCAGGTGGCACTAGTGGTAAAGAAACCACTTGCCAATGCAGGACATGTAAGAGGTGCAGGTTTGACCCCTGGGTCGGAAAGATCCCCTGGAGGAGGGGACTCCAGTATTCTTGCCTGGAGAACCCCATGGACAGAGGAGCCTGGTGGGCTACAATCTATAGGGTCACCAAGAGTCGGACATGACTGAAGTGACTCAGCACTCAAGCACACGCGTGTGCCATCCCAGAGTTTTCCTCCAGATGGACCATAACTGGGACTTATTTCTTTCACATGTCTTTAACACATACTTCTGTGAATGTCTGGACCCTTGACCCTGCGGATCTGGAATGTTCTGGTAAAGCTCTGCTCCTGCTCGTAACCCAGCTCCCAGACTTCCTTCAGCTGGGCTGGCTGCCTCCCCGCCCCCAGCCTACATCCCGCTGCCTACCCTCCTGGCCTCTGATCTTAGGTCCTTGGTGCGCTCGTTCCTTAGGAAGGCCCTGGGGGTGGTTCTTGCCATTCCTCTTATCCAGGCAGGGCGGCTCCAGAGAACCCCAGCAACTGGACAGACTGTCTCACTGCTGTCCCAGAGGAAGAGGCCTTAGGGGCGGTGAGGACCTTCAATTGGGCCTCAGAAGAAACTGGCAACCCAGGCACCCAGCTCCCTAAGAGAGAAGGGGGCACGGCTGGCAGGACAGCTTCTCTGACCCTCTGCTCCCCACCAACCCAGGTTCCTAAATCTAGCTCTGGGTCCATGAAGGGACTGTTTCCTCCTCCTGAAAGCTGGATAAGAAGCCCTGCAGGGAGCCATCTGGAACTAAGCCGGCTGAGATGGCCCCAGTTCCAGAGTAACAGGGAGCATTACGAACTGATGAAGCATCAGGGGGCTTTAGAGAGGCGGGGCTACTGAGGCCAGAGGAGAGTTTAGATGGAGGAGTGAGGCGGGCGAGGCCAGTCCAGCCAACCCTGGGGTTTCTGAGCTGGCATGTCTGTCCAGTGTCACCTCCATACCCTCAATTAATGTAGTGAGTTAGTGGCAGAGCCAGGGCTAGAATGGGTCCTGGCTGGAGGGAAAGGTGTGGAGGGAGCTCACCCAGGTGGAGAAGAGCCAAAGGGAATGGACCTGGGCAGATAACTGGGAGGCTTATGCTCCTAGTAAAGATGGATGGACAGGCTGGATGTATCCTCTGGTCCTGCTTGGATGTGGACATCCCTGGTAGACTTGGTCAGGGGACCCAGGACCACAGCCTGAACACAGCTTTGCCCATGAGGGCGGCTGGGGGCTGTGCCCAGGAATAGCAGCTGGGACAGCAAAGGTAGGTGGGCAGAAGGGTCTGGCCAGGCCACTTTGAGCTTCTCTAGCCAAAACCCCAGTGGAGATGCCAAAACAGCCTTGAAATCATAGAAGAGATTTTGGAAAGGATGCTATCTTTGGAAGCACCCAGAATCTTGCTCAGAGCATAGGAGGTGCTCAGTATGCTGGATATGAAGTTAAATCTGTGAGCAGAATGGGAGCCCAGTGGGCACCGTGTGCAGAATGGACGAGTGGGCTGTGCAGTCAGATGCGACTATGACACTGCTTGAAATGACCAGTCCCCCGCTAAGCTGGCCTGGCCTGGACCATACCTTTTCTGGGCAGGGTGAGCAGGTTTCAGCCAGCCCCAAGGCTGAGTGTATGATGGTGCAGACCTATCCTTCTTCATTGGAGCCACAAGACGGCTGCGCTGGGGCCAAAATAAACCTCCTTCCTGGGGGCGTCCCCACAGGCTGCTCCCCTCCTTCCTCTCTCCAAGCCAGTTGCTGCCAACCTTTAAGGATGATCTACAGGCCGCGTGTGGAGAAAGGGCAAGTTGAGATTGAAGAGAAGGCTAAGAAAATGTGACGATGGTTCAGCTCCCTGGGGACAGGCAAGAGCTGGTGACTGGCTCGGGGGCGTGACGGGCATGGTGATTAAAGTCTTCCCTAACCTCCTCCCTCAGGGCCAGTGAGGCTCACACCAATGCCTTCCCCTCAGTCTCTCTGGACCCCTCCTTGGAGGGGGTTGCCAAGGGACGATGGGAAGATTCCACCCCTGTTTTCTGACCCAGCCCTGCCCCGTGGGGCACCCTGCCTCTCAGCTCTTAACTCGTGGCCTTGCTCCACTTTCCTGACCAGGGCATGGTAGAAGAAGAGTTGAGAGAACAGGGCTGGTCAGTGGACGCACTGTTGGGATTTGGGGGCCAGGAGAGGTCTGGGAGGCACCAGGAGGTACAAAGCTTTGCTCAGAACCCTAGGGCCTTAAGCACATCAGTTCACAGCTGGAAACCAGCTCTTTACCAGCTCTGAGATTCCCCAGTGGCAGCCATTCAGACTCACCATACAACTGCTGCTGAACTTTTATACTATCTCTGCTATTGTCCTAATATTCTTTAGGCCAACTTACATTTTACTTGGATAAGTTTGTTTTAAAAGAAACCTTTCTATTAGTAACTTAAGAGAAAATTCAGTCTCAGTTTTCATAAACAGAAGGTAAGTATGAAACCAAATGCCATGAAAATGATAAAAATGAAAATGATGAGGGAAAAAAAGCTAGACATAAAAGGCAGGAGTCCTTGAGTCTGAGGCCTGTCATTTTGGGTTTAAAAGGAGAGAGTGCCCAAAGCTAGAGGTGTTGAAGGCATATCAGTACCACCTGAAGGTCTTCCCGGTGTTGCCAGAAGGCTTTTGAAACTCACTGAAAGTAGAATGGCCTTCTTATCCAGCGACAATTTGATGACACAATGACATGTCCTGTGTGACACCAAATCCTCTCCCTCTCCCACCAGTCATCACCGGGTCCCTCTGCATAGATTCACCAGGTCCGAACCCTGGACCGAGACTATTTCAGCAGTCTCCTGATGGAATCCCTGCTTCTACTCTTGCCTCTTTTGCCCTCAGCAGCCAGGGGACCCGCCCACAACAGCAGGATTTGTTAAAACACACGGCAGGTCCTGTCGTTCCTCTCGCCAGAGCCTTCCCCTTTACCCAAGCAAAAGCCGAAGTCCCTACCTTGGAGTCCCACACCAAGGTCATGGGTCCGAGGCCTGTACCAAGGCGACAGACCTGGAGCTAGAACCAAAGTCATCTCCGGAACTGACTGGGCTCCATAGTAACCATTGCCAAGACCCACCCTGATTCTTACTGGCCGGCTCCCTGACCCCATACTAGGTAAAAATACACACCCTAGGGCTTCCCAGGTGGCTCAGTGGTAAAGAATCCACCTGTCAATGCAGGAGACACAGGAGATGCAGGTTTGATCCCTGAGTGGGGAAGATCCCCCGGAGGAGGAAATGGCAACCCACTCCAGTGTTCTTGCCTGGGAAATCCCATGGACAGAGGAGCCTGGCGGGCTGCAGTCCGGGGGCTGCAGTCTAGTAGCTCTGACCATACTGAGCGACCAAGCACTCACGTACCCACTCTAACCAATCACCTAATGCCACCTTTCCAGCAGGACTGTTCTTTGTCTTGAGACTGTAAAAATTGGCTACTGACCCACAAAAGGGGTCCCTCTCCCTTGAGCCAGCCTGCTGTTCTAACCGAAGGCTCTCCTGGGTCTGTTGGGTAGTCGGCCCACTGTGCTTGCAGCGGCCATGTTATCTTTGCTCTTTGTTCTTAACTCACTCCTCTCTGCAATACTCTGTGTCTGGAAATTCTTTTCTAGCCCACACACAGACCACCACGACCCTACCATGACGATGTGATCCTTCACGACTCCTCCAACCAGCCCTCCAACAGCTCCCTCCATCCCAGCTGCCTAGGCGGCCTGAGCACTCATTCTTCCCTAGGTCTGATTTACTTTTCCCAGAATCTATACGACTGCCTTGTTACCTCCTTCAGATCTTGCTCCGATGTCACCTTCTCAGCATGGTCCTCCCTGGCTACCCCAAAATTGTAGGCCCACCACCCACACAGCCGCTGATACTTTCTGTTCTTTTTCCCTGATATATTTTTCTCCTTAGCATTTATCAGCATCTCACAGACTGTCTCCTTTTCTTTTTTTTCTGGTTTATCAACTGTGTTCCCTCCTTTCCTGCCTCTCCCCCTTCAGAGCACAAACGTCATAAAGGAAGGGACATTTTTTTTCTTAGTTCCCTGATCAGGGATAGAACCCATGGACCCTGAAGCTGAAGTGCATAGCCTTAACCACGGGACTGTTAGGAAATTCCCAAGGCAGGGATTTTTGTATTTTGTTCACTATTATATCCTCAGTTCCTAGAAAGGGCTCCGTAAACTTTGTCGAATGAAAAAAGGACTCTTATCCTTTCACCAGCCATGAAAAGGAGAATGGGATGTTCACTAGTCCCATTTTACAGATGAGAAAACTAAGGCCAAGGTCACAAGCCAGTAAGTAGCAGAGTCAGGATCTGAAGCCACACTTCAAACTTTGTGCTCCTTTCAAAATGGTATTTTATTGTGTGCTCAGTTGCTAAGTCGTGTCCAACTCTCTGTGACCCCGTGGACTGTAGCCTACCAGGCTCCTCTGTCCACGGAATTTTCCAGACAAGAAAACTGGAGTGGGTTGCCATATCCTCCTCGAGGGAATCTCCCAGACCCAGGGACTGAACCATGTCTCCTGCACTGACAGGCAGGTTCTTTACCACCAGCGCCACCTGGGAAGCCCAGGCATTTCATTCAGGCCCCTCATATTCGAGTGATCAAGACCTTAGCCTGGCGTCACACCAGACTTAATAATAGGACATATCTGGCATCTTCATTTCTACACCTGAAAACAATCACAGACTCAACGTGGAGGCTGCATGGTGACTGGCCCTGGCCCCCCGGCCCCGGCCTCTTCCTGCTCACCTAGCAGCTCCTTCAGGCCACATACTTTCTCTCCCAGCCTGTGCCTCATGTCCTCCACACCTGCATCCACTTCCCAAGGCTCCTGCCACTTGGAGGGTATGACCTTGCAGACCCCAAGACTGCCTCGTCATGGAGCTAGGCGGCTTCCTTCTGGCACAAAGGCCTCTTCCCTGAAATTGCAAAGGACGAATTGCACAAATGCTCCAATAATCACGGTAAGCCAGTCATCATTGTTTCCATGATTCACATGTTCTCATGGCAGCCTGCAGGAAGCAGCTTCCTTGGGCTGGTAGTGGGGAAGGCGTTCTCTCCATCCCAGCCAGATCCTCCAGGAAGTGACTAAGCCCTTGTCCCGAGCTCCCAGAGCACGGCCAGCACCCTCACTCCCTCAAGAGCTGGTCCTGAGCATCTTCTGGATGCCACACTGGTGCCAGGCCCCAGTCCCTGCCCTCCCAGGACTCACAGCCTAGTGGCCAACTGAGGAGGGAACTAGAAGCCTTGAGAGCCCACTGATGTGGCCGAGGAGGACGTGGAAGCCAGAGGGGCCCCCGCCCAGGAATACAGTCTGTCTCCTGGGGGAAGTGGGGAGCCCTGCAGTAAGGAGTAAGATCAGAACACGAGCTTTGCTTTTGTCCTTTCTCCCCTGGGGATCCAGTCCCAGCTGGCACTCACTGCATCCATGACTGTCATAGGCTGGTTTCCCCAGAAGCAGTCACTGAGACAGGCATTTGAGTCCAAGCTGATCCCAGGAAGGGAGGAGGAAGAGAAGGGCAGTGGGATGGAACAGAGAAGGAGATCAGTGCCAGTGTGGGGGACTGATGTGGGCATCGGGGAGTCTAGTCTGCCTGGGGACCCGGGGACTTGACAGGGACTGCAAGAAGCACACTGCAGTGATGTCTTATTGTGAGGGTGTGCATGCTAAGTCGCTTCAGTCGTGTCCGACTCTGTGTGACCCGTGGGCTGTAGCCCACCAGGCTCCTCTGTCCGTAGGAGTCTCCAGGCAAGCATACTGGGGTGGGTTGCCATGCCTTTCTCCAGGGAATCTTCTTTACCCAGGGATCGAGCTCGCATCTCTTACATCTCCTGCATTGACAGGCGGCTTCTTTACCACTAGCGCCACCTGGGAAGCCTGTGAAGATAAGGAGCTGGAATATTATCCACCTCTCACGCCCCTACAGGGCCAGGCTGGGAAGGCCAAGAAAGAGGGGGAGGTTGGCTGTGCAGCGTATTGAGCAATCCTAGGCCCCTGATTACAGAATAAACATCCGGCAAGAAGCGAGAGAAATTCTGGTGGATCTGCAAGGGTCAGTGCCTCCTGCCTGGGACACTGGGAGGAGTTCCTGGAGAAGAGAGGCCATGGGTGAGAAGAGAGGCTCCATGGAGGGGGAGCCTCCGCCCAGTCTTTCTGGCTCTGTCTCACCATTGGCCTCGGGGAGGGCTAGGGTCTAAACTCCTGTCCCTGGGAACCCCTGAGGAGAGGCTAAGCAGCTTCCCTCCCAGCCCTGCCCCCAACCCGGCCTGCTGGCCCAGGTGGAGGCTCAGATGTCAGCAGGAAGGAGAGGAGGGACAGTCGTCTGTAAATGTCAGAAGGGCAGAGCAGCTTCCTGGATTCGGTTGGGGGCAGGGCTGGAGAAGGGAGAGAGAGAATGGAGGGGGTGGGAGGGGGTCTCCTTTGTTCCTACTCTATCCCCATCAGAGCCCCCTGTAATTATTCCAGGAACCCCAGAGTGGCCAGGGTCACTTCCCTGTTTTATGGGTGAGGGAAAATTAATCCAGACTCCCCTCCTTGCGGTGGGACCATGGGCACCAGTGGGTTAATGGACTTGTCTTCCAGACTCATAGACACTGAGAGTTTCTGGCGGCTTGCGGCATCCTTGGAACAGGGCTCCGAAAGTGCCTGTCCCCAGGGCTCCTCCCACATGTGCATCTGCTCTGACCCTCCCACTCAGAAAGCCTGACCTCTCCCCAGGGTGAGTGCTCCCGGCTGGGTGTTCCCACCCACATCCCTCAGTGAGGAAGCTCATCACACTCATGGGGCAGGTGCAGAGAACATTCCCCCCGACTCTGGGGCATATCTCTGTGCCTGGGGCCTCCCTGGCAAGCACCCCTTAAATGCTGTGGACCAGCCCCAGAGAGAAGGGTGGGAAGAGGGGCTTGAGGGTGGACTGTCAGCTGAACCCATAGGCCTTGTCATGATGCAAGGAGTGACTCCTACTGCTCTGTCCATGTGTTGCAGGAAGGGGTACCCCTTCCAGGGCCTGACACTGGGCTCTTGTTTAACACTCGGAAATGAATTGTCCGAGGAGACACATGTGCTGACAAAGCAAGAGATTTTATTGGGAAAGGGCACCCGGGTAGAGAGCAGCAGGGTAAGGGAACCCAGGAGAATAGCTCTGTCACATGGCTTGCAGTCTCGGGTTTTATGGTGATGGAATTAGTTCCTAGGTTGTCTTTAGCCAATCATTCTGACTCAGAGTCCTTTCTGGGGGTGCACACCTTGTTCAGCCAAGATGGATGCCAGTGAGAAGGATTCTGGGAGGTGGTTGGACATGTGGTGTCTCCTTTTGACCTTTCCCAAACTCTTCTGATTGGTGGAGGCTTATTAGTTCCGTGTTCCTTACCAGGACCTCCTGCTGTAAAACAGCTCAAGCAAATGGTTACTATGGTGCCTCGCCAGGGTGGGCGATTTCAGTCAGTGTGCTTCCCCTAACATGTTCTTCCCCATGGCAGGGAGGTGGGTCAGCGTCACCCTAAACCCAGGTAAGAGGGACTCCTGCTGTGAGCCTTGCACCTTAGAGTGCTCTGGCCTGAACTTCCTATCCTGAGGGGCTTCTTCCGGGGACCCCCACCTTCTAAGAGGGCACCATGCCACTGATGGTCATGCTTAAGGCCTGAGGAAAGTCCAGGGGGCTGTGTTCAGGGAACGGGGTGCAAACAGAGCTAGGCCTTGCAGCTTGGGGTGTCTGTCCCCACATATGTGAGGCAAGGGCAGAGGGCAGAGTGAGGTGCAGGCCAGGGCCGGAGGCTGGGGCCAGCTCCTCCCAAGAATGCTATACTTGAACCTGGCCTTTCAGGTTCCCTGAAGGAGTATTTGTCAAGGTAGGAGCCTAAAACATGTTTTATTTAACAGTTAGCTTGATTTATAATGTAAATATCTAGACATATAGTACATGGGCTTCCATTTTTACCACTGCCTCAGACCCCACAAATGTTAGGAGTGGGCCTGGAGCTGGAGGCTGGGGTATTCCACTCAATTCTCTGCACTCTGAGATGGCATCTATCAGCACTGTGGGCCGAGGCCGCCACCTCCACCTCCAGGCCGAGGTGTGACCATGGGCATAGCTGTGAGCAGGCACCAGATTACAGAGTTCCCAAGCTGGTAGAGATTTGAGTTCAGTAATCAAGTCCCCATTGTACAGATGGCAAAACTGAGGCCTAGAGGGTGCCAAGGACTTGCCAATGATGCACACAAGGCTCGTGAGAATGCACACATGTGCATCCGGTGGGGGTGCACACACACGGTTGCAAGTATACACAAGGGCAGGCATTGGTGTATGGGTGGCTTGGTGGATATTTTTCTTCTCTTCATTTTTTCTGTACCAGGGAAGATCCATCATTTCCTTTTCCTGTAATGATGTTGACCTGATTAAAATTTTTATTGGATTTCACAAAATAATTTCATATACAACATTCCCTGGGGGCTTTGCTGGAGGAGGCAATGGCAGAGGATGGCAGAGAACGAGGGGCTGGAGGAGAGGGGGTGCTAATATGAGAAGAGAGAGCGACAAGTAGATTTAGAAAGAGGCTGAGTTGGAATATATTTCATGTGCCGCTGAAATGACCGGCGGGAGTCAGGCGGGGAGAAGGGAGATTAAAAGCTGTGCCTTTTCTGTGCTCGTGGGAAGCTGCAAGGGGGAACATTGATGTGGGCCAGCCATGGGAGGATGTCCAATGGCCTGAGACCTTGCGGCAGGCAGAAAGGAGGCTGCAGGGACAGAAGATGGATGCTCACACACCCTCTCCCCTAGCCTGCCTCCCCAGCCTGAGGCAGAGAGGAGAGGACCACACCACAGGCTGCAGGGACAGAAGATGGATGCTCACACACCCCCTCCCCTACCCCACCTCCCCAGCCCAAGGCTCTGGCCCTGGGAATGCTGGGTATGTCAGAGTCTGCAGGGACATTGGGATTCCAAGGCCAAAGTCAAGTGAGCTTCCAGATGGCAGGTGTGGGGCAGCCCCCTACTTGGTGTAGTGGGCACATGCTGGCCTGCAGGGTCCACCTTAGCCTGTCCTGGTCACCTACTGTCTGAGTGACCTCAGGGGAGTCTTAACCTCCTGAGACTCAGTTCTCTCACTTAGGAGGTGGAGGGGTGCTGGGGGAATTCAAGGAGAGAATGGATGCGAAAGTTCAGCCCAAGAGATTGCCCAGCCAAGGTAGCTGCTCCTCCTTACTGCTGCTGTCTATTTACTCTTTCGTTCATTCTACAAACTCTCATTCATGCTAATTACCCTCTGACAGGCACCGGGGATGGAGCGGTGAAAAGTGACTGACCTTTTGGGGTTTACATTCTAGAGGGGAGACTAGTCTAGTCTTAGCCACTCAGTTGTGTTTGACTCTTTGTGACCCCATGACTACAGCCCACCAGGCTCCTGTGTCCGTGGAATTCTCCAGGCAAGAATACTGGAGTGGGTTTCCATTTCCTTCTCCAAGAGGGGAGACTCACACCCAACAAAATAAGAAAGAAAAATAAATTGTATTTCCGATGATGATAGGTGCTATGGAAAAAATAATCAGGAACTTGGGGGTTCTGGGGAGGGGTTGTGGTTTAAATAAGTGGTCAAGGAAGGCCTTGTTGAGAAGGTGGCCCTTGGATAGAGAGGCAAAGGAGGTGGGGGAGAGAGTCGTGTGGGCCCTGAGCTAGGAGACTATCAGATCCAGAGAATAGTAAGTGCAAAGGCCCTGAGGTGGGAGCGTGTCTGGCAAGGGGAGGGGCATCAAAGGACCCAGCACAGTGGAGGCAGAGTGAGTTGAGGGGGAGAGAGGAAAATGTGAGGTCAGAGAGGGGATGGGGCCGAGTCAGTAAGCCCGTGTAGGTCACGTGGAGATGTGGGCTTTCTCTCTGGTGTGGCGGGAGCCGTGGTGAGTACGTCAGATGTGTGAGGGGGTGAGTGGGGGGCTTGTCATCTCTCTTCCTGGACCCAGTGGGTGGGATACCTGCTCCTCACACAAGAGAGAGATGAGCCAGAGTCACTGACTCTCCTCAGAAAATGCCCAGAAGGAAGTGCAGCCTATGACAAGGAAAGATGGGGATGGGGGAGGCCGAGGGAGCCCCAGCCCCTCTGCAGGCCCCTCTGCCTCAGGGCCGCCTCTCCCTGCCCTGCGCTCTAGCTTCACATTCCCAGCGCCCTTCGTATCCTGGACACCCAGACTGTCAGTTACAACGGTGGTTTTTGTTTGTACGATATCAACAAGAAGAGGAATGCCGTAGATTCGATATATGAGAATGAACATCTACACAAATGGCCAGAGTGCCAGGCAGATGCTGGGCAGATGCCGGGTCGGGAGCCCCACTGAGGGGAGAGCCTCACTGCAGCAGACGCAGCAGAAAGCACCCACGACAGAGAAGAGGACATAACCCACCTATGGGAGCCATGGCCAGCGCAGGGCAGAGGCCTGGAGACCTGGGGCCTCCTGAGAGGGACGAGGCCCGCTCCAGCTTAACTCAGCCTGCTTCCTCTGAGTGCTATGCTGGGGGCAGTGCCAGCCCTGGGGGAGGTGGTCGCAGTGTTTGGGCAGGGAGGAAGGAGGACTGAAGTCCAGCCTGTGTTCCACTCGTCAAGCCCAGCAGCTCCGTGTGGGGTTGTGTCCACCAGAGGAAGGAAGTCTCCTTTTAGGGCACAAATGCACTTTATGGGCCCACAGGGGCTGCCCCAAGGACCCTGCCTTGGCTCAACTGAGTCCCTGCCCCATGCAAGGTGGACGGCACCAGGGCTGGGCGGTGGGGGCAGAGGGGTGGTCAGGGTGCAGAGGTGGTGTGAGACGGGTCAGTAAAGAAGAAACC
This sequence comes from Bos mutus, assembly GCF_027580195.1. Classification (NCBI taxonomy): domain Eukaryota; kingdom Metazoa; phylum Chordata; class Mammalia; order Artiodactyla; family Bovidae; genus Bos; species Bos mutus. The sequence continues at coordinate 32,006,954 of NC_091637.1, read as the reverse complement.
TCTGCTCAGAATGTACTGACAGGTATCAGACCAGGAATGCCAGGGGAGCTCATCCAGTCTGTACATCCTCAAGAAGGCAGACGCCCGGAAGGGTGGGGAAGCCTGGGTACCAGCTAAGGGGCTCTCCTGGGTACTAGCTAAGGGGCTCTCTGGAGAGGTTCTCAGCAGGACCTAATGAGGGAATCAGATGATTATTTTAGTGCAAATCTCTGCCTCTTGGGTGGAGGCTGAATGGGAGGGGCCAAGAGGACTAATGAGGCATCCCAGACAGAGATGGGGTACCTGAGGGGTGCAGTATAGACCCACTGGGTGGAGCCAGGTCGAGCCAGGTCAGATCAGGTGAGGGTGCTGTAGGCCAGGGACGAGATGGGTAGCTCTCTGGAGCAGAGCAGATCTGAGGGGGAGGGGTCCACTCTTTCCTACCTGCCAACATTTCTGGAGCCAGGTTTAAACCGAGGCCTTCTCAGCCCCAAAGCCCTGGCTTCCTCTAACTACGGCTGCCTGCTGCCTTCTCACCCATCCCTTCCTTATCTCTGCCTGTCCCCCCACCTACTTGCCCAGGTCCCCAAATGGAAATCCCTGGAGAAGGGGTCAGCCGAAAGGGCTTTGCCAAGCAGAGTTATTTTTACTTGGTGCCCAGATATTTTAAAAAATAGGCAAAGCCCATGGGGTTGCCTGCCTTCTAAGGTCTCACTAAACCCAGGATGGGGGGCACAGACCAGGCTGGCTGGCCCAAATATTTGTTGCGTTGCCGGGTAACCACCAGTTGGCCCTGCAAGCTGGCATCTGTGGAACCGAGGACTTGGAAGGAAAGTCGCACAGCCTCTCAGGGCCTGGAATCAGAAACGTCAGTGAAGTCAGGAAGTGCCCCACATGTCTCCTGCGGGGAGCGCTTATCCTCAGGAAACTGCCCCCCAGGAGAAAGGAGGCGTGAGATGGGATTAGTGGCTTCCCAGGGAGACCCACTCCACATGAGGCAGTTCACAAATGAGCTCACACGGCTCTGCTGTGGGGCACAAACGGGGGAGGCCGGCTCACTGCCCCAGCCCCTCGGCCCTGGCTTCTCCCTGTCTTGCTCTGGGTCGCTGCCATGGGCATCTACAGGTGTATTAGTTGTTTCTATGGGGATCTGCCCAGCCTGTGTCCAGGGACCCTTGAGCCAGAGACAAGCACACACAGAAACAGAGGAGGCAACTCCCTCTACAGTGAAGTTGGAGGGGCTCTGGGAGGGCCCACCAACACCCACACTTCTGTCCTCTGGCCTGCCAGAAATTCCACCATCAGGTACGGGACTTCCCTAACTAAGAGATGGGAAGGACATTGGAGGTGGGCCAGAATATCTTAATGCAGGGCAGCAATCTCAACCGTAATAGCCCAGGCCCAGACGGCATCCAGCTCCAGCTTGCACGCCCTGAGGAATGGGAAGTTCACCACCTCAAGAAGCAGTTTGTCATCTTGAAGACAGCAGTGACTGAAAGTTCCTGAACCTGGGCCTAGCTCTTCCTCTGGGGAAAGGCAGAGGCTATGGGAGAGGTTACTTTGCCAACAAAGGTCTGTCTAGTCAAGGCTATGGTTTTTCCAGTGGTCATGTATGGATGTGAGAGTTGGACTGTGAAGAAAGCTGAGAGCTGAAAATTGATGCTTTTGAACTGTGGTGTTGGAGAAGACTCTTGAGAGTCCCTTGGACTGCAAGGAGATCCAACCAGTCCATCCTAAAGGAGATCAGTCCTGGATGTTCGTTGGAAGGACTGATGCTGAAGCTGAAACTCCAGTACTTTGGCCACCTCATGCGAAGAGTTGACTCATTGGAAAAGACCCTGATGCTGGGAGGGATTGAGGGCAGGAGGAGAAGGGGACGACAGAGGATGAGATGGCTGGATGGCATCACCGACTCCATGGACATGAGTTTGAGTGAACTCCGGGAGTTGGTGATGGACAGGGAGGCCTGGCGTGCTGCGATTCATGGGGTCGCGAAGAGTCAGACACGACTGAGTGACTGAACTGAACTGAACTGAGCTGATGGGAGAGAATGCTGTTCACATGTGAGGCTGTGATGATCCCACGTGGTCTTCCCTCCTGTCCTGGGAGCCCCTGAGACTTCCAAAGGTGGGCTTGATGTGCAAGCTCTGGAAAACAGTATGACAATGTAAAAAAACAAGGCATCCATCTATACATCCCAAGCCATAGCAAGTAGGTGTGTGGCAGGGAGCAGCAGCCAGCTGAGTCTGTATGCGCTCCAGTCCCAACACCCCAGCTGGGAGCGACATCAGTGGCCTTGCTTCTCTGAGCCTCTTTCCTCCTCTGTAGAATGGGCATGACACCAGTCCTGCAGGGGACTCTGGAACTGGGAGATGAGGTGGTTGTCTCCCTCTCAATGCCCTGGCTCTGACCCAGACATGCCCTGTTTCCTCTGCATCAAAACCCTCTCCTAGCTCTGTTCCCATCCTCCTTCTTCCTTCCTCTACTTGCTGATAAAATCCTCCACAAGTGGTTTGTGTGAGCCAGTTTCCTGAGGCCTGGCCAGCTGCCCTCCGCCCACCTTCGCTGCTCAGCTAAGGCCCCAGTCTCCACCCCTAAAGCCTCATCCTGACTCTCCTCCCCCGCCGCTTCCTCTTCACAGTGGTAGACACAGCTGATGCCATCTTCCTCCACACGTTCCTTCCATGCAGTTGTCCTGGGGCTGCAGCTGCCTGCTCCCCCGCCCACTCCCCCTCTTCTGCCTTGGTAGTGAGGACAAAGATCTGTCTTAGAAGGGTGCTTCTCAAGCCCTGTCTTCTAAAATCTTGTTTGTATGTCAAACAGGCACTTGAAAAGATGCCGAACATCACTAATTATTAGAGAAATGCAAATCAAAACTACAATGAGGTATATAACATCACACCGGTCAGAATGGAAATCATCAAAAAAACCCTACAAACAATAAATGCTGAAGAGGCTGTGGGGGGAAGGAAACCCTCTTGCACTCCTGGTGGGAATGTAAATTCATACAGCCACTGTGGAGAACAGTATGAAGATTCCTTAAAAAAAAAAAAAAATAGAAGTACCATATGACCCAGCAATCCCATTACTGGGCGTATACCCTGAGAAAACTATAATTCAAAATGACACATGTACCCCGATATTCTTTGCAGCACTGTTTACAATAACCAGGACATGGATACAACCTAAACATCCAATGACAGATGAATAGATAAAGAAGATGCGGTACAAATATACAATGGAATATTAGTCAGCCATATAAGGGAATGAAATTGGGTCATTTGGAGAGAGGAGGCTGGAACCAGAGCCTATTATACAGACTGAAGTTAAGTCAGAAAGAAAGAGACAGATATCATATATTAATCCATATATGTGGAATCTAGAAAGATGGTACAGATGAACCTATTTGCAGGGTAGGAACAGAGACACAGACATAGAGAATGGGCATGTGGACATGGGGGGAAAGGGTAGGTAGGGTGAACTGGGAGACTGGGATTGACACATGCTCTATGTAAAATAGACAGCTAGCGGGAAGCGGCGTGTAGCACAGGGAGCTCAGCCCGGTGCTCTGTGATGACCTAGAGGCGGGGATGGGGGAATGGAAGTTCCAAGAGAGAGGGGATGTAAGTATACATATAGCTGATTCACTTCACTGTATAGCAGAAATTAATACAACATTGTAAAGCAATTACGAAAAGTGGAGTGAAAGTCCTTTAATCGTATCTGACTCTTTGCGACCCCATGGACTGTAGCCCACCAGGCACCTGTGTCCATGGAATTCTCCAGGCCAGAATACTGGAGTGGGTAGTCGTTCCCTTCTCCAGGGGATCTTTCCAACCCAGGCATCGAACAAACCCAGGTGTCCCACAGTGCAGGCAGATTCTTTACCATCTGAGCCACCAGGGAAGCCCAATTATGCTCCAATAAAAAAAATAATATAATAAACAAATTAAAATCTGGTTTGTTCTTCCCTATGGCACCCCACTCCAGTACTCTTGCCTGGAAAATCCCATGGACGGAGGAGCCTGGTAGGCTGCAGTCCATGGGGTTGCTACAGTCGGACAGGACTGAGCAACTTCACTTTCACTGTTCACTTTCATGCGTTGGAGAAGGAAATGGCAACCCACTCCAGTGATCTTGCCTGGAGAATCCCAGGGACGGGGAAGCCTGGTGGGCTGCCGTTTATGGGGTCACACAGAGTCAGACATGACTGAAGCGACTTGGCAGCAGCAGTAGCAGCCTGCCTCTAGCAGCATGGGACACATGTGATTGTGTGCTCATTGTACAGAAAGAGGCAGGAACACAGTACAACCTAGAGAACCCAGGTCTTTGAGGTTTAAATCCCACTGCTGTTTGCTGGATGTACCACCTTGAGCAAGTTTTTAACTTCTCTGGATCTCAGGCTCCTTGGTCCTAAAACAAGGAGGAAGCTTATGGTGATAAACCATATCCTACTCATGGGTTGTTGAGGATTAAACGAGTAAAAGCGCTTAATCCAGGGCCTGGCTCCTCTTGAGGGCTTGGCAGTTGTTGGCCTTTCCCTGGGGCAGTGGCCCCATGAGGAAGAGGCTGAGCTCTGCCAGGCCCCAGGCAAAGCTGGCAGCATCCACCCCACCACAATGGCCCGGGCAGCACAATGTGTAGGTAGGGCTGAGAGCTGCAGGTCTGAGCTCCAGCCTCCCACCCTGGACTGGGCAGCCCTGCGACCCAAGTGAGCAGGCAAAGTGCTGAGCTGGTCTGAGGTGGAGGGCAGACTCAGCAGTTCTGGCCTCAGGATGGGAAGAACGGCCTGCAGTTGATGAGGGACTGCCTTAAAATGGAGGTTTCTTGTGTCTGTAACTACTCCCTACCTCAAAGCCTCCTTAGCTTTAAAGGGCCAAGGCTCCATTAGCATTTGTGGAAAGGAAGTCCAGGGTCATCCCGCCCACTTTCTATCAGAGCTAAATAGTGACGCCTCCCTGTTCCTTATCCAGATGGCTGCTGCAGTCCCTTTTGCCCTACAAAGTGCACGTCTTTGTTTTTCAGAAGCCAGGTGACTCAGGGCTCTGCAGTCACTGGGTGTCATGGCTTCCCCACCAAGTACCCAGAAACCAGTAGTCAGTTCAGTTCAGTCGCTCAGTCGTGTCCGACTCTTTGAGACCCCATGAATTGCAGCACACCAGGCCTCCCTGTCCATCACCAACTTCCGGAGTCCACCCAAACTCATGTCCATCGGGTCGGTGATGCCATCCAGCCATCTCATCCTCTGTTGTCCCATTCTCCTCCTGCCTCCAATCCCTCCCAGCATCAGAGCCTTTTCCAATGAGTCAACTCTTAGCGTGAAGTGGCCAAAATATTGGAGTTTCAGCTTTAGCATCATTCCTTCCAAAGAACACCTAGGACTGATCTCCTTTAGAATGGACTGGTTGGATCTCCTTGCAGTCCAAGGGACTCTCAAGAGTCTTCTCCAACACCACAGTTCAAATCCTGCCCAAGTTCTTCCTAAGCTCATAGAGGTGAGGAAACTTACATCCATAGTCTCAGCGAGTCTTCACAAACCTCCCACTCCCCAGTTTCCAGCTCCTTGTATGTCAGGTTGGCAAAAACAGACTTATCCATAGAAAGTGCTAGTTGCCTGGTTGGAATCATATCTAGTACCCCACGTATCTTCTGGAAATGGCCTCTGATTTTCCCTGGAGGAACATCCCCCTTCCCACTCTCTATCCTTAGAGTAAGGCTGACCCTTCCCCAGCCCCAGTTGCCCACATGACCTTTGTGTGGCCAATGAGAGGGCCACATGCTTCTGATCACTGAGACTGGTTCAGCCTTGGGCACAGGACTTAAGTTAAACCAATGAGGCTGCATTCTAGACTTTAATTGAAACTGATAGGAAGAAACTCCGATTCTCTGGAACTTAGAGCTGGGAGGGTATCTATCACACTGGAGCTTCCAGGAGCTTTGAAAGCAAAATGGCCAGTTTAAGCCAACACCAAGGAGAGAGAAACAATTTTCTCATGATAGTATTTGAGCTTCTGGCTCCAGCTATGCCTGAAGTCCATACCCCTGAATTTCTCGGTTACATTAGCCAATAAACTCCTTCTCTATTTTTTTTTCTCTTTTGCTAACCAGTTGGAATTGAGTTAATGTTATTGTTGTTTAGTCGCTAAGTAATGTTCGAGTCTTTTGCAACCCCATGGACTACAGCCTGTCAGGCTCCTCTGTCCGTGGGATTTCCCAAGCAAGAACACTGGAATGGATTGCCATTTCCTACTCCCGGGGATCTTCCTGACCCCCGGAAGGAACTCGTGTCTCCTGCATTGCCAGGTGGATTCTCAACCGCTAAGCTACCAGGAAAGCTGAGTTAATGTTATTTGTACCCAAAAGAGTCTTGGCTAATTCAAGAATAAAAATGTTGAAAGGAGAGGGACAGAGCCCTGTGGCACAGCTGTAGTGACATCCATCTGGGCTGACAGCAATCCTTGAGTCAGTAATCCAGGAGCTGTCAGGGTCGACTGTTTGATCAGCCAGTTGTAGACCATGCCCTGTATTCCAGCCTCAGGGTACCATCTTGGCCTCACCAACATCAGGTGCAGAGCTTTGTAGGCACCTATAGGCACCCTGTGCCCTAGTGCCCTGTTAGGAAGAAAGATTTGGTTACCTTGCCATGACTTATTCTTTGTGAACGACCTAGAGCTGTTTCAGGGTCCCTAAATATCCTTTGTGAAGATTTCTTGGAGGGTTGGGCTGGAAGCAGTATCAGGCTTACAGACAACACTCAGCAGCTGCAGAGGGGCTCTCTCTGGAGACCCAAGCCAGCCTGGGAGGCCCATCCTCCAGCCCTGGAAAAGTGGGCAGAGGCAACAGGATCTGACAGCCCAGACTCGGAGGAAAGGGAAGCAGAAGGGGGAGCGGGCAGGAGAAGAAAGGGCTACTTCAAAGCTCATAAAATCACAGTGAGTTGGACTGCCCAAGACGAGCGCTGGCTGCTTCCTAAATTATGCAGATATGTGCAAATTTTATGCAAATTAGCCACACAAAGGTGGCAGGGGCACTTGCTGACAGCCTGGCTCTGGAGCCTTCTCAGTCAGTCAGCCTCAGTCTCGTTCAGGGAGCTGAGCAGAGGAGCTGTCACCCGCCAGGCAGCAAGAAGGGAGGGGACAGGATCTGCCTTATCCCAGCTTCCTGCCAACTTCCCCTCTGAGGGACCCCCACCCAGGGTCGGCCCTCTACCCTACCCTCTGCATCTGGCTTCTGGCCTGGACTGTTGGCTCAGAGATAACCATGATGGCTGGGCCTTTCTGGTCACCTGGTCCAGCCACTCCCTTCCCATTACACTGATGAGGAAACAGAGGTCCAGACTAGGAAAGAGACCTTCCCTGTCCCTCAAGAAGCTATTGATTGACTCAGTAGTCTGATCCACGCACCCACCACCTCCCAGAAGAGTCGGTTGGGCATGGTCAAGGTAGGCAGCCATCTATTTACTTCCTACCCCACCTCAGACTTCAAATATTTTTCTTAACTGTCACAGTACTAAGATTCTACTGTTTGTGCTCTAGGTCTTTGGGATGCGGTCAGTCATCACAGAACTTGGGGCTAGAAGCTGGCAAAGTCTGGTCCCCACAGTGGGGATGCTGGACTTCAAGCACCAGATGATCCAACTGCTTGTAAATCTGTGCTGGGCCCCCTTATTCTCTGAGAGGTAGAAACTCCTTGGAGATTATTCCAGACCTGGGTTTCCTAGCCCCACCCTGGCAGCCGCCTGGACTGCCTGCACCTTCATCTTTTCCTATTCTTCCTATCTTCTAATCACATTGAGAAAATAATCACAAAAATGACTTATCTTTGTTGAGCAGTTGCTTTGTGTCAGGCGTCGTTATAAGAAATTGGGATCCTCGCAACAACTCTCTGGGTTAGAATTTATTATTATTCCCATTTCAGAGATTAGGGTACTATGGTGCAGGAAGGCAAAGTCAGTTGTTCATGGATGTACATCCAATAAATGATGAGGTAAGAGGGTTACCCAGGTGTGTCTGGCTCTAGGATGCACACTTAGGAGACCTGGGTGTCCTAAGGGGCCCGATCCCCCTTCAATGCTGTCTCCCTTCTCCTCCAGGAAGTCTGCCCTGCTTGTGTGATGCTAAAGCCATCTGCCAATGTCAGGGCCTCATTCATTGATGGATCCAGGCCTTGGGCTGCTTCCAGAAGCCCGGAAGCCCCAGAGTCCAAACTCTGTGGCTCTGCCTGCAATGTATCTACCAGAGCTGGTAAGAGCTCTCTGAGGGGGGACGGCAGGGCTCCCCTCTTCTGTTCCCACCAGGGCACATCCCTCTGTGGTCAGGCACAGAGTTGGGCACCGCCCCAGCCTGAAGAGCTTTTCCAGCACTCAACACACGGATACCCAGTTCTTCATGTTGGACCCTCCCTCCCTGCCCAGAACCACTGGAGGAAAAAAAAAGAGACAGAGAAATTTATCCTTGTATTCTCTTGTCTCCTCACCTCCTGCTCCCAAGGCATGAGCCAGCTCTCCAGTTCTTTGTCCCCTGGACCCCAGAGATTCTCAAAGACCATCCCTACTTAAGCCTCCCAGAATGCTTTGCTTTCTCCGGGATGGAGAGTGGAGTCCAGCTGGAGGTGCCAGGAAGGCCCTTAGGGATGCTCAGGTCCAGCTCAGGGTAAGACAGATGGGGACGCTGAGTCACAATAGAGATGGGGTCCCAACTGGGATTCCCAGACTCCTTCCTGTGCCCCAGGTGCTCTGTAGAGACTATGTCTTAATCCACAAAGTTCGAACCTCTTTGGGAACAGCAGATGCTTCTGAGAATCTGAAGAAAGCTCTAAATCCTGCCCTAACACAGAGATAGGAAGGGACAAGTAAGGAAGGCCCTAGCTTTTCATCCCCAGCCAACAAATCTCCAGCCATGCTGCTTGCCCTTTGACCCCAAACCTAGCCTCGGACCCACAGCCTGAGCAAACCTGAGCTCTGCCTGACTCCCCAGGTGCCTGTGCAGATTCTAGGGCCTGCTTCTCAGCCACGTGATGCCACAATGGAATGAGCTCAGGCAGCTTGTGCGAGCCCTCTGGTGACCCTGCTCTTCCCAGGAGAGGCCCTAGTCCATCTGTCACCACTGACCACTTACCTGCAAGGCCCAGGTGGCCGGAGACCTGTGGGGCTCCAGACCTGGCATCATCTGGTCGGGAGCCCAAAGGCCAAAGGGAGGCAGCCAGGGAAGATGGATGGACTTGTGCTGCGCAGTCAGGGAAAGTGGCTGTGTGGCCTGGGGCAAGCCACCTCACCTGAGCTGCAGTATCTGTGTCTATAAATGAAATCCCCGCTACCACACAGGACTGAACTAAAATAGACCCTGATGCTGGGAAAGATTGAGGGAAGGAGGAGGAGTGGGTGACAGAGGATGAGATGGCTGGATGGCATCACTGACTCAATGAGCATGAAGTGTGAGCAAACTCCGGGAGATAGTGAAGGACAGGGAAGCCTGGTGTGCTGCAGTCCACGGGGTCGCAAAGTGTCAGACACAACTTACTGACTGAACAGCAACAAGCATCCAAATTTCCTAGCACAGAGCCTCGCATACAGCAAACATTCAGAGAAAGTAAACTCCCAGCTCCGTACCCTGGCTCGTGACCTTGAATGGTGGTCTCATCAAGTCCTGGTCAAGCCCAAGCTCCCTTCTGAGAATTTTGCTTTGCAGCCATCAGTGACCTCTCCACTCCAGCCTCCTCCCACAGCATATTCGTGTTTCCCCTTCTGGGACTGTCTTGGGTGAGAACCAGAGAGGATGGGTATTCTGTAACGGGCAGCATTCTTAACCCCACCACTGCCGTCTCACTGCCTGAAATGCCGTCCTACAGGCCTCTGTTCTTGGGCTCAGCATTCAGCTTCTCCCAGCAGAGGGAGCATGCCTTCGGCCCTTCCTACTCAGGGACCATTATGGATCAGACATTTTCCTTTGGCTGAGTGCGCCCCATGTACCTCGGGACTGGGAGAAGGTCTCAACCAGGCCATGAGAGCAGGATCATCAAGGATATTACCAGCATCCCTCTTTGTAATAGTGAAAAATCAGAAACAACCCAAATGCCCATATATAGGGGAGTTGCTAGGCCAGCTAAGACCCATCCTTTGTAAGAAATACCTGGAAGCAGTTGAGATCTCCCAAGCTTATGGGGGAAAAAGTAAATTCCAGGATAAGATGTATCTAGTAGGATCCTGGTTATGTTGTAAAACAGCCTCTCATCTGTGCACATGTAGGTATTTTGTGTGTAAGTATAATATGTAAGAGAAGGCCTGCAAGCTACATGTCAAACTGTTACCAATGGTGAACAGTAGAGGATGCTCTGTAGGAAAGAAGCCTCCTGTGTGATATGCTTGTGCACTGTGAGTTTTTGTGGTGAAAATGTATTCATGTATTCCTATCACTAGAATACATGTTTAAATATTTTTAAGATCGTAAGAGCATCTGGGGTGGCTCAGATGGTAAAGAATCTGCCTGTAATGTAGGAGAGTTGGGTTTGACCCTTGGGTCAGGAAGATTCCCTGGAGGAGGGCATGGCAACCCACTCCAGTATTCTTGCCTGGAGAATTCCATGGACAGGGGAACCTGGCGGGCTGCAGCCCATGGGGTCACAAAGAGTCGGGAATGACTGAGTGACTAACCCTTTCAGCTTCCCTGGTGGCTCAGAAAGTAAAGAATCTGCCTGCAATGTGGGAGACCCAGGTTCGAACCCTAGGTCAGGAAGGTCCCCTGGAGAAGGGAATGGCTACCCCTCCAGTATTCTTACCTAAAAAATTCCATAGACAGAGGAGCCCGGTGGGCTATAGTCCATGGGGTCAAAAAAAGTGGGACATGACTGAGCGACTAACACAAGACTATAAAATTAAAACACACACACACACACACATATTTCAAAAGGCTGGGCAGGGTAAGGAGGCCCTGCCTTAGCTTCCCTGGCACCAGACGGGCCCCTACCTGGCTCCACTCTGACACCCCAGCAGTCCTGCTCCCCTCACCCACTCATCACAGCCAAGCTCATTAGCTCTCTCTGCTAATCCTGGTTTTGACCTCAGAGTCTGAGAAACATCAGCTGTCTTTTCACAACTTCCCATCAGCCCTGCTCTGTGGCCATCCCTCACCGCTGATCCGACTCAGATCCCACCAGCTTTACATTTTCCAGCCACGCAGGGAAGAAGTCATGAACCCGGGACAAGCTGTGGTGAGGCCCAAGAGTTGTGGTCTCTTTAGAGCCCATGGAAACATCCTCTTCGCAGAATAATGGAGCCTTGAGTCTGTCATACTTTGAGAAGGAAAGAGCCCGAGCTTGAGCTTTGTCCTGTGCCTGGGGACACTGGGAGAGATAAAGGAGGAAGAGAAGACCTAGCTCTGCACTTAGGGAGCCCCTGTCTGGGGAGCCCTACAGGCTCCCCTTGAGCACCAAGCAGCAATGAAGCTCAATAACTGACCAGTCTTCTCGCCTTTCAGATAGGGTAACTGAGGCTCAGGGAGGGAAAATTTCTTGCCCAGCACAAGCCCCAGAGTAAGTCTCTGCACAGAGGCTCATCCCTGAGGCTTGGCCTTTGTGTGTCCTTCCCTACCAGCTTTCAGTGGCAGGGAAGTTGAGAGCCCCCAGCAAGAAGCTGACACGGCAGAAGCAGCGAGACCCACAAGACCAGGGGCACGACAGGAGCACATGCAGCTGGGCCGTGGCCCAGGGAAAATATTGACTTTCTGGCTAATAAAGCCCAATTCCATGAAAGCTACAACTCCAGACTGAGAAAATCCATCAGTGTTTCATAAATATTTGAAAGTGTCCGATTGATTATCATCCTGGGATGGTCGCATCCTCGGGTCTGAGGCTGGTCAGGGATGGGAGGCCCAGCTGTTGGCATTGCATGAAAGCCCCCCGGATCTCTTAGTCATCCATTCAGAAGATGCTTGTGTTTGTATTTGCTTCTGAAAGTAAGTGAAACCCTGAAAGGACACACGGGAAACTGAAAGCCAGGCCTGCAGAGCAGCAGGCGGGAGGGAAGGTTTTTACCCCATGTTATAACTTTTACTTTTTTATTTTTGAAACATATGAATGCTTTTTTTTCCAAAATAATAAATTAAAATGTTAAACTGCTCCTGGGGCCATTATTTCCCTAGTCCTGAATAGATGCAGTAAAGAAGATGAAAGTGTAATTGTGCTGCTGCTGCTGCTAAGTTGCTTCAGTCGTGTCCGACTCTGTGCGACCCCATAGACGGCAGCCCACCAGGCTCCCCCGTCCCTGGGATTCTCCAGGCAAGAACACTGGAGTGGGTTGCCATTTCCTTCTCCAATGCATGAAAGTGAAAAGTGAAAGTGAAGTCGCTCAGTCGTGTCCGACCCTCAGCGACCCCATGGACTCCAGCCTTCCCGGCTCCTCCATCCATGGGATTTTCCAGGCAAGAGTACTGGAGTGGGGTGCCATTGCCTTCTCCGAATTGTGCAGTTGTGTCCAACTCTTTGGGACCCCATGGACTGAAGCCCTCTGGGTTCCTCTGTCCTTGGAATTCTCCAGGCAAGAATACGAGAGTGTGTAGTCATTCCCTGCTCCAGGGTATCTTCCCGACCTAGGGATGGAACTTGGACCTCCTGCATTGCCCACAGATTCTTTACCATCTGAGCCACCAGGGAAGCCCGGTAGAGAAGATCGGAAGGTACAATCATGGACCTCCCTAGGGGCAGTTGGCTGTGGGCAGGGGGAGAACCAGCTGCCACATGGGCTTCTCCGTCAGCTCTAGGCTTGCGATCGTGCAGCTTCTGTCACCCTGTGGGCCAGCCAGCTCCAGAAGGCACAGAGCTCAGGTGAGCCTGAATGTTTAGGGAGGCGCTGTCTGTACTGCAGACGCAAGCAACACAGGGTGGTACAAGCGCACTTGTGACCCAAGCGTCCTGGGGCCATGCTCTCTGGACTTCCTGCCCCCAACTCATGCCGCTGAGCTGGTCTTCAGTGGCCAAGGGTTGCTGTCTCAATCATGCAATAAAGCATGGGAGCTGAACAGGCCCTCAGGGGCCATCCAGTCCTCTAGCATCCACTCCTACTGATTTTACGGATGCACAAACTGAGGCCGGAGAGGAGGGTGTTGTCCAGTGTCACAGGGCACACAGTGACAGGGCTGGACCTCAAACCTAGACAAGTTATGGCCTGTAAGCCAAACTTCATTCAACAATGTATGGCAAAATCTCCTTTACCCTTGTATCCTTGGCTATGCAGGGGGTGGTCACTTGGCTATAGCCTCTCCTTCCCAGAGTTCTGCCCACAGTCAAGGAGGCTGGAGACAGACCTTGTCCAGTGTCCCTTGAGTCCAACTAGGTGTTCCTGAAGCACAGAGTTCCCTCGGCAGCCTCAGGCCAGCTGCCTCTCCCCAGCAGATCCTAGACCCTCAGGCCTCTGCCCCAGCAGAGCCCACCAGCCTGACAAAAATGAGGAGAGTTCCCGCCTCTTCCAGGGCAGTTCTCAGTCAGTCCGAGGCCCCAAAGAAGCCCCCAGGGGTACAGTGAGTACAATTCCTGCTGTAGGAGCACAAAGACCGAGGGCCCGGCAGTGGGGTGGAGGAGAATTTGCTGCTGAGGAAGGCTGAGCCAGGCCTCAGGACGCTGCCACTCACCACTTCAGCTGGGGTCCCCTCCCTTTCCTCACACTGATGCACCTGGACATACACACGCGTGTGCACACAGGCGTGCAAGCATGTTTTACAAGTACACACAGGGACAAGCAAAATATGTGCACCTGAGTGTATTTGTCCCCCCACCACACATGCGCACACACACATGTGCACACATACATGGACAAGCAGAGAGGGACAGCAGAACTTGGAGTCACAGGGGACTGGGGTTGGGCCCAGGGTGGTCTGAGGCTAAACGGCCAGACAGACCTCCATCAACCCCTCACAGGGAGGCCAGAGACCAGGCAGGGTTGGGGGCTCTGGCAAACCAGGGTCTCCCACCTCCGAACTTGGGTTCCCTGCCCTGCCCCCCAGGTTTCTCAGGAAGAGGGGGACAGGGGAACGGAGGGGCCTGGTGACATTGCCTCCAGCACAGTCATATGCTCACACTCCCTTACACTCCATGGTGTGAGCGTGTGGGTGTGAGCCGGAGTCAGAGGGCCTCCTTAGGACATCGTTCTGTACGACTTAGTTCCTGCAGCCTGGGCCTGCCTGGCAGAGATAGAGACCCCCTTGCTGCCCGGCCCAGCCCCGACCTGCCTTCTGTCTTTTCTGTCCTCCTCGCCCACCCCAGCCAACCACCTTCTCCCTCTCTACCCTCCTGCTCTCACCTGTCACCTCTCTCATCTCTGGGCTGAGCTCCATGGATTCTCCCGGGTTCCTACACTCCCTCTCCCAACAAATTTCCCAGCTCACAGACACTTGGTTGGAGCAGATCCTAAGGGAGGTAGAGGGTAAGGTGGGGCTGCCTCTGATGCAGCTGGGCTGAGACTCCTTCTTGTTTAATTCTCTCCACAAATTGTGGTTGGAACTTTTATCCTTGTTATTAGTGATGGGGGGAGGGGCAGTCTGTCAGAGTCTGAGCTGAGAGTCACACGTGTGCGCACACACCTTCTCTCCTCACTTTCTCTCCATGGACCATTTGGCTTCCCAGTGGCCTTGAGTGTTATTTCTATGCACCCCAGACACAAGTCCCAGATCCATGCTTCTTGCAGACTCCGCATTTTGGGAAATGAACTCCATCCACCAGCTCCCTTTGACTCCTTCTCCCTTCCCCTGGAAATCTACATGCTATCTGCCTTTGGGATCCCCTTAACCCCTTCTTCCCTATCTGTCCTTAATGCCACAGCCCCTTCTCAAGCCACCGTCATCCCTTACTAGGAAGTCTTCAACCACCCCTCCAACTTACTCCTCCACCCTAGCCAAGCAGGGAGATATTTCAAGATTGCAAGATCATTTCCTCTTTCCTTAGAATCTTATAACTCTTTCCAGCTCCCTAAGGTGCCCTGCGGCACCTGTGCCCAGGCCAGTTCATATTACACCCCCCCAGCTCCCTGCTCACCAGCCACACTGGCTTCCTGCCCCAGGGCCTTTGCCCATGCTGTTCCCTCCACCTAGAATGCTCTCCTCCCCACTCAGCACTCAGAAAACTCTCACTTCTGGGCCTCAATTCAAACAGGCCTTTCCTTTTCCCTAAAATAAACCCTTCCTGAACCCACAATCTGAAGCAAGTCTCTCTTCTCCACTCCCATTGCACACTGTGCTTATCCTTTAGAGCGGTTAGCCCAGCCTGTTACTCTGCACTTATCCATGCATCAAGTTGTCTAATATCTGTCCCATACACTGTGTCTGTATTTTCTCACCACTAGAGCACCATCCATGCCTGGCACAAGTATATGCTCAAGAAACATGTGTTGGATGAGTAAATGGTGAGCAGGTGGTTAGAACCTCCTTAGCCAGGGAAGCAGGAGAGTGGGCACCCTCAAACGAAGGGAGTCAGGCAGAGGAGGAGCCTGGGTCTGACGAACAAAGGACCTGGCCTAACCTGGATTAGAGTGGGGGGAGCAGTGATAAGAGCCCCTTCAAGTCGTCCTGAAGGGAATGGGGAAGGCTGGCCTGCGGGTCCTTGGGCCTGGGTAGAGGTGTGTGCACGTGTGGAAAGAGGGCTATATGTGGTAGTTGTTGCACGGGAAGAGGGGGAGTGGGCCTCGTTGCTGCAGATTTGTATTCCTGCTGACTTTTATTTCAAGCCTTGTTTATTTCTCCTTAAAACGTGGCTGCTATGCCAAGAGTCGTACTCGAATTAGCTGCGAGTGTGTAATTTTGCAGCTATTACCCGGGTGTTTCTGTGACTTGGGTAATAACGAGGGAAATATAAACAAACAGCAGCAAACACAGTTTAGCAAGGAAGCCTCTGAGCTCCATGTTTCAGTTTCGAGGTGGAACCAGTCTTATCCCTTCCCTGGCCCACTTCCAAATACCCTCTGAGCATGTCAGGCTCAGGGACCAGGGAGTGGGAAGCCTGAGGGTCCCAGAATCCACTTTCCCTTGCCCCACCCCACACCCCAGGTAAACAGATCCATCCCCAGAGGCACAGTGCCCCCCCAGTAACCAGGGCCCCCTCTTATTCCCCCTGCACAAAAGCAAACAAAGGCCCGGCCTAATTATGTGATATTTCCCTTCTCTGGTGGCTAATGGCACCAGAGCCTGTGTGACATTTCGCTCTCTTTCCTCTATTATTCTTGCTTATTATCTGGCTGCTGCCTGCCGGAGGCTCTGGGCTGCGGCTGGCACTCATGCCTACCCCCACCCATCCCTCCTTCTCTTGGGTTCTGTCCCTTTTCCCCTCCCTCACAGCCCTCATCCATCTCCCGAGAAGGACGAAGCTTGTCCCTGATCCTCGAGGCTTCCTCTGAGGGAACTGGGACCCAGCAGAGGTCTGGGCTGGGCTGGGAATTGCTCCAGGCTCCTTGAGGTGGACGGGCCCTCAGGACACCTGTGTCTTCCCTCAGCTCAGCTGTTGCCTCGGAGGCCTCCCCTGTGTCCCAGCCGCCTCTGTGGTACCAAGTTCCCCTCTGTATCACAAAGGTGGGTCTTAATCCCCTAAGGATCTTCCTGCTCTCCTATCTGAAGGTAAATACCTAAGGGGGTGAGGGGTCAGTGGTGAGTGACCGAGTGATGGAGGGATATGCAGGGGTGTGAGTTTGCTGGAGGAGGGGGTGGGCTTGGGTTGGGGCAGAAGAGGAGAAGCTGGAGAATCCTCAATTTCAACAAACAGTTGGGCCTCAATTTCAACAAACTCAGTCACTGAAAACACCAACTTTTGGTGTGTATTTTTTCCCCCCAAGTAATCTTCACTTAAAAGAAAAATACAAGAAAGAAAACAAAAATATAAAACTCCTCCCTGTCTCCCTTAGAGGCAACCCTTATGAACAGTTTGCTGTGTATCACTGCTGATTTTCCCCCCAGGTGAATCTACTCTATGTATTTTACACACAGACTAAAAAAAAAAAAAAAAATGGGGTCGTGGCATAAATATTGACCAGTCACTTGCCTTTTTCCCTCACCAATATATCATGGACATCATCCAGGTCAGTATGTATGGATCGACCTCATTTCTTAATGGCCACAGGGTGTCCCATTGTAAGGCCGAACCACCATTTATACTTCCAGCCTCGCATCAATGGGCATCTGGGTGGCCTCCAGTTTGGAGCTGTATCTGTTCTTTAGTACTGTAAATAATGGCCTCCTGACAACCCCAAAGCTGAGCTGTGCTCATGAGTCTGAGTCAGCTGGGCAGCCCTGGTCTGGGCCAGGCTAGGCTGATTCCCAAGAGTTCACTCGGGCATCTGCAGTCAGCTGGAGGGGGCTGGCTGCTCCAGGATGGCCTCGTCTGAGATGATTTTCTTCTCTTCCATGTGGTCTCTCATCCTGCAGGAAACTAGGCTAGACTTGTCCTCATGTTGGTAGCAGACGTCCAAGAGAACAAGTGGGAGCACACAAGGGCTCCTGAGGCCAGGACTTGCAACTGGCACATGGTCACTTCCTCCACATTCCATTGGCCAAATCTAGTCAGAGGCCAGTCCGGATTCAAGGGGTTGAGAAATCAATTCCATCTCTTGCTGGAAAGAGCTGCAAAGTGACTTTGGAAAAGGATACAGGGAAGTATGGGGCATTGGGGCCATTTTTGTAATTGGTCTACCAAAGAGGCTTTACAAGCAATTCTGTGATGACGCCTTTGTACCTCCTTCTCTCTGCTCCATCGGGCTGGTATTTTCTGCAAATGCCAAATGGTGGTAGGGGTCTCACATTTTTCAGGGAGGGCATTAGTAACTGCAAAGTTGCCCTCCAAAAGGTTTTACCAATGTCTACTCCCACCAACTTTCAAGGCAGATAAATTGGAAGAGAGATGGAGAACATTTACAGACCCTTCACTACAAGGTCTGTTACTGACACTTGTCCACCTCTGAATTTCAGGGCAAAATAAATAATAATGATTATTGTAGAAGACTTCTGAGTCTTCTAAGACTTCTTTAGACTAAGAAGTCTTCTAAGACTTCTATAACAGGGCCTGACCAGGTGGTAATCCCACTCCCCTGCCTCTAGCCCCAGCAGCCTGGCCTTTCCCAATCTCAAGCCTTATATTAAGGTCTTACTGAGAGTAATTTTTATGTATAGTACAAGTAAGGGGTCCAACTTCATTCTTTTGTGTATGGATATTTCAGTTGTCCCAGCATCATTTCTTGAAAAGACTATTATTTCCCCCATTGAGTTGTCTTGGTTCCTTTGTTGAAAATCTACTGACTATAAGTGCGAGGCTTTGTTTTTGAGCTCTCATTTCTATTCCATTAATCTATACGTCTGTTCTTATGCCAGCACCCCAATGTATTGATTACTCTAGCTTTATAGTGAATTTTGAAATTGGGATATATGAGTCTGCCAACTTTGCTCTTTATCAAGATTATTTTAGCTATTCTAGGTCCCTTGCATTTTGAAAATAGACGTATTTTAACAGACAAATTTTAGAGCAATTTTAGATTCACAGCAAAATAGAAATTTCCCATATAACTCCTGCGCTCACATGTGCACAGCCTCCCCCCGTGATCAACATCTCACATCAGAAAAGTACATTTGCTACAACTGAGGAACCTACACTGATGCATCAGCATCAATCAGAGTCCACAGTTTACATTAGGGTTTACTCTTGCTGTTTTACATTCTATAGGTTTAGATAAATGTATAATGACCTGTATCCACCATTACAGCATCGTACAGAGAGGTTCACTACTCCGAAATCCTTTGTGCTTCACCTACTCATCCCTTCCTCCCTCCAACCGCTAAAATGCATTGATATTTGTTGCTGTCTCCATGTGTTTATTCTTTCGGCATGACTCTTGACAACCCCATGGACTGGAGCCTGCCAGGCTCCTCTGTTCATGGGGATTCTCCAGGCAAGAAAAGCGGAGTGGGTTGCCATGTCCCCCTCCAGGGGATCTTCCCAACCCAGGGATCGAACCCAGGTCTCCCACATTGCAGGCGGATTCTTTACTGTCTGAGCCACCAGGGAAGCCCTGTTGTCGCCATATTTTTGCCTTTTCCTAACTGCCGTGTTAGGACTGACTCATGGGAAAAGTCCCTGATGCTGGGAAAGATTGAGGGCAGAAGGAGAAGAGGGCGTCAGAGGATGAGATGGCTGGATGGCATCACTGATGCAATGGACATGAACTTGGGCAAATTTCAGGAGATGGTGAGGGACAGGGAGGCCTGGCGTGCTGCAGTCCATGAAGTAACAGAGTCGGACGTGACTGGGCAACTGAACAATTGTCATATAGTTGGAGTTATACAGTATGTAGCTTTTTTAGATTGGCTTCTTTTACCTAGTAATATTCATTTTAATTTCCTCCATGTCTTTTCATAGCTTGATAGCTCATTTCTTTTTAGCCTTGAATAATATTCCATTATCTGAATGTACCATGGTTTGTTTATCCATTTACCTACTGACTAACATCTTGGTTGATTACAACTTTTGGCAATTATGAATAAAGCTGATATAAACCATACATGATATAAACCATATAAACACATGGAAAGTTTCCATGTGGATATAAATTTTCAACTCCTCAGGGTAAATACCAAGGAACATAGTTTCTGGGTCATATGGTAAGACTATGCTTAGTTTTGTAAGAAACTGCCAAATTGTCTTCCAAAGTGGCTGTACTATTTTGTATTCCCACCAGCAGTCCTTTGCATTTTCATGTAAATTTTAGGATCAGTTGGTCCAATTTCTGCAGGAAAAAAAAAAGCTAACTGAGATTTTGATATGGATTTATTGAATCTATACATCAATTTAAGGAGTATTGCAACCTTAATAATATTCAGGCTCCCAATCCATGAACATTGGATGTCTTCCTATTACTTCCATCTTTAATTTCTTTCAGAAATACTTTGTAGTTTTGAGGGTACAAATCTCATACCTCCTTGGTTAAGTTTATTCCTAAAGTGTATTATTCTTTTTGATGCTATTGTAAATGAAACTGCTTTCCTAATTTCATTTTTCACTGCTATGTATAGGACTACAATTGGTTTTTGTATATTGATCTTATACCCTGTTCTCTTCATTGTTTAGTCTAACATTTCCCAAATATAACCCACCAGGGGAACTCCTGTTTCAAGTAACATTGATCAGAGTCTCCCAGGACTAATATTCCTCAGGACGCTTTTGGGAACATAAACCCAGGCCTTCGTAATTACTTTGTATTTTCCCCAGTGACCCACGCGGCTCAATATATGTTTTCAGGCCTTTGCTCAAGCTGCACCCTCTACATGCAGCGTCCTCACCACTAGTCTGCTTGGAAAACTCCCGCGTCTACCTCCGAAGCCCACTCGATCTCTCCTGCTCCTTCCTACACGCCCACCTCTCCTCCGCACCTTTGTACCCCCAGAGACCACCAAAAAATTCATACTGGTTTCTCCTTGCCTGTCTACACATCTTTCTCCCTCTGGGGCTCTTAGTGCTTTAAGCCCGAGGCTCAGAGCCGGCAGTAGGGTGTTCATGACCTGCAAAGGTTGACTGAAGGGATGACAAGAGGTGAGAGGCAAGTATAGAGCCCCCGTCTGCTCCCTCTCCGTTCTGTCCCTCTGCCGATCCCTCTCTCATGCTCTGTGGTTTCCTCTCAGCCCCATTCCAGGTCTAGTACAAACCTGGGTCTGCTCCTGCCCAGTTCAGCCCTCTTGTTTAAATCCATACTCAAGGCTAAGCATCCAGTTGCCATTTGACCTGATGTCACCTGTCCTTCCAGCCAGAAGAAGGAACTTAACTGGGAGGGCTCAAGAGGCTTGCTCTCCTGTGTCTAGCAGTCACAGACCTGGGGGCTTTGGTTCTGTGAGCCTGCCCAGCCCCAAGGGTCTAGAGGGACACAAAGGGCATGGAAGGTGTCTCCCACATCCACCAGAGAGAAGTGGAGTTCAGTGCGCACCGAAGTTAGAAGCCCTAAGACACAGGGGACAGTAATGTGCAGGCCACACACCTGGGACACAACTCTCATGGGGTATGTGTGCCAAATCCCCTCTCACAGCTGGTTTAGTAACCAGCCTGCTGCATGCTGTCACTTCACTTGTGTCTGACTCTTTGCAACCCCATGGACTGTAGCCTGCCAGACTCCTCTGTATGGAATTTTTCCAGGCAAGAATACTGGAGTGGGTTGCCACGCCCTCCTCCAGGGGATCTTCCCTACCCAAGGATTGAATCTCATGTCTCCTGCATTGGCAGGCAGGTTCTTTACCACTGGCGCCACCTGGGAAGTCCTGGGAACGAACCTGGGGAGGACATCAGGCCATCAGGGCATTGACCATCCCTTCTTCTCCAGCCAGGCCAGGCTCTTCCCTATTCCTCCCCACTTCAATCCTATTCCTCCTTCTAGGACCCTTCTGCCAGAGCCTGTCCTGATGAGCCTTCCCCAAACACACAGGCCCTCTGTCTGGCCCGGACCATGAGATTCTGGAAGACAGAGCTCAGCTCTTTGCAGCCTCCCCCCAATCCTGGCCTCTATGCTAGCACCCTGGACATTTAGGGGTTATTGGTGGGATTGAATTCGCACAACCAGTGATGAGAGACAGTATTTATTTTAGAGTGTGCTCCCTGTGTGTCAGACAGAAAAGTCTTTATGTGCATAATCTCCATAACCATGTGAGGTTGGGACCACTATTATCTCCATTTTGCAGGAGCAATGGAGGCTCAGCCCTTGGCAGTCATCTGCCCAAGATCTCAGCCATGACTCAGTTATGGAGTCTGTGTACTCAACCCTGGACCACACCACCTTGGCACGGCCCATTTCAATCCCAGAATGCACTGGGCCAGCATGAGCGGTCATGAGGACTGCTCCTGGGAGGCCACCTAGTAGGAGGGATAAGAGGACCAATTAGGTAAGACAATCTTCAAGTCCCCCTGCCCTTGAACCCTTATGATCCTGGCATACAGTGGGTGCTCAATAAATATTGACCAGTGAAAAACAGCATGAATGAAACCTGAAGGGCTGAAGCTATGTGGTCTCAAGCCTGCAATGCAGATGTGGCGTCCAGCGGTGCCTGGAGGGTGGGGCCCTGACCCGGGCAGCCTGTGCCTTTGCTGACCTTTTAGGGAAGGACACCGGCTGGCTGAGCAAGCTTCCCCAGTCCTGCTCTGTCAGATGGGCCCCAGCCAGCCAGCTGGGGAGTTTGGCAGCCACCGAGGCTGGCCTCACTATCTCCGCTGGCTCCTTGGGAAGAGAGTCCTTATCAGTGAACACTTGCTTCTGAAAGCCCTAATTGTCAAGCATGGGCCCATCAAAGGGGCTGAAAGGCAAGCCACCCCCACCCCACTTCTCCCCAGCAGCATGGCTGGCTCCCCACAATGGCTGGCTGGCGGGTGTATATTTTAAAATATCTAAATGCAGCTGAAAATAAAAATTATTTACACTCCCCAACCAAGCTGGCAGGCCGCTTTAAAGTGTGCGCTGACGGTGTCTCTCCCTCCTCGTCTCTCCCTTGCTGATAAAGGGCCATAAACAAGGCTGACACATTTATAATAACCTTTTTCTTCCTCTCCTTCCTCCCTCTCCTGGGCTCCCGTCTCGGCCTCTCACTCACACGCTATGAGGTATAATTTTTTATTATTCTGCCATTAGCAGAGAATAGAGAGTTTGATGGTGGGGTGGTGGGGGGAATAAAACGTCAAATCATTTAGAAAGAGAGGGCAAAAAAACAAGCCGGCGACTTTTATTTTTCCACGTCAACAGCGGCTGTTGGGATGTCACCGTCACATACAAGGCTTGGAAATTTATTTTTCCGTATCTTCCTCACCTCCGTTTTATTTCCCATTTTCCTTCTCAAGGGGTCAGAGCCAAGTCCACTGGGGCTGACTGGGTTTTTCCACCAGGTTGCTGACGGAGCCTGGGCCGAAGTGGTAGACGGCGCGAACCTCCCCAGATGTGACACAGAGGCACTGCCGTGTCTCTGCCCCGGGGGTCCAGGCATGTCTGGTTAGCAGGTGTGGACGCTGCAGTCTGCAAGCATCTGTTTCTAGGAGGAAGAGCGAGGGCAGCCAGGGGTCTTTGGAACGGCTCAGCCTTATAAGCATGGAGGGGAGAGGCTGTGCGCAGAGGCTGGAGGCACTAATGGCACAAAGCCGGGAGTCCCAGGAGCCGGTACCAAGGCTGGGCACAGCTGGGGTTAAGAGGTCCATAGGTCCCTATAGACCCACCCAGTAGCACCTTGGCACCAATAAGGAACAGGCACTGGGCACAGGATGTGCCTTCCCATGGGAGGTATGGGCAGAAGGGTGTGGTGGGCATCCCCTTGGTGGGAAGTTAGGGGGTTGTAGGCTATGGTGTTGAGCAAAGAATGTAAGAGGACTGTGAGTACAGGTGAGAAACCGCAGAATCTGTCCAAGCTTATGGTCCTGCCTGGGCAGAGGAAAGTTATTCCCTTTGTGGTGACCGGCAAACACCCAGACTGGTGGGTGGTGTGACTAGGGAAGCTGGTGTTCCATATTAAAGGGACCTTTCTAAAGAATCTAGATTAAGGAAGTGATAGAGAACCCATGGTGGCTCAGTATTAAAGAATCCACCTGTCAATGCAGGAGATGCAGGAGATGTGGATTTGATCCCTGGGTTGGGAAGATCCCTGGAGGAGGAAATGGCAACCAGCTACAGTCTTCTTGCCTGGGAAATCCCATGGACAGAGGAGCCTGGCATATTGCAGCCCATAGGGTGGCAAAGAGTCAGACCTGACTGAGCACACATAGAGAAGCCTTGGGTTCTTCAGAACCAGTTGCTACATTGAAGATGTTTCCTGATGGTCCTGGAGCTGGGACCATGAGCCAAGCCCTCTTGTTCACATAGATGCTGGCCAGGAGGATATGCTCCCCACCTGGACTGAAATCTACCCTGGATCCAGCTGCGCTCCATTTGCCGCCTGTAACGCAGGGCCTGTCAGGCACTGGTGGAGATGGGGCTGCCCCCTAAAGTGTGCCCTCTCTGGGATGTGACAGTGGAGGGGAGAAGGCTGGCTCTCTCAGGAGGAGTTCCCCAAACCTGGCTCTCAGAAGGGAGGCCCAAGGCCACCACTGCTCTCATCAAGACCTGCTCCACACCACAAGCTCTGGGGGCCCTGGGGCTCCTGGAGGAACATAGTGCATTGGGGCCACCAAGAGGAGGGCAGGGAATGTTCAGGGTCCTCACCTTGCAGCTCCAGTCCATCATAGATGTGTATCTTTAGTACGACAACATTCCGACAGATGACAAGAAAGCATCTGGACGAAGGGAGCCTGCTGCTATTTCTTACAAAGGCATCCTATGACCTAACGGTGGTGCAGACAGTATGCCAGGCTGGGAAACGGTGAGCCAAGAGCAGAGGTGGGACTCAGAGATGTCCAGGGACTGTAAACAGCGCACGCCTAGCTCTTCCTGGAATGAAAGGGCCAGCTGGGGCTGGAGGGGCAGGCCTCGCACATAGTACAGAACCTCTCATGACCGATAGACATGTGTGCACACACACATTGGCCCAGGTGAGATGTCTAACTAAGGTGGCTGCAGAGAGGTGTGAAGTGGCCAGTGGGCACAGAGCCTGCCCTTCTCCCGCAGAACACAGCTGTCCCTCTGTTGCAAGACTGGCTCACTCCCACTCAGCCCTTTATGGGGGTTAAGGTGCCAGGAAGCAGCCAGTGGTCAACTCGTTATTTGGTTGGATGGCATCACTGACTCAATGGGCATGAATTTGAGCAAACTCAGGGAGATAGTGAAGGACAGGGAAGCTTGGCGTGCTGCAGTCCATGGGGTCACAAAGAGTCAGACACAACTTAGCGACTGAAAAAGAACAACAGCAACAAGAACAACTCGTTATCAGACCCTGCCCTCCGGACCTCTGCCCATTCCCTGGACAGATGAAGACCCCAGTGGTGGGTTGACTTCGCAGGGCGCTGGAGATGGAGGATGTGACACTGTGTGGTCTCTCCCATTCCCTGGGTGGCCACAGGGAGGAGACGTGGCCACAGGAAGAAGACTCTTTCTCCCCTGTCCCCCTCCTCCACCCTCTCTGTGCAACATTCTTTCTTCTCACCATCAAAGGGACATCTGTCTCTCTGTGGGAGGGAGCGACCAGCATCCTCAGAACACACTCTGGGCTTTGATGTCCAGATCAGCCAACTTGGCCAGGCCAGCAGAAGCCAGCAGCAGCCCCTCCTCCCTGGCTCCACTGCCCCAGGGCCCTTCCAGCATCTCTCCCCCCACCCCCTGCACCCCCGTACCTCCACTCTCTCCTCAGAGCTCCTCCATCTCCCTTCTCTCTGCTTCTGCCCAGCTCTGCCCCCACCTCAGTCCTGGGCCCAAGACCTCCACCTCTGCCTGGCATCTTGATCTGAATGGAGGTTCCCAGCATGCTCTGGCCTTGTGGTCTCATGCCCCAAGGGCTGCCCCTTGCCCTTGCCCAAGACCCCCACTGGACCCCAGCTCATGCTTGAGTGTATGAATGTGTATGTAGTATCTGCTGGCCTCCCACCCCCAAGACAGGGAGACCCTCAAAGTCAGGGCCTGGCTCTTCTTCCTCCTTAGCTGGGTACCTGCAGTGTAAGGCTTTGTTTGTTTTCTTGCTGTGAACCGGCAAAGCAGGCCAGAGCCAGATGCCAGTGAATGACTAAGTGGTGAAGAACCTTACAAAGTCTTAGAAGATACCGGAGCAGGTGGAGGAAAGGGGATGGAACCCCTGACAGCTCAGGATGGGACCCCTGGGATGCAGTCCAGGCCCGAGGGCCACATGAATATACCACATGCATATAGACACATGTACAGGCTCACACATATATGCAGAAATACACATGGCACACGTGCATACTCATATATGCATGTCACACATAGAGCAGCAGCACACGCTCTTCGCACACACACACAGACACACCACACACACCACATACACACACAGCCCTGGCTGCCCTTCAGATACAAACTGAAGCGAGGTGCAGGCCCTCCTCGCTTTTGCCTACAAGCCCCTCCCCATTCATGAGCCATAAGGCCAAGAGAGACCCCTCGCCCTGCTCCACTCTACCTCCTCTGGTTTGCTCCCCAGCTGGTCCTGAGTCAGCAGCCCCTCCCATTCCAGTGCACCCCTCTGCTCCAGGCCACCCTGCCCTTCTATGCTGACTCCTCTTTTCAAGGCCCAAGAAGCACAGTGGACAGGGGCAGAGCATGGGGGATGGTGGGGCAGGGAGGTGAACAGGGATATTATTTCCATTTCACAGACCAGTGAGGATCCAGCCAGGCAGATGGATCTTCTGTTTGTACTCATCGCAGACCAGGCTTCTTTCAACTGAAGGGAAAACCCAGGATTCCTGAATCCAGACCCTCTCCAGGGTGCAGATGCAGTCCTCGGGGGCTGGAGAGGATCGGAAAAGGCAGAGATGGAGAGTGAGGCTCCTCCAGGAGGAGGTAACAGCTTGAGCCAAGGCTAGCGGGTGGGAAAGCGCAGGTTACAATGACACCTGCACTCCTCCACACGAGGAGTGAAGGGAAGAGGTTTGGAAAGGCTGGCTGGAACTCTGGCCTGGGGTCCTGGGGCCAAGCTGAGGAGAGGGACCCCCTCCTGGCCTTCCTGACATCCTAGGCCTTCAGGAGAGAATCCTGCTAAAAACCTGACAACCCCACTTTTGCCCCCCGCCCCACCACCAAGGCCTCAGAGTCAAGGCAGTAGGAGCCCTTTTAGAGCAGAGGCGGATTGGGCTGCTCCTGATGGATGTTCCCAGGTGCTGTCTGGGACCCTGTGGTTGCCCTGCAGGTGTGGCCCAAGCAGACGACCCTCCTGAGAAGGGTGGCAGTTCCCAGTTACCACATGCTTTTGCTCAGGGACATCCATGAACTGGGTTTGATTTTATTATTTGAGGCTTGGTCATCGGCCATCCACAATTCACTTTTTCAATGACAAATGTGACTTAGGAGGGTCCCTGGAATGAGCACAGGAGAAGAGATGGGTCTGGCTCTCTGGCTTGTCCACAGACTAGTTGTGAACCCAAGGTGGTGTCCAGGAGGGGTGTGTCGGCCCTTCTGGATCCTCATTGGCTGAGATCGCTTGTGCAGCTGGGGCGGGGGGCGGGGGTGGTCCTAAGTCAGACTCCAAGGAACAGGTTGGTCAGAGGATGCTTTGGGACTCCAGCCTGTATGTTTTATGTTTGTATATCGTTTCTTTATTGTTATCACTGATGTTTTATTTGTTCCCCTTGTCAGCATCTGACAACGTCCAGGTCAGGGGATTCTGCAGATGAAATGCTCCAAGCACAGTATTTTATCCTACAGTGAGTTGAACTGTTGACACATTTATGTTGCTACTCCACACACACACATTGACACGTGTGTGTGTGTGTGTACAGGCATCTGTATGTGAGAAGGAGGCAAGGCATGGCCAGCCCCCTGCTCGTGCTATGTCTTCGCTGATAAAAGACTCCAGGAGAGGAGGAGGACCCGGAAAGGAGTGGCCTAGGAGATCAGTGAACAAGGCAGGTGGAAGGAGCAAGGTAAGGGGGTTGGCTACAGCCAGCAAAGGGCAGCAGGGCTGAGCTGAATCCTGAGGGAGGAGGTGTGGGTGTTGTCCTCTGGCACTCAGAGTCTGGGCCAGGACTCACATGACCTCATGCCCTCTCAGGGCCTTGGGCCCCTTTTCTGAGGATAAGGCAGGCAGTGGTGTGGCCCTAGAACTCCAGCTCTAGAGGCCCAGATTGCATGGCAGGCCGTGCTGGCTCCCCTGTGAGGCAGGAGCTCCTGGGCTCTGAGAACGGGGCTCTGCAGATAGGCAGGTAGTGGGGGTGGGGGGTGGTAGTGCCCAGGCCAACTGGGCAGCAAATGAGGCAGGGAGGCCATAAATCCCCTTTTAGGAAACAAGCCCCTCCCGGCTCCGTGAACAGCCACTTAATTTAATCACTGCTGTCACAACAGCTTTGTGGGCCTGCTTGCCTGGGCTCATGGGATTTATGGCCCCAGAGAGACCTTCTTATGTTTCAGGCACTGACTGAATGCCTAGCCCCACCCCCGGCCCTGGCCAGACCCAGGGTCAGAGCAAGAAACCCTGGCAGCAAGGGTGCTGCAGGCAACAGCAGCCCCTCCATCCTCTCCCTGGGCACCCTCAGCCTCCCATTCCGCTCTTAGACAAGTCCCTCCTGCTAGTGAACAAGACCGAGGGTCTCATAGACAGGGGTACAGATGGAAGGTACTGCCAAGTTCCTGTCCCTGAATCCAGGGGAGTCTTTCCCACCTGCTCTGAGGATACTCAGTGGGCCCTTGTGGGCCCCGCCCCCCACCCACCACTCCCTCGCCTGCCTATGCCTCTTCAGTTTAATAGGGGCCTCCTAGGGGGCATTTCCCGCCCATACCAGGTCAGTGGGCAGGGCGTTCATTGACTGCGCCACAGGCCTGGGTCCCAGGTCTGCCTCCTTTAGCATCCAAATGAAGTTCCTCTAGGTCTGGTAATCAGGCTGGATTACCTGGGTAATCTCTGTGCTTTGTGGCTCTGCGCCTGCTTCTAAATGAGGTGTGATGATGTCTCCTGACCTTGGGAGCCACCCCAGAGAAAACAGGAATACTGCTCCTCTCCCCTGAGTCCACACAGACTCCCTACGGGGTTCCCTGCTCATCCTAAGGAGCCACAGGACGTCCTCTGGTGTTCCTACTGCTGGTCTGAATCCCAGATGAATGAGATCCCTTACAGCCAGTATCAGCCACAAGGCTGGGCCATACAGACCTTGGAACCAAGCAAGCCTGAGTTTAAATCCCAGCCCTGTCAGTTCCTTGCTATGTGACCTTGGGCAAGGTGCTTGACCTCTCCGAGCCTGTTTTCTCACTTGTGAAATGGTGATATATAGGACTGCTGGGGGATTCTGTAAGGTTGTTGGTGTTTAGTCGCTAAGTCATGTTTGACTCTTTGCAATCCCATGGACTGCAGCACATCAGGCTTCCCTGTCCTTCACTGTATCTCAGAGTTTGCTCAAATACATGTCCATTGAACTGATGATGCCATCCAACCATCTCATCCTCTGTTACCCTCCTTCTCCTGCCCTCAATCTTTCCCAGCATCAGGGTTTTTCCAATGAGTCAGTTCTTTGCATCAGGTGGCCACAAGTATTGGAGCTTCAGCTTTAGCATCAGTCCTTCCAGTGAATATTCAGGACTGATTTCCTTTAGGATTGATTGGTTTGGTCTCCTTGCTGTCCAAGGGATGCTCAGGAGTCTTCTCCAGAACCATAGTTCAAAAACATCAATTCTGCAGCATTTGCGGCCCAGGGTTGTCTGATTACAGGTGCTCAGTGAACATTGCTCCCTTCTATGTCTGACAGAGCTGCTGGGTGGGCTGCCTCTCAGTGGAGTGAGACCTAAGCCAGGGGAAGCAGCCATGCCTCAGCCCTACTTTCCTCCTGGAGCCAGGCTGGCAGGATGGGCTTTGCCATTTGCTTTCTGGGGGCAGCCCTCCCAGCTTGGGTGGAAGAAATGGGAAGGGCTAGAGCTGTGCTGGCTACCAGTTCCCCTCTTAGACCTGGTTGGGTTGGGTCAGGGCCTTCTTCCAGGAAGCTGAGCCCTGCTGGCCTCTTGTTGTCCACCCTCCCACCAAGCTCAGAAGCTTGGCCTGTCAAGGCTGATATAGACGACTGGGGTGGCCTGATGTGACTTTCTGATCCTGCGAAGGCCACTCCATCCAGCTTTCTCTGGCCCTGGGCCCTGACCCCTACAATCCCAAGTCAACCCAAGAACTTGAGTCAGCAGAGCCGTCAGAGACCTTGCATCCCTGTGCCTATCTCGTGGATGGGAAGTTGAGGCCCGCAGCAATCCTCCTCGGGTCTGACACCAGTGCAGGCTGGTCACATCTGCTGCCCAGGCTTGCTGCCTGCCCCACCAGAGGCTGAGCCCCTGCAGGTAGGGACCTGGGCTCTCTTTCAGCCACTTCTCCATCTGTCAGGTAGACTGTTTCCCGATGTGCCCAGCCCTGGGTAAGCTGCTGAGGGAGCCAAAGGAAGGCATGGGCAGAGTCCCATCCTGACTCCAGTGAGGCAGGCGGCCTCCACCCCCAGGGCAGCCTGAGGAGCACGGCCAGGCCTGGGCACAGTCGGGCTGGAGGAGCCAGAGGATGAGCACCCACATTCAGCCTCCTGGAAGAGGCAGAGAAACAAATGGGATCAGAGAAGCAAGGAGTCCACAGCTGGAGGGAGGCCTGATATTTTTCATGTGGAGCCTCCCATGGTTGAGAAGCAAAATATACTGGATCCATTTCACAGATGAAGCCACTGAGATTTGCAGGGGTGAGAAGCTTACTTAAAGTCACACAGCGGGGGACGGTGGGCTGCGGGAAGGAGCAGAAATGAGGCAGGGGACTTGCCCTCCTTGCTTTCATAGCGCAGGGGCCTAGGAGCTTTGGGAGTGATTCAGGGTCACAATAGGGCCCCTGGCAGGTGGCTGGCCTCCACCCCAACAGCTCTAGGAGGCCAAGAAGGAGGGGCCACCCAGCCCCTCTAATAGATTTCTCTTTGATCATGTTTTTGTGACCTTTGTAAGAGGCAATTTAAATTCTAATTGTCCTGTGCATACCAGAGGAATCAATTAGAGACAAGAGCAGCTAACTGTGCAGCTGGGAGGTGGGAGTGGGTGGAGGGTAAGTTCAGGGCAGGAGGGACAGGGTGGGGACAGGTGCCCCACACTCCCAAGGTCTGCCAGGCAGCCTCCAGCCTCTCCTCCCAGTCTGAGGTGGAGGGGTTTGGGGTCCATAGTAAGGGAGGGGACTCCACGGGGCCAGGGTAGAGAGCTGAGTGGGAGGCCTCCAGCCCCACAGGCCACGCCCTCCTAGGCCTCTAGGCCCACCCACGGCACGACGTGCAGCTCTCCTTTCCTGGGAAGCTGTCACTCAGGTCCACCCCAGCAGCACCTCCCTTCCACCCCTCTGCCAACCCTGCTCACCCTCACGGAGCCAGGGCTGAGCCTCCCAGCCAGCTGTGTGCTCTGTTCTGAGCCCTGTGTACCCTGCCTGGGTCTATCCTGGTTGGGAACTGGAAATGTGAGCCCTGAAGGGGGCAGCTGTTATTCAGTCGCCCAGTCGTGTCCAACTCTTTGTGATGCTGTCGACTGCAGCACCCTGAGCTTCCCTGTCCTTCCCCATCTCCCAGGGCTTGCTCAAATTCGTGTCCATTGAGTCGGTGATTCCATCCAGCCATCTCATCCTCTGTCGTCCCCTTCTCCTCATGCCTTCAATCTTTCCAGCATCAGGGTCTTTTCCAGGGTGTCGACCTCGCCCTGAGCCAGCACCGCTGTGCATATACACACCTGGGGACACGCCTACCACAGAACTCTCTGGGAAGTGTGGTGTTCAGAGCTGGGTGTTGGGGATCGGGTGGTCCTCCCCCTGCTCTCCGATGCGGGAGCACTGCTTCGTTCAATCCAGAGTGTTTACTGAACAGAGTTCCTCAGCCTGGCCTAAGGCGCTCGCTGATGACACCTCTTGGGCCCCTCAGCCAGGCAGTACCCTTGGACCCTGGTCCCTAGAGCTCCGTCACATCTCCACTCACACTTCTCTCCAGTGCAGAAAAGCCTCAGACTTCTCCAGTCCCATCCTTTCGGAGCCTCAGGGTCATCTATAAGATGGGGATGATAAATGTTACATAGTTATATATGATCCTCTTATGAGGCTGAAATGAGACAGTGTCTGTAAAGTCCCAGAACAGCTCCTGGCACACAATAGTTGCTCAATAAATGGTATTTGTTACAAACATCCACCAATCCCCCAGTAAGTTTACCTGGTCTTCTTTCCCCCAATGAAGCCCACACACATGTGTTAGGATGGTCTCTGCCCAGGCAGTGGAGCCCCCAGAGAGCAGGATTATGGCATTTTACTCCCTGTGTCACCGTGCCCAGGACAGAGTAAACACCAGTTGTCACTGAGTGTGCTGGCCCCTCAGGGCCTGAATACAGGCCTCCCTCAAGGGTTGTGATCTTGTCACAGTGTTGGCCAAGTATGCACCAACAGGCAAAATGAGCACAGTGACCAACCAAATATAGGGCCTGCCCACCGCCAGGCACCAAGCACTTAACAGGGATTAATTCGTGTTAATCCTTGGAACCCTTACCCTGGGTGTTGTTCAGTTGCTCAGTTGTGTCCGACTCTTTGCAACCCCATGGACTGCAGCATGCCAGGCTTCCCGGTCCTTCACCATCTCCAGAAGCTTGCTCAGACTCATGTCCATCGAGTCAGTGATGCCATCCAACCATCTTGTCCTCTGTTGTCCCCTTCTCCTCCTGCCCCTCAATCTTGCCCAGCATCAGGGTCTTTTCCAATGAGTCACCTCTTTCTATCAGGTGGCGAAAGTATTGGGGGTAAGTGCTATTATCATCTTCATTTTACAGATGAGGAGACTGAGGCCCAGAGAGGTGAGGTAACTTGCCTCTAACTGCACAGCTGGGATGAGCAGCCCCGGGATTTGAATTCCAGGCAGTCAGATTCTAGAGTCAAGGACCCATCAGCCACGCTGGACGCAC
This sequence comes from Bos mutus, assembly GCF_027580195.1. NCBI lineage: Eukaryota > Metazoa > Chordata > Mammalia > Artiodactyla > Bovidae > Bos > Bos mutus. The sequence goes on along the minus strand of NC_091637.1, from coordinate 31,974,493 downwards.
CAAGGGAACATAATGCTCCATCTGTGGGATGTGGACCAAGTTGAGCTAAGTGGGTCACAGTCACACTGAGATGGAAAACGGCAGCACAGCTGGGATAATAAGAAACTCCTTTCAAGGCTGCTCTGTTCCTCAGGACCCAGAGAGTCCTGTGGCAACTGGAGAGTTCCAGGGACCTCTGAGGCTCCTGATAGCACAGCGGTTCCTATGAGAATGCTGCCAGTGGCTCCTTGAAGGTGACTTTAGGTCTTTCAGCTTCTTCAGCTGTCCCACCAAAACCTTCCAGTATTCACGCATAAGCCGTGAACCCCAGCAAACCTGAGCTTTCCTGGGCCTGCACAATGGACCTGGTTTATTTTGCTTTCATTACTAGAGGCCCCGCCATTTTTGGAGTACTGAACTCCTTCTCCTCCGCTCCCATCCTTGGGGACAGAAGGGGCAACTGCAACAAGAAGAGGCCAGTAAACTGGCTCCCTCAGACCAACCAGGGTCTGCGTATGACCAGGGTCGCAGCTCCTTGTGTGAAGGTCCGGGCCTTCTGTGTCACCAGGGCCAGGGCTTCATGTGTGATAAGGTCAGGGCTCCATGGGTGATTAGGGTCAGGACTCTGGGTGTGGGGAGGGCTGGGGCTCTGACTGTGAGGAGGCTCAGGGGTCACCCCGTGAGGAGGCTCAGGGCTCGGTGTGTGACCAGGATCACAGCTCCTTGTGTGGGGAAGGTCTGGGCTCAGCATGTGATGAGGGTCCAGGCTTTGTGTATGAGGAGAATCTGGGTTCACTTTGTGAGGAAGGTCAGGGCTCAGTATGTTTCCATGGTCAGGCTCTATGTGTGACCAGATTTAGGAATCGGTGTGTAACTATGGTCAGGACTCCATGTGTGGGGGGTGCTCTGTTTGTTTCCAGGGTTGGGCCTCAGTGTGTGACCAGGGTCAGGGCTCCATGTTTGAGGAGGGTGGAGGGTGAAGGGTCCATTTGTTACCAGGACTGGAGCTCCAGGTTGGGGGCTCCGTCTGTGAGGAGGTTCATGGCTCAGTATGTTTTCAGAATCCAGCTCAGTGTGACCAGACTGGGGGCTTAGTGTGTGACCAGGGTTGGGGCTCAATACGTGAGGAGGGTCAGGGCTCAGTCAGCGACCAAGGTGGTGGCTTTACAAGTGACCAGGGTCGAGGCACAGTCTGTTTCCAAGCTCAGGGCTCCGAGGGTTGGAACTCAGTATGTGACTGGGGTCAGATTCAGTCAGGAGTCTCTCATTCTCAAATACACTTCCCTTCCCGTGTTTGATAAGGCTGGGCATGTGACCTGGCTCCTGGATTTCTCTGGGCGGATCAGGTATGGATGCCAGGCTCCTAATGCCCCCGTGGCTTGAATGGAGCATTGCCTTTCCCCACCAGCCTCCTGGCTGTCGTGCCTATAGTAACCAAGCAGGGTAGGGCACCTTGGCTCCTGCTCCTGCTCCTCCGATTGTTTCCCACCTTTATATAGGCTGGCAGCCTTTGTTCTCCGAGGCCCTAGGAGTCGAGATGCAGGAGGAAGCTGCAAGGCAGGGAGGTGGAGGACCAAGTGGCTCCTTAGGGATCTGGAGAAGAAATATTTATTTAGTCAGGGAGCTGTCAAGGTCTAGGAGTACGAATCCATGACAGTTTCTGGTCCCAGACCTGCCCCTGCCTCGCCACGCAATGCTGGGCTTCTTCCCTGTCATATCTGAGCCCCCAAACCCCCACTGTGGTCAGAAAGAAGAGGCTAAACTGGCTGGCCCCAGTGACCTTCCTGCTGCATCTTCCTGAGAGGTGAGGGGCAGGGGATGGTCGGCACTGCTGCGTGGATGGGGAGGGAGCTGGGAGCCGGGGAGGGAGCTGGGAGCCCGACAGGGCGGGAGCTGGCGGGCACCAGGCATGGCTGCCCGTGTTCTAGCCCTGCTCTCTGTGAGGACAAGGCTGTGAAATGTAAGTAAAACCCAAGGCTAATTTCCTCGGTCAGAAGGAGGAGGCACAGCAGCGTTTTCAAACCCTAATTAAACCCGCTCGGGCGGTGTAACACCAAAATCAGTTCCAAGATCAATATTGCTATTCATTTAGAAGTGTAACGAGGTTAGAGAGGTGAGCAAAGGAAATAATTAACTCATTTGCAGCCTTTTTAAACAGAAACAGTCATTTCAATCTCCAGGGTAATTAGCTATGCTCTGTCCATCAATCATGACCGAGGCCATTATTTGAAGTATTTGATTAATCAAGAGGGAGGGGATTAAGGCAGACCCCTGCCTGTCATATAGCCCCTCCTGGTCAGGGATGACCCCTGGGTAAGTATGAGGAATCCTTCTCAGAGGGCAGGGCCCACCACACCTTGAGGCAGATTGAGTTGGTGAGATGGCAGCTCCGTCTCTGGTCAGCCTGATGCAAGAGGACAAGCCTCACCCTGGACTTGGAAGTGCTGGGAGCCAGGAGGCCCAGGTTCTGATCTAGACACTGCCTTGACTTGCTGAGTGACCCCTCCAACATGACCCTTCCACCTTCTGGGCCTTAGCTCCTATCTCCCTCTGTCTTGGGTTGGGTCGGAGGCCAATTGTATTAGCCAGAAACTCACTGGTTCCAAGTGCCCAGGAGCCTCTGGCCACTGGGGGGCAGCAGAGCCCCAGGGACCCCTGAGCCCAAAGGCTGGGCTGTCCAGAAGTGGGAGGCAGCCGAGCTGGAGCTCTTCCCTTTGGCAGCCTGGGTTCTGGCTAATGTTGACGGAGAAGTCTGGTCTACTAGCCACACCCCAGGCCTCATGGCAGCCTTAAGATGCAGGTCTTTGTGATTATTCTCCCCATTTAGCAGACGAAGAACTGAGGCCTCAGAAAAGGTCAGGACCAACCCAGGACCACACAGGGAGGATTTGGCCCTCACACCCAGGGCCTGAAACTCAGAGGGGACACAGCAAGGGGAGAGGAGGACAAAGAGGACCCGGACTGTTCTCTCTCTTGTTCTAACAGCCCTGACTTACACACCCTCACTGGTCAAAAGGGTCCTCCAAGACCACCGGCTTGTCCTGCTCACATTACAGACGAGGGAAACTGAGGCCCAGAGAGAGGTAGGAGTGCTCGGGAGAAAGACGGTGACCACTCCGTGGGGGAAAAAGCTGTAAGATAGCCAAGCACAGGGCTCGGGAGCCTAGCAGAGTTACTGAGTTAAGTCTAGGCTATCAGGGCACGCTTCCTGAAAGAGGTGACCTTTGAGCAGAATTGGAGTAAAAGGCAGATAAGAGCACCCCCAGGCAGGGAGAGAAGAGTAAGAAGAGCCTGAGTAGGTGGTAAACTTGGCAGGGCTGGAGCCCAGGTTAAACAGGCTACTGCAGGACACTGGGGAGGTGATAAGGGACCGGGCCTAGAGTCAACCATGAGTATGAGCAGAGGAGTCTGGAAGGGAGGCGGGACACTGGGGACTCTGAGGGTGGGGGTGGTTGTGAGCACAATGCCCTGCGCACGGCGTGTGCCCATTCTGAAACAGCTGTGCTGAGCACTGGGCGTGCCTGTGGGTGGACAGTACACCCAAGAAGCTCACTTTGGTACTGTCCTCACTCCCGAGGGTCCGGCTGAGAGAGATGGAGCCTCTGGGAAGGCTGGATGCGGGGAGTGGGCCTGTTACTAAAGGGTTGTGGGGTTGGGGGAAAGACAATGAGGATAAAAAGGACAGTGAGAGGCGATAGAGGCCAGGACCTCACTGACTTCCTTCTCAAGCCAACACGAGGCAGCGTCGCGGGACCCCCACTGCCCTACACCACACCACCGCTATCATCATGGGAGAAACCTCTTCTTGCATGCCCCCAACTCTGGGAAGCTCACCACTTCAGACAGCTCTGAGAGGGAGAAATTCTCTTTGGCTCCTAAGTCTACTCTATTCTGTATAATTGTTAGCTCCGTACCTGGGGTGCCCTGAGAGTTCTGCCTGAGGGTCTTCTCAGGACACCCCCTGGCTCCTGGGGTCTCAGTACCCAGTCCCTCAAGCAGGCGGAGAGTACTGACTGAAAATCTGTCAGTTAGCAACCCAGAAAGGCCAGGGGGATTGGCTGCATTGCTCAGCTGGCCCGGGATTTGAGGGGAGCCTTCCAGCCCTTGGCACTGTCCCCACAGGTTGGGGGAGGGAAGAAGGATGAGAATGGGGAAGCAGAAAGAGGAGAAGGAAAAGAAGGCAGAAAGGAGGACCAGGATGGGACCAGGAGCTTGGTTGCTAGGGACAACAGCAAGGCATTCAGAGATGAAACCAGATGCAGAGGAGGGTGGCAGGAAGAGAGGAGCTGGGGTCCGCTGGTACATCCAGGGCTTGGGGGTAAGTGTTGCCCAGGCAGCAAGGACCCCAGGAGGCCCAGGTGTGTGTGGAGGCTCCTGGTGGAGGTTCCTCAGTGGCTGCTCTGACCCCAACCCGCCCAGAGGCAGGCTTTCGGGGTGGAAGCCAGGGTGGGGAGGGCAGGGCCTGCCATATTCGGAATCTCCCCGCACTTGCTTTCACTCTTGGGGCTACAGTTTGTCTGGGACTCCAGAGTTCAAGCAGTCACCAAGGCTGGGGCTGGAGCAGGGCTGGCGGGAATACGTAATACAGCACTGCAGCCTTGCCCAGGGCCCCTGGGACCTGCTGGGGCACCAGCCTGCCCTCGCCTCCTCCCTGACTCTAACCAGGGAAGGAACAGCTGCAGAAAAAGCACAAGCTGAAGGCTCCAGACTTCTGAGGCTTTGGGATACTCTCAGCCCCTCTAGGGGCTTCATGTTCTGTGTATATAAAATGAGGCAAATAACCTTGCCCTTAAATGTGTTTATCGACAGTTGAGTCTATACACACGTGAACATTCCTTGTTAAAATTTGCTGTTTTTGTTGTTTAGTCACCCAGTCATGTCTGACTCTTTGTAACCCCGTGGACTTAGTAGCCCGCCAAGCTCCTCTGTCCATGGGATTTCCCAGGCAAGAATACCAGAGTAGGTTGCCATCTCCTTCTCCAGGGAATCTTCTGGACCCAGGGGTCAAACCCACATCTCCTGCACTGCATGCAGATTCTTTACCACTGAGCCCCCAGCGCATACACATGTGAACATTCCTTGTTAAGATAAGAAATAAATGGAGAAAAACTGATAAAAGGAAGGAAAGTCACATTTATGTTGCATTTTACTCTGTGCCACAGAGGAATTTATATTCTCATTTTCCAGATCAATAAACTGAGGCTCAGAGAGACCTGGTTAGTGAGAGCGCTGGGAACTAAACATAAAACTGGGAGACTCCAAAGCCCTCCCACCTCTCACTGTTGCTGCCACCAGGACCTCTCTGATGCCACCATTAGGGTAACCCCCCAGGCCAAAACTATCTCTGACATTCACGTCTGGTCTCCAAACTCCAGCTTCCACAGCGTCAGCCGCTGCTCACCCTGCCTTGCCTCCTCTCCCGAACCTGCCTGCAGGGTAAAGCATGCTCCTCCCCCAGACTGGAGGCCCCAGCCCACCATCCAGTCCAATCAGCTCCCCTTGTCCCTGCCACACCCCCATATCCCGGCCTGTTTGCTTCCTGTCTGTCCTGTTGCTACTACTGTTGCATAACAAACCACCCCAAGATGCAGTGGTGTAAACCACTGACTATTTCATTATGTTCAAGGATTCTGTAGATCAGACATTCAGACCAGATAGGGAAGGGACAGCTTGTATCTGGTCTGGGTGGTCTGGGGCCTCAGTGGCTGGGGGTGACAACATCTGGGGTCTGGAATCATCCAGAGGCTCAGCAACTCACATGTCTGACAGCAACTCACATGTCTGACAATCGATACTGACTGGGCTGGGAGCTAGGCTGAGGCTATTGACCGCAACACCCACATGGGGCCCATTCACATGGCCTGGGCATCTTCACAGCATGGTGGCCTCAGTCCCAGTAAGACTTCTGACACGATAGCTTGGAGCTCCAAGAGTGAATGTCCCAGCAAACACAGTGGCAGCTGGATTGCATCTTAACCCACCCTCAGAAGTCCCAGAGTGTGACTTCTGCTGTACTCTATTGGTCAGAGCAGTCACCAGCCTGCCTAGGTTTAAGAGGAGGGACACAGACCCCTGACCCCAGGAACAGGTGGCCAGGCCACACTGCAGAAGAGCCTGTGGGGTGGGGGAGATTGTGTGGCCATCTTCAGAAAACACAAGCTGCTGCATTGCCTCTCTGGCATTGCTGTCACGAGTTCCCTTCCTCTCTGAGCCTGGTCTTCTCGGTGTCCAGCTACTGCTTTGTCTTCTCCAGAAACCCCACCTAGACTAGCAGCTACAGCTCCCACATCCTGAGGATGGAGCCACAGCTACATGTTTGCCTCCAAAGGGGCATCTGGTCTCCCTTGCTCTTCCCTGGTTCTCTGGCTCCTTCTCTTCTCTTGGCCACGAACTCACCCATGTTTTCCAGAGCGAGTTCCAACATCATCTCCTGAGGATGCTCCTGGGACCTCAGCTCCCCAACAGGACCTGCATTCATGTCTTTTTGCTGACGACCACTCCCTTTATTTCCAGCTCCAGCTTTCCCCCAGAGGACCAGGTGCCCTCACCTACCTACAAATTACAGGGTCTCCACCTCCCCTTACACTCAGTATGGCCCAAGCTGGCCTCCCCCAGACCCCCTCTTCCCCCACAAAGGGCAGCCCAGATACCTGTCCCTCAAGCCAGGAGCCCCTCTCCCTGGGACCCTCAGCCAATCCAAATCCAGGTCCTCTCAGCTTAACTCGCAGGCCAGCGACTCCTCTCCACAGGACTCTTCCCTGAATGCTGGTACCTGCTTCCTCCCTGAGTGTTTCTGGCCTCCAAGTTTGCTTCCCTCCAGTACACTCCCCAAGCAAGCTCTTCCAACGTGAAAAACTGACCTTGCTACTTCCCACTGAAAACTCTTCCAAGGCTTCCCAAAACGTTCAGGACCAAATCCCAGGTCCTTGCCAACACATGCAGGCTTCAGCAGCTGTTTGAATTCTTCCCTCCTCTCTAGTTTCAGCCATCACCACCCGCCTTCCCCCTCGCACCTGTGTTTGGGGTGCCAGTCCCCTGGACCCACTGCATTATGCTTCCTGGCCTTTACAAAGCCGCTCCCTGGAACTGGAATATCTCTCCATGGCCCTAACCTGGGGAAGATCTGTTTATTCTCACAGTGCTGTCCAACAGAACTTTCTGTGAGGAAGGAAATATCCTGTCTCTGCACTGTCCAATACAGTAGCCACTTGAACGTGGCCAGTGCTAAGGAGAAAACATTTTTAAATTGTATTCACCTTCAGTTAGGGCTTCCCAGCTGGTGCAGTGGTAAAAAATCCACTTGCCAATGCAGGAGATGAAAGAGACATAGTTTTGGTCCCCGGGTTAGGAAGATCCCCTGGAGCAGGAAAGGACAACCCACTCCAGTACTCTTGCCTGGAAAATTCCATGGACAGAGGAGCCTAGTGGGCTATAATCCATGAGGTTGTAAAGAGTCAGACATGACTGTGCTCACATGCATGAACCTTAAGTTAATGAAATACACAGGCCACACATGGCCAGTGGCTATCATTGGTTAGTGCTGCTTAAAGATGTCACCTCTTTCAGGAAGTGCTCCCTGACCTCCCAAGCTTGTACTAGATGCCCATCTACTATGCTCCCATGGTGCTCTGTTCTCTAAAGTGTTGGTCTCTTTATCTCTCTGCCTGACCTGTGAGTTCCTTGAGGAGCTGCATCTTATTCATCATGGTATTCCCAATGCCTGGCTCTTACTCCTTACTCAATAACTGCAGAGTAAATGAATTTTCTAGATCCAGATCTGGGCAGAGGATAGACCTTACATAAAGAACAAATTCAAAATGAGTCTGCTGTAGATCCCGAGTAAATGAGAGCGTGTATGGGTGTGTAAGTTTGCACGCAGGCATGGGTGTAGGCCCACCTGACCTTGGCAGGACCTGGGCAGGCTCCTAGCCAGCAGGGGATGGTTATCTCACACACAGATGCTGGTGTGCTGGGCTGGACAGGAAGTGTGCCTCTGAATTGGCCTTTGTGAAAATCAAGCCCTGTTTTCATCCTTGTTTCTAAGATGCTTCATCTGCATTGCAGATGAATCTTTGGGGAGTTGAAACAGAAAAGCTTCCAGTTTTCTGTGTGGGACCACCTGCACTCTCAGCTCTTTATTCTATAAACAAGGCCCTTGCAGGCACAGGGGAATTTGCCATTTAAATGATCCTTCACCTCCTGAGTCCAAGATTTGTTTCTTGGTTTATGGGGCTCTTGTTAAAGTTTTGATATTGGATTTTCTTCAGAAAGAGCCCTGGGCTTCCATTTTTTTCCCACATGCCACTCCCTTCCCATCCACTCCACCCTCCTCTAGAACCATCCACACCTCTGGCTGGGATGGGTTCTTCTACCTCACCACACCAGAGTCAGGTTCTGAGCTAAAGGGAGGAAACAGGCATGGTTCCTGCTGTTTAGGAGTTTGCTAGCAAAAGAGGGAGCTAGTTGTCTTTCTCTTCTGCCCTCAATTCCCTACAATCTCCTTTAAAAGGCAGAACTTCAGAAATCTGGACAAGTTCTCAGAGGCCTGATCTCTCGCCCCCATTGCACAGACAGAGAGACTGAGGTCTGGGGAATGGGCTGGACTTGGCCACAGCGGAACAGAGGGAAGGGGACTGTGAGTCCTTAGGCATCCTTGGCCTGGGATTCTGGCTGCATCCCCCCACCCCACCACCACCTCCCACCCCACCCCACCCCCCACACACACAACCACTTTCGTCCACCTGGGCTGCCGCACTGGGGCTCCATGCCTCTCTCTCCTTGGCACAGGCTGCTGATGAACTGCCCCAGCTGTGGCCATGCTCTCCAAGGAGGACACTTATTTAAAAAGTAGTGGGAGACCTCACCCTTTGCAAAGCAGTAAACAGTTCTCCAACAAGAAGCGCAGTAATTACCAAGCCAGGCAGCAAGTGCCTCTATTACTGTTATTGTGCTATGAGTCTCTTAAAATGGCAATGAAAGGGCGTGTCGAGATCTTGCAGCCTGCAGTGGGACCCCCACAGAGGAGTGAGGCGCAGCTACTGCAGCAAAGTACATGACTCAGCCAGAGCTTTCTGGAAAACTGAAGGGCTGGCAGTAGGTTGGGCAGAGGGTGTCAGTCACTGTTTCTGTGGCCGGGATGAGTTCCTCCCACGCTCCATGCCCTCTCCATGCCTTGGGGTGGGGAGAGGGACAGACTGCTCGTGCCCTGTGTAAGATGTAAAGGGTGCCCCGGGTCCTCTTCTCCCTGTAATAGGCCCCTCACCTGTGAGGCAAGCCCCGGTCACTGAAGGCTCCAGCTGCGCAAGGAGATCTTCTTGCTCCAGGTGGCTCTGCTAGCTTTGTCCCCAAATTAGTCTCCCCTGCATGGCCCTACGGGCTTCCCGGGTGATGCTAGTTGTAAAGAATCTGCCAGGAGCTGCTGGAGACACGGGTTCAATCTCTGGGTCGGGCAGATCCCCTGAAGAAGGAAATGGCAGCCCACCCCAATATTCTTGCGGGGATAACCCCACGGACAGAGAAGATTGGCGGGCTGCAGTCCCTGGGGTTGCAAAGAGTCAGACACGACTGAGCGCACACACACACTTGGCCCTGCCTTCCTTAAAAGCTGAGAAGCCAAAATCAGAACGCTAGCGAAGCTCAAGAGGGGCCAGTGGCTTCATTTGCTTTAACAACGAGAGCACTGGATGAGGCATTTTCCAGTCCCCGTCAGATATCAGGAAGGGTCTCCCAGCACCCAGACACAGTGTGGCACCAGGAGAGAGATCCATGAAGAGCAAGCTTGGGAAACCCACTGGGTAGGATTTAAAGGCTCTGGGAAGTTATACAACAAAGTCTCTGTCTAGCATGGTGTTTCTCAAGTTTACCTGACCATATCTTTTTCAGGGTAACACCTTTGAATCAGCTGAAAGTTACATCTGTCTGCCGGTAACAGAGACTCAAGCATAACGGCCTAAATAAATTAGTTGTGTCTTTTACTGCTGCATAACTGGAGGCTGGCAGTCCAGGGCTGGTATGGTGGCTCCACATGTCATCAGTGTCCCGGGCTCCTTCTCTCTTTTGGTGTCTTCCTCAGCACTGCTTCTGGCTTCCATGCCACCGCATGGCCCATCATGGCTGCTGGGCTCCCTTGTGTATGCATTCCAGGCAGGAAGCAAGGAGGAGGGAAGGGAGGAATCTGCATACTCTTTATCCATGTCTCTATTACACAACTTTCCCAGGAGTCCCACTCCACAGTTCTCCTTCCTCGTATCTCATTGACCACTTCTGACTGCAAGGGAAGCTAGGACCTAGTCTTTCAGGTAGATTCATTGACCCCCAGGAGAGAATAAGCAGGCTGTTACTAGAGCAAAAACGGGGAAACGAGTACTGGGTAGACAAATGCAGTCTTGTCACTACTTCTTTGTCTCTCTGTGTGCTAGGAACCAGTTGGAGTCTGGAAGAGCTGGGTCCAATCCCTCTTTCCTGCCTGTGTTTACAGGCTGTGTGACCTTGGATAAGCTTCTTAACTTCTCTCAGCTTGTATTCTTGTCTTTAAAGTAGGGATTATTATAAGGACCAAAGATATGAGGTATATACTGGCATTTTTATAGACTATGAAATGTTACAGAAACGAAAGACATTCTTGTTTTATTTGTTCCTCTAGGTAGCCTCTGGAAGCAGGCAGGGCAATTCTTATCTCTCCATTTGACTGAAGAAGAAATTAAAGCTCAGAGATATGAACTGACTTCTATAAAGAGGAAATCTGAGCTGTGTCTTTGTTAATAGACTGAACCTTGATCCCCTGAGCCTGAGCCCTGAACGCTCTTATCGACCAAGCCTTGATCCTGACATAAGTTTAAGTTTTGATCTTAATTTTAGATGACCCTTAATGCTGGTTATAAACTCAACCTTGATCCCCACTTGAGTCTAAGCCCTGATCTTGATCTCTGAGTCCTAATAAACAGAGGACCTTTTCAACCATCTGGCCGTTTCCAAAGATGTCCCCTGGGCTCCAGAGGATTGAATAAGGACAATGCTTATTCCCAGGCCTGGAGAACCATCATCCCAGAAAACCAGGGTTTCTCACATGTCTCCCAGGTTTATCCAGATCTTACAAACCAGGAGATAGAACAAACCGTACCTGCAGGCCCCAAGGAGAGAGCTGAGCAGTTGTCCAGAGAAACAGGAGAAGAACAGGGCCTGCTGCCCTCTAGTAATTTTCCCAGCCCAGACAGCTGTAATGGGGAAAGTATTGAAATTTAAATCAGAGCCCGGTAACCCCTCTGCCCGCCTGCCACCCGCTGCTGCCGCCACCGACTCTGCGGTAATCTCAGGCTGGCTATCTCCTCCTGGGGAGAACGACAAACCAACTCAGGGATAGTGATAAATTTTCAATTTTATTTTAAAATATACCAGATGGAAGATTTTATTGGAGCCATAAATATGTCAAGAGCAATGTTGGTGTGTGATGGGCGATGCCCCCTCCTTGGGGCCTCTCTCTCTGTTTAGAAATTCCATCAGATTCTTAATAAGAGGCTCCAGTTCGACTGCAGCAAAATAGTCTCTATATTAAAGCAATTGAATTTCCATTTGCCAGGCATCTTGTGCTTTAAGCTTCCAGGTTCCAGGGGTGTGGGGTTGCTAAGCCGATTCTAAATGAACCTACACTAATAACTGCACAGCACGCTGAGGGCTGTGAAAAGAGTGGGAGGGAGGGGAGGCGGGGAAGGGGAGGGGAGGGGAGGGGGCACCACCAATCACAGACTTGGGATAGGGCACGGAGGGACTTCACCTCTTCAGATTCAGAGCCAGCGGGGCATGAATACCGCCCAATGACTGAAGGAACACTCCCTCTCTTCACCAAGGAGAGACTCAAGTCCAGAAAGAAGAGCGATGTGGCTGAATGCTGGCCCCTCTTCTCCTATCATTGTTTTCTTTGCTGTCTTGGTTGGTCTGATATTAAATTGGCCTTTTGGGGGGACACAGGGGTGGCAAGGTGGCCTGGGGCTTGTTGGGAGTAGGGCTGGGAGGAGACCTGGCTCTTCTCCCTCCAAACTCTCCAAGCACAGGAAAGTGTATTCCTCCAGGGGGATTTCCTCGTGTGCTCTCGCCTTCGCTCTCTCCCCATCCCCCATCACCCCGCCCCAACCCTGGCAGCTGGTCTCTCCTCCATCAAGTCACTCTTTGCTGTCACAGAGACCCTAACCCTTAACTGAGCCTCAAAGCATCTGGAATGGGAGAACAGCTCAGGTCACAGACTCAAGGACATCAGAGGTCAGAGGATCCAAAGAAGGGAAAAATGAGGCTCAGAGAGGGGACATGGAATACAATTCCTCTAGAACAATCCAGGAGTGATGCCTACCCACAACCTTTCTACTTCATCCTGCTCCAGCCAGCTTGAGCCAGGGGTCTAGGTGACACCTGCCCGGGTCCACGCAGCTCCAGATAACATCCAGGCAGTGAGAAAGAGCCTCAGATAGATACCACCTTTGTCAAAGGCAAGCTGCCTACCCTCACTGAGGCTCTTGTCTCAAAAATGAGTACACACTTCTGGGTCCCAAAGCAAACAAGAATAACAGACACAGTGCTACTTATACCTTGAAGTATCCAAGAGCTTAAATGACATAATTCATAAAAATCGTTTGGCTTAATGCTGGCCCCTAGCATTATAGCTCCCAAAATGTTAGCTATTATTATTCCTTGGTTATTATTATTATTACTTCCCTGGATGTTTCTAGTGGGTTTTATGCGCCCCTTGGATCCGTGTCCTCCCAAGTTGTCTGACACAGGATTCTATACACAGGAGCTGCTCCATGTCAAGTTAAATTGTTGAGACTGTTCCTTCCATTGGGCTAAGACATGGACTCTAGAGGCAGTCAGAGCAGATTCAAATCCTGGTTTTTCATTTTCTTGATCTGCATGCTCAGTGTCTACTTTGAGCCTCAATTTCTTTATCTGTGAAATGGCTTAGTAATGCTTTTCCTGCCTTCCTTTCAAGGACCAGACCTAGAGAATCTTCCCTTAAACTGCACTCTTTCCGCTTCCCCCAGCCTGTCTTGTCACCTGAGTCTTTCTCAGCGCCCCACATGTCTGAGCCCCGAGGGGGTCCCGAGAGAGGCAGGGCTGGGGGCGGCTCTCACCACTGCCACATCTTCCCCACCCTAACCTGACCGTGCGTGTCCAAGATGCTGTGTGCTGCCCTTCAGGGCCCCGCTGCTGAAGATGGACTCCTGGCCGATAACATGGCAGTGACCCTCCTCGTTTTACATGAGATGCTGCTGCAACAGATCTGATAATGCAGCTGGATGGCATGGACACATGGGATCCAGTAACTGGGACCACGGCCAACCCCACCATGGGGGCAACCCCACTGGATGCTGACTAAATTCTCATTTACAGGGACAGTGGTTCTATCTTCTGAATGTGGAAATGTGCTTCTCTTTCAAGAGAAGGTCATAGCTTTCATCAGAGGGTTTCTAGAGCCCAAGACTGTTTAGAACCAGGAGTTTAGTTCCCCACCCAGGGTCTGCCGCCTACCCCACCCCACACACTCTCAGCTGGTGGGGAAAAGATGTAGGAAGAGAATGAACACACGCCTGAAAGCACGTGTATTCCAACCCTTGGCAAGCCTTGGACAGGATTGCAAGGGCTACCTGACACCAAAAGACCCACGAGGTGAAACCTACAGGTGCTCGGGAGGGCTGAGTCTGAGTCTTCACAGCCTTGGACAAGCTCCTGTTCCTCTGCGACGTCACCCACTGACCCCCAAAGTCAATGCTGGCTCTGTTGTCCTCTACTCCGGTGGTCCCCCCTTTGCTAGGGAGGGGCGTCTGATGGCCCAGTGCTCCATGGTGAAGGCCATTCCATCCCATTGACCTAGCAACAACTGAATAGAGTGAAGCTTTGCAGAAAGCTCACCAAATCCCAGGCTCAATGGCACCTGCTCACGGACCTCAGTCTTCATCATCTTCCAGTTTAGAAGTGGAGAAAGTGAGCCCCAGGGAAGTCAGATGATCTGTCTAGCGTTGATGTCACATAGCCAGGATGTGGGGGGCTGCCTGGGATGGAGAGCGGCAGAAGGGCCTATGGGTGTGCTGACTGCCAGGCCCCTCCTGGAAGCCATCTCTTCAGAAGCTGCAGTCCTGTGGGAGGCCAGGACACTTAGTAAGCTGAGGCTCCCTGAGTCGAGGCACAAGCTCAGGATTACACAGCCGACAGGACAGAGGTGAGGCTCCAGCCTAAGTGTTGGAAGACTTCGCTTCCTGGTCCCCAAACAAACTAACACATGGTTACCCTGCTTTGGGATGTACTGTAATCTACACACTCATCCATTCGTTTGTTCCACAAGTGTTCATTAAGCACCTACACTGTATTTAGATATTAAGTACTGGGGACGGATTTGATGTTGATCAAGACAAACAAAAGTCCCTGCCTTTTTGGAGCTTATATTTTAATGAAGGACAAAGAGGAAAACAATATAAATAAGTTAATTACAAAGTGTCAGAAGGTGATAAATCTGTGAAATGCAACAGAGCAGGGTCAGGAGGCTGGGGAGGGCTGGGAGGAGGCAGTTTGAAGTCAAGTGGTCAGGGCAGGCCTTGGTGAGAAGGTAGAAATCAAGAACAGACCTGAAGCAGCTTAAGAAGTGAGCCAACAATGAGGACCATGGGGAAGGGGGATGGCAGAGGAATGGTCACCTGTGCCAAGGCCCTGAAGTGGCAGGGGGCCTGATGTACTTGAAGACAGCAGGGAGGTCAGTGTGGCTGGGACAGAGCGAACTGGGGATGAGTGGTAGTAAGGTGGGAAAGGCGATCGAGGGATACCATTAGACCTTGGCATTAAAACTGTCATTGGAAGGTGGGCCCTCATGGGTCAATCTGAGGATTCCCACCAGTGACGGAGCTGTGGGCTCCTGACAGCCACATGTGGCAGCCAGCTGGGAGCAGAATGGGAGTTGGGGCGTGATCCCTCATCTCCCCTGGGCCCCTCTCAACCTTTCCCTTCCCCCAGCTCTGCTTGTGATATGTCCCCAGGGGGGCCTGGTCAGCTGGGGTGGCAGAGGAAGTTTGGTGCCTCCCGGGGAGCCTTCCTCAGCCTAGGAGGGGCTAGGTGTGAGCCCTCGAGGGCTTGGCTGTTACTAGGCCCTGCAGGAGTACCAAAAACCATTAGCCGACAGACAAAATGCTCTGGAGGCCCAGGAAGCCCTCCGTGGAAGGCTGCAGCTAGGTTTGTTTGGAATTTAATGAAGGGCCCAAAGCCCAGCATATCACTGAATGCTGCATACTCCTCATACTCTACCCCTGCCGCCCCCACCAGGCCTTCAGATTATCTGACCCCGGCACGAGGAAACACAAGCCCAGGGAAGGAAAGGGCTTGTCTGTGGCCACACTGCCCTGGAGTTCGGAGGCCCAGCTCAGGCTACCCTAGTAATCCAGACAGGGCAGCTACAGCCCAGAGGAGGCTGCTACCTGCAGCCCAGGCAAGACAGCGTGTGCGGAGTGGGAAGTGGACATCACCCTGCTGGTAAGGCTGAAACCAGTGGGTCCTTGGGTTGAGTGTCTCCCCATCTGCTTACCAGCTGTGTGACCCTGGAGAAGTGTCTAAACATTCCTGGGCCCCCGGTCTTCTGTTTGTAATACGAACATGGTCATACTTCTCTCTCAAGATTGCTATGAGGGGGAATCCCCTGGTGGTCCAGTGGCTGAGACTGTGCTCCCACCGCAGGGGGGCCGGGTTTGAGCCCTGGTCAGGGATCTAGATCCAGCATGCCACAAATAACAGTTCACGTGTCAATACTTAAGATTCCCCATGCCGCAGCTAAGACCCAGCACAGCCAAAAAAAAAAAAAAAGATTTCTGCGAGAGTGTCAGGGAGTATGGTCTTGTTGCCTCCCCAGAAGCAGCCCAGGCAACATCAGATGCTGCAGCGAGTTCTGGAGCCAGACGTCCTGGCTTCCCACCCCCCTGGCTTGGTCACTTACTAGCTGTGTGGCCTTGAGTAAATTTCTTAACGTCTCTGTGCCTCATTTTCCCAGCTGCAAAATGGAATTAATAATAGCCTCCTTTCAGTGGATTGCTGGGAAGATAAATGAATTCATCTATTTAAAGCACTTAGGCTAATGCCTGGCACAGGGTATGTGTTAAGCCTGATCGCAGCACAACTCCAGAGGGCGCCTTTCACATACACATGAAGTACAGCTCACAGCGTCCCCACCCTGATTATTTTGTCTTCTTCCTACTGCCTGCCCTCCCTCGAGTGAGAGTGGGTGAATGAAGGCTGCCAGGCTGCCCCGTGGGCCAGGTCCCCAGGGCAGACCCTTGCCGGCTCATCCCGACCATCGATCGGCCAGCCACCCGTGAAGGCAGCAAACCAGATGGGCACTTTTAACAGCTTTTTAATGTGATGGAGCTCACTGAGCTTAGAGAGTGGGGGCATGTCAGGAGAGGCAGGGGAAGCTTTCAAGGTCAGCCAGCGTCAGCCTGACCTTGAAGCTGCGTCCCCTCCTGGGGAACAGCCCAGCCAGCTCCGGGAACTGCCAAGCCCAAGGCTGTTGCGACTGGGACCCTGGGAGTTTCTCATCTGTCAAGGAGGCCCCAGGGGGCCTGAGCTGGAGAAAAGTATTAAAAAAAAAAAAAACAAAGCAGCAATGAAGAGGCGTTAAATGGATTAAAGAGGCAGGTGGCTGGGGGACTAGGGGCAAAGACATGTGAGGGAGAGGAGCCACGGAGCCCTCTGCCCAAGGTTCCGATGTTGGCTTCCACTTCTGTCACACGCCAGGAAAGTCCCCCAAGCAGAAGAGGCTGGCAAGATAAATGACTTCCCCTTCATCTCATCGCCTTCTCACAGTCTCCTCAGCAGGACAGCTCTGCTTGCTTTGTCTTGCAGATTAATAAAAATAAGGGTCGGCTCCCTGAGAGATGGCTCAATTATCAGCTCCCCCTACAGAGCACCTGGCTCCCTGAGGGCAGGAATCGGGTGGCCCCCGCCCTTGCAAAGTGGGGCCACTCGCCAGGCCATCCTGCTCCCTTCCCAAGGCCTGCACACTCCCTAGAGAGGGCAGGCATTCTCCAGAGACAGCTTAGCACCTTCACTGGGCGCCCCCGCAGGCCTCTCTGGGCAAGATGAGACCTTGGCCGTTCCCAGCTGCTGCTTGGAA
The DNA here is from genome assembly GCF_027580195.1 of Bos mutus. Classification (NCBI taxonomy): domain Eukaryota; kingdom Metazoa; phylum Chordata; class Mammalia; order Artiodactyla; family Bovidae; genus Bos; species Bos mutus. The sequence goes on along the minus strand of NC_091637.1, from coordinate 31,957,380 downwards.
TCAGGTCCTTGGCCATTGGCCTCAACTCCCCCACGTGCCCTGAGCATCTTACAGCTCCTGTAGTACTTCTGCTCCTGTTGTTAGCCTTGTAAGGCGGTGGCTGTCACAAGTCCACTTTACACACAAGCAAACTGAGGCACAGGGGGTTGGGACAATTTGGTAGAGTTGCTAAGCCAGTGGACAGGGGAGAGGGGAGTTGAAATTCAAATCCGAGGGTTGGTTCCCAGGCCGGAACACAGCCCTCTCAGTGGTGGGTCAGGTTCCCAGGGACCCCAGAGAGAGCAAGGGCAGGGGTGGCCCCCTCCCAACTTCCTTCTGCCCAGAGTCTGGGCCGTGGCCAGGGTACCGTGGGGAAGGAGGGCCAAGCCCCTTCCAAAGAGATGTCATGGGAAACTCAGGGCTTCAGACATCCCTGGGTGTCCACCCCACTCCAGCAAAGCCCAAAGGGATGAGGGGATTTCAGGCCCCACGGAAGGCTCCCTGAGCTGGGAACCAGGCAACCCCGTTCATGCCCCAGCTCTGCTCTAGACTAGGAGAGGCCTTGAACGGGGGAATCTCTGTCCTTGGTTCCCCCATCTGTGAAATAGAAGGTGAGGAGTGTGGACTAGAAGATCCCTCTGGCTCACACACAGAGGATCTGGCCCTCTACTCACTCTAAATGGCCTAGGTGGAGGAGCTGAGCCCACTGCCCACAGCGTAGGAATTCAGCACAGGGACTGGGGGTGGGAATTCAGGGACTAGGGTCCTGGCAACAGGCTGTAAGCCATCTGCAGAACCCAAACTTTCCCACAGATACAGCCCAGCCCCCAAGAGCGCGCCCCACAGTTCCCACTGCAGCCCTTCCAAGAGGAAACCGCAATGCGTGCAGAAGCCCGGCAGAAAATAAACAGAAAGCAATGTCCCTAGGACCTTGAGGCCCTGGGCCCAGCCTGAGGCAGCCCAACGGAAGGCAGCCAAGGCCAGAGTAGATTCCCGCTGAACCTGTCTGGACTAGCCTCCCCACCCTCCCACCCCCACCACCACCACTGAGGGAGGAGTCACTGCCTCCCTGCCCCCTGCTTGACTGTAAAATGCTCTGCTTCCCACTGTGAGCCAGGGGCTGAGAGAACAGACTGTGTACCAGGAGATGGAGTCAGCCTGGTGCTCACTCACTGGATGGGGCAAGCCTCATCCCTCCCTAGGTCTCACTGTTCCCATCTGAACAATGGGCGCAGCACATCAGCTGCTTTCTAAAGCCGTTCCTGAATGCTCAGTATTTGATCCTAGAAGCTGGCACAGGGAAGTCTGCTAAGAAGGGAGAATAGAGGGGTCTGCCTGAGGGACTCTATCGGGAGGGCCCTGCATGGGCACTTAATCTAGGCCTCCCCGTCCACATCCTGTTGTGTAGATAAAGAGACCAAGGCTTTCCCGGGCCAGCCACACCGAGATGGAGTTGGGAGTCCCGGCTCCAAGGTTCTGAGCCCAAGGCCTTGAGGAGATTCTGGCAGGCCCTGTCAAGCAGAGGGCAGGCTGGGTGGTGGGCAGAGCAGTGGGGTGTGGACTGGTTTGTCCCCGTCCTCTTCTGCCCCTCCCCCCAGCTTTTCTCCCAGGGCCTGGCCTCTGGCGGGGCTTCTGTGAAGTGGAGGAGGAAATGAAGGGGACAGGAAGTCAGCTGACCTGCAGGACATATTCCCCAGGGATGGGGTTGGGTGAGCAAAGGATGTGGGGGCATCTCTCTTCCCAAGCGGAGACAGAGCCCCAGTCCTGCCCCCGACTTCTGCCACCCCCCACTACTTGTCACTGCCCGGGTCATCCCTGGCCCTCCAAAGGACATTCACAAGTAGCCTTCTGAGTAACAGAGTCCCAGCCGAAGTCCCTCAAGTGGACAGCTCTCTCATTCCTGAGCCATCCTGTCATGGAGGACAGTCATTCCCATTTGACCACAGGAGACACCAGACTCGGCTATTTCACAGAGTTGGTGAGGCTCCAGCCTTCAAACTCCAAGTTCAGGTCTGAATCTACGCAGAAGGTACCTGCTTCAGCACCCAGCCCAGGTCCAGCAGACACAGAGAAGTTCTGCCAGCATCACTCCTGCCTGGGCTCAGATCTTTCCAGGGCGTGTCTTTCTGCCTGTCTCCGCCCCCTCTCTCCCACCCCCCTCCCCAGATCCCTGAAAGTCTCCTTCTTGGGACTTTCATAGGACACAGGTGCACAGCACCCTAGGGAGGCTGCAGGCTGTGGTTCCTATTTCTAGCTGAAGTTCCTGCTGCCCTGGAGTCAGGGCCTACAGCAGCCCTCAAGGCCTCGTGGACACAGGGTGGCATGGTCACACAGCCACAGAACTTGGAGCTAAGAGCCCTTCTCCTTGCTGAGCAGGCTAAAGCCTTAATCCCCTTACACAAAGCCCGCTGAACCCTTCCTGGGGTGAAGGCGGGGCACAAATTGGCTTATTCCACTGATGCGGAGAGGCTTGCTGCCATGAGGACCAGCGGTTGCATCCCTGCATGTGGCTGCAAGCTCCCTCTCGCCAGCACACACATCCCTCACTCCCCATTACCCACCCCCAGCCCCTGCACCCAGGCCTCCAGGGACCCTTGCAGTCAGGAATATGGAGATTCCACACTGGTGTTTTTCCCTCCTTCCAGGATGGCTATCTGGGGATGGACAGGTCTGAGATGCTAAGTTCATAAATTGACCTGATGGTTTAGCCTAGGGATGGGTATCTGATAGGAACTGCTGAGGAAGACACAGTCCAAGAGTAACATATACACTGAAAATACACACTTCCCCGAAAATGGTGACATGGGGGATGCTTCTCTTCAGTCCCTTCACCCGCTTTCCATAGCCCTATGCAGGAGCCTTCCTGGTCAGAAGAAAAATGTTTAGCAAACTCTTTCCCAATGAAATTTCAGACCAGCCGAAGCTACAGTAGCCTCAAAGGAAGAGACAGCAACTGATGGAAATTTAGGCATTCTCAAAGGAGATAATTTTTAAGACAGAGAGAGAGAGAGAGAATTTGGATCAGTAATCTTTTCTGGTATTCTTAAAAGCCCAAGGTTTATGTTTCTACCCATGTATGTGAGTGAGGGCAAGACAGTGTTGGTATCCACAGGGAGCCAGGCAGTGCCGTGGAAACATAGGTCCACACAAAGACTTGTACAGGAAGATCCACAGCAGGTTCATTCATAATAATGAATGAAATAACCCCAAACTAGGAACAACCCCAATGTCCATCAACACTGGATAGACCGTGGTACATTGATACAGTGGAATACTACTCAGCCGTCTAAAGGAATGAACTGCTGATGAGTGTAAGCACATGGATGAATTGCAGTCATTACGCTGAATTTGAAAGCAGCCAGCCACCAATGAGGAGAACTGCATGATTCCACTGGTATGAAAAGCCATAATGGGTTTGGTGATAGCAATCAGAAGACTGGTCACCTCAGGGAGGAAGAGGGGGTGACAGGAAGGAGGCATGAGAGAACTTTCTGGAGTGATGTGACAGAAGCATTCTGTATCTTGATTGGGGTGGTGGGTGTATGTATGTGGACAACTGTTAAGGGTACAATGGTACCCTTAAGGCTGTATAAAGATTTTATCTCAATAAATGACTATGTAAATAATAATACAAGCATACCAATTAACATTTAGTCAGTTAAATCTTTATTTGAAATAATTGTAAATGTACAGCAAAGTTGTAAGACCAAGCCAAAGAACTCCCATTTATCCTTCGCCAAAATTCTTTAACAATTAACATTTACATTTATCCCACCATTCTCTCTGTATGTATATATACATATTATTATAATTGCAATATATATACAAGTATACACAAATATGGGCTTCCCTGTGGCTCAGCAGTAAAGAATCCGCCTGCATTACAGGAGACACAGGAGATGTGGGTTTGATCCCTGGGTCGGGACGATCCCCTGGAGGAGGGCATGGCAACCTGCTCCAGTATTCTTCTCTGGAGAATCCCATGGACAGAGGAGCCCTTTGGGCTACAGTCCATAGGTTTGCAAAGAGTTGGACACCAATGAAGGGATTGAACATGCACTCATACACATATACGGGTTTTTTCTGAGCCATTTGAGAGTAGCCTGCCTAATCATTTTGACATTCATCCACGTAGTTGCATGTATCAGCAATTCATTGTTTTTTATGGCTCATAGTGTTTCATTGTATCAAAGTACCAAAGTTTACCCATTGTTGATGGACATTAGGGTTGTTCCTAGCTTTTGGTTAAGCCTGCCATGAATATTACCTCCCAATAGTTCAGTGCATAGTTCCCAAGAACAAGGATATGTTCTTGTTTCTGTTATCAGAATTGGAATATTAACATTAATAGAATATTACCTAATCTATAGACCTTCTTATTAAAATTTTGCTATTTGTCCCAATAATGTCTTCTATTAAAAAAAATTTTTTTTTTCTGATCCAGGATTGGATCCAAGATCACAAGTTGCATTTACTTGTCATGTCTTTTTAGGATCACTTGATTTGGAATAATTCCTCAGCCTTTCTTTGTCTTTCATGAGCTTGACATTTCTGAAGAGTACAGGCTGGTTATTTTAATGAATGTTCTCCACTTTGGGCTTGTCTGGTGTTTCCTCATGATTAGATTCAGGTTATTAATTTTTGGCAAGACTGTCACAGAAGTGACATTATGTTCTTCTTGGCACATCATCTCAGGAGGTATCTGTTGTCTTTGTTCTATTCCTAGTGATACCAACTTGGGTTGCTGGTTAAAGGAAGGTCTACTGCCAAAGAATTATGACTTTTCCAATTGTATTTAACAAGTATTTTGGGGAGAATCACCTGAAGACTATGAACATCCTGTGTATCAAACTTTTCATCCACTGATTTTAGTGTCCATTGATAATTCTTGCCTGAATCAATTATTACTATGATGATGGCTAAATGTGATTTTCTAATCCCATAATTTCCTCTTTATTTATTAGTTCAAGTGCTATTATAAGGAAGAGCTTCCCCCTCCATGTATTTATTTATATTCATTACATTATATGTGTATCAACTCATGAATTCTTATTTTATTCACTGGGTCATGATTCTTTCCTATCACTGTTTATTTTGACACTTCCATGGTCCCAGATTTGGCTGCTGGGAGCCCCTTCAAACTGGCACCTGTGTCCTTTTGACATTTCCTAATTTTTTTCTGAGCATTTCCTCACTTTCAGACTCAGCATGTATTTGCCCAGGAATCAGCCATCTGCCAAGGAGCCCTTGTTTATTTCAGCAGAGAATGGTCCAGGAAGTAGAATATCCATAACCATATCTATTCTAGTCAAAGCTATGGTTTTTCCAGTAGTCATGTATGGATGTGAGAGTTGGACTATAAAGAAAGCTGAGCGCCGAAGAATTGATGCTTTTGAATGAATGTGTTGGAGAAAACTCTTGAGAGTCCCTTGGACAGTAAGGAGATCCAACCAGTTCATCCTAAAGGAAATGAGTCCTGAATATTCACTGGAAGGACTGATGCTGAATCTGAAACTCCAATACTTTGGCCACCTGATGCAAAGAACTGACTCATTTGAAAAGACCCTGATGCTGGGAAAGATTGAAGGCAGAAGATTGAAGGAGAAGGGGACGGCAGAGGATAAGATGGTTGGATGGCATCATCAACTCAATGGACACGAGTTTGAGTAAACTCCAGGAGTTGGTGATGGACAGGGAGGCCTGGAATGCTGCAGTTCATGGGATCACAAAGAGTCGGACATGACTGAGTGATTGAACAGAATGGAACTGAACTGATATCTATTTTAATATCTATTTATAAACTCAGGAGCTCATATTGTTACATCCTAGAGGAACATTCTTGTCCTCCCTGTTGCCATATTTTTAATTCACTTCTCCAACAGCGAAAAACTTAGATCCATGACTTTCATCACATTTACTCATTTGTTCAGTCCTAGAACACAAAGAAAGTCATTTCAGAATTGATCACCTGAGCAGAGACATTACTTTGCCAACAAAGGTTCGTATAGTCAAAGCTATGGTTTTTCCAGTAGTCATGTATGGATGTGATAGTTGGACCATAAAGAAGGCTGAGCACCAAAGAATTGATGCTTTTGAACTGTGGTGTTGGAAAAAACTCTTGAGAGTCCCTTGGACTGCAAAGAGATCAAACCAGTCAATCCTAAAGGAAATCAATTCTGAATATTCATTGGAAGGACTGATGCTAAAGCTCTAATACTTTGGCCACTTGATGCTAAGAGCCGACTCATTGGAAAATACCCTGCTGCTGGGAAAGATTGAAGGCAGGAGGAGAAGGGGACTACAGAAGATGAAATGGTTGGATGGCATCACCAACTCAATGGACATGAGTTTGAGCAAGCTCCAGGAGATGGTGAAGGACAGGGAAGCCTGGCATGCTGCAGTCCATGGAGTTGCAAAGAGTTGGACATGACTGAGCGACTGAACAACAACAGCCACTCTGAAAAGCAAAACTGCTAACTTGAGTCTGATATTTTTGCAGCCCTTTCTCGTCCTTTGTCTGGGTGTGCTGTGCTGTCCTGTTCTGTGCTTAGTCGCTCAGTTGTATTCAACTTCTTGCGATCCCATGGGCTGTAGCCTGCCAGGCTCCTCTGTCCATGGGGATTCTCCAGGCATGCCCTCCTCCAGGGGATCTTTCCAGCCCAGGGATTGAACCCAGGTCTTGAATGGCAGGCGGATTCTTTACCGCCTGAGCCACCAGGGAAGCCTTGTCTGGGAGTATGTAGTCAAAATACTGTGTTCAAAACTTTCTTAAATTATGCTTTTTTTCTCTTTCAGCATGGTTATGTTATTTATTTGAATACATACAGTTAGGCTTGTTTGTGTATGTATTTCATTTTAGGAATTTCCCTCATCTTTTATTATTGTTGCTGTTGTTGTTGTTATTATTATTATTTGAGTACATAAAGCTTTAACATGGTCCCAAAAGTCAATTCTAGTCCAAAAAGTTATGCTGAGAGCAATACTTAGAGCCCTCCCACCCCATTCCCACCCAACCTCGGAGGGTAGCTGATCCCATTAGTTTACCCTTCCTGTATTTCTTTTTGAAAAATCAGTCATATAAAATTTCTTACTTCTCTTTCTTTCTGTCGTGAAAATTTACATGCTATAGGTATATTTTTGACTTTGAGTTTTTCATTTAACATCACATCCGGGGATCACTCTGTATCAGTTTATGGAGATTGTCCTCAGTTTAAAAAAGTTTGCTTGTTTACTGAAAGTAACATACACACAGAAAATGGTGTTAGAAGTTAGGGATTTCTTTTTTTTAATTAATTAATTTATTTTAATTGGAGGATAATTACTTCACACTACTGTGATGGTTTTTGCCATACATCAACGTGAATCAGCCACGGTGCACATGTGTCCCCCACCCTTAACCCCTTCCATCTTCCTCCCCAGAACTTAGGGACTTCTGGGGTACTGGTTACCAGGGTGGTGGTGGGGGTTCACTTGATTAAGTTTTGCCCGGTTTGAATGCTGTATGTAAGTGGGTTCACATAATGTTTACTCTTTGGCACCTGCTTCTTTTGCTTAGCATTATGTTTGTGACATTTATCTACCTGTTTCTATGCAGCTGTCATGTGTCCATTCATATTGCTGTTCAGAATTGCACTGTATAAATATGTTAGAATATTTTTATTCATTGTATTGTTAGTGGGCATTTGGGAATTTCCAGGTTGCTTTTTGCTTTATGGTTAGTGCTGCTGTGAACATTCTAGTACCTAGAATGTGTTTGGAACATAGGGGCAGAGTTGCTGAGTTATCAGGTATGCACGTGTTCAGCTTTAGCAGATGCTGTTAAACACTTTTGTAAAGTGCTGCTGCTGTACCAGTTTACATTCCTGCCAGTCATGTGTAAGAGTTCCAGTTGTTCAATTCTGTTCCCAGCTCTACTAACATGTGGGTTTTCTTCCTCACACCAAGCAATTCTGTGACACCAGCTGGGCCATCCATAGTTCAACTCAGTTCTGACACTATCTCCTGGAGATAGCATCAGATCCCTAGGGGTTAAGGGCTGAGTCCTACAAGACTGCTCCTACCACCCAATCTCAAGTTCAGCACTTCTGAAATGCTGACTACAGACTGGAGGAGGTTGCAGTGCCCCTTCCTTGGTTTGATTAATTTTCTAGAGCAGCTTACAGAACTCAAAAAACATTTGTGTTGTCCAGTTTCTAAGTCATGGCAGACTCTTTGCAACCCCATGGATTGTAGCCCACTAGGCTCCTCTGTCCATAGTATTCTCCAGGCAAGAATACTGGAGTGGGTTGCCATACCTTCCTCCGGGAGATCTTCCTGACCCAGGGATTGAACCCTACTGTCCTGTGTCTCTTGCACTGCAGGCAGATTCTTTACCCACTGAGCCACCAGGGAAGCCCCCCCAAACATTTACTAACTAGATTATTGGTTCATAGTGAAAAGATTTAACTCAGGAACAGCCAGAGGGAGAGACAGAAAGGGTAAGGCGATATGGGGGAGCGCGCAGAACCAGCGTGTTCTGTGAGCACTGCTCTCCCTGCACCTCTACATGTCCGCCATACAGAAGCTCCCTAAATTCAGTCCTTTTGGGTTTTTATGGAGATTTCATGACATAGGCCCAGTTGGTTAAATCTCTAGCCATTGGCGATTGAACCTAATCTGTAGCCTCTTTCCTCTCTCTGGAGGTCGGGGATAGGAGAGGGCAATAAGGGTGGAGAATGGGACTGAAAAGTCCAACTCTCTAATTACGTGTGGTTGCTTCCTCTGGTCACCAGCCCCCATCCTTCGGTGATCCCAGGCACTTTCCTAAGGTCACTTCAATAACATAACAGAAAACACCTGTATTCTTCTCATCCTGTGAAGTTCCAAGGATTGGAGAACTCTGTGCCAAGAACAGGACAAAGATTAAATATATATTACTTATTAAAAATCATAATATCACACTCACCAACATCAAAGAGCATGTCTCCCCTTTATCACCACCAAACTGGCCTTCTGTGAGAAGCATCATGGTATAATGAAGGGGCTCTGGCCTTGAAATCGAAGACCTGGCTCTGCCAACCCTAATTAGCTGAGTTGTGTGATCTTGACTTATCTAAGCCTTAGCTTTCTTCTCTGTACAATGGGAATAATGGCCCTCATCCTGCTTTGGGGACAGACACCAACTGGCATCAGAAGTGGTGGAGTCTCCAGGCCGCTTTTGCCCAAGCCTGGCTCCCTACTTCCTGGGCACCGGCTGTACATGAGACAGAGATACACTCACCCACATGCCAGTCCTATGCCTGCTCCTGTCCTGGGTCATTTTCTTCCTTCAGTGGGATCTTGTGGATTCCTCCACCAGAAAGCTTCCCTGATCACCTCCATCTTTCTTCTTTATAACAGAGAGCCTAGACCGGAAAGAGCAAGGCTTGAACCCATTTGCCTTTGGCTGGCTCCACTGCTTGAGATCTAAGGCTGGTTTCCAGTCACAGGGCTGGGGACCTGGGAACAGCTTGCAGCATCTCTGGGGCACTTTGCAAACTGCTGCTTTTTGGTGCAGTGCTAGAGGAGGCCATCCGAATGTGGCAGCAGAGGAGGAATAGACAAGTTTTCTTTGCATTCTTAGAGCGGCCAAAGACAGATGCAAGCAACTGCCACATGTCTTTGTGTCAGTGAAGAAAACAGAACATCCGCAAGCAGGACCCCCAAATCCCCCCAGAGAGCCCGCAGGAGGGGTGTGTTCCCACCCTTCTATTCCTCAGCTCACCTGTATGTTCCAACCTGGGCCAGACTTAGATTTAGAAGCTCTGCCCCTTGTCATCTGTAAGGAGGGATTGAGCATGGCACTGTGCAGGCCCTAAGTGGGGTTCTGAAGTGTGCCCTTGCCACAGATGCAGAAGGCCTTGTGGGGAAGCTGAAATACAGACACAAACAACTGAAAACTATGTTCCAGCAGAGGCCCAGATGGCCTTTAACTAGAAAAGTGAAAGTGAAGTCGCCCAGCCATGTCTGACTCTTTGCAACCCCATGGACTGTAGCTCACCAGGCTCCTCAGTCCATGGAGTTTTCCAGGCAAGAGTACTGGAGTGGGTTGCCATTTCCTTCTCCAGGGGATCTTCCCAACCCAGGGATTGAACCTGGGTCTCCTGCATTGCAGGCAGACGCTTTACTGTCTGAGCCACCAGGGAAGTCCCAAAACTAGAAGGTGGATGGCTAATGGGGGTCAGCTAAGAGAGAGGAAAGGAGCTCCAGGCCCAGGTTACAGCCTCAGTGCAGACACAGGGCTGGGACCTGGGCATGAATATGGGATGAATGTTGAAAGCAGATGGTGGTTATACCACCAAGGGCCTTGAAAACCTGGCTGATGAGGTGAGATCTTATCCCATGGGTAATGGCCAGGGAGATCTGCAAGGAGATCAAACCAGTCACCCCTAAAGGAAATCAATCCTCAATATGCACTGGAAGGACCGATGCTGAAGTTGAAGGTCCAGTCCTCTGGCCACCTGATGAGACGAGCCAGCTCATTAGAAAAGACCCTGATACTTGATTGAAGGCAAAAGGAGAATGAGGCAGCAGAGGATGAGATGGTAGGATGGCATCACTGACTCAATGGACATGAATCTGAGTCAACTGGGAGATAGCGGAGGACAGCCCGGCGTGCTGCAGTCCATGTGGTCACAAAGAGTCAGACATGACTGAACAATAGCAAAAAGGCCAGGAGGCTACTGGTGCTTTTGAGGGGGTGGGTACGGGGTGACAAAATCAGAGGTGATCACACATGCTCACCTGTGGAAGGCCCTGAGCCAACAGTCTTCCCAACTTGCTTCCACCATTTGAACGCCCTTCCTTAGGAAGACAAAGACTTTTCTGGCACCAAGAGGCCCTGCTAAAGGAAAAACTAGATATCAGTGCAAACTCTGATGTGATTAGCTACTCAGCTTGTGCTCCTTAGACAGCTATGATTGCAGAGGCCAGGTCCAGACTGTGTGTTTGTGAGACTTGTTGTTGTTCAGGCACTCACTTGTTTAGTCACTCGATGACTGACTCATTGTTCAGTCATTTCCAACTCTTTGTGACCCCACGGACTGCAGCGTGCCAGGCTTCCCGGTCCTTCACCATCTCCCTGAGTTTGTGAGGCTGGGCGAAGGAAGTCTTTGTTAATCATCAGCCGGTGCCAGTCAGCATGCTCAGTGTTCTCTGTTCAATATCTCACTGTTTGTAACAACTCTAGTAGAAAGGGATTAGTCCTATTTCACAGATAAAGAAACTGAGGTCTGGGGCAGGCTAGATTATTCAGGCAGTGAGTCTGTCCACACAGCCTGACCCTGTGATGATGCCCCGGGCAAGGTATGTGTGACTCCCTCCTCCACAAGTCTGGTGTGGAGGGAAGTCTGGGCCTAGCGCCTACTTGGTCCCAGGAGTACAGTCCCAGGGCCTCCAAATGCCCTTCCCCAAAGAGCTGCCCTGGTGATCTCCCCAGCTGAGTGCGCCTGCCCAGAGGTGCAGGGTTGCAGCCTTTTCACAGCACAACCCAAGATGTCAACAGGAAGAGGGAAATTGTGTTCAAATGAGACACAATCTTCTTGATGTCCCTGGGGTCCTCCCCCGAAGGGAGCACTTTCTGCAGTGTTTTATGCTTTTAAAAAATGCTGCCACATAATTCTTCCAACTGCCAAGTTTGTGAAACAATATTCTCAGCACTGTCTTCAAATAGCGGACACTGGGTGTCATTTCACTCAAAGGGCTGGATTCTCTGGCAACTCGTTCAACAAGCTCTTAAATATCTGCTATGGTTGATGTATGGCAAAAACCATCACAATATTGTCAAGTAATTATCCTACAATTATAAGAAATAATTTTTTTAAAAGAAAGCCTATATAGCAAGGAAAAAAAAAAAAACTCTGCTATGGGCCTAGCACCATGCTAGGATTTGAAACTCCATCTGGGTGTGCCATGGTCAGAGGGGAAGATGGATACTCTACAGGGTTAGAACAGTAGCAACAGAGGCCCGGGGTGAGCCATGATTAGCTCTTCAGTGATGGGCTGGGTAAGGTGGGAGGAAGGATTCAGGGCCCTCGTGGGGGATTCAGACAGGTAGGTGGCCTGGACCAGGCCTTCAAGGAACATGGTTTTCTAGGACGGAGATAAAGCGTGACAATGGAGAAGGGAATTGTGGTCTAAAGACTGGCCTGAGTAGAGAGGAGAGGACAAAGGACTAGGAGGTGTGGGAAAGTGAGATGGCCCTTGCAGATGGGCTGTGGGAGACAGCCTGTCCGGCAGCAGCGCCCCTCCCAACGCCCTGCCCGAGTTCCCTTCACTCACAGCCTTACTCACAACCTTTATAGACTCTTGTGGTTTCCCACACAACCAAGCTGTTTCACAACTCTGAGCCTTCGCTCGCATTGTCCCCTCTTCCTAGGATGCCCCCATCCTCTTCCTCTTCTTCCTCTAAAGACACTGTTTGATGCTCAGCCTGGTCTTCACCTCCTCACAAACCTCAAACTGAGAGCTGTGCCTCCTTGGGCCCCATCCCTCCCTGGTCACGGGGTTGTTTGTTTTCTCATCTGTCTCCCTCCCTGGATGGTGAGTGACTTTGGGGAAGGAGTTGGGTGTTGGCCCCATAATGAGTCATGAGTGGAGCGATGGGAAATGAAAGAGCTGGGAAAATTCACAGCATCGATGATGTAGCTGTGTCCATACTCAAGCTTCAGTTTGTTCTGCCACCATGTAAAAGTCATCTATTTTTCATCAAAAGAGAAAATGAAATCAGAGAACCATCAATTCCTCTAATCTGTTTTCCTAAGCAGCGTTTAGACTCTGCCGTGGTATCTAGGGGGTCCTAAGGGACCATGACACTTTAGGCATTCCCCGTCTATGTGTGAAGCCACCTCTTCTCTGAAGCCCCATCCTGGATGGTCCGGTCACAGATCTCTAAGCCACAGCTGGTCACCTCATGGAACCCAAGGGCCTTGGAGCTTCCTCTTATCTTCACATCTTTCAGTGAGACCCAGCATTCCCCAAACCCCGTCCCTGCTCTCTCTCCTCTAGCTCTCCACTTTCAGTTTCTCGGTTTCTTCCACAACTTTGACTCCACAGACCAGCTACATGTTCTTCTGAAACCTCCACCTCATTTTCCAAAATGGTAGCCCCAGGCCCACGCAGATATGTTCTGTTTTGCCTACAGTATCTTTCTTTTCGCCACACTGCATGGCATGTGGAACTTCCCTGACCAGGGATCGAACCCCACCCCCTGTAGTGTAAGAGAGGAGTCGGACCACCAGAGAAGTCCTTGCTGCGGTATCTTTTAAAAAGTTTAAATTAGTCGTTAAACATTTGAAAATCAACAGATTTGCATAAGTGAACTCATTTTACAATAATTTTTCAAGCTGTACACTTAGAATTCATGCACTTTTCTATATGTATACTTCAATTAAAAATGTTGTTTTACTCTGCAGATTTCATATTCAAAATCCTGATTCCCATTTTTTCTTGAACACTTGGTAGGTCTGCCCTGCTGGATCTTTATTCTACATGAGCTCTGGCTGGCAGCTTCCTCCTTCACCAAAAACATCACTTCCCCCATTTTCCCATAGTCTCCACCACTTCATTCCACTCACAGCCACTTTCCTCATTCATGTTCCTGCCCCTAGGCTTGGCATTCAAGCCCGCTCTCTGTGTGTGTTTTTATTTCTCACTGCCTCCTGTATGTTCTGTGGGTACCTCAAACTCAGCATGTCATGATTGAACCCACATCCTTTCCCCCTGTGCCCTAAACCTCTCCCAGTCCTAAACGATGAATCACAGCCCACCCAGTCACCTGAGGCAAAGGCCTGGCCATCTCCGGGACTCCTGCCTCTCTCTCATCCTACTAAAAATTCATCAACAACTCTCATGATTCTGGAACCTGCCTGGGCCAAGCCTCTGTCATCCTTGGCTGGGACCACAGGGGTTAATGTGCATGGATCTTCCTGCCTCCACTCCTGCCCCTCAAGTCTGCTGAGCCCTTTGCAGCCAAAAAGGTCTTTAAAATACAACATGACCATGTCACTTCCCGCTTAGACCTTTTCTGATGGCTTCTTTTTTTGGGGGAAAAATCTAAACTCCTTATAAGGAAAAAAATCCAAACCCTACAAGGGCCTAGAACCAGGGTCTGTCTCCTTCCAGCCTTTTCCCACGCCCTCCCCTATTTTCTCTCCATACCATACATTCTCACCATATTTCAGCTCATTACCTTCTGTATTTTTTTAGTTTTTTTAAGTAAGAGATATGATCTTTATCTAGTAAACTGTATACATCTTATGTTACAGCCTGACAGATTTTTTTCTCCAATTTTTTTCATTGTGATAAAATACATAAAAATTACTATATTAAGCATTTTAAGCATATAGTTAGTTCTGTGGTATTAAATACATTGCTGTATAACCATCACTACACCTATCTCCATAACTCTTTCATCAAGTACAACTGAAACTCTATGCACATTAAACAAGAACTCCCCATTTCCTTGTCCTTTCAGCCCCTGGCAACCACCGTCTACTTTCCATCTCAATGCTTTCGACTACTCCAGGTACTTCATACAAGTGGACTCGTACGGTACTTGCCCTTCTTTTTCACTCAGCATGTCCTCAAGTTTCATCCATGTTGTAGCACACTGCAGAATTTCCTTCCTTTTTAAGGTGGAATAAAAGTCCCCATAAGTGTGACCGTGGTTTGCTTATTCATTCATCAGGCAATGGACACTTGGGTTGCTTCTATGGTTTCAGCTTCATTGATTTTTACATATGTAAACAGCTATGTAATCACTACTCAGCCTGAGGCCCAGAACATTTTGGTACCCGAGGAGTCTCTTCATGTTCTTTTGAGGCAAACCTACCACTCCTGTTATTCAAACAACTTTACCGTAGATTAGCTTTGCCTGTTTTTGACTTTCATATACGTGAAAGCATACAGTCTGTATCCTTTTCTGTCTGAAATGTTTGCTCAATGTTTTGTCTGTGAAATTCACCCGTGTTGTTATGTGTATTAGCAGTTCATTCTCATTGCCATGTAGTATTCCACTGAATAAATATGATACTATTTATGCATTCCACTGTTAATGGGAATTTGGGTACTATTATGGAATGAATTGTGTCCTGCCAAAATTCATGAATTGAATCCCTAACTACCAACGTGACTGTATTTGGAATTTGGGCCTTTAAGGAGGTTATTAGGGTTAAAAGAGATCACCAGGGTGGGGCCCTAATCCAACAGGACTGGTGTCCTTATAAGAAGAGGGAGAAGAAGTGGAAAGGAAAGGCCAGGTGAGAACAAGAAGGCGGTAGTCTGTAAGCAGGAGAGAGAAGGCTCATCAGAAACCAAGCCCACTGGTACCTTGATCTTGGACTTCCAGCCTCTGGGACTCTGTGAAAATACATTTCTGTTGTTAAAGTCACCCCGTCCATGGTATTCTGTTACGGCACCCTGATTAGCCTTATACAAGTAATTTCTAATTAGGATCCATTACAAACAAAACTACTTAAATATTGTTCTACATGTAGAACATATAGAACGATATTTGGTAGACATAGGCACTTCCAGTGCATCCCCTGCATGTGAATCTCCAAGGTGCAAACTTTCAGAGATGTCAGTGTGTTTGCCTGTCCAGCCAAGCAAGTCAGTTCACACATCTGGTGCCTGTTGGCACGTGCACACACCCTCTAGAAGCGGCCATGCTCTTGTGTACTTTACTGTGCAGTTCTGTACAGAGCGGGCTTCCCTGGTGGCCCAGTGGTAAAGAATCCACCTGCCAATGCAGGAGACAAGGGTTTGATCCCTGGTCTGGGAAGATCCCCTGGAGAAGGAAATGGCAACTCACTCCAGTATTCTTGCCTGGAAAATCCCATGGACAGAGGAGCCTGGTGGGCTACAGTCCATGGGGTGGCAAGAGTCAGAGGCAACTTAGCGTCTAAACAACAACAGCTGGATAGAGTACAGTAGTACTCTACCTTCTCCCACCTCCTCTTGCTGCTCTATCCAGGAATTCTTCTTTGCCTGTACACTTGATTCCTGACCCTGCATGCCAGCTGCTGTATTACTACTGTCCTTTTCAAGGTACTGTAGTGTAAGATTAAACATGTTTTCTTTATTTTTGGTTTGTTTGCTTTTTATCTATTATTTGTGTGAAAAGTATTACAACCTCATTATAGTACAGTGGCATATAGCTGATTGTGCTGGTTGAGTACCTAGGCCAACTTTGCTGGACTTATGAACAAATTGGACTTAACGAACATGTTCTTGGAAAGGAACGTGTTTGTATGTAGGGGACTTAGTGTAATTTGGTTGAATATGTTTTCACAAGTGGGTAACAGAGTAGATGCATTGGTAAAAAGAAAGAGAGGAAGAAAGAAAAGAGGGACGGAGGGAAGAAAGGAGGGAGGGAAAAAAGAAAGGAGGGAGGGAAGGAGGGTGGAGGGAAAGAAGGAAGGAAGCAAAGGAGGAAAGAAAAAGAAAGAGAGCTTATTTTTCTCACAAAACCACATTAAAACCAGGAAGTCAGGATACTATAATACTACCAACTAATCTATGGATTCAGTTTCAACAATTATCCCAATACTGTCTTTTATATCAAAAAGGTCCAGTCCATGATCACACATTGCATTTTTGTTATCAAGTATCTTTCGCCTCTTTCAGTCTGAGACAGTCTCTCAATCTTTCATGACTTTGACACTTGTGAAGATTACAGTCTGGTTATTTTGTAGAATGTCTCTCAATGTGAGTTTACCTGATATTATTCACCTTTGGCAGGAATGTCACAGAAGTCATGCTCTGTTCTTCCCTGTGTATCCTGATGAGTGGCACCTGGTCAATTTGTCCCATTACTGGCAACATTAACTCTTAACACTTGGTTAAGATGGCATCTGCCAGGCTTCTCCACTGTTAAATTAATTAATAAGAACAACAAGTAAATATTTTGTGAAGAGTTTGAGATTATGTAAATATTCTGTTCCTCATGATAATTTCACCCGATAATTTTAACATCCATGAATGAGTCTTGCCCACATCAAATGTTTCTACAATGGCTGCAAAATCTGGTTTTTCTAATTCTATTATTCCCTCTACATTTATTAGTTGGCATTCTGCTCTAAGGAGGAGGCTTCTCTTCTCCCCATTTGTTTACTGATTTATTTCTTTACCTGAATACAGTCTGATGGACTGTAATCAGTATTTATTTTGATGCTCAAATTGTCCCAGATCTGGGAATTTGGAGTGCTTCAAACTGATTTCTGTGTCCTTTAAAATTCTTTTAAAATTTTTTTAAAAAATTGTGGTAAAACACACATAAAATCAAATGTATCCTCTTAGGTATTTTAGTGTAAAATTCATTGGCATTAAGGGCATTTGCATTGTTGTGCCACTAATCATCACCATTCGTCTCCAGAACTCTTTTTTTAATTGCTGTTCCTTTTTTAAAAATGTATTTGTTTTTGGCTGCACTGGGTCTTTGTGGGGTGCACGGGCTCTGCGTTGCTGCGCACGGGCTTTCTCTAGTTGTGGTGTGCTGGCTTCTCACTGCGGCGGCTTCTCTTATCGTGAAGCACAGGCTCTAGGGCCCACGGGCTCGGTAGCTGCGGCTCGCAGGCGCTAGACATGGGCTCAGTAGTTGTGGTTCGTTGGCTTAGTTGACCTGCAGCATTTGGAATCTTAGTTCCTGGACCAGGGACTGAACCCGTGTTCCCTACATTGGCAGGCAGATTCTTAGCCACTGGACCACCAGGGAAGTCCCCCAAACTCCATCTTATAAAATTGAAACTCTGTCCTCATTAAACAATAACTCCCTTTTCCCACTCTCAGCCTCTGGAAACCACCATTCTCCTATTTCTTTGACTCTGACTACTCTAGGCACCTCTTATAAATGAAATAATACTGTATCTGTCCTTTTATGACTGACTTATTTCACTTAACACCGTGTCTTTAAGGTCCATCCATGCTATCGCATGTGTCAGAGTTTCCTTCCTTTTTAAGGCTGAATAATACCCCACCATATGTATGACCACATTTTGTTTATCCATCCACTCATCAATGGGACATTTGAGTTACTTTCACCTTTAGGCTATTGTGAATAATGTTGCTATGAACGTAAGTGTACAAATATTTCTTTGAGTCCCCTTCTTTCAATGCTTTTGAGTATATACCAGAAGTGAGATTTCTGGATCTTATGGTAACTCTATTTTCAATTTTTTGAGGAATCACCATGCTGTGTTCCATAACAGCTACATGGACAGTCCAAAAGTGTTACAATTTCTTTACATTCTTGCCAATACTTGCTATTTTTGTTTTTTCATAGTAGTCATCCTAATCCCAGTGGGACAGACTCTCATTGTCGTTTTGATTTGCATTTCTCTAATGATTAGTGACACTGAGCATCTTTTCAGGTACCTGTTGGACATTTGTGTATCTTCTTTGGAGCAAATCTATTCAGGTTGTTTGCCTATATTTTAATTGGATTGTCTGTTTTGTAGTTGTTGAGTGTAGGAGTTCTTTATATATTCTGGATATTATCTCATTTCCTTTTGACACGTCCCCATCATTCTTTGAGTGTTTTCCAACTGAAACTGTAAGATGTTTCAGCTGTTTAACTATTTCCCCTGACTCACCCTTGGGAGTAGCCATTTCTCCAAGGAGCCCTGGTTTCTTTTAGCGGAGAATGGCGTTAAGAAGCATATCTGGTTTCCAGGTTTGCTCATTGCTCTTTTGGGGAGGGAGGGGGTTGCTGTTTCCAGGCCCTGTCAGTGGCCAGAGCTAGAGAATATTTGCATGTGTGTACTTCAATCCCAAAGAAAGGCAATGCCAAAGAATGCTCAAACTACCGCACAATTGCACTCATCTCACACGCTAGTAAAGTAATGCTCAAAATTCTCCAAGCCAGGCTTCAGCAATATGTGAACTGTGAACTTCCTGATGTTCAAGCTTGTTTTAGAAAAGGCAGAGGAACCAGAGATCAAATTGCCAACATCCGCTGGATCATGAAAAAAGCAAGAGAGTTCCAGAAAAACATCTATTTCTGCTTTATTGACTATGCCAAAGCCTTTGACTGTGTGGATCACAATAAACTGTGGAAAATTCTGAAAGAGAAGGGAATACCAGACCACCTGATCTGCCTCTTGAGAAATTTGTATGCAGGTCAGGAAGCAACAGTTAGAACTGGACATGGAACAACAGACTGGTTCCAAATAGGAAAAGGAATACGTCAAGGTTGTATATTGTCACCCTGCTTATTTAACTTCTATGCAGAGTACATCATGAGAAACGCTGGACTGGAAGAAGCACAAGCTGGAATCAAGACTGCTGGGAGAAATATCAATAACCTCAGATATGCAGATGACACCACCCTTATGGCAGAAAGTGAAGAGGAACTCAAAAGCCTCTTGATGAAAGTGAAAGTGGAGAGTGAAAAAGTTGGCTTAAAGCTCAACATTCAGAAAATGAAGATGATGGCATCTGGTCCCATCACTTTATGGGAAATAGATGGGGAAACAGTGGAAACAGTGTCAAACTTTATTTTTTGGGGCTCCAAAAATCACTGCAGATGGTGACTGCAGCCATGAAATTAAAAGACGCTTACTCCTTGGAAGGAAAGTTATGACCAACCTAGATAGCATATTCAAAAGCAGAGACATTACTTTGCCAACAAAGGTTCGTCTAGTCAAGGCTATGGTTTTTCCTGTGGTCATGTATGGATGTGAGAGTTGGACTGTGAAGAAGGCTGAGCGCCGAAGAATTGATGCTTTTGAACTGTGGTATTGGAGAAGACTCTTGAGAGTCCCTTGGACTGCAAGGACATCCAACCAGTCCATTCTGAAGGAGATAAGCCCTGGGATTTCTTTGGAAGGAATGATGCTAAAGCTGAAACTCCAGTACTTTGGCCACCTCATGCGAAGAGTTGACTCATTGGAAAAGACTCTGATGTTGGGAGGGATTGGGGGCAGGAGGAGAAGGGGATGGCTGGATGGCATCACTGACTCGATGGACGTGAGTCTGAGTGAACTCTGGGAGTTGGTGATGGACAGGGAGGCCTGGCGTGCTGCAATTCATGGGGTGGCAAAGAGTCGGACATGACTGAGCAACTGAACTGAACTGAACTTACATTTATATTTATTTCTGTATCCATATATTAAAAACTGTAAGTCATATCAATAACTCTATTTCTAATCCACCACTGGAGTCATTCTAGCTTCTTCCCATTTCATATTTGCAACTTCCTTCTCCAACAGCAAGAAATCTGCCTCTACCATACTCAGTATGTTAAACCTATTGCTCAGTCCCTCTGTGTATAGCCAATCTCCTGACCCCAGTGGCTGCCACTTCACTTGGCCAACTCAGGGTTGCTTCACCCCAACCTCCCTGCTGCCTTCAACAAGTATTATGAAAGGGGTAGGGGCCCTAATGGCCTTTTGAGTGAATTATTCAATTATTCAGGAAGGAAGGAAGCAAGTGAGTAAGGACAGTGCCGGGTTTTAACTACTGGGTGGACAGCTTCTGTGCATTTCTGCCCTGTGTAATTAGCTGAAAACTCGGGGACTTGCCTTTAATGGCCCGCAGGGCTGTGACTTCACCTGTGTGTCACTGTTCCTGGGAAGCTCCTGGGCTGGCCCCTGGGGCAGGGCTGCCCACCAGACTGTGATGACCCAGTCTGCTCTGGCTCTGCTCTTGTAAGGCTGGATGAATGCTGGCAGCTGCTGGAGGTGGCGATGCTGCCCTGGGCCCACCTAACAGTTGAACCCTACCCAGAGCCCCTGGACCTGGTAGGGTCAAGCATGTTGCTGGGGCCTTGGGCCTCCCCCAACCAGCTAGGGGAACCTGCCCTGGGAGATCAGGTTAGAAACTGGAAGAGATTTATAATTGATACAGAAGCTCTTATCTGAGCACAGCCTCTTCACTATATTCACCATTCCCCACTTCCACGCATTTAAGCTTCACTTATAGGTCCAAATTGTTTATAGGTTCCACTTTCATCCCAGCCACCAGAATGTAGAAGGTTTTGCCTGCCATTGTACCCAGCCTTTCCACTGACACGGCGACCTGGTAAGAGGATGCGTGCTAAGTGGCTTCAGTCGTGTCCAACTCTTTGCGATCCTGTGGACTTTAACCTGCAAGGCGCCTCTGTCCATGGGATTCTCCAGGCAAGAATACCAGAGTGGGTTGTCATGCCCTTCTCCAGGGGATCTTCCTGATCCAGGGATTGAACCCACATCTCCTGCATCTCCTGTATTGGCAGGCGGGGTCTTTACCACTAGCGCCACCTGAGAAGCCTGGGAAGGAGGGTGCACCTCTGTCCAAAAGAAGCTCTGCTCAGGCCCACCCCTAGGTTTCAGTCATTCTTGGCAGCCAGGCAAACTCATGCCCAGCCTGCCTCTCAGTGCAGGGAGGCCACAGGCATGAGAGCTCACTGAGACCTACCTTGTGCAATGCCTTCAGGGTGCAAGGGGAAGAACCCTCACCCTCAGGGAACTCACCACAGTCCATTGGATGTCACAGAGCCCCACCCAGTCAGGAAGCAGAAGCCCTGCCCTGCTCACCCAGAGATGCCCTGCCAGGGACTAGGGCTGAGGGAGCAACACCCTAAGAGTGCTGAAAGCAGAGAAGGTGAGGATGATAGAAAATCTGGCAGAGAGTCCCTAGAAAGGCAGATCAGGCTTTCCAACAGATGATTGAGGCACGTTTAAACAGGCCTGAACCTCAAAAGCAGAGACATTACTTTGCCAACAAACGTCCGTCTAGTCAAGTCTATGGTTTTTCCAGTGGTCATGTATGGATGTGAGAGTTGGACTGTGAAGAAAGCTGAGTGCCGAAGAATTGATGCTTTTGAACTGTGGTATTGGAGAAGACTCTTGAGAGTCCCTTGGACTGCAAGGACATCCAACCAGTCCATCCTAAAAGAGATCAGTCCTGGGTGTTCTTTGGAAGAACTGATGCTGAAGCTGAAACTCCAGTACTTTGGCCACCTCATGCAAAGAGTTGACTCATTGGAAAAGACTCTGATGCTGGGAGGGATTGGGGGCAGGAGGAGAAGGGGACGACAGAGGATGAGATGGTTGGATGGCATCACCGACTCAATGGACATGAGTTTGGGTGAACTCCGGGAGTTGGTGATGGACAGGGAGGCCTGGTGTGCTGCAATTCATGGGGTCACAAAGAGTCGGACATGACTGAGTGACTGAACTGAACTGAACTGAACCTTATATAATTTGGGGGCCCTGAAAGAAAAATAATACAAAATTATGACCCAGAATTGATACAGAATCTTGGAAGATGTCCTGAATCTTGAGCCTCCTTGGCTGACTTGGAAACCTCCCCTGGCTACCAGATCATCCTTACCTAGAGATTCCTGACTGTCCAGGACTCTCTGGGCCTCATCTCCTCAGGAAGACTTTCAGAGCTGCCTAAGAACCTGCCTCTCTATTCAGAGTGTGTGGTTCTGTTCATTTTTCTCTCACCCGTTCTACAGTTCTTAAGGGCAGGTACTATGTCTTCCCTGGGCTTCCCAGATGGCTCAATGTTAAAGAATCCACCTGCCAATGCAGGAGACACAGGAAATGCAGATGCAATCCCTGAGTCAGGAAGATCCCCTGGAGGAGGTCATGGTAACCCACTCCAGTATTCTTGCCTGGGAAATTCTACAAACAGAAGAGCCTGGCAGGTTATCATCCATGGGGGCATTAAGAGTCAGACACGACTGAGCATGCATGCACTTGGCACTGTGTCTTCCTTGCATTGTCTCTAGTAGAAAGCAAGTGCTTAATAAGCATTACTAGAACAAACAGAAGAAAGGAAAGAAGTAAGAAGATTTTGTTAAGGGGGAGAGATATTTTTATTTATTTATTTTTAAAGTATTTAACTTATTTATTTGTCATTTTTGGCTGCTCTGGGTCTTCACTGCTATGTGCTTGCAGGCCTGCTCTAGTTGCCGCGTGCGGGCTACTCTTCTCCTGTTGCGGAGCACAGGCTTTCGGCACATGGGCTCAGTAGTTGTGGTGTATGGGCTTAGTTGCTGCTAGGCACGTGGGATCTTAGTTTCCCGATCAGAGATCTGGACCATATCTCCTGCATTGGAAGGCATATTCTTAACCACTGGATCACCAGAGAGGTCCTAAGGGGAAAGATATTTTAAACTTTAATTATGTGCCAGGCAACTTGCATATGCTATTCTGTTCAAATAATCCCAACAACCCAGTCTCCCTATCTTATAGATAGGGAAATCAAGATTTGGGGAGGGAAACTGCTTGTCTGACTTGCCCAGATAGTAAATGAAGGGCCTAGATTCCAAAGCACATGTTCTGTCCCCTTGTGGGTAATACAAGGGAATGGAGTCTCAGGCAAGAAAGAGAAGCTGGCGGAACCACAGTCTACCAGAAAGGAGACTAACTCAGGGCCAGAAAGGGGAGAATGGGAACCAGGTGGGAAGTGGGGATGGGAGTAGGTATGGAACACACACTCAAGAAAAAAGCAAGAAGACAATTGGAATCCAGCCAGGGAACTCTCCTAGAAAAATATGACCCCCTATGGCTCTGGAGTGACTGAGGTCAATTCAATTCTGAAAACTTGAACCAACATTTCCTGAGTGGCTGCCACGTATATGGGCCTGGGCTGGGTGCTGGGCCAGCAGACTGATGTTTCCCCAGAGAGCTTGAGTAAACCTCTGTCATACTCAGCAGAGGCCATCAGCAGCCACAGGAGGAGGTCTTGTATGTTCAAAGGTGGTGTGACTGTGTGATCCTGTCTGGTCCTGGAGTAGCTTCCTATCAGAAGAGGCAGAGAGGAGGGAGGCCTATGGAACTGGGAAGTGAGTGCACAGCACTCTACAGTCTACAAAGCACATCACTGTGTATAGTTGTCTCCAAGAGCACCAGGTAAGGAAGTAGAAACAACTGTATCCCCTGCATGGTGCGGTGCACAGGGCTTGGCAGGCGGAAACTTGTCTTTGGTAAGTTAACACATGGGCCATAGAGACCAGGAAGCAGCTCCTCCCTGCAGGAGGAGCTCTTGCTCAAACTCACGTCCATTGAGTTGGTGATGCCATCCAACCATCTCATCCTCTGTCACCCCCTTCTCCTCCTACCCTCAATCTTTCCCAGTATCAGGGTCTTTTCCAATGAGTCGGCGCTTCACATCAAGTGGCCAGAGTATTGGAGCTTCAGCTTCACCATCAGTCCTTCCAATGAATATGCAGGGTTGATTTCCTTTAGGACTGACTGGTTTGATCTCCTTACTGTCCCAGGGACTCTCAAGAGTATTCTCCAGATCTATGCAGGGTCAGATGAAGACCTTTATTTACGGGACCTGAGCCTGGAGAAAATAATAAAATGCACCCCCTCCTCCACTTACAAATTACAAATTAAAATAAAGCTAATCCTAAATCATCCAACCAGTCCATTCTAAAGATCAGCCCTGGGTGTTCTTTGGAAGGAATGATGCTAAAGCTGAAACTCCAGTACTTTGGCCACCTAATGCGAAGAGCTGACTCATTGGAAAAGATCCTGATACTGGGAAGGATTGGGGGCAGGAGGAAGAGGGGACGACAGAGGATGAGATGGCTGGATGGCATCACCGACTCGATGGACGTGAGTTTGAGTGAACTCCGGGAGATGGTGATGGACAGGGAGGCCTGGCGTGCTGCGATTCATGGGGTCGCAAAGAGTCAGACACGACTAACCGACTGAACTGAACTGAACTGAATCCTAAATCACAAAATAAGAGTAAGAAGTCCTGCCATGGTCTGAGTTCTTCCACTATGACTCTACAACGATTTTTCAAAAATGGATAATTTCTCCAAAACTTCTCGTCTGGGGCATGCCCTGCTTTGCTGGTGCCAAGGCACACACAAGGCCTGGCCCATCCAGCCCGAGCTTGGCCACTCCACCTCTTACTGACTCCAGTGTGAATTCCTGGAGACAGGACCTTGGAGATGCAGACTGATGTCCAGCTGAGGGGTCCAGGAGCCTGGATTTAGACATGACATCATCACTCAGCAATCATGCACATTCCAATCGATCAGCCGCTGAATCTCTGTGACCTTTGGATTCCTTATCTGAATACCAGACTCTAATAGCTACATTGTGGGGCTGGACAGGAGGGAAAATGAAATGAGGAATGCAAGGGCCTAGCACAGGATCTTGGGCACCGTGCATGCTCAGGGAGTACCCTTAGATTTCTGCAGTTCTAGTCAGAACGCTGGTGGCTCAGATGGTAAAGAATCTGCCTGTAATGCCAGAGGCCTAGGTTAGATCCCTGAGTCGGGAAGATCCCCTAGAGAAGAGAATGGCTACCCACTCCATTGTTCTTGCCTGGAGAATCATGGACAGAGGAGCGTGGTGGGCCACAGTCCTTGGGGTTGCAGAGTTGGACATGGCTGAGCAACTAACACACGCAGTCAGAAGCAGACCTTGGCTGTGATGGAGCAGAACGTGGAAACCAACTGCGTTAGAGCGGGTAGGATGGCAGGGCCTGCCTGTGAGCCAGGGTCTTTCCCACACCTGACCTCACCAGATGGCTCAGCCTTAACTCCTGGCCTAAGACCGGCCTTCAGTCCCTGGGCCTGCCTCTCTCTCCTCCAGGCCACACGGAAGGGATTAGTCAGGAAGTGTGCACAATGGGCTTATTGTTATTACGGTTATAGCTTTGGATCTGGAGAATTCCAGGGGTGGGGCGAGAGTGCTGAGGGTTACTCAAGATGTTAGGGTAGATTTTTTCCGAGGGAAGCAGAGTGGGAGGTGAGCTTTGAGTGGGCTGTCCAAAGGGAAGCCCTCCCTAACCTTCCCCTCCTCCGTTCTCCTGACCTATGCCCCCTACACCTGCGTGACCCCACACCCCCCCAACCTTCCCTCCACATTTCCCCTGCCTTTGCCCACCCCTGGGCCTTCACACCCTCTGTCTGTTGGAGGATTGCCCAACAGAAAATACACTCTGCCTGTAACCACCCCGAACAGGAAGTGTCTGGGAATTTGTGTCCCCCAAGCACTGGCCATGTAGAAGTATCAATACCCTAGCTCTCTTTGCCCCTGACTGGGACAACGCTGAGGTTGTCCCATGGGAATGGGCCAAAGTCACCCTCTGTGCAACTTCCGCTAAATTGATAGTCTCGGTCGGCTTCTTTCTCTTTGCTTCCCTGTCCCACTTCCCTATTCCTCTGCTCTGCGTATCTCCTTGAGAACTTCCTGCTAAATCACTTTCACAAAGATCCATCACTCAGTAGGCCTTGGGGGAACACAGGCCCAGGCCCAGTGGAGGAGGAATCTGGGAGAGGTCTGTCACATGTATGACTGGCTTCTGGGAGTTGTGTGTGATGTGTGTGTTCAGCTCACCTCTGTCCTTGCAGAGGGGCCTCACTGGCCTGTCCCCTCTGTAGCCCTGGAGAGGATGGAGGTGCTGACTGAACCTTCTGCTGGCAGAGAGTAGGCACTTAACGTACACCCTTTGGGGTCAAGGTTGGGATTTTCGGTCACTTCCTTTTTCAGCAGAGCAGGTCTGTGAGGATCTGGGAGCCCCCGCTTGTGGCATGGAGCCGAGCACACCCATTCCACAGGTGTGAGGCCAGCCTTAGGGAGGTGGGCCGGGCACGGGGAACTCCGTCTTTTGGAGGTCCTTCTCAAATCCTTGGCTCCTGTCCCAGAACTCCCACTTTGTGGGGAAGAAAGGGATAAATTGTGTTCTAGGTGCCCAGCAACCAAAGGCAAAGTGGCTGAGTGGAGGTCGTGAATAGTGCGAACAGGGAATCAAGAGGGCAGGCGCACGCCTGGAGCCTGAGCTGAGCGCTGAGACAATAAACACAGTTGCGACAGAGAAGGACACTCCCCACACCAACATACACCACACACAGGCCTACGGGAGGGGAGCCTGCTGGCAGTGAGGGCAGAGGCAGGGCAGAGCAGTTAGAGGCTGCCCAATAAAGCCACCCTCTGAACAAAAGCGAGATCCTTGATGTTCTGAATCCTCACCAGCACCCCAACAGAGAGGGTTGGGCAGGATGGCCTGG
Source organism: Bos mutus (assembly GCF_027580195.1). Classification (NCBI taxonomy): domain Eukaryota; kingdom Metazoa; phylum Chordata; class Mammalia; order Artiodactyla; family Bovidae; genus Bos; species Bos mutus. Next base: position 31,930,418 of record NC_091637.1, on the reverse strand, counting down.
GAGGTGGGTAGGTAGGGTTTCTAGACATAAGACACAGCTAAATCTGAATCTCAGAGAGACAAGATAGTTTTTGTATAAGCTTGTCCTCAACATTGCATAGGATGTACTTACACTAAAAAGTTATTCGTTGTTCATCTGAGATTTAAATTTAACTGGGTGTCCTGTATTCATTAAGCAATATTTTCCCCCCCGGAAATCTAGCAACCCTAATGGGGAACATCATGGTTGAAGAACCAGGATGTTTCTCCCAGCAGCCGGCCAGTTCTGGGGGACAGGTGCACTGGCTTTGAATTTCAGAAGGGCTGTCCTGGGAGAGAGTCAGAATCAGAAGATGGAAACAATTGTCGTCTGAAATAGCATTTGTATGGCTTGTTCTAAGAGACTAAGTGGCTGAGAGACGACACAGTGCTGGTTACAGATCTGGTACCTGCTCCCATGAAACCTCGAGCCTCTGTGCCTTGGTCTCCCTGTAAGAAATAAAAACTTAAAGTGGTCCATTTTCAAGGACAGCTAGCCCAGAGTGACAGCTTGCTGATATAATAGCCATTAGGGTACTTGCATGGGAAAATCCAGACAAAAGGAGAATGGAATGCCTAGGATTTTGGCATGGACTCATTCTATTGGTGAATTCAAAACATAAGAATGGGAAGAAGTGTGCAGGGAGAATAGTAAATCCAGGTGACATTCAGGAAGATTGTTAACCCTTTGTTCTCAGCCAATGAGGAGCTGGGGGAGGGACTTGCATGCCGAGAGGCTGAAGAACCCATTGTAACGACTCTGGGTGTGCCTGCCAACAAGACACCCCATTTGCAACACTGTCCTTAAAGCCTTGCTTCCCGCTGCACCTCATGCCTCTAAGTCCATTCTCTGGGTTTGGGTCGGGGAGTTTTATTTTCCACATCCCCATCTGTGTTCTCCGTGGACGTGCCTTCTATCCCAATCAGCCTGGCAGACCACATCAGCCTCTTTTTGTCCTTAATCCTTTTTTCTTCAGCGTGACTGCTCTGAGTTGGATGCAGAAGCCACTATGTCTCCCTGGTTGGCCCGCCTGTGGATGAGGGAGTCGAGACGGTGAAGTGGAGCCTTGAGACCATGCCCACAGGACTCACCAGGCTGCCCAGAAACGGCCCTGCCAGGCTCTTGCTCCATCTAGCCCTGCATCTGGTACTGGGTAGCCCTGGGCCCCTGCCTGGAGGAGAGATGCTTCTGAATGGTCACTGGTTTCAGGCTTCAGCTCCATTGGAGGCTGAGGCCCTTCACCTCTGTCCTGGACACCTCTGCCAGCTTAGCCTTCTTGAAGAGGGCAAAGCCTAAGAATAGATGCCCAATTCAGGCCTTGCTGGACAGAACGTGCAGCCATCTGGAGCCCAGGCCCAGGGCTAGAAGGATACTTGTGGGCCATTCACACCTACCCCTCCCCACTATGCACAGGGGAACCAAGGCCCTGAATGTGAAAGGCGTTTGTCCAAGGTCAGTGCAGGACTCCAGGCCAAGCAGGGCTCACAGCCCCTGCTCAGTGCTCAGCAAGCTGCCACACATGACCCAAGTCTTGGCATCAACCCACATATACTGGGCTATGAACACGTACACCCCCAGTAACCCGAGACATGTCCCAGTCTCTGTGGCTTCATTGTCCCCACACACACATGAGCAAAGGAGGCTCCCAGAACTGCAGATATGTGCCTGAAGCTGGGCAGTGGCAGGGCAGTGTTCAGCCCCAGGCCCTCACCTGCAAGGGGCTCCCCAGGTGGCGCCAGTGGTAAAGAACCCATCTGCTAATGCAGGAGATATAAGAGACGCAGGTTCAATCCCTGGGTTGGGAAGATCCCCTGGAGTAGGTCATGGCAACCCACTCCAGTATTCTTGCCTGGAGAATCCCCATGGACAGAGGAGCCTCGTGGGCTACGGTCCATAGAGTCACAAATCGTCAGACACGACTGAAGCAACTTAGTATGCACTCTCCCCACCTGCAAATTGGCTGTTCCCTCCATCCTCTGCTCTGTTTGTCTGTTCACCGAGCTCTCTTCTGCCGCTTTTCCCAGGACCTCCCTGGTTTCTCCTTAGAAACCCTTCTTTCACCTTTGCCCCTCTTAGGTCCTCCCCCACTGCGCCTCCCTGCAGACCCACCTTCCACCCCAGCACTCCTGGCATTTGCACAGATCTCTCGAGTTTACAAAGCCCGCCCCAGGGTATTATGTCACGCTGGTGGCCCCAGCTGAGACTCCAGACCCAGGGAGCACCTGTGCCTCTCAGGCAATTACCCCGGAGAGGCCAGAAGGAGCCCCCATGTGCACAGGGTTCCCGGTAAAATGTCCGGCTGTTCCCTAGCAAATGGAAACAGGCTCTGAGCCAACTCGGCTGTGGTGGGAAGGATCCTGGGAATGCAGGCTTCTGAGGCTGCAGCTCAGGGCCTCTCTCTGCTTGCGAGCATCATCCCCACTTCTCAGCCCCTGCACAGGGAACTGAAGAATGCCCTGCTCATCACCGCCCCGGGAGCTGCAGACTGGGAGTCCAGCTGCCGGTCCTCATGCCTCCCGGTCCCACATTCCCGTGAGGCCAGACATGCAGCCCTTGACTGCTCCTTGTCCCCACCTCCGCACACATCTATCTGTGCCAGCTCCAAGGGGCCCCGGCCAAGGACTCCTGACTGGCACGGCAGAAATGAGGTCCTCTTAGTAAGTCTTTCCTTGTCAAGCTTTCTCTAATTCTCCAGGGACCCCTGGGCCCAGAGCAGAGGGGCTTTTCACCAAGTTCTGCCTCACAGACTGCCCTGGACTTTGAGTCAAAAGACCTAAAGTGAAGTACCGGCTCTGCTGCTTTTGAGCTGTAATTTGGTAGGGCTGCCAGGTACAGCTGCGCAGGTTGTATAGTGCCTGGTGATTCACAGCGGGGTTCAGAGACGAGGCAGCAGGTGCATCACCTGGGAGCTTGTTAGAAACAGAAGCTGGGGCCGCCCCTCAGAGTGACGGGATCAAGATCTGTTTTCACAAGATCCCCGGGTGATTCAAACATTGAAGTCTGAGAATCACTGATGGATAACGCTCCTGGAAAACACCGCGCACACAGGCTGTGGAGTGAGTGACAGCCCTGGAGCCCTGCGACATGCTGGCTGGGCTCGGGCAAACCTTCTTTGGGTCTCATTTCCTGGTCTGCCAAATGGAGCCTAAAAACGCCTCTGTCTCAGAGTTGTTGTGTAACTCAATAGAATGAGGACAGAGCCTTAAGGGGGCTGGTCCCCAAGGTGGGGGCTCGTGTGGGCACCCCTGCCTCTCCTGGGAGGTGAGCTTGGGAATGCTCACCACAATGAGGGCTTTTAGGAAAAATGTGATTTTTAGGTTGAGGAGTTAGAAAGGATTTTTGAGACTCCTCTGCTCAAGCAGATACCCAATGATCGCTCAGCAATTTTACAGATGATTAAACCGAGGAAAGAGAGGTGAAACAGCAAAACCTGATGGTCAGTGGCTGAGCTGAGATTGGAGCCTGGGGCCTTTTTCATTTTGCTGCTGCATAAGCCCAGGCAGCCTCCTAAAGTTGTTCTTGCAATCTATCCGTCTCTGCCTGTCCTCAGCACCTCATGGAGATAAACTGGAGGGAGCTGGATACAATTTGCATCTTTTAAATAGAGAATACCTAAGCAAATAAAATGGATAGCTCTGTATCACACTTAGACAGGGGAATGTCAGGATAGGTGAGACCATGCAAGGAGGGTTTCAGCACCCATGTTCTAGCCACTTGTAATGTTGCAGGGCAGTGCGCTGGGCCCTGTGGCACACGATGAACAAGACACCTCACTAGTCCTCACCTTTCACTCAGTCTGGAAAGGACACGTGACACAAGCATCAGGAAAACTAGCAGTCAGTATGAGGCCTTGGATGCCAAGTCTACCAACTTTCCGTGTTACTAGAGGAGTTTTGAGAAGGATGAGACATCACTGGGTGGAGCAGACATGGAAGACTCTAGAAGATGCTGGACTGGAAAGGCCTGAAGGCAGAGGATTAGATGGAAAGGAACAGAGAGCAGTAAGTGCAAAGGTGCACATTTGGAAGGTGTATTTAAAGGACGGGGGTGGCTTGATTCATCTCAGTCTGTTCCAGCTGCTACAGCCAAATACTGGAGACTGGGTGGCTTATAGAAGTTTATTCTCAAGGCTGGGAAGCCCAAGATTAAGGAAAGGATGGGTTCAGTGGCTGGTGAGGGCCTACTTCCTGTTCATAGATGGTGTCTTCTTGCTGTGTCCTCACACAGTGAAGAGGCAAGAGAACTCTGGCTCTCTAGGACCCCTTTTATAAGAACACTGACCCCATCCTTGAGGACTCCTCCTTCACACCTAATCACCTCCCAGTGGCCTTACTTTCAAATACCATCACGTTGGGGGTTGGGATTTCAATATATAACAAGCATTCAGATCATAGCAAGAAGTCAGCAAACTTTTTCTGCAGAAGGGTATTTCTGATCTAGGGGCAGGATAAAAGATGGGGCTGAAAAGTCTGGGTGGGGGATGGTACTCACATGATGCTGGGCACGAAATACCAGGTTAAAGAATCTGGTGTTTTTCCAAACCTGTGTCAGAGGTAGGAAAGCATAATATTCAGACCTCCTGAAACTGGATCCCTCTTCCAAGACACCTTCTTCCTGGACAAGTGACTCCCAAGATCCCAGGAAGAGGACCCATAATTATGCCTTTCACTGAAAGTGGTGGGACCAAGTGAGGGAGGAAAGGTTTGGGGGATAAAACTGAGAGTCTGAGATACCTAAGAATCCTCTAAGTGGTTCAGTTAAATCACTGAGGTTATTGAATATTTGACTCTGGAGCTCAGAGCTGAAGATGGAGATAGTATTTGCATTCTGGGAAGAAGCAAGCCCATCTGGGAAAGGAACGTTGGGAGAGAAGAGATCACAGCTTAGGACAGAGCGCTGAGGTGGTTCTATTCTGCAGATCAGCTGAGGACCAGGAGAGCCTGTAGAGGCAGGAAGAAAACAGCAGACTGTGATGCCCAGAAGCCAGGAGGAGAGGGTGACTGAAGAGGGGAGTGGCATCTGTGTCCAGTGCTACTGAGAGCTTGGGAGGACAAGACAAGAAAGTGTTTGGGGACCTGGTGACGTGGGGGTGTCTGATGACCTCACAAGAGCCGATCAGTGAGGAGGTGGGCTTAGGAGTCAGAGAGAACGGAGGTGACGCAAACCATTCTTTGGGAACGTTCTCACCTTTGCAAAACAGCGGAAATTAAGCATTAGTCATAGGGAAGTATGAGGGATGGAACTAAATCCACACACTTTGTGTGAGTGCCCACTCTGTCCTAGGCACAGTGCCAGGCACAGGGATACAAAGGTGGGAAGAGACAGGCCCAAATAACCACACTCCAATATGATCAGCATCCAAATAAAGTGCATACAGCAAGTGGTATTGGCAAGAGGAATGTTGGAGCCACAGATTCTGTGTCTGGGGATCAGAAAAAGCATCGCAGAGTGGGCTCTAGCTGACCTGATCCTTACAGATGAGGAAGATGGAGGAAGAAAAGGTTTGCCAAGCTGCGGGAAAATTTTCAAAGGGACAGAGTTCAGAAAAAACAGGGAGAGTTTGGGGACCAACAAGTGGCCGGATCTGGCCTGATGGGGGTGGTGATGGTGGATCACAGGGAGTGACAGGGAACGCCTTAGAAAAATAAGCTGGCCATGACAGAATAGGCCTCCACATCTTGCTAAAGAGACTGAAGTCCGTAAAAAGGAAAAATGGGAGGAAAAATACATTGGTTCATCTGCTGTGTGCCAGGCACAGAGCTACTACCTTATACGTTTTCAACATGGATTTTGCAATATAAGACAGACCAAATCCTGGTTTGCAAGGTATAGTGACCTTGCATCCTTTAACCCAGCAAGTCTCAGTTTCACATGTAACAGGTCAAGGATAACGCTTATCATATGGAATTATTGCAAGGCTTAAATGAGATAATAAAATAAAAGCCACTACCAAAATGATAACTTACAATAGAGTGATATTGGCAAGATTAGACCTGCATTTTAGAAAGGTTGTTCTTGCAGTGGTGGGCAGGGCAGAAGAGGGTCTGCTGGGGAGGGGACAGATGGGCGGCAGGAGGGACTAAGGCCAGTGAAGAGCTACTGTAGAATTATTAATAATTAATCAAGAAGAAAAACAAAACAATGAGCTGTTGAGGGAGCTCAGAAGAGAGCCGAACGCTGAGTACCTTACAGAAACTTGGCCTGGGGATGGTGAGAAGGACCACTTCATAGGAGGTTCCATGGCTGAATGAGGGGGGTTCCTGTGAATGAAGGGATGCAGGGGGACAGTGAGGGAGCAAGGTAAAGAATGAGGAAGAGGGATGGAGAATGACAGGCTTTTCTAGCTTGAGTGGGCGGTGGAGTTCTTAACTGAGTTGGCAGATGCAGGAGAAAATGTGGGTTTGGGGAGACTATTTAATTTTGGACAAATTGAGTTTGAAGATTCTACAGAATGCCAGATGGAGAAGGCCTGAGGGAGCTGGAAATAGAGATCAGGAACTCCAGCAAGGAGGGGCCTGGAGATTCAGATCTGAGCTGTTGACATGCAGGGGGGAAAGCCTGGCTCCTGGAGAGAGAGGACCAAGGTCCAGATGGCATCTAAGCAGTAGCGATTCTGGAAGGTCCCTAAGAACCCAGTTTTTAGATCAGGTGGGAATAATTTAAGACATAGCTCATACAGAACGTTGGTTTGTTAAAAACTACAGGTGCTTCAGTTATTTTGATCTAGACCCAGAGACTCAGAGCTAGAAGGGACCACCTCATCTTTTGTTTATTCACACCTTTTAGGGCCAGGCAATGTGAATGAATAAAAGGAGACAGAAGAAAGCTGCTGCCTGAGAGTAGACTGCCCACTAGGAGAGGTAGAAGGAAGAATGGAATCAGAAAGTCAGAGTAGCACAGTGAAGACCCAGTCCTATCCGCAGGCTTCACCATGAACCGCCCTGGGTTTTAGTGGAGAGATGGTCTGGAGATGTTGCAAGGTGATATAGAAGTGGCCTGGTTGGGAATAACAGAATGGGGGTCTTTGTGGTACCCCTCCCCCCAAATGTTCATCCACTTTGGAATTGTGGTATGTCGACAGCTGATTAAAGTCCCCATTTTACAGATGAGAAAACGGAGTCTCCAAGCGATTCAAGAGACCAATGCTAAAGGGTGGCTGCAGTGGGTGTGAACCCAGGTTTCCTGGCTCCATCCAGGTCACGTATGGCCACCTGAGCTGAGGGAAGGTGGGAAACAGGACCAGAAGTACCTGGGGACTGAGACCCACAAGGTGGGGATGGGGAGAGAGGCACACCACTTCAAGTTCAAGCTGCTAGTTTTGCAGAGTGTAAAATTACTGCCCAAGTCCCAGAGAATAAACAGAGTTAACACCCCATTAAATACAATGGACTTTCAACGTGAGCTTGAGACGTGCCCAGATTGAAACTAGCTGAGCAGGAGCTGGCCCGTGAGTAAAATGTATCACAGGCATTGCCTTAACATTTCCAAAACAGAAAAACCCAGTGTGGGGAGAAGAAAGCGCCAGCAGCAGCTCTGCAGGCTTGGGGCTGAGAATCCGGTAATGAAGCCTTTCTGGAAGGTAAGAAAGGGCTGTGTGCTGCATGCTATTTTTAAACCTGCTGGAGCAGCACGTGTATCCTGCCCCGCGCACTTTCTCCAGCAGAGGAGGGGCCCCAGGGAATGCAGCCAGGAATTTAGATGCTATTTATTGTATTTCCTTTTATCAGTCAAATGATTTTCCTATTTCCCACATAGATAAAGATCTTCTGCTTACCGCTCCAGCTTGTTGACCTTGTCAGGACTGCTGTGCAGTCTGGAAATTGGTCCCAGAGAGAAGGGCATTGTTGTGAGGGGTTTGTTTGGTGGTTGGGTTTTTCTTCTCCCAACAGGGAGGAGATCCGTTTACCAAAAAAAAAAAAATTAAAAACCTGCCAAAATACAATAAGTGATTGTTTTGTGCCTTTTTGCAAAACTTCAAAGTTGTCCAAGCAGTGCCACTTGCCAGCCTCCCTCTGACCCCCACCTGAGTATCTCCACCCTATCTTTCACCATCACACACACACACACACACACTCTGCAGCAGTTTCTCCACCCTATCTTTCACCATCACTCACTCACACACACACACACACATACACACACACACACACTGCAGCAGCAAGCCTGACCCTGGGCCGCTGCTGAGCCGCTGTCTTGGCAAGCGGTGGAGCAGAGGGGGCGGCAGCTCGCTCTTAGCTTGTAAGCTGAGCCAGTCTCTCTGAGGTGCCAGCCCCTAGGAGATGCCAGCATGCCTGAGTGGGAGCAGTAACAACTTCCCCTCGGCTGGCAACCTCGGAGCCAGCAAGGCCTCCAGAAGCCGCATTCTCAGGCGAGGGAGTGGCCGCAGGGCTGCTCTGCAGCGGGGAGGTCTCCTCCTAGGCCGGCCGCCCTCTTGATCCGGCCTGGCCCGGGCCTGCCGGCCAGGTTCGGGGACCGGAGCCGGCCCGGCTGTTCCTCACCTTCTCAGGGATGGGACCAGCGGATGCTGCTGGAGCCTGGAGTTTTATTATTATAAATCCTCTCCATTTTTGGCTCTTTCTTAACCCCCAAACGTAAAGAGGGCCAGCTCGACGGAGGGAGTGCAGCCCCTCGCAGACCCAGCGTTTGGACGGCGAGGAGCTGCCGGCGGCCTCCTCACCCGCCAGGGTCCGCGGTGGATTCTGACCGCCGCCCGCTTTCCGGAGGCCCCGGGTTCTTCTCCACCGTCGTGGTGCTTCCGGGCCGGGACAGCAGAGGGCGCTGGCTCTCCTGACAGCACATGTGTCACTGCGGCTCCCGCATCTGGAACCCGGTTCCACCACTCTCTTACGAAATTCTGCTGGCCCGGGATCTGTCTGTGAGACGCGCTGGCACCGAGTGAGCATGCACACACATCCAGAACTCCACTTTCTCATTAGCGCTATTTCTCCCTCAAGAGCACTTGTGGAATGCGGGGAATTTGTCTTGCCAAGGCGGCCAGCGCCTCTGAATCTGGGGCTTGGTCAGGCCTGGGTGGAATGTTCCGAGGGACCACCTCTGGTCTGAAGCCTTTGCCCTGCCCTCCCAAGTGGGGTGAAAAAGAAAACAGAGGAGCGGGGACCACCCAGATCTTTCCCCTGAGGGGAAGAAAGCCAAAAATATTTGGCCTTGACCTTCCACGCCTCCCTCCCAAAGAGAGCAAGTGCCCACATTTCCAGGTTCTTGAGAAACAAGATGTAATTCTAAGAAAGCATCTTCCTAAATTACAAGCGATTGGAAATGCCAATGCGGTATGCAACATGGAGTCCGGAAAGGAGACACTGGACAGAGGAGGGAAGGGCTGGAGCCAGGAAAGGGACCTGGTTTCTATTCGAAGACGGCTCCCTAGACTTCCGAAAGCTGCATGCATTTAAATGTCCACATTTCCCCAGCAGAAGCCAGTAATCTGTACTTCTCTTGGCCAAACAGCACATCAGTCTAATACGGTGTGGGAGAAATATGTTACTTTCTTTTTATGAACAGAATGTTAACACCACCGAGAATCAATATTTATATCCAGGAACACAATGACCTGGCTTGTTTTGTGCTGCTGTAGTTTTAAGGGTCGTTTGGAAGCAGCTGAGAGGATCCCCCCACCCCCACCCTCTTCCTGCCCAGAAAGGCCGACCTACTAAGGCAAAGCAGCTAGGGGCTCAGGCATCTAAAGGTTTTCAGCCTCTGTTCCTTCCCTTCCTGCCCCTGCTGCCCTCTGTCTCTTGGGAATTGCAAGAGGAAGCCAGAACGCAGCAAGTGGGGCAGGAATCTGCAGTGAGCTCCAGGACGTGAGGTAGCATCCTGTCTGCTGTGGGGACAGTCAGTGAGGGCCCCAGTGAGGGGGAAGAGGGTCAGGCTCACGTCCTGGCACTTCCTACTGCATAGCAGTGTAGGAGAGGATCCAGCTTAACATAAATTCTTAGGAGATTTCTGGGGGTTCGGGGTGAGATGATACATTCTTTCATACTGGTAATAATTTTTTTTTTTTTTGGCTAGGCAGTCACCCTCATCTGAGACAGCTATTGTGATGGAGATGGAAGCCAAGTCTCCCCTCCTCAAAATGCTGTCTATTCTTCCAGAGGCTTTTGGGAAACTGCATTGAGACCCTTAGGCTGGTTTTTTCCTTGGTGCTGGTTTTATTTTACTGCCTTTTAGAAGCTTCTGGGCCTGCAGCCTGCTCCTTGCAGGTAAAATCCTTACCTAATTATAAAAACAAAACCAACCAAACAAAGCCTTTCCCCCTTTCCCAGAAGATTTAAATTTGCCTGCACCAGAGCATCTAAGATTATGAGAGTCCTCTTCATCTCGTGGACTGAATTGGAGAGCAGTTCCTCGTTTGGCAGAGCAAGCAGCCCTATTTCATTTTCACATTAGATGCTGAAGGTTACCACTTTTAACAATAGCACTTGTCTCTCTCATTAAATGCCTGGAGCTCATTATGGTATAACCTGCAGAAAAGTCTTTACTGCTTTAATAGGCATGATCTTTAGAAAAGATCCTTTGGCTTATGTATAAGATCAAGACATGATTAATCTTGGCCCCATTTAGCTATGGGTCAGGTTTTCAAGCTACAGTGAAGCTCCTTCTTTGCATGATCACAGTTTATAATTTTCTGTAATCTATAGCCCTTTCTCCCGTGTTGTTAGCATGTTTAGTTGCTGCAGTTCACTTGGTCTGTCCTGTTTTCATCCTGTTCTAAGAAATGAGTAAATATCCCAATCATATTTGCTATAAAATCAGCCACGATAAACAAATGTTATTTCACGGTAAGCACTCGGATGTTTAGCATCTTCTTTACAGACGCAAGCTTCCCTGATAGCTCAGCTGGTAAAGAATCCGCCTGCAATGCAGGAGACCCTGGTTCAGTTCTGCTGGTGAAGGGATAGGCTACTCATTCTGGTATTCTTAGGCTTCCCTTGTGGCTCAGCTGGTAAAGAATCTGCCTGCAATGAGGGAGACCTGAGTTGGAGACCTGGGTTCGATCCCTGGGTTGGGAAAATCCCCTGGAGAAGGGACCTGCTACCCACTCCAGTATTCTGGCCTGGAGAATTCCAAGGACTGTATAGTCCATGGGGTCACAAAGAGTCGGACACGACTGAGTGACTTTCACTTCATTTTACAGATGCAAAGCTCCCCTTGCAGAAATCCCACACAAGAAACCTATGCAAGTTAAGTGATCAGACAAAGAATCTGCCTGTGATGCAGGAGACCCAGGTTCAATCTCTGGGTTGGGAAGATCCCTCTGAGAAGGGAATGGCTACCCACTCCAGCATTCTTGCCTGGAACATTCCATGGGCAGAGGAGCCTGGTGGGCACAGTCCATGAGGTCTCAAAGTGGAACAAAACTGAGTGACTAACACTTTCTGAGTTTACAGATACAAAGCTCCTCCTGCAGAAATCCCATGCAAAAAACCTATGTAAGTTAAATGCTCTGAACATCTTTAAAGATACTGCCTGATTTAGGCCAACAGAAAAGTTGCAGCTGGGTCCAGATGCTATTTCTGGTTTCAAGGACAAGGACAAGAGAACAGTCAAAGTTGGTGATAGGGTCAAGGATCCAACAGTGACATTTTTAGCCAGGATGGTAGAGGTTGGCGGGATATGTTTGCCTGCAGAGCAGCACCAGGATCAGCGAGGAAAAGGTTAACACAAAAAGCCTCCTTGGGGGTCTTTAGTAAGTATCACCCCAAGTCCAGACCTATCTTTTAAGCGTTAGAATTGTCAGTATAGATGCTTACTTAACACCTACTCTCTTGCATCTCAAATGAAGATGCCCACAAGGATCTCTGACTTCTAGCCACTCCCACCTGCCCTTGTCTGCTCCTGCTCCAGGCCACCCTTCTCAAAAAGTGGTTTGAAGCCAGAGATCCATCCACAGCTGCTTTCTCTTCCTCCCTCCTTCTCACCTCTAGCCCATCGCTCTTCCTGTTCTACCCTCTTCTCCCCTCGGTCTTTTCTGCCTCAGCCTCTGTCGGAGCTCCTACCATCTCTCACAGCCACAGCTGCCCTCCCTATTCAGTGCTTGCTTTCTGCAACTCACTCTTTAGAGAGCAGCCAGGAGAATCGTCGAAAACCACATGCTGGATTATATCATTTCCCTTTTTGAAAGCTTCAGTGGATTTCCCCTGCACTTCATACCCAAGATCCTTCCGTGGGTCAACAAGACCTCATGCGGTCTAGCTCCTCTCTTCCTCTTGCTACTCTTCCCCTGGTTCTCTCTGCCCCATTCCCTTGATTCTCAATCAGTGCCTCTAAAACACACAAAAGGCTGCCCATCATGTTTTCTTCCTGATTCTACCTATATCCTACTGGTTTTTCAAGTCTCATCTTAAGTGTCACTTCCTTGGAGAGGCCTTGGTCCCTCTTCCCTGCCCAGATGCTCTCGTGTCCCACCACTCTTCATGCATTTGATCCCAAATAGTAATAGCCTATCTGTTTAGCTTTGTTCATCGCGTTTCTTCCAATAGACAGAAAGCTCCATGAAGGCAAGAACTGTGTCCATAAGGCTGTATTCCTCAAGTTTGCCACAGAGAGTAATCAATATCATTTTAACAAATGAATGAAACTCAACTGTAATAGGGACAACTGCTTAAAGGATTTATGTTTCCTTCCTGGTGAATCTGCCTGGTCAGATCACATTACCCCCAAATTCCTCCTTGAGAGGATTCATCATTGTGGGTTGACAGAAACCAAGCCCAATTCCCAAATGTTTCTCCAATCTGCTCCTTTACTACCTCCAGTACAGGCTCTTCTCGCTTCTTGACCTGAGTTTTTCTTTTTCTTTAGAATTTTATTTACTTACTTATTTTTTGCTGTGCTGAGTCTTCATTGCTGCTCAAGCTTTTTCTCTAGTTGCAGCGAGCAGGGGCTATTATTCTCTAGATGCCATACGTGGGCTTCTCACTGTGGAGGCTTCTCTGTGGCATGCAGGCTCTAGAGCACAGGCTCAGTAGTTGTGGTGCACGGGCTTAGTTACTCCGCATCATGTGGGATCTTTCTGGATCAAGGATCAAACCCATGTCTTTTGCATTGGCAGGCGGATTCTCTACCATTGAGCTGCCAGGGAAGTCTTTGACCTGAGTTTTTTGACAGTCTCATAACCAGTCTGTCTCCATACTGTCTTGAATTCAGGAATCTGACTAGGACTCAGAACTGCAAGCATGGATGGGGAAAAAGATTACATCTTGATTTTCAGAAACCTCTAACTGGAAATTTGCACTTTCTTTGATTATAAATGTTGGCACAAGCCCCAGCAGTACTGGCAGGACCTATGACTTTGGTACCAACAGAATCACAGATATTTTTACATCACATTACTGCTGTTGCAAATGTTGAAATATCATTTATGATCAATACTACTTTAAAATTATGGTAGTTATTAGACCTGTTGCTAGATTATGTTATTTAATTCTTTAGTAGTAAACACAGACATTCCTATTGACTTTTTCATATTAATATTATTTAATAATAATATTAATATTTTGATAGCTATTTTTCAATATAGTTATTTTCCTCTTGGTAAAGCTATGCATTTTATTTTCTGCACTTGAAAACATCATTTTGAGAAGGCTTCACAGACTTCACCATACTGCTGAAAGTGTTCATGACAGAAAAAATGTTAAGAACCTCTGGTCTAGTTTTTCTTCATCTCATATCTCTACCATGCAAAAACAGCCTTAATGCCTTCCCCCTGGCTGCAACGTAAAAGCTAAATTCCTTCATATGGCACTCAAGGCCCATTTATAGCCATATTCAAAAAAACCTTCCTATCTTCATTTTTTTAATCAATACTCTGGATACAACACATGTTCCAAACCTGCTGAATCACTGGAGTACACCAAAAATGCACGCATATCTCCAGATCTATTTTTAGCTTCTCTTAAAGAGCTATTTTTTTTAAAGGCCTACCTCAAAATGTTACCCTGGTAAAACCCTCTTTTGACCTCTCCCAAGCACAACCACTGAATCCTTCCTTTGTATTTTTAGGAACACTTTGCTTACAGTGATTTGATAATTTGGGCTTCCCTGGTAGCTCAGCTGGTAAAGAATCCTCCTGTAATGCAGGAGACCCTGGTTCTATTCCTGGGTCAGGAAGATCCCTTGGAGAAGGGATAGGCTACCCACTCCAGTATGCTTGGGCTTCCTCAGTGGCTCAGTCAGTAAAGAATCTGTCTGCAATGTGGGAGACCTGGGTTCAATCCCTGGCTTGGGAAGATACCCTGGAGGAGAGCATGGCAATCCATTCCAATATTTTTGCCTGGAGAATCCCTGTGGACAAAGGAGCCTGGTGGGCTGCAGTCCATAGGTCACAAAGAATCAGACAGGACTGAGCAACTAAGCACAGCACATTTGCTAATTTATCAGATCTTATGTTTCTTTTGTGTTACATTGTGAACTTCTTGAGGCAAGAGATGTCCTCAACTTTACACCCCAAACACATAGTAAGTACTTGCTTGAAAATGTTTGAATGAATGAATATATGTAAAATACTCATTCTCCCTAGGGATGAGTAAAATCCATAATGAACATGTTAGTCTGTCCTTCTAAATAAGAACTTCTTTTAAAAAAGCCTTTTATACTATATTACAGTATCAACAACATTGTGATAGTTTCAGGTGGACAGCAAAGGGACTCAGCCATACATATACATGTATCCATTCTCCCCCAAGCTCCCCTTCTATCCAGCCTGCCTCATAACATTGAGCAGAAGGAACTTCTTTTGATTCATGTAAGTCCACTTGAAAAATCCACCAGCCCAAGAAAAATAGTCACTGCCTGGACCCAGCTGCCTTTGGTTAATTTCTGTCCTTGAAGACAGCGGAAGCACCTCTAGCAGGAACCCATTTGCTGATTCCATAAACCTTTTGGCTGTATCACTGATGTCTTCTCATATTTCCCTTCTTTGACTGATGCCAAATATATTTTCATATAGTCTCCTTCAAGCAGACGCTTTCTATTACTTGCCCAGGATTTTCTAACCATCAGGTTATGGCATGATTTTCATATCCTAGAACATTCAGCTGCTTTATGCCAATCTTAAACAAATACAGATGGATGGTTTAAAAAATTCTTTTCCTAAGGAGCTTGAAAAATTAAAAAGGAGACCATTCCTTAATTTCATAGTTCAGCGAACAGCTTGAGTAACCAGATCTACGTGTGTGTGCACAGGCACCGAGGATAGAATGTTAGCAGCCCTGACCTGAAGTGGGAATCCCACGGAACCATAGACTTTTAAGAGCTGAAAGGAATCTTTTTAACAAATAGCAGAGAGATGTGTCTTGCCCAGGGGTTGATCTGGTGGCTGAATCTCAAATTTAGCAACTCCAAACACAGAATTCTGACTCTTTTCCTCCACAACGCTTCACCCCTAACTGTACGCCATCTCAGACAGTGGCACCTGTCTACTAACCGGTTGCTCAAACCCTTCAGAAGTCATTCTCCACATGAAGCCCCTCAGCAACTTCTGTTCATTATACTTCCAAAATACATTTGGAATTCATCAGCAGGCCCCACCGCCTCCATGCTAGGCTAAGCTGCTGTCACCTGGGTCCCTGGGCCAACCTTCTAACCGACCTTTTTGATTCCTCTCTTGCCTCCTCATAATTCCCTTCATAGCAGCCAGAGTGCTGCTATTTTTTAAAATATTCTGCTATTCTATTCTTTAAAAACAGAAACCAGATCTTGTCACTTACTTTCATCGAACACTTCATGCTATACTTATGATACAATTAAAATTTTTATCACATTTTACAAGGTATTATTTGTATGCTATATAATCTCATTATTGCTTACCAACTTCAAAGCCCCTATACCTCTCCGTCTCCTGTCAGTCTCATAAAATATCTCTAAGATAGTATGGCTACAGTGGAATGTGGAGTCAGAATGATCTGGGTATAAATCCTTTCTTCGCCTCTTCCCAGTTGTAACACCTGCAAGTTGCTTAGCAGCTTTGAGCCTTAATTTACTTACCTGGAAAATGGTATAATAGTCCTACTCTATAAAGTTGTGGTTCAAATTAAATGTGTGTGTGTGCTTGGTCGTGTCTAACTCCTTGCGACCCCAAAGAATGAATTAAATGATATATATATATATATAAAATTTATATAAAAACTAGCTTGACTTATAGTATGTGTCTAATTCTTCTTCCCTCTTGAGTCTTTCATAAATTATAATAGCTAAATTTAGGTGTCTGTTCTATGACAGGTACTAAATATCTTACATGGATTAATCCACATGAAAACTGTACACTATAGAGACTTCCTTGGTGTCCAGTGGTTAAGAATACATCTTCCAAGGCAGGGGATGCAGGTTTCGATCCCTGGTCAGGAAACTAAGACTCTGCCTGCTGTAGGGCAACTAAGCCCCCACCTTTCAACTAGAGAGCCTGCACACTCTAAAGCCTGTGCTCTGTAGCAAGAGAAGCCTGTGCACGCGCTACTAGGGAAAACCCATGCACCACAGTGAAGAGCCACGTGCTTCAGTGGAGGTCCAGCGCAGCCAATAAAAAACAAAACTAAACCAACAAAGCCAAACAACCCCACCCCCACACTGTACACAATGGAAACTATAAATATCCCTGTGTTACAGACTGAGCCGCAGACTGGTTTAAGCAACTCACCTTAGGTCACACAAGCAGAAAAATGGAGCCCAAACTCGAACCCAGCAGTTCAATCTGATTTTAGAGGTAGTGAAACAATCATTGACTATCTTTATTGTGACCCCACAGTACGAAATACATTTCACATTGTAACCCATCACATGTGTCTGCTCTAAAGTGGAAACAAGTTTCACAAAATAATATTTACCCTTACTAGGCTTCCCTTGTGGCTTAGAGGTTAAAAGTGTCTGCCTGCAATGCGGGAGACCTGGGTTCGATCCCTGGGTCGGGAAGGTCCCCTGGAGAAGGAAATGGCAACCCACTCCAGTATTCTTGCCTGGAGAATCCCATGGACGGAGGAGCCTGGTGGGCTACAGTCCACGGGGTTGCAAAGAGTCGGACACGACTGAGTGACTTCACTTTCATATGCAGTGCATTCTTCAATTTAATGAAAAAAGGTTTTGATCATCTTATTGATTTAATGACCTGTTAATGAGTCAAAAGCATACTTTGAAGAAGTATTGTCTAAATTACAATAATCCAACTACTTTCACCTTTCAGCTACCTCAACTGCTGCTAGAAAACTTTGATGGTTAACAGTATAGACTTTATATTTCATTTACATTTCAGAGAAAGCCCTTATTAGTTAAGATGCTGATCCCACAAGACTTAATTTCCCATTGCAAACTCTTGCAATTATGGAAAAATCAGCTCTTGTCAGGTGAGATTCAAGCAATACACTATCCAAAAAGTATTTACCACCATTAAAACTCTTAATTACAGGCTGCCCTGTGTTAGAACTATTTATGCAGATATCTGTTCTTCCCACTGGACTGTCATGCCAAGGGCAGAAATATATTTTATAAATACTTCTGTAGTTCCAAACAGTGAACTGACATGAAACGGAAAACACAGAAATAAAGAACTGGCTCTGGTGTTCGAGACTCAGACAAAAGGCTACTTCTATATCCACTGTCTTATATATTCTTATCTAAACATCTAAGGCATTTTCTTCCCATCCCAGTAGTTCCAACTGGTTTACAAAAATCCTTCTATCTGGGCAATTTGCATTGACCCTGCTCTTAGTTTCCCATTGCCATCCTTATCTCACAGCTCCTCCTCCTTTCTGCATTTTTCTAGGCTAAAAGAACTGACATTTATGCTTCTGGCAGACGATCCTCCCTATGGACCACGTTCCCCCAGCACTAAACTGAAATGGTTTCTGGGTAAGAGGAAGTACATTAACATTTTTACTTGATCTTTTAAATTCTCAACCCTCATCTTTTTTGTGAGCTAGGGTATGAACTAGTGTTTATTTGTATAGATATTTTAAAATATATTTTTAAGCACTGGCTATGTGTAAGCATGTAAATAAATAAAACAAAGACAAGGTCCTTGACTTGGAACCCTCAGTTGCAAGGCAGGAAATTTAGAGGGCAGGAAGTAGCTATGAGCTTTTCTGCCAAGCAATACTTCAATCTCCCCACCCGTAGGGAAAGATTATCCTGTTGTTGTTTTAATCCAGCAGATGCTGAACAGTTAGAGAAAGGGAACAAACAACTGGAGGAAACACTGCCACCTGTTTATGCTGACTTTTACCAGACAAGACTGGCCACCAGCTGTTGAGAGGTAAGGGATGAACTAAGGTGGCAAGAGGAAAATGCTAACTCTGGTTGAATTTGGTTGTCAGCTTTTTGGCTGTTTAAGTTGGGGGAAGTACCAAGGAAGTACATGGTCATTCACGATGGCCAAGAGGCAAAGACAGGATAATACATCTTGCTCACTAGCAGAGCAGGGCTGGCCTTAGAGTCTGGGCTGGCCTATGCATACATACAGTCACATATGAGTCATGTAACTAACTCAGTTGCCTACTTGGTATTTATTTTCTCCTTCCTTACTGACTAAAACCTGTATATTATTGGAGGCAGTAATGTCCGAGGAAAGATGATAATCCTTGGCCTCCCATAGCCAGCTGTTGTCACATGACTGCATTCTGGAAGCGTTGTGTGGTTTCTAGGAAGACTCTTTAAAGGGTGCTGACTCAGCTGAGTTTGCCCATTTTGTCCTTGGCCTTTTTCTTCCTTTAAGCTGCCAGGAATTTCAAATGATGGCTGATGGTCAAGTGGCTGTTTTTGACAATGAAGTGACCTTGAGAAAGGAACCTTCTTGTGGTGCAGACAGGAGCCCCTATACTGGTCTTGGATTGCCTACATTTGGAATACTTTTCAGTGAGACAGATGTGTCTTATTTAAGCTTTTGCTGATTTGAGTTTCTGTTAAACATAGTCAAGTCTGACCCTGAGTTGCCTCAATAATTCCTGGCATTCATTTAAGATTCTTTATAGCCTCCAAAGTACAGTCAATTCATCACCCAATTCTATCTTTCTGACAAGTGTAAGAGAGCTGAGGCATGTCAGATGAGGAAACTGGGAACAAAGCAAGTCTTGCCCAATGCCACATAACTAGCTTACTCAGAGGGCAGCAGGCTTTGGAAGCCAGGAGAGCTCACCCTTAGAATTTAAAAAGCATGCTGAAGTAGGCGACAAATTTCCTTTAAGACAGATTTTGACTAATGAAGTAGTGTTACTTTTGAAGGCAAGTATTTAAGGAAAATTTCTCTCTTTAGTCAAAAGGAAGACTGTCTTTAGGCCTCCTATCAAGGGAGCTGAAGTCACTGACTTTAAGAACATGAGACTTCTTTCAACTTGCCTCCAGAATACTACTGCTACATTAGAATGAATTATAGTTCATTGTATTCTTATAGCATACATTAGGAGAACTGAACCCTCAAACAGGCTAAGACACATTTTGAATAAGCAATTAATAAAATGAATGTTACCATTTTAAAAGTGTAACAGACAATGATTAATGTAGAGTTGACAAAGTCTTTAAGATAAGAAGGCAATGCAGGTAAAACTGAATCGAGTAGATTCAACATAGAAAAGTTTTTAATGAGGCAAACATCAAGCAAGCATATCGACTTCTTTAAAAAACAAAGAAAATCTAAAAGTTTAATTACAAAAACACTTGTACAGAAAACTTGGCATTTCAACAGTTTCAAACACACGTATACATTTTTTTCCTAAAATTTCATTCTGTCAGAATCTGTCTCATTTTCCTCAGCTGCTCTTTGTGTTTTAATAAAAAGAAAGAAATCTGTAACACTGAAGAGGCAACAACTTATTTCTTGAGAAGAACATATTAGTGCAATAATATCTACAAGTTTACTGGGAAATGTGAATTCGGTATCGTGTTAGCCTCTGAGCTCACTTACTACCTTCTTGGCTGGGCACAGAGGAGAGAGCAGGCAAGACAGACCTGCTTCCCGGAACCTTCTTGTTTTGTGGCAGTTGAATTCCAGCCACCAGTGAGTCAGGTGTAGCTGCTGGAGGGGCCAGCATGTCAGAAGCAGGTTGCTATTTTGCGAAAATGCTTTCAAACTGCCAGCTTT
This sequence comes from Bos mutus, assembly GCF_027580195.1. Taxonomy (NCBI): domain Eukaryota; kingdom Metazoa; phylum Chordata; class Mammalia; order Artiodactyla; family Bovidae; genus Bos; species Bos mutus. The sequence continues at coordinate 31,910,323 of NC_091637.1, read as the reverse complement.
CTTGAGATCTCATGCATTCCCGATTACGGATGTCTCTCAAGTCAGTGTCAGGTATCTATCCAGACGAAGGAGAAGGATGAGCTCTGGCCCTATTACAGCGTTCCCTGGTGCACAGCACTGCTAATAATGCTGTGCAAAACTAACACAAAGGCGAGACAGAGAGAAATATGAGGAGGAAGAAAGGAGACAAAGTATTTGGCAGAAGGCAGACACAAACTCCAGAACTGGCTTGGCTGTCCTCCTGCCACAGACAGTGCATTCCAGCTTGGACTGAGCAGGCAGGGTGTCTGAGAGAAGAGCTAGGAATGGCCAGTGAGAGTAGGAAAACACAGAAGAGCAGGTGAGTTGGCAGGTTTATAGAGATAATGATGGGCTCTTATTCTCAAAGACGGCCAGGGTGGTATATGTATGGGCTTCAGTACATGAAAATTTGATGTGTGTTCACGTAAGAACTTTTAACAAGGTTGTTTTTTTGCTGTTGTTTTGTTTCCTTTGGGTTAAGAAAGAAATCAGGGGAGGAGATGCTGAGAAGACAGGAGGGTTGCAGCAACATGATGGGGGTGTCTGGCTTGCACCCTGGCCTGTGAGCATACTGTGAGGGGGCCACACTTCCACCTGCCCTTGGTGGCATGGTGCCTGGACAGTGGGCTCAGTGTGCCCTGCTTTGGTTCCAAAGATCTCAGCTGCAACCGCCAGCCTTGTGCTCCACAGCATCAACACATAACACAACAAAACCAAACCCTGAGATGAAAATCAGAAACCTCTCTTCCCTTTTGCTGTGTATTTTTTTTTTCAATCACAAGAAGGGAGAGGGAAGGAAAGCCTGTCCCTTTGATACAGACTCTGCAGTTATGATTAGAGAAGAAAGACAAAGGATGGAGAATTCCTCTGTGTTCTCCTCTGTCAGCTGGCAGTATTCTGATGACATTTCCGCCATCCATATCCATAACTCGGTACACCTCAAGCACACAGGGATTTCCCCTGTTTTCACTTATAAGAAACTTTAGGATCTTTTTCACTACCAAGTGAGAAACTACTTTTCTTGTTCTGTCCTGTTTACCAGTGACCTTTCTCTCAGCAAAAATATTGCACAAGTCACTGCCAACAGATGGGAACAGAAGAGCCTTGCTGGGGCCGGGACGCAGGGTACGTGCAGGAGCAGTGCTTAGAAAACAGCAGGCAGTACCAAGGGGGGAGGAAAGAGTGCTCTCCTTCAGGGCAGCAATCACAAAGCCTCCACTACAAGGGCTGGCACCCACTGAGCGCTGTGTGGGGTATGAGACACAGCCTCGCTCCACAGGACACTGTCAACAAGAAGCTCCTTTCTCTGGAGTCACAGCAGGACAATGATGGGAGAAGATTGGGCCTGTCCAATGAGAGAAACTCTCCTTCAGAGCCCTGCTGAGCAACAAAGCCCAGAGGTCAGAAAATGGAGACATCTAACTTGGTGGGGTGAAGAAAATATAAAAAAATTAACCCCCAAAAGCATTAAAAAAGAAGTGACAGCTAGGTAGGAAAACCACTGATAAAAACCACAGAGCCAGTGATAAGACAGTCCAATCTGAATGAAGCAGAACAATGAGAAGGCTTCCTTTCTGCTGCAGAAGGTGCCTGTCTCAGGGGTGTCTGGTCAGCAGAATATACGCAGACCCACTTGAACAGAAGTATAGATGATAGGAGACTGAAGACTTGTACATGGTCAAAGCTTCACAAGGACAATTCCATAGGAAGTTCACATACATGTTCCTTTTGCTGCTCCCTCACATGGCTTCCTGGGGTGAAGGCATGTACCTCATAACTGACGGTTCTTTCACAAGCAGAATAATCTGTACGCCTTCTCTGCCTCCACTCAACTCAAATTTCCACGGATGGCTTCTCATTCTGAACAAGTGAAACCACTTACAGAACATCCTGGAGCTCTAAGACCTGTAGAACTGGGAGAAAAAAAACAAATGAAAAAAGATACCAAAAAGGTAAGCACAGATCAGAAAGGGTTCAGACTTTGAGTGAAAATACTGTGATGCTCTATCTTCAAAAGGGTTAAGGTGAGTAGCAGGGTGTATGTAAACCAAGGAGCTCATAAAACTGCCAGCAGCCAACCTCACTAAGGCATTTTAGACATTTCAACGACAAACGTGGCCCCGCTCCAGTTCAGCCACAATGGGGAGGCTGGAAAATTGCCAGCCAAACACAGAAAACCAAGTATCAGGGACAAATTCGATGATGAAAAATGAGTACTTTGGTCCTGGTCAATCAAACCAACTTTCTTCAAGTATAAATCTAAGGCTCCCTGCATGTGTAGGGAAGTACTGTGTGCATAAGATGAATAAATCCTTACATGAATAAAAATGCAATAACATAAAAAAGTTGTTTTCTTTCCAGTCCTCAAATAGGTAACTATTTATCATTTGGTTCAACTGAAATCAAGCAACATATGGCTTTTGATATATACAGTAGTCACCTCTCCATGTGAAATCACCCCCATGGCTTCCTCCCAGCTCCACTTTTTCTAAGTATAAGTTAGCCACAAAGAAAGATGACAACTGGGGTAATTCTTCCATTGTATATCTATAAAAAATAATTATAAAATGGCTGAACAAAAATTTACATTATAATTGCTGGATTGTAATTTTTTCTTAATTACCCCCCATTTATCTTACTGCTTTCATTCTAAGATTTTCAGTGCTCTCCCTTGACACCCATCCCTACCCCCTTGTATCAATGTTCTAGAAACTCAACTGCATTTAGATACATGTGTTCTAGTTCTAGAATCTGCACTTGCCTACTTAGGTATTTTTAGGCAAGACATCTCACCTCTCTGGGACTCAGTTTCTTTGTATGTACAATGATGGGATTTCTAAAGACCTCTTCCAGCTCTAACATGCTGCTCTAAAAACCATAGACCATTCGCTTCCTTTCACTTGCTGGCTCCTGACAAAGGAAGAAAACTTTGCCAAGCCCATGTCAGAGTAATTAATTGCACCATGAATGCTGGGGACATCAGGCCTAGTTGTCTGTACATATTTGTATAATGAAGCCAAGCTAGAATTAATCATAGTCTTTATAACTGTTTCATTTGACAGTTTCAGAGGGTGTGGAGAGCTAACCATTCTTAGTTATGTTTACATGGCTAGATTGTAAAAATCTGTAGTAACAAAACCGTTCACATTTTCAGCTACTCTTTCTTTTAAGGGCAAAGTATTTGTAGGTTAAAATCAAGGATAATGATAATGTTCTAGGTTTTCAAAGACACCTCAGAAAGCAGATATGACAGTTTATATCCTTAAGATGGGTAAAGCTTTAGGAAAGTCTTACTGGCCAAATGCTCAAAATGGAAAACCATTTTTGGCTCAAAACTCACAACAACTGCCCTTTACCTATGTGAGGAGACAGCATGTTATCAGTTACCGTGTTCTTCCACAGTCCTCCACACTGTTTCTCCCAGCTCTTTCTTTTCAAGCCTACCAGAGTGCTAATTGAAAACACTGTGTGAAAATGAGAAGGGTGATGAGCTCCTGAAAATCCCAGGCCTAGATTTACAAGCTGTTTCCTTCATAAACAGCAGCAGTAATGCCATTTCTTTATTCTGTAGGGAGTCCAGTCATCTCTTAGAAGTATGGTCTGTTCCATCTGGCTACTCACTAGAAGGACAGTAATCCTTTCCCCCATCAGAGCACGACTCGGATAAAGTATGACGAATTGCCCTGTACAGTTACTATTGGAGCCCGTGGCCAAGAAGGATAGAAACGACTGCCTTTGTCTCTGCAGGCAGACACGACCTCATTAGATAAAGAATTATAGGTGTTATTTATTCTTGCACATGTTGCTCAAGGTCAAGACCATGTTAGAATATGAACATGTATATGAGTATGCTCATTTACCTGTAGGACAAATAAAGATATAAATCCATGACCAGCCTTGCTAAGAAGTGTATCCTGCCATCCACTCTTGTTTTAGGATCCATATATGGCCATTCACTGTATGGTCCAACCCTAAGATTTCCACATAGTTCATATGTCTGCAGGGATGGAACGGTTTAATTGACAGACCAAAGGGCTGTCAATTGTGGAATGAAAAACTAAAGGGTACTCCATCTCTAGGAATCTGAGTGAAAGAATACCAGTTCCATTTAAGAAATGATACTGATGACTGACCATTAGTACCAAAAAGTTTATAAAGGCAGGCCCCGTTTAGAAATGTATTTTTTCTCTTCTAAAAGGATGTAAAACATATTACAAGTCATTTATTGAATGTATTTTTTAAAAGTTTATTTTCTCATTTCTCTCCTTTCACTTATTGAGAGTTTATATATTTTTTAATATATTCAATCAAGGCATTAACTGTTTCACTGTAAGTTTAGCCCACATTAACATTTAACACACAACTGTTACTCTGATACTGAGTGGTGAATGAAAAGCTTACTGACATAGGCTTGTACACATACAATGTCTCATTGACTATTGTGAATTATCGTTAAATTTACAGGGAAAAGGAAGCTTAACAATTAAGTGATACTTATTTTGTCCAATGTGTTCTTTGGGGGGTTATTTCCTTTAAATTTCTCACTCAACCTTCAAAACCCTTTGGGAAACTAATACCTAAGAATACAACTTAATAAGTGACAAAGCTAGAATTGAGATCCAACCACAAAAATCATGCTCTTTCTATTAAGCCACATGGAGGTATGCATGAGGAAAAACTATCTTGATTCAGTTTTCCAACACTATTTTCTACATTTAGCAACCAAGCAACAGGAATCTTAAGCCTCCAACTCACTTATTCAATGTCATTCCAGGATTTTAGTAGTATTAATAAAGTCTAATGCCATCTTAGTTTTGATGATGTGCTAGCATGTACGAATCAAGTCAGTGAGCACTCACCATTCCCTAACGATCAAGCCTGTTCACAACTTCTCGAACTGTAGCTATGAAGTTTTCATTGTCTTGGGGATTAGCTAAAATAATACTGTGCAGTCTGTTCATATAGGAGTCGATAGTGTCCACTGTAGGTGTCTCTCCACTTCCTGAAGTGAGATAAGAGAAAGTAAGAAAAGCTTCCCCATTCAGTTCAATAGTAACACAGATCAGTGATTCCACAGCAAAATAAACTTGATTCTAATGGGGTCTGCTCCACAGAGAAGATTTTAATTTCAGAGGAGAGACTTTTAGACCTCAAAGAAATGAAATTCATCCACATACTCTAAATAAACAGATGGACTATTATTGCTACACAGCATATAAGAGTAGTTGCATAAAACAGGTTAAAGACTCTCTTAGATCTGCTGTGACTATTTTCAACATGAAAACATATATAAGAAATACTAGTATTTATTTTCCTTCCCATTAAGACAATATCACAAAGCCAGCACACTTATATCAGAAAAGTGCTCTGGGGGAACAGGTGATGTGGGAGAGGGGATCAAGAAATAAAAACGTCCAGTGATGAAATAAATTAAGTCACGGGGGTGGAGTGACAGTATTGTACTACATGTTTGAAAGCTGCCAAGAAAGTGTATCTTAAAGGTTCTCATCACAAGAAGAAAAATTTGTTTGCAACTTTGTATGGTGGTACAGGTTTCCCAGGTAGCACTAGCAGTAAAGAACCCACCTACCAATGCAGGAGAGGTAAGAGTTCAATCCCTGGGTTGTGAAGATCCCCTGGAGGAGAGCATGGCAACCCACTCCAGTATTCTTGTCTGGGAAATCCCATGGACAGAGGAACTTGGAGGGCTACAGCCCACAGGGTTGCAAAGAGTAGGACACACCTGAAGTGACTTGGCGTGCATACACGCGTGGAGGCACATGGTAACTAGACTTGCGGTGATCATTTCACAGTGTTTACAGATACAGAATCATTATGTTGTACACTGGAAATTAACAGTGTTATACATCAATTATAGCACAATTAAAAAAAAAAAGAAAAGCACTCCACTGAGGATTTATTACACAGTTTCAACTATTCTGAAAATCAAATTAAGCTTAATAGAAAGTAGATTATGTTAAAATATAATTGAAGGAAAATTTAACTGAGCAGAGTCTGAAATTTTGGATTATTTTAACCAATGGGCTGTGCTGTGCTTAGTGGCTCAGTCCTGTCTGATTCTTTGCGACTGAATGGACTAGAGCCCACCAGATTCCTCTGTCCGTGGGGATTCTCCAGGCAAGAGTACTGGAGTGGGTTGCCATGCCCTCCTCCAGATTTTAACCAATACTGAGATTCTATTACATGACCTACAGAAAACTCTGAGGAAACGACCTCCTTGTTTATTGGTCTTCCCCTTGAAGGGAGACTTCAGCCTCACCACACCAACGCCAACATATGCAGCACCTCCCCATCCCCCACTGCTTTACACGACTCAGGTGGGGATGATGTTACCAGGCAAGGGCATGCTGGCGAAGCTGCTGGTCAGCACCTGCCGCAGTGTCTCCAAGTGCTGCTGCAAGACGGTGTTGCGGCTGCGCTCCTGGATCACGTCCACCTCCAGCTTCTCCACCGCTGTGCGCATGCTCTCCACGTGCTTTTGCAGCGCCGCGTTCCTCTCCTCAAATTCCATGTTGGATTTGCGAAGCTGACGGAGCTCTGCCTCCCGAGCTGAGGACGCAAGCCCCCCAAAGCACAGATAACACAGTGTCTCTGAGGAGTCCCAGTGACTCTTCTAGAAGTTCTGCTTAGCTATATCTAATTAGCTACCCCTCCTCCTGTCCCTAGTCTTATTATGGCCTTTCAGATAGCAATTTCAGCAATAAAACGCCTGGCTCTCCAGAGTTATTTTAATTCTTAAAGCTGGTCATATTCTATACTTAAGACTGCAAGGAACAGCTGCAATTGCCAGTGTTTGTTTGTTTGGTCTGTTTAAAGCTGTGCTATGAGAAGCCTGAGGGGTTTCACAGGGGGATCCTGGGAGATTGGGCAAGCACAGCTGTGGGTCCAAAGCTTATTGTAGTGGGGTCAGCTTTGCTCTTATTTATTTTATATTTTGGACATCCATGCAAGCTTTCATTTGTACAAAGGGTTCTTGGCTAACAGCCTGAAAGCAACTGAATTAGTGATGTATATTTATTTCTTCTGATTCAGAGACTAAAGCTACTTTGACAACACTGGCTGAGCTTTCCTCCACTGGTTTCTGAGTAGCTATTTTTAATAGAGAGTGAAATAGAAGCAGCTTCCTTCTTCCAGACCAGTCCCAGGGTCGGGAATATCACTACCATTGCTTTTGAGCAATTAATTTCTCCTGACAACTAAATCCCCTGTCACAGATGTGAGGAACGCAATACAATCCTTTGGTAATCACCTTTGCTGTGGTTCAGGAATTCCTCTGTAAATATAGGGATGTCAAAAACAGATCGTTCCTTTACTTCTGCTTCTTTCTGTGAATCAAGAGTAACAAAACAGTCAATTCTTAAACTAAATTAAACAGTAGTGCCTGCAGCCACAATGGTCATGTTTTCCTTAATGAAATAGTAAGATGAGCAGCAATCAGTCAGTCTAGGTGAGGCTGTGAAGAAAATGTATTCACCTTTCCTTTGGAACCAAACTTTCACAGAGCTCAAGCATGTTAAGTATTCAGCTCTCTCAGGTGACAACTGCTGTGCAATGAGAAACCTTAAAACAAACCTACATAAACTTCCCTAATGGAGATGGTGGAAACCATTTCTTAGCTCTCTGCTCTGAATAGTCAACAGTGTACAAGGGAGAAAGTGACTGAGGTAGGTATCAGTCGCTTCAGTTCAGTTGCTCAGTCATGTCTGACTCTTTGCAACCCCATGGACTGCGGCATGCTAGGCCTCCCTGTCCATCACTGGCTCCTGGAGCTTGCTCAAACTCATGTCCATTAAGTCGGTGATGCCATCCAACCATCTTATCCCCTGTCGTCCCCTTCTCCTCCCACCTTCAATCTTTCCCAGCATCAGGGACTTTTCAAATGAGTCAGTTCTTCACATCAGGTGGCCAAAGTATTGGAGCTTCAGCATCAGTCCTTCCAATGAATATTCAGGACTGATTTCCTCTAGGATGGACTGGTTGGATCTCCTTGCTGTCCAAGGGACTCTCAAGAGTCTTCTCCAACACCACAATTCTAGGTTGGTCATAACTTTTCATCTAAGAGGTAGGTATAGAGAAATAATTTCTGGGTGATTTTTCCATTGCTTCTGTTGGTTATGCATATAAAGTGCTCTCTGAGATAGGATGATTCAATCTAACTTTGCAGAGTGGACAATAAGAATTTTAAGCAGAGATCTGCCAGCCACAAGGAATAATAACGGTATTCCATTAGGACGTCTACTTATTTACAAGGGCAGCCTATAATGGGGATCTTTCAGACTTTCTTCGGACACAGGAAAAACAAACAAAACCAAAAAGTCAGTAATAACTAGGCTCTAAATATGAGAATGCCAAGGATTATGTGAGAGAAAAAATAATAAACCTAAAATTAATTCACCAATAAGCCATTAAAAATAAGTCTCACAAAACCACTGCAAAACATATTCCACAATGATCTTTGTGAATAAAGTCAATATTTCAAAATGCTTTAGCAGCAATTTCTACAATGAATTTAAAGTTGAAAGTATTAAGAATATAAATTATAAGTGTCTTGGCAGTATTTAAAATCTTGCATAATATAAGATGGTAAAGAAAACAGTGGGAAATGAGTACTGAAGAAATTGCTAGTGAAATCTGAGGATTTCAAAACCTTTATAACATAATGAACAGTTTAAAAAGTCTAGAAATCATTCCTATAAAAACACATTTAGTGCCAGAGATAGAATGTATATTTCCTACTCTTGCCACCACTGGTCTTTTATCTTTGAACACAAATATGATTTGGTGCCCAGCAGAAAGGCTAAGCAGTTAACAGCCTATGAGGGAACTCTGACAGCCAAGCTCCTGTTTTCATATTGGTGCCTGCCTTGTTATGGAGGGCTGGGCTATGTGAACTGCCTGCCAAGGGCAGCTCATTAAGAGAGACATCTTGGATGGAAGTGTGAAAAACTATGTATTTACCTGAAGAAACTTTCAGAGCACTTAATTTTTACCCTTTTACCTCTTAAAGAAATAAAGTGAAGTTTTCCAGAATGATTTAGAAACAAACAACAGAATTATCACTGAAGGCCCCAGTTTCAACAGGCAAAACTCTGCCTCTAGCCAGTTCTTCAGTTCAGTTGAGTCGCTCAGTCGTGTCCGACTCTTTGTGACCCCATGAATCACAGCACACCAGGCCTTCCTGTCCATCACCATCTCCTGGAGTTCACTCAAACTCATGTCCATCGAGTCGGTGATGCCATCCAGCCATCTCATCCTCTGTCGTCCGCTTTTCCTCCTGCCCCTAATCCCTTCCAGCATCAGAGTCTTTTCCAATGAGTCAGCTCTTCGCATCAGGTGGCCAAAGTACTGGAGTTTCAGCTTTAGCATCATTCCTTCCAAAGAACACCCAGGGCTGATCTCCTTTAGAATGGACTGGTTGGATCTCCTTGCAGTCCAAGGGACTCTCAAGAGTCTTCTCCAACACCACAGTTCAAAAGCATCAATTCTTCAGCACTCAACTTTCTTCACAGTCCAACTCTCACATCCATACATGACCACTGGAAAAACCATAGCCTTGACTAAACAGACCTTTGTTGGCAAAGTAATGTCTCTGCTTTTGAATATGCTGTCTAGGTTGGTCGTAACTTTTCTTCCAAGGAGTAAGCGTCTTTTAATTTCATGGCTGCAGTCACCATCTGCAGTGATTTTTGGAGCCCAGAAAAATGAAGTCTGACACTGTTTCCACTGTTTTCCCATCTATTTCCCATGAAGTGATGGGACCAGATGCCATCATCTTTGTTTTCTGAATGTTGAGCTTTAAGCCAACTTTTTCACTCTCCTCTTTCACTTTCATCAAGAGGCTTTTGAGTTCCTCTTCACTTTCTGCAATAAGGGTGGTGTCATCTGCATATCTGAGGTTATTGATATTTCTCCCAGCAATCTTGATTCCAGCTTGTGCTTCTTCCAGCCCAGCGTTTCTCATGATGTACTCTGCATAGAAGTTAAATAAGCAGGGTGACAATATACAGCCTTGACGCACTCCTTTTCCTATTTGGAACCAGTCTGTTGTTCCATGTCCAGTTCTAACTGTTGCTTCCTGACCTGCATACAGGTTTCTCAAGAGGCAGGTCAGGTGGTCTGGTATTCCCACCTCTTTCAGAATTTTCCACAGTTTATTGTGATCCACACAGTCAAAGGCTTTGACATAGTCAATAAAGCAGAAATAGATGTTTTTCTGGAACTCTCTGGTCAGGAGGGGCGGCAGTGAGGAGATACCCCTCGTCCAAGGTAAGGAGCAGTGGCTGCGCTTTGCTGGAGCAGCTGTGAAGAGATACCCCACGTCCAAGGTAAGAGAAACCCAAGTAAGACGGTAGCCAGTTCTTGGTGGATTTCAAAGAGAATTAATGTATGGGTAAGAAAGACTGGTTCCAGAAGAGATCTTAGATATATTTCACAGTGGCTTTCTCTCAACTCTGCTGGCTTACCATATGCTTTAACTCTGTTACTGTACAAGACATAACAGATGTAAGTCCACAAATGACTTTAGATAAAGGCTTATAATTTTATCATCCCATCCTGCTCAGTCTCTTACTTAACTGTACTGGCTTGCTGCTGCTGCTGCTGCTAAGTCGCTTCAGTCGTGTGAGATCAATTTACTTAGCTATAGGTCTGAATATATGCCAGTCAGATGGGTTGGTGTGGATGCCTGGCTCCCATTACCATGGTACCAAGAGCCCTCTCCAAGGCTTAGATTCTGCTCAGACAGGTAATTCTGTTTTCCTCCTTGCCAGAGCAGTCCAGACCAAGCTAACTACGTAAGGGCAGAGGATAGCACCACATAAGTGCATTAACACACTGCCTCTTGGTACAGATTCTTAAGAGTACAAAATAAGAAACACCACAGCAATTAAATGAAACTGTTCAGTCTCTGAAGGGCCAAGAGAGAAATTCTGTTTAACTGAAGAGTTGTCATAAAAACCATCAGCACTCTTCCATTACTGAGTACGTTACTCGGCATTGGAGAGGATACTCTTGGGGGCTCAGATATACTTAAGCTGCTCCAAGGATCACTCAAGGGATTAAAATCATAAGGATTTCATTACCTCGTCATTGAAGGGGTCTAATTTGTTCACGTTGAGTGTCATTTTGTCATTTTTCATAAATTAAAGGAGAAACAAAATTATTGTTTCTATCTTAGTCCCCACATGAGATTTAGACACTTTCTTGAGAGTAAAACTAGCTGACTCCTGGGTCTAGCAGGCTGGCTTCTGATTTGAGAGGAGCAAGAATACTCTTCACTTTGGTTTTCATTCTATATATTGAGTGGAGGGTAAGAGAACAGAGGCCTTTTGAACTGAAACTATTTTGCTGTGATCTAGGCTCAGGGCCAGAATCTCATGAAGTGATATGCTTCGCTCAAGTGCCCTTTACTTTAAGGAATGCTCTCAATATTGTGTACCAGGCTGAAGTGCCCCACTGCTATGCAGAATGGCTTGAATGGCCTTCAGGTCAGCATTTCTTGAGCTCTAACAGGGCTCCCCAGTATCTACCTTGGTAACAATGTCTTAGGAATCTAAGTTCCATTAAGGAATACAATAGGTTTCTTTACTACATATATACAAATCAAATCATTTCTGTCTCAAGTGGCAACAAATTTTGCTGACACCACAGGCAGCCAGGCCCATTTTAACTTGCAACACTGTTTATTCCATATAGTGTGCGGGCACTGCCAAGAGACCTTAATAAGCCTGGGCTACAGACGCCTGGGTTTCAGTCACAATTCTGCCTCTAACCAATTCTGTAAGTGATTCTGGGACATTCTCTCCTTTCTTAGGCAAGTCATTTTCCTCACTGGCAAAGAGGGGGTCAGGTAAGAGGATTTCTGAGGTCTTAGTAATTTTGATGTGAGCTCGAAAACTGTTTTATGGCATTTGCCATTTTATTCCTAATAGGATAAGAAAAAGGAAATAAGCATGCATTTAGAAATGTGATGTTTCAGGCACGTTGCAAGATACTTGCTCTTTTATTAACTTCCTCATAACTCAGCTCAGGCCACTTTATCCAAAGATATATATGTATATATATGAAATGCCCCCACAAAACCTAAGTCATCTTTAAGGTACGATTCAGTTGCTCCTTTCCATGGGGCTTCTGTGGATTTTTTTTTCCACTCATAGTGCTTTCTTATTTTTCTTAACTCTTATTATACTAAGAGGTTATGTGTGGCTGTGTTTAAAAACTGTCAAACCAGTTTTTAAAATTGCAACTGTTTTGAAATTACCTAATTTAATAAGCTATTATTCAATGAAAAAAAAAAAACTGATAAAGTGAGTGACATTAATTGAGTCAACAACCTTACTAAGAGAGCTTTATCCTGACCTGGGCATACAACAGACAGGCTTATAAAGCCTAGTGTATATGTACTTGAGAAACTACTGCTGGCTTTCCACCTACTCCTTCCTTTTCTTTGGTTTCACATGTGTCTAATCCTGAAACAGGAAAATCACAAAGAGAGTTATTCCTTTTCATATACTGCAGAAATTCCTATCATACTAAAATAACATATTTTATTAAAATGCTTAATTTCGCAAATCAGCAGCAGCAGCTTCTACGACCGACCAAGTCTACTAAATCTTTTCTGATTGCAACTATTAACTTTATTAGAGGCAAAAAATGCCATGGTTTGGCCAGCAAAATCCATGTTGATGAAAGGAGTCAGTCAGTCACTGACTAGAAAATGTGAGATCTAAGATTTTACTGTCGATACTCTGTTTTGTAACTATTAAGGATACAGAAGCTATAAAAGATGCTTAATAGGGAAAAAAAGAAGTTTAGAAAATTTGTGATATTGGTGGGCAATAAGTAATTAAACAAGTATCTGGCAGTACAAAAACTTATAACACAATTCAATTATGATGTAAAACATATAGTGTACATACAGTTTCTCAAGCAAAAAAAATTTCATCCTAATTGGAACACAGAGATGTCATATATAACTACATTTATATGGAGAAGGCAATGGCACCCCACTCCAGTACTCTTGCCTGGAAAATCCCATGGACAGAGGAGCCTGGGGGGCTTGTGGTACATGGGGTCGCTAGGAGTCGGACATGACTGAGCGACTTCACTTTCACTTTTCGGTTTTATGCATTGGAGAAGGAAACGGCAACCCACTCCAGTGTTCTTGTCTGGAGAATCCCAGGGACGGTGGAGCCTGGTGGGCTGCCGTCTATGGGGTCACACAGAGTCGGACACGACTGAAGCGACTTAGCAGTAGCAGCAGCAGTATATAGGATTTATATGAAAAATAAAATGTTCGTATTTACCATGCTTCTCACTTTATAATTCATGGATGGTGATAAATCTATTTGAATTGTGAATCTAAAAGTTTTCTCTACATTTTGAAGGTAACCAATACCAAACTAGGTATGAGAACTACAACTCCACGATAAATAAGTCATTATTTTGAAGAAATGATTTCCTTGATTTAGTGAAAAACCCAGGGCATGCAAAAGAGTGCATCAGAAAATTCTTTTTGTGTAAGTTTCCATTGTTATTTCAACAAATGGGTTTTGTATAAAAACAAATGAGTATTTGTGGAATAACTCCTCCATATAAGAACATAACGCAAGATGGTATATGGATGGGTACAGAATGGAAGCTAGACCACACATGCCTTCAAAGAGATTATAATCCAAGAGTGTTAATGACAGAAGCACTTGAGTAACTCTGGCACCTTAGCCAGACCAGCTAAGTGCATAACAGACATAAAGAGAACTGTGAGGTTTAAAGGAAGTTGGAGGAAACAGGAAAAGCTTGAAGGAGAAAAATGGAACTTGAAATAGGACTTGATGGATGACTAGAATTTAGAGGCAAAATTGAAGGATAGGAGAGGGTGATACAAAAATGAGTGAGGGAAAGAAAGTATTCTCATGAAAGGAAGAATATGAGCACAGACATGAGGCAGGAAAGGATGGGGCACTTAGAGAACAGTCAGTATTTTTTAAGTACATAAGATATATATGGACAGTTTGGGAGTCTGGAATGGACACGTACATACTGCTATATTTAAAACAGATAACCAAAAAGGAACTACTATATGGCACATGGAACTCTGCTCAGTGGGTGGCAGCCTGGAGGGGAGGGGTGTTTGGGGGGAGAATGGACACATGTATATGTAGGGCTGAGTCTCCTCCACTGTTCACCTGAAACTGTCACAACATTGTTATTCAGCTATGCCTTAATACAAAATAAAAAGCTTAACAAAAGAGACAGATATAGGAGTTAGGTTATTTGGAAAGGGAAATTGGCACTTAATTACAGAAAACCCTGGTTGCTGAGTTTGAATGTGATTTGGTAAGCAATGAGGAGTCACTGAACATTTTCATGCACGAAAATACCACACATTTTATTTTCGTACAATCATATATTAACCATAGGCTAGTCGGACACGACTGAGCGACTGAACTGAACTGAAGTATATATTTAAAGTTCTCTATGCAACACAGCCAACACACATAAACCTCAATCCTATACAGGGACACAGATCAAAATGCTATTGCTGAAACTGAACCAAATGGAGGGGAAAAGACCAGTAAACAAATATGTGCCAGGGAAGAAAGGAGGCATAGAAATCAAGATATTGTCACTTGTGCTCTGCAGATGCTGTAAGTTGAACAGTGCATTTTAACTAAATGCTGGATTTCCTAAATAACAACTTTCTGAGAGTCACAATATAGTATCTGGTGATGATAATTATGGTCAAGTTATAGCTATTAGTTGGTCCCCATTTCTATACATCACTCCAGATTCCAGCCATCTTCAGCATTTAAAGCCAGTAAAATTCTTGTACCATAAGAAAGGACTAGAGTTAGGGGCCTTAGTTCAAGAACAGACTCATGACATAAGTGTCTGCCATATGCTAAGAATCCTTAAGCTAAAAGGCAACTACCTCAATCCTAATTACAGGATAGAAAATGCTCTGCCATTCATTAAAAAACAGTCCAATAGCATTTCAAACAGCATCATCATTATATACATATATCACATGAACACACAACACACAATGGAGACAGAAAGTTAATTACCTCATGATCATGAGTGGCCTGTCGGGCTGCATCTAAAAATATGAAAGAACAAGAACATTAAGCTGAAAAACAAAACAAAATTCAAAAAAACTTAAGGAAATGACTGTGCCAAAATACAGAAACTGCTGGTATATGTGGGTTCTCAAAACATATCATATTTTCTCTAATAGCTTTATTAATCAGTCAACAAGAGTTAAAGGGAACCCCGTCTTATAGGTTATGTAATTAGATGGAAGAGAAAGAGCAGACACAGTCCTCACCTTTAAGGAGAACAGGGTGGGAGAGTGGACAGGAAACACATGCCAAAGGCTGTTTGCACAACATTACAGTTTAGCAGGCAAGATGCCCAAATGCAGAGAAGACGCAATGGCTAAGGAATGACAGGCTGTTATGAGTGGGGCTTCTGTCTTTGGCAGTGTTCCCTGAAAAAGGGGAACTTTAGCAATACTTTAACAGTGTGATGAACAATTTTACAGAAAACAAAAGATCCATGGAGACCAGGATCTTCTGTATCTTGTTTACCTTTGCATCCTTAATGCCTAGGTGAGATCCTGATATGTAATAGGAAGTGTCCAACATATTTTTTGAATACATGCAAACAAGAATGAGTGAATTAAAAAGATTAATCACTGGAAGCGGGGAGAAATGATCACATGAAAGGCTTAGAGGTGTTAGTGAAAGTGTTAGTTGCTCAGTCGTGTTCAACTCTTTGCAACCCCATGGACTGTAGCCTGCCAGGCTCCTCTGTCCATGGGATTCTCTAGGCAAGAATACTGGAGTGGGTTGCCATTCCCTTCTCCAGGGGACTTTCCCTACCCAGGGATCAAATCCAGGTCTTCTGCATTGCAGAGAAATGCCTAAAGTGGAAATAGAAGAAAAAGCACAGGCAACTAAAAGGGGCCTTGGAGTACAAGTCAAACTGTTGATCCTGGATATGGAAACCCAACTGAAATTTCTAAATGAGAGCAGTGTGATTTTAATAAATGTTGAAGATGATGCTTTAAGTGAATCTAGTATAATAGAGAAATGATAGAAACATATCTTTTATCTTTATTGCTCTAATAGTAGGCTTTATGACACTACATCATGCAAAACAAACTACAAATATATTTGATTCTGGTTCTGATACCTTGCCTATGAGATTTGCCTTTCTGACGGTCCTGGGTTTTCCTGCTGAAAACCTTGTAGGCCTCAGTCTTCTGATACTGCTCCAGTTCCTTCATGTAACGCTCCTTATCTCTGTCTGCCTCATCAAGGTAGCGCTAGGAAAGAAATGTGGAATTATTTTCAAGAACTAGATCTTACTGAGGTACAATACTAAAGAACTTTTTGAAGAAAACAAAAGATAATTAGAACATGGAAAGAAAAGTAAAAGTGGAATAAGCTTTGAGCATTTAAAAAAAAAGTCATGTGAAAAAAATATCTCAATTATAAAAGAAAAAGGCAATTTTGACTTTTTAGACTATAGCCTTTTTTAACTTACTGAAGACAAGTTCTATTGAGGTCATTCTCATAAAAAATTCACGAGAAGATTATGGTTCTTCCTCTAATCCTATAGATAGAAGTACACATGGCCACTAGAGTCCTCAACACACCACATAGGCACACTTAAATCTTCCCAGGGGAGAGGATGGAATATTACTCTGTTTCTTTATCCCCAACCCATCCTGAGGGGATGATCTCATACATCAATTCGCCTTTTAAGAGCCAGGAGAGAGGAGACACAAAGAACATAAAAAAGAATGACCTCATCCTATGGACCTAAAATGGACTACTATGAGAGAGCCTGTATCTACATGCCTTGTGCTATTAATTATTTAAACAAAGTTCATTGATCTACTAGGATCATTTTGTTTAATGCCTTGTACTTTTCATTCATCAATTAGGTTTAAGAAATAGAGTATAAAAATACTGCTTCTAAATGAACACAAACTAGAGGCAGAAATTATGTTAATAGCCTTGTCCCACACAAAAGCCAGATATAGAGGACGCCCTGGCCAAATCTGGGAAAATTTAAGTATCAAATTTACTTAGTAATAATTTATAAACCATTGGGAAAAAGAGAGATTCATATGCCTATACCAATAGTAAATAAATAATAAACAAATACATAAATGGAGAGAGGAAGAGGGCTCTTGCTTAGAATGCTAAGGGTCAACCAGCACATGTGAATTGAGTGCTAGAGTTGGAAAATCATCATTTTGCAATCATCATGGTAAAGATTAGATCAAGAAGAAGTTATTAATGACTGCTAAATCTAGGGAAAATTCTGAAATGGAACAGACTATTTGCATGTTCTTAAAATGTCTCTGCACAGACTGCTTCTTAATTATAAGGGAAAGTGAAAAACTTTACTGAGTGAGCAAAATTAACATTACCAACAAGAAATAAATGACATTGTGTGCCTGCATATGCGATACCGTGAGAAGGGCCAACACCATCTATGCAGTTTTCTGACCAAGAATGCATGACCTCAATCTAATCATGAGGAAACATCAGACAAATATAAAATGAGGAATGTTCTGTTAAGAGTAAACAAAAAAGAGGGGTAGGAAGAGAGAGAGATGGTATTCTTAAAAAAATATCAATGTCATAAAAGACAAAGAAAGGTTGTGGAAATATACTGGATTAAAGGACTCTAGAGATTTCACTGCTAAATACAGAACCTGAACCCTGGAGTGGAATCTGAACTGGAGGGGGAATGTTACAGAGGAACGATGTTAGGTCAACTGATGGAACTGGAGTACAGATGGTAAGTTAGACAGAAGTATTGTGTTCATATAAAAGTATGAGGTTGCTAACTGTGGTTAAGTGAGAGAATGTGTCTAAGGAAATTCACACTGAAATATTTAAGGGTAAGGGGCCACGATATATGTAACTTACATGAAAAAATTCAGAAAAAAATTGTGTGTGTTTGTGTGTGTGAGTGTGAAACACAGAGAGAAAGAAAGAGCACATGCCCAATCTTGCCCAGGAGAGTATGTTGTGTTAATAATACATGAATCTGAGTAAGGGTATTTGGGCATTCTTTGCTTGTACTATTCTATGCCTGTAACTTTTTGTACATTTGAAAAAATATTTTCAAATAAAAATTTAAGAACAAATACTTGCCTTAACTAGTTATCACTGTATTATCTGAAAAATTTTAAACAATGATCATATATTAATTTTGAAATAAAAAAATTAAAAAAGAGAAAAGAGTAATTACTATGTACAGCTCATGATCTCTGTCTAGCCCTTTATACATTACAGCTAAAACAATGGATGATATACACTGTTTTCTATTAGCTTGCTACCACAAACACGGAGCTTCAAGTTGCAACTCAATCTGATCTCTTTGAAATTTTTTTGAATTCAGTTAATTTCCAAGAGTGTTTTTCAATTTGGTTTAATTTGTTTGGAATCCTTTTTCAGGAGTGTAGGACATAAAAAGAATTACAGATATACTTCAGATGCTGAGGATGCTGGGAACTTTTAACCCCAAACCACTCTAACATCATTACCATCACGCTACTTTTGTGGCACTTCAGTCAGTTTGTGGCTATCTTGTCCTTAATTCTGCTCAGATCTCTCTAACAGATGGATTTGTTTCAGTTTGGCAATAGGGTTAATTTCTGTCTTGGAGGGGAGAGAATTCAAATAGTTCTTGCTTTATTTTCCATAGTAGGTTAAATTTACCAGAACTCCAGTTAAAAAAATTTATTAAAGCAGTTAAATCTTTTTCTTCAAATTCTTATGTGAACAGCAGAATTTTATCAAAATTCTCATTTAACTCAGGACTTTTCATTTAACTCAGCAGGATAAATCATGTTAATAGATTTCTTAATAATGAACTACTTTTTACATAAGTCTTTTTGAACTCAGCGTATAAAGCAAATAAAAGTAGAGCCACTTTGGTTGAGGTTGCTCACATGCCTGCAGCAGACCCTGAAAGAGTATAAAAACTACTATGCTAAATAAAAGGACTAGGAAGGACCCTGCTATTCTGGTCTCCTAGGTATCATGACAAAAGTGAAGAATCAAGAGTCCATTCTCTTTGCTTTTCTGACAAAAATTATTTTTGAGACAAAATCAAAACCAAGCAAAGGATCAGGAATAGGAACAATTACCTGTTTTTCCTCCGGAGGAAGTTTACTCCATTCATTGCCTAACATCCTTGTAATTTCTGGAAATGGGACTTCTGGTCTCTTTGCTCGAAGCTGTTCTCGACGCTCATTCATGAACCGAACATATCCTGTAAGAGGGGATTTGGGTGCATTGCTGTCTCGAAGAGGTTTCTTTCTCTTTCTTCCTTTGGACCAACCTCCTCGTTTACTTCTTTGCTGCAAAACAAGTCAAAATTAAAAAAACCCAAATCAAATTACAACAACAAAAATTTTCCTAATAACGCAACAATGAACACTGACAAACAAAACAGGATTAAGTGCATTTTCCCACCATTAAGGCCCTGCATAGTCAAAGCTGTCCAAATCTGTTATAGAACAAAAGACTGCAATGCAGTCTGCAGGAAGGGACTCCAGATGGTTCACCTGCAGACCTTTTTATGTACCACGCTACACACTGTCTCACTAAGGGGCCATTTTAGCGCTAATCCCAACAGATAAGAATAAGGAGTACCGGGGCTTTCCTGGTGACCCAGTAGTTAAGAATTCGCCTTGCAACGCGGGGGACACCAGTTGGATCTCCGGTCTGGGAGGAGGAGCCCATGCGCCACAGCTACTGAGCCTGTGTTCTGGAACTTGTGAGCTGCAACTACTGAGACCATGTGCTGCAACTACTGAAGCCTGCGTGCCCCGAGCCTGTGCGTGCAACAAGAGATGCCGCTGCAATGAAAAGCCCATGAGCTGCAACTAGAGAGTAGGCCCTGCTCTCTGGCAACCAGAGAAAAGCCTGAGCATAGCAGTGAAGAAGCAGCACAGCCAAAAAAAAAAAGTGAATATTAAAAAAACAAAACAAAAGGGTAAGGTACCCCTACCATAATCACATAAATAAGCTCTGGCCGTCATATGCACTTAACAAAGCCTGACTCCTGCCAGGGGAATATTCTAGACGAGAAAGGCAGCACATACACAGCACTGTGCCAGGGCAGCCGACACTGCTACAGTAGATCAGATCAGAACAAGATGCTGTCACATGCACTTGTGACAACAAAAGAAGAGACAAGCTGTAGCACTGGGATCAAAATCATTATGAGGGTCTTTCTCACTGATATCATTCAAAAATCAGTTTATTTCCCACAGCAGGTAGCACTATAGAATTTAATATATAAGACTTAGAAAAATTTAGTAACTATAATATATCCAGAATGAAGACAAGTTCTTTGGCTTGATTTATTTCTTAAGATGTTTATTTTATAAATCAGAGGTTTTATATGTTATTAAATCAAAAGATGAAATAACTGCTCCCCACTGCCCCCCCACCCCCGCAAAGTATAAAGGACTGAAGTACCACTAATATTTACCACATTTTTTTTCTTTGTTCTTTTAAACAAGATAAAAGGTACTTTTGCTTCATAATTTTACAAATACATATAGCCTATCAGTTAATAAAGGTTTATGGATACAAGCATTTTTATTTCAGAGCAGGGAAAGATAGTTAGAATGAGATGAAAATACCTAATATCAATTACCATACCATAACTCCTTCAAATATATATACAATGGTACAATAATTCAGCACTGGGCAAATGGTATATTTGGTAACAGTTTTTGTTTTGTAACCCGAGTAACACTTAACATTAAAGCTACTAAGGATTTAAGATGTTTAAGAAGCTTTAAGCACTCATTATGAGGCTTCTCAGGTGGTGCAGTGGTAAAGAATCTGCCTGCCAACCTGTAGGAGATACAAGAGACCCAGGTTTGATTCATGGGTCAGGAAAATTCCTTGGCATAGGAAATGACGACCCACTCCAGTATTCTTGCTTGAAAAACCCCATGGACAGAGGAGTCGGGGGCACTGCAGTCCACGGGGCTGCAAAGAGTTGGACATGACTGAGTGACTGAGTACACAACACACACAAGCATTCATCATAATTTTTAAGAATGCCAATGTAGAAAGAATCAACTTTTTCAAAATGAGAATAAAGACAAAAATCAATGGTGGTACTCTTCTTTGGCTTAAAAAAAAAGTACCTTAAAACACAGACAATGTAATCAGTCATTTGTGAGGAACACTGGAAGTCCAACAAGGGCATTAATGCCCTTGTGTGAATTAGAAAAAGATGCCTTCTATGGGCGGAGAAGGCAATGGCAACCCACTCCAGTACTCCGTCATGGACGGAGGAGCCTGGTAGGCTGCAGACCATGGGGTCGCTAGGAGTCGGACATGACTGAGCGACTTCACTTTCACTTTTCACTTTCATGCACTGGAGAAGGAAATGGCAACCCACACCAGTGTTCTTGCCTGGAGAATCCCAGGGATGGGGGAGCCTGGTGGGCTGCCGTGTATGGGGTCGCACAGAGTCGGACACGACTGAAGCGACTTAGCAGCAGCAGCAGCCTTCTATGGGAGAGAGAATGACCTGGCAAGTCTTGTGGACCCTTTGGGCACATATGCTGCAGGTGAGCAGTACGTGGTCTTGAGTAAGGGCATGTAGACTCCTCATTAATTACTTATTTAATTTAATCATTCAACTCATTCCGTAAGCATTTGAGCATCTAATCTGATGCAGGTATAAATTTTCTTGGCAGGGGATAAAGAAGAGTCTACTTGTCTTTATATCATTAAAAACATTAATATGGTTCTATGTAAAAAAAGAAATATAAAACAGAACATTCTGCAGAATGGAAGGCCAGAGGATGAACACTTCAATCAACTCCCTTGCTGACTGCTTCTTTAGAAGCCTCAGAGACCAGTAACAAGAGGAGATGCTTCAGCTCACCTCATCTTCATGCCTCTGTTCATTGCCTTCTGCTGTATTTGAAGATTCATTCTGAAGCAGCTGACCTTGGGAGAGATCCTCTACAAATTCTGGATTATTGGTGGATGACGTGGCTCCACTACTATATGGAGCCTCTGGGTGGGTTAACCTGCAGAATGATCGGCAGAGTGGAGAAGTTTAGTATCAGCAGCATCAAAAGCTCCTACTTATCAAGGTTCAAGACACATTTCACTGCCAGCAAAATCACATGCCAGCCCTTGAATTAATTCCCCACCTCATTCTGTATAAATGTAAATAAACCATATCTCCATAGCAATTATAGAATACTTTTAAAAAGGTTTCAATGCTTGATTGGACTAGCTCAGTTCCGAGAAGAAGTCTCCTACTAAAAACAACTATAATCTTTCTCCCGCAAATTACCTCTCTCCTCAATGTAGACTTTTTACATTTTAGCTCTGAGCATGCAGCTGACTTTTATGTACTACTTTTCATGTACCTCCAATGTGATAAATGGAAAATAGTATTAATGGAAAAGAATAGGAATGGGAGTTGTAGAGGCAGTTTTCCCCCCTATCACAAAACAGCGAGTTCATTAAAGGCACAAGAAATTTCTCTTACAGTACATTCCATAGGCTATTCCTTCTGTAGGATTATAGTGTTTGTTGACAATGAGATCATCTAAGAACAGTATTATCAAGTTCAGAAATTCAGCTATAAACATTAATAAGTCAGAGATACACACTTTCTGTTCCTACCATTCTGTTTCAGATGAGTCATCAAATCTCATCTTTCTGAAAAGTGGATACAAGGTACAGATGATGGTTGGATCTCAGATAGAGTTACACCCTAACTAAACATTTAGATAAAGGAATGGAAATAAAGGTAACATCATATGCTAGGGAGTTTGGGGTTTGTGGCAGGTAGCGGGGAAGGTGGAGGAAGATGTATAAGAGAGCAATATTCAGTCATTATTCTGGAAGAATGTACACTTTATAGAGTTATAGAAAATACTTACAAGTAGTGAAACAGAGGTCTATAAAATATGCCACAAAGGTACAGTAGAAGGGATGAGGACTTTTACATATATGGAGAGAATGTTTAAGAAAAATTTTACAGAGGAGGACTTAAAAGATGAATAGGCATTCATTAGGTAAACAACGGATTGTAAACACGTAAATATTGACTATCACCCATCAGGCTCCTCTGTCCATGGAATCCTCCAGGCAAGAATGCTGGAAGGGGTAGCCATTTCCTTCTCCAGGGGCTCTTCCTGACCCAGGGATCTAATCTGGGTCCCTGCATTGCAGGCAAATGCTTTACCATCTGAGTTGCCAGAGAAGCCCTAGGTAAACAATATTATCACAGGTAGAAAGAACAGGGTATAATAGGAGAAAGGAGAACTTTTCAGGAGGCTACTGCAAAAAACTGAGTGAGAGACCGGGGCAAGCAGGACAACAGGGAAGAGAAAGCTAAGGGATAATTAAGAGGCAAAATGATAGAATGTATATAAATAGTGAGGGAAAAAGAAGAGTCAAAGGTAATTCTGAGGTTTCTAGATTGGGTGATAATGTACTATTAACCAAGGTAACAACTGGAGAGTGTGTGTGTACACATGTGTGTAAGATACATTAAGATGGATGAGTTAAGACAGATGAGAAAATGATAAGTTTGAAACATAATTCCTGGCATAATTAAGTGGAGCTGTCCTATAGACAACTGGACACATGTTCTGAGAGAACAGAAGTGAAGAAAAAGGCAGGAGACGTTTCAGGAGGCATCAGTTCATGGAAATACTGGGAAGTGTTAGGTATTTCTCCAGAAAGACAGTGAGAAGAAAAGCCACGATAGAACTCTGTTGGAACAATATTTTAAGATCAAGTGTTACACGAGCTGAGAAAGACTAAGGAAGGTATGAAGAGATCTAAGAAATAAGAGAGAAAACTGTTACAGAGGTCAAGGTGAGAAGACTTTTGAGAAGGGGTTTTACACAAGCAAAGTTGCAGATGTCACATAAGATAGGCTAAAAAGTATCAGCCAAATTTGAAGATCTGAAGGAGTTCAACTGTACACCCTGTACTTGAAGGGAGTACAGTTTTAGTGGAGTTATGGGAATAAAAACCAGATTACAGTGGGCTGAGAAATGAATGAAAGCAGATGCAGACTGTCCTGGAAAGGAAAGAAATTTTATTTTTCCTGATCCTTTCCAGAAAAAATAGAAGATTTAAACTAGGAGGTTCCTACATTTTTGAGGTTCTCTGAAAAATGGTAAATAAGAGAAGTTATTAACTCAATGCTAATCATGTTCTCTGAAAAAGAGTTGCTATCAGAGATTCAGTTTGATCTTGGCAGGTTTGTTTTCCAAATATTTCAATCATTTTGGATATCATATGATGTCTTTTTCTTTCACTGTCATTCTTCATTTTAACTGTGCCATCAGATTTTAAGTTACTAACTCTTGCAATTCTTATTTTAATAAAATATGAAAACTAGGTTTGGGAACAAGTACCCATGCCCTGAGTGCCTTGACTGAAATGAACAGGAATCAGAGGGAGTAGTCAAAAGTGTCAAATGCTTAGAGATGACAAATTGAATATAGACTGGAAAAAAAAAAAGGCTCTTTAGTTCCAGTGAATGAACTGTCCAAGCTCTTAGCTAAAGCCAACAACCCTTCCATTTGTGCCCTGGATCGAACACCCACTGGCCTACTCAAAACCAGGTTTTCAGCAATTCTGCCCTCTCTGGCATCACCAATTCTTTCCTCTGTACTAGATCAGCCTAATCAGCAAACAAATATGGTATTATTAGTCTCATCTGGAAAAAAACACAAAACTTTCTTGATTTCACTTCATTTTTCTCCCTTCCTTTATGGAATTGTTTATACAGAAGCCCCCAACCCAGGGGTGATACGTTCCAAGATCCCCAGTGGATGAGCAGATAGTACTGAATCCTGTTTTCTGTTCATGTTCTCCACCCAGATTCAATTCCTTTCTTAACTAAGCACTTATCACACACTGTGGCCACAGCTCTTGCAGTTTGACACTTGATTTGCA
Source organism: Bos mutus (assembly GCF_027580195.1). Lineage (NCBI taxonomy): Eukaryota > Metazoa > Chordata > Mammalia > Artiodactyla > Bovidae > Bos > Bos mutus. Next base: position 31,885,286 of record NC_091637.1, on the reverse strand, counting down.
AAAATGGCACAAATTTCTTTTTCCTTCTTCACAATTTCACAGAAGATTCATTCTTAACAAAGATCTCAGTAACCTCAGCATATTATTTTTTTTTTTTCTTTCCTTATTAAGTCAAGAACTCTCACCTTTTCACTTAAAGAAAGCACATTGTGGCTTCTCTTTGGCATATCTGAATTGACAGCACCACTACTTTTGCTCTTTGCAGCAATTATTAAGTAAAATAAATGTTACTTGAACACAAGCACTGAGATACTGTGACAGTCAATCTGATAACAGAGGCAACCACCAAGTGACTAACAGGTGGGATACACGGGACAAAGTGATGATTCATGTCCCAGGCAGGACACAGGTGGGACAGTGTGAGATTTTATCATACTATTCAGAATAGTGGGCACTTTAAAACTTATGAACTGTTTATTTCTAAAATTTTCCATTTAGTATTTTCCAACTGTGGCTGATCATGGTAGGTAACAGAACCCATGGAAAGTGAAACCATGGATGAGGGGCACTTACTGACTTTTAGTTGTTTGTATTGGGAAGAACTGTTTATAGTTATTGACTTTGTCTTCCTTCATTCTATCTTAAACCCAACCCAAAGGAGAAAAATGTTTACAACTCTTGTCAAGATCACCAATGACCTCCATGCTAAATCCAATGTCATTTCTCAGACCTCATCTTACCTGATCTTCCAGAAGTATTTGACATAGTTCATCTCTTCCTTTCCCTTGAAGTGCATTTTTTACCTGCTTCCCAGGACCCTGCACATTCCTGGTTTTTCTGATACCTTTTTAGGTACCCCCTTGCGTCTTCTTTGCTGACTCTTCCTCTTCTCCCTGACTTGTAAATGCTGGAATCTCCCCAAGTTCAAGTGTCAGGTCTCCTCTCTTTTCTCCCTACACAGTGCTCATTCGTCTGATGATCTCAACCAGTTTCATGGCCTTAAGTGTCAGCTGTAATATGCTGATCAACTCCAAAGTTTCTTTTTTCAACCTAGATAGCCTGGAACTTTAGAGCTCTGTGTCAAGCTGCCTATCTGACATCTCTGCTTGGATATCTAATAAGCATCTCAATTTTAAAATCTCCAAAACCGATCTAACATTCCCTCCTCCACTTGCTCAGTGTGTGCCATCTAACGTAACGGCAATTCTGTCCCCTCAGGTTGCTTAAGCCAAAATTTTGGAGCTTGTCTTTGACTGCTTTTTTCTCCTTTCTCACATCTCATCTGGTCTTTCAGGTTTGGTTTATCTTCAAAATATATCTAGAATTCTACACTTTTCACCACTCCCCATTCCTATAACCCTTGAAACCCACTCTAATGAGGTTTTTTCCCTACTACTCTGCCAAAAATACTGTTGTCACTAGTGAAGTCCTTTGAGTCATCTCTCGAGTTATTTTAGAACCCAGAGTGGTCTCCTGCTTCAGTCCCTGCTCCCTTCAACTCTTTTCTCTATATATCAGCCACAGGGATACTATTTAAAAATGTCAGATCACATCATTTTGTGCAAAACCTCCTCACACTTTCACACCTCATTCAGAGGGACAGTTAAAGTGATTACTCTGACCCATAGGCTCCTACAGGATCTAGTCCCTTGCTACTCAAAGTACTGGCCTCACACCAGTGGCACTGGTATCATCTGGGAACTTGATAGGATGTAGAATCTCTGGTCTTAACCCAGACTTTCTGACTCAGCATTTGTATTTTAATAAGATGTCTAGGCAATTCATAAGTGCATTAAAGTTTGAGAAACATGCTGATGAAGCCTATTACCCCTCCCCCTGGTATACTCTGCTCCAGTCGTACTGGCCTCTTGGCTATTTCTGAAAGGAAGAAACACTCCTACCTCAAGGCTTTCCCACTCACTACTTCCCTCTGCCTGGAATACTCTTTGCCCATAATGCAGGTAGTTACTTTACTTTCTTGAGGTTTTTATTCAAGTCACTTGTAAAGCCTTTCTGGGCCATCTTATCTAGAACGGCATCCCGAGCCCTTCCTGTTCCCCTTCCCGACTTTATTTTTTAATCCATAGTTCTTATCAATGTATTATGCAGCTCACTTCTTTATACTTTCTATTGTCTGACTTCCCCAGTAGAACAGGGGTTAGAATTTTTGTAATTTTTGTATGTTTTGGTTATTCTGCTTAATATTTAGCACCTAGAATGGTGCCTGGCACACTCAGCTGACACTCAGAACATTTTTACTGTACAAACTGGATTCAGCAAGTAGGCAGCTTTTAGCAAAGTCTTGGAGAACAGTTTCATCTGAATAGAGTCAGATGGCAGATATTAATGAGTAAAGAATGTCAGGGAAGGAAACAGAATTATAAAGAGTAGTCTATTTTTAAAGAACTCTAAAGGATATTAAAATAATTCATCTTAGGGATTAGCTAGCACTTCAATCTATTAGTGAATACATTTCTTCCTTGGCAAATAATGTCTAAATAGAAAAGATAAACATTCAAGCGGAACAGAGATTGTCAATGGAAGAGGGACTATTGCTATTAGCCCTTTTCTATATTTCTTCATATATGTGCCCAAAAATACCAAAGAAAGGAGTTGGGGTGTTGGGGGTGGTGTGTGCTGGGAGGAAGAGAAGTAAGCTAGAGCTCCTAGGCATCCTGAATAAAGAACCATAACTAAAAATCTGATCTTAAAAAAATCTGATGTTTGGGGAAAAAATTATTTTAATATTTGTGGCAATTCAGACAGAAAATGAATTTGCTTTTCGCAGCTAGCCCTGTGGCAGGTATTTCCTTAATGGTGATCATGTAGCTAGGAGTCCTGTTTCCTAGATCCCACAGTACTGCTGTTCCAGTTCACAGGAACGAGCATTGCAAATGATGGCTGAATGCAGATATTAAAGCAGTTTACAACAGCTCCCATTCTCTTGGCAAAGCATAACAAATGTACCTTCTATTTTTATGATATAAGACGACCTCTTTAGCACCTTATACGTTATCAGAATCTGTTTTGAAGCCTAAGCAGAGGCCCAGTGTCCCAAAGCAGCTGCTTACCCAGTTGAAGCCAGATCATTACTCTCCTTGGAGCCATCTTCATCTGCAAAAAGGGGAGGCAGAGTGGAACTAGTCATCAAGGTTTCCATCTCTCTGGAAGGAAGAGAAAAAAAAAAAAAATAATGGCTTAATTATTTCCAGTTCAAGTTGCACATATTTAAGAGCCAGCCTTCCTTAACCTTTATCACATCAGCAGCAGAAGAGAAACTGACCTAAATATTTTCTTGACTTGGACACATCAATTTAAACTTTATGGTTAATGGGCTTTTAACCCTGATCTTACCAACTGACCAGGGTAAAATCAGATTTTAAAAATCAGGACACAGTTTGGAAAATTCCTTTTTGTTCATTCAGAATGTCTTCAAAACTATTCTGTATTTTCTGTAAAAATCATTAAGCAGAGTAAACTCAGAAGCACTGCAACCCTGAGCAAGCTATTCAACCTCTTTGAGATACAATTTCACCATCTTAGACACAGACCAAATTGCTGACTTAACCCACAGGGTTATTGTGAAGGATTAAACTGAAAGTGCTTCATAAATAGAGAAAGGCTAAGATGGTAAGTGCTTTGAGTATTATTAAACAAAGAAAGGTATTGTTATTACAACATTATGAGTTCTCAGTCCCAGATGAATCATCCTTAGATTAAATGGTGACAAACTGAGCCTTCCAAAAGGAAATAATGCAAAGGAAGTGGAGGATGGAAGGCATACTGATGTGGTTCAAAATCAAAAAACCACACTTCCAGGTCAGAAATATGCTCCACATCACCGTGATGACCAGCAGTGGAAATGGCACGCACCTGGACACAGGAAATAACTAAGCTTAACTGAAGAGAGCAAATAAATCACAAGAATTTGAGGTTATCGGACTGAAAGGATAAAAGGACAAAGAGAGTAATTTCATTTAGCATATCGCTATACAGAAAGATTTTTCCCTTTCAAGGCTTAACACCAAGGGCTTCACCCCACAGAGCTAAAAGCAGAAGCCTCCCATTCACCGTGAAAGTGATATTCAAACAAAACATTCAACAGTGAACCCAAACATCAGACACTTAAGTGGAACTGCAAACTACTCAAGAAAAAAAAGTGCCTTCATCAACTGGGAGAAGGAGAAGCCGGTTCTGAGCACTCACTCGGGAGCCCCCTCGGCAGTTCTGTCAGGTGCTGCTGCTAAGGAGACCTAGTGGGACAGCAACTGTAAGGAAAGCTCAGAGCCCAAGCAGAGCGAGGATCCAGCCCACCAAGGTGGCAACATGAAGAAAATGCTCATGACACCGATGCCATATTCTGAAGCTCAATATCATAATTTACTTCCAAAATGATAACACTGATGATTTATTTCTTATTCTGACTTATTTTCTTGTTTTCATTTCTTTGTTACTTAGCAGACCAAATTCCATAAATAGCTTAATGTGAAAAAATGCATCTCTGTATATTCACCACTCATTATAGTGTGGGCAGAGCATGGAAGGCACAGAGGAACTTCCCACTCAGCCACAGAGTAAGGAGTTTGTTCCATGTGCAGGGATCTTGCTAACGCGTTTCAATTCCTTCAAGAGAAGGGGGCTTACAAGGGGCTCTAACAAATAGTGCACAGTTCCATTCATTCTAGGATAATCTTGACACAAGTGCGCTTATGTTTTAATTCACATTATGCACAGACTAGATGAGAATCCAGGCTTTAAGGGCTGTTAACATCACCTTATACCAATATTCATTTTACCAAGAGAAAATTAATCAATTAGATGCCATACAGCCTAATTATAAACCACAAACAAACATTCAAATAACCAGGCATATATCCACAAACCTCAAAAGAACTCATTTAACTGGCTTCTTTCTAAAAGTCTCCTTAGAAGTAAAGGACTTCTCAAGAGCCTCAAGATTTAGCATTTGAAGCTCTTGACATCCCATCTAAACCTAAGAAGAAGATATATTATCTGGTGGGGGACAAATGAAGTGTCTTTTTTTTTTTATGTGGATCATTTTTAAAGTCATTATTTTTTTGTTACACTACTGTTTCTGTTCTATGTTTTGGTTTGGTTTTTTAGTCGTGAGGCATTTGGGATCCTAGCCTGACCAGGGGTCAAATCCACATCTCCTGCATTGTCTTAATCACCGGACTGCCAGGGAAGTCCCTGAGGTGTCTTCTCATTCACTATGCCAACGTGATCCTCTTAGAATGTTTCCCAGATATCTTCAGTCATTTTTGAAATATGGGGAGGCAGCTGGACAACATAACCTTAACAACACATAAACAGACCATATAAACAAAGAAAGTTCAGAGAACACACATTTCTTGTTGTTGTTGCTTTTTTCCTCCCTCTTAAGTGTGTTTTACTCAACCCATATGGTTTCAGATATAGTTTTTCTAGTGTTACTGAACAGTCAGGTCCCTAAGAAATGAGTGAGTAATAAAGTGGGTGGAAGGTTAAGGGGCCAAAATCAACAAAAGAAGGAAATGAGGAAAAAGTCCAGTGAAACTCAAAGGCCTCTAAACTAGTCCAGTAAGTTGGAAAATAAAATGATTCCCGAGAATTGGCTGAGATCCTGTAAGAATCTGCTTTCATATGGTCCATGAGGGGGTGATTCAAACTGAATCACAGTTACCAAGCCATTGATGGCCAAAAGCCCTTCAGTGTAGCATCTGTGCCTGATAATGTCCCAGTACAGGGGTTGTACTGAACTCGGAAATTCTATGCAAAGCACTTAAGCTGTGTAATGAATACTGCTCTGGAAGGGGAAAGAAGAGAAATACGCACAAAGGCAAGGCAATATACAAGTTTGGTTTTCCACTTCATTTTACAGAAACAAGTATATCATGCAGATGTTTTCTTGCAGAAGGGATTCATCCACAGAAGGATTCCACCTGGAGGCTTCAAAAATATATTACCTTGGGGCTGACACTTTGACTGTGGCTTTGGAAATGAAAAAATCCCTTCTAGTACTAATACTAATACTCACTGGAAAAAACAAAAAGCCTGATGTATAAAACAGAGTGCCAATTTAAGATATTTTAATAGCAATCACAAAAATTTTAACACAAATTACATTAAGCCACTAATCATACTCAGAACATGTCTTTGGTCAATATAGGGCCAGAATAAAGGAACTCAGGTACAGCTTAAGAAATGTTCTTCAACTAAGCTTTTTCTACTAATAGTAGCCTTTCCCAACAAACGAATGATCTCACCAATGAGACTACATTATTCTGAATATGCTGGACAATGCTGGAAGGATAATTTGTACTTGTGTTTTCTGGAGTTGGCTCTTTGCAAGTGCTCTTTCCCTACTTCGCATACGTTAATCCCACTTCATCAAGCCCTCTCATGGAGACACATCATAGTCCTTCCCTACCACACCGGCCCCAACTGTACACACATCAGAGTTGAGAGGTGGGATTCTGCCCTCATTTCCCCATACTACAACCCTTATGTAAAATGTCCAGTTCCTTTAAAAGTCATGTTACTTGGCTATACTAGTCTCTGATCATTACCTCCTGTCATTTCAGTTCTACAATGTGCATGAGCGTGCATGCTTAATTGGGTCTGACTCTTGTGATGTCATGGACTGTAGCCCACCAGGCTCCTCTGTCCAAGGAATTCTCCAGGCAATAATACTGGAGTGGGTAGCCATTCCCTTCTCCAGAGGATCTTCCTAATCCAGGGATGGCACACTTCGCCACCTGGGAAGCCCCATTCTACTACAACTGACCTTTAACCTCACAAACCTCTATTTGTTGACTCTTAATTTTCCCTACTCTGTGTAGCTTAGATTCTATAGCTTCACTTCAATTTTTTTTTTTTTTTTTGCCAACACTCAATTTCTTTGCCATGTTATTCTTCTATACCCTAGATGTAGATCAACTCTGAATTTTACCAGAGAGATCACACCAGGCTATCCTAAAGGAAATCAAACCTGAATATTCATTGGAAGGAATATTCCTTCCAATATTCCTTCTGAAGGAAGGAATGCTGAAGCTTTGGCTACCTGATGTGAAGAGCTGACTCACTAGAAAAGACCCTGGAAAGACTGGAAAAGATGCTGGGAAAGACTGAAGGCAAAAGGAGAAGGGGGTGGCAGAGGATGAGATGGTTAGACAGTATTATCAACTCCATGGACATGAATTTGAGCAAACTCTGGTAGTAGTGGAGGGCAGAGGAGCCTGGCATGCTACAGTCCATGCGGTCACAAAGAGTCAGACATGACTTAGCAACTGAAAAACAGCAACATTCAAACAACATACATTACATCCTTGTAACTTATTTATTTTATACCTAGTAGTTTGTATCTCTTAGTCCCCTCAGCCTATTTTAGCCCTTCCTCCTATTTTAGCCCTTCCCACCCATTCCTCTCCTCTACTAAAACTAGTTTATCAGTAGCTGTCAGTCTATTTCTGTTTTGTTATATTCACTTATTTAAAAAATTCCTCATATAAGTGAAAACATACAGTGTTTGTCTTTCTCTGTTTTATTTTATTAAGCATAACATCCTCCAGGTCCATCCATATTGTTGCAAATGGCAATTATATTTTTAAAAGACTGAGTAATATTCCTTTGTGTACATACCATATCTTCTTTATCCATTCATTTTTTGATGAACATTTAGGATGCTTCCATATCCTGGCTATTATAAATAATGCTGCTATGAATGTTGGGGTGCATATATCTTTTCAAATAGTGTTTTTGTTTTCTTTAAATAAATACCCAGAAGTGGAACTGCTGGGTTGTATGGTAGTTCTATTTTTAGTTTTTGAGAAACCTGTATTACTGTTTTCTATAGTGACTATACCAATTTACATTCCTACCAATGGTGGGCTAGGGTTCTCTCTTCTCCACATCCTGTCAACATATTATTTCTTGCCTTTCTGACAAATGTGAGATGATATCTCATTGTAGTTTTGATTTGCAGTACCCTGATGACTAGTGATGTTGAGCATCTTTTCAATGTGCCTGTTGGCCATCTGTATGTCTTCTCTGGAAAAATGCTTATTTAGGTCCTCTGTTCATTTTTAAATTTGTTTTTTTTTTTTTTGAGTTGTATGAGTTCTTCATATATTTTGGATATCAACCCCTTATCAAACATATCATCTGCAGATATCTTCTTCCATTTATTCAGTAGGTTGCCTTCTGTTTTGTTGATGGTTTTCTTTCCTGTGCAAAAGCTTTTAAGCTTGATTAGGTTTCACTTGTTGATTTTTTGTTTCCCACTTTTGTTTCCCTTGCATGAGGAGACAGATTCAAAAAAACATCACTAAGACCAGTGTCAAAGAGTCCACTGCCTATGTTTTCTTCTAGGAGTTTTATAGTTTCAGGTCTTATATTTAGGTCTTTAATCCATTTGAGTTTATTTTTGTACACATTGTGAAAGAATGTTCTAATTTCATTCTTTTACATGTAGCTGTCCAGTTTACTGAGGAGCCTGTCTTTCCCCCATTATATATTCTTGCCTCCCTTGTCACAGACTAATTGTCCATATGTGTGTGGGTTTATCTGTGGGCTATTTTGTTCCATTGATCTGTGTGTCTGTTTCTGTGCCAGTACCATATTGCTTTGATTACTGAAGTTTTGTAGTATAGTCTGAAGTCAAACAGCATGATCCTCCAGCTTTGTTCTTTTTTCTCAAGACTGCTTTGGCTGTTCAGGGTCTTTTGTGGTTCAATATAAATTTTAGAATTATTTATTCTAGTTCTGTTACAAATGTCATCAGTATTTTAATAGGAATTACATTAAATCTGTAGACTGTTTTGGGTAGTATGGTCATTTTAACAATCCCTGGTGGCTCAGTGGGTAAAGAGTTTTGCCCATAATGCAGGAGATCCAGGTTCAATCCCTGGGAGGGGGAAGATACCCTGGAGAATGGCAACCCACTCCAGTGTTCTTGCCTGGAGAACCCCAGGGACGGGGTTTGTATCCTTGTGGGCTGCCATCTATGGGGTCGCACAGAGTCAGACATGACTGAAGCGACTTAGCAACAGCAGCAGCAGTTTCCTTTATAAACATTTTACAGTTTTAGGAATATAAGTCTTTCACTTCCTTGATTAAATTTATTTCTAGATATTTTATTCTTTTTGATGTCATTATAAATAGCAATTCTTTTTGACTTCTCTTTCTGAAGTTTATGACTGTTAGTTGCTCAGTCATGTCTGACTCTGCAACCCCATGGGCTGTAGCCTGCCAGGCTCCTCTGTCCATAGAATTTTCCAGGCAACAATACTGGAGTGGGTTGCCATTCACTTAGCCAGAGGATCTTCCTGATCTAGGGATTGAACCTGGGTCTCCCACATTGCAGGCAGCTTCTTTACTGTCTGAACCACCAGTGTAGAGAAACACAATAGATTTCAGTATATTAATACTGTATCCTGCACTTAACTGAATTCACTTATTAGTTTTAATAGGTTTTTTTTTTTTTTTGGTGGGGTTGTTGGGGTTTTCTACATATCGTATCATGTCATCTGACAGTTTTACTTCTTCTTTTACAGTTTGGATGTCTTTTCTTTTTCTTGTCTGATTGCTGTGGCTAGGGGTTCCAATATAAGTTAATTAGAAATGGCCAGAGTGGGCCTCCTTGTCTGTTCCTGATCACAGAGGAAAAGCTTTCAACATTTCACCACCGAGTATGATACTAGCTGTGGGTTTGTCATAAATGGCTTTTATTATGCTGAGGTATGTTCCCTCCATACTCACTTTGTTTAGAGTTCTTATCATGAATTTTTAAATGATTTTACTGAGATTTTGAGATGATCATGTGATCTTCATCCTTCATTTTGTTAATATGGGGAAACATACTGACTGGTTTGTAAATAGTGAACCATCTCTGCATTCTTAGAATAAATCTCATTTGATCATGATGGTTTGCTAATATTTTGTTGAGGATTTTACCATCTATGTTCATCAAGAATATTGATTGGCCTGTAACTTTCTTTTTTTGCAATATCTCTGTCTGGCTTGGGTATCAGGGCAATGCTGGCCTTGTAGAATGAGTTTGAGAGTATTCCCTCCCTTTCAATTTTGTGGAACAGTTTGAGATGGATAGACATTAACTCTTCTTTAGATGTTTTATAGAATTTCCCTGTGATGCCATCTGGTCTTGGACTTTTATTTGTTGAGTTTTTAATTACTGATTCAATTTCAGTACCAGAAATCAGTCTGTTCAGATTTTCTACTTCTTCCTAATTCAGTCTTAGAATCTACCTATTTCTTTGAGGTTGTCCAGTTTGTCACTGTATTCATTGTATTGTTCATAGTATTCTCCTATGGCTGTTTGTATTTCTGTAATATCAGTTGTAACTTTTCCTTTTTCAGTTCTAATTTTGTTGATTTGGGTCCCATCTTTTTCTTCCTTAATGAGTCTGGCTAAAGGTTTATCAATTGTATCTTTTCAAAAAGCCAGATCATAGTTTCATTGATCTTTTCTCTCTTTTTTTCCTGGTATTTTTACTGTGATTTTTTCTTATTTCCTTCCTTCTGCTCACTTTGGGCTTTGTTCTTCTGTTTCTAATTCTTCTAGATGGAGAGTTAGGTTGTTTATTTGAGATTTTTCTTATTTCTTGAGGTAGGCCTTGAATTGCTATAAACATCCCTCTTAGAAATGCTTTTGCTGAGTCCCATAGATTTTGGAAAGTTGTATTTCTGTTTTCATTTGTCTCAAGGTATTTTTGAATTTCTTCTTTGATTTCTTCATTGACTCATTGGTTTTTTAGTAGCATGTTGTTTAGTCTCCTCCTATGCAGAGGATCAGCATCACTAAGACCCATGTTGTTCAAGGGTCAATTGTATATTAAGTTCAATTGCTTTTCTATATACTAGCAATGTATAAGTTGAAACTTGAAATTAAAAACATGTTACCATTTATATTAGCATCCTCCCAAATGAAGTACTTATGTATAAATCTTACAAAATATTTTACAAGACCTCTATAAGGAAAACTACAAAACTCAGATGAAAGATATCAAAGAAGGACTAAATAAATGGAAAAATATTCCATGTTCATGATAGGAAGACTCAAAATTGTAAAGATGTCAGTTCTCCCCAGCTTGAGCTACAGATTACTCAATCCCAATACAAATCCCAGCAAGTGATTTTGTGAATAAAAATAAAATGATGCTAAAATTTATATGAAGAGGCAAAAGACTCAGAATAGCCAAGTCAATATTGAAGGAGAACAACAAAGTTGAAGGACTGACCCCACTCAACTTCAAGACTTCCTATTAAGCTACAATAATCAAGACAGTGTATACTGGTGAAAGAAAAGACAAATTACTGAAACAGAATAGAAATCCTGGATAGAAATAAATGTATATAGTCAACTGATCTTTGACAAAAGAGCAAACGCAAAACAATGAAATAAAGATAGTATTTTCAATAAATGGTGCTGGAACAATGGGCATCCATGTACAAACCTCCCCCCACAAAACAACAACAACAAAACTTGACACAGACCTTATTTATACCTTTCATAAGTATTAACTCAAAATGAATCATAAACCTAAATGTAAAATGCAAAACTATAAATGAAAAACCTTTGCTCCATGAAAGACAATGCCAAAAGAATAAGACAAGCCACAGCCTTCAGGAAGTCTATCTATTTGCTGAAGATACATCTGATAAAGACATTTATCCAAAATATACAAAGAACTCTTAAAACTCAACAATAAGGAAAAGAGCACCCCAAGTAAAATATAAACAAAAGATTTGAACAGACTCCTCACCAGTGCCTATGTACAGATGGCAAGCAGCATATGAAAAGATATTTAATATCATGTCAGTAGGGAATTGAAAATGAAAACGAGATACCACTACACATTTATAGAACAGTTAAGATCTAAAACAGTGTCAAACACCAGATACTGGCCAGGATATGGAACAACAGGACCTCTAATTCATTGCTGGTGGAAATGAATGCAGAATGATACAGCCACTTTGGAAAACCATTTGGTAGTTTCTTACAAAACTACTCATACTCTTACTGGCAACTGTGTTCCTTGGTATTTACCTAAAGGAGTTAAAAATGTATTCCATACGAAAAACTTGCATGTGGGTGTTTATAGCAGATTTATTCATAATGTCAAAATTTGGACACCACCTTCAGTAGGTGTACCACAGATCTGTACCACAGATAAACTGTGGTACACCTAGATAATGGAATATTATTCAGTGCCAAAAAGAAATGTTACTAAGCCAAGAAAGGACATGGAGAAAACCTAAATGCATAATACAAAGTTAAAGAAGTCAATATGAAAAGGCTACATAGTGTATAATTCCAATCACACTACATTCTGGATAGGGTAAAACTACAAAGACAGTAAAAAGGAGGAGTGGTGGGAGGGGTTGGAGGGAGGTAGGAGTGAAAAAGCAGAACACAGAGGATTTTTAGGGCTGTGAAACTATTCTACATATTAGAATGATAGATGTTGTGTCATACATTTGTCAAATCCCACAGAAGGTACAACACCATGAGTGAAACCTAAACTATGGAGTTGGGTAATGATAAGGGTCAATGCAGGCTGTTATTAACTGTAACTGGCTGTTACTGTTATTGACTGTAACACAGGTACCACTCTGGTAGGGGATGTTGAGAGTGGGGAAAGTTGTACACATATGGGGACATGGAGTATATGGGAACTCTGTAAGATAACGTTCATTAATTTAAAAATTAATTTAATTATACAGTTTATTGTAAGATAGCCCTGAGGCTGCAGAATAAATACAACTGATTTTTATATGCAGACAGTTAGTTTAGCTAGGGCAAGTGAAAGAATGAAGGCTTACTACAAAACCATCTGCCAGCTGTGAACATTTAGCTAAGAACACTCAGCAGGCTGTGGGCATTAATCAATATGTTTTACAGAGGAAGTAAGAACACTGGTTAATCCCACCAGGCACTTAACTGGGGTTCAGTTAAGTGAAATTCAGTTAAGAACTCGCTCACTGTAGGTTTTGATGTGGGAGATGAGGGGGCAAAAGATAAGGTCAGGTAATTTGGGAGTAATTAAATACTTACTTTTTGGGGGTGGGTAGGTTAGGGGATATAATTAGAGTTTGAGGCTCAGGGTTGTTAAATAACTAATAAGTACATACAGGTGTGTGTTTGGCTGGGTATTGGATGGAGTGGGCAGAAAATGTGGCTCTCTACTCCTAGAATCTTGAGTCCAGGCTCTTATAACTATGACTATCATTAATTTTTTTAAAAAGGTAGTAGGCTAGTCTAGGAACTAAATAATAGAGAAACCATTCACTCAACAAGTATTCATTCATTGAACAAGTATTTTTTTATTTTTGGTATCTAACATTCTAGGCACTTTATATGTGCTGGGGATACAGCAGTAGGCAAAACGGGCAAAAATTCCCACCCTTATAGAGCTTAGTATAGTGGAACACAGACGAAAAACAAGATAAAGTAAAATGAAAAATGTTACATAGTGAAAAGTACAAAGTAAAAAAAGAGAGCAAAGAAAGAGGCCAGGAAGAGTTCAACGGAAGAGAATTCTAGAATTTTAAATAGAGGCCAGGAAAAGTCTTCACTGAGGTAATCTCAGGGGAAAGACCTAAAGGAGAGGAAGGAGAGAGCTATGTATGTGTGTGAGGACAGAGTGGTCCAGGCAGGAAGAACACAAGCAAAGGTGTACACTTCGTATGACTGAAGGAGGCAGCAAAGCCGGCTGGACTGAACTAGGGGCACACACTGTAGGTGAGGCTGACTGCTATAGGGGATCAGACCACATACAGCTTTGTAACTCATAGTAAAGACAGGCATTTACTCTGAGATGGTGAAGACACTAAAAAGTTCTGAGCAGATAAGGGATGGAATCAACCGTTTTTATAAGATTACCATGGCTGCAGTTTTGAGAACAGAATGAAAGTTGAAGAGGATCAAGGATAGAAGGTGATCACTTAGGAATCTATTGCAATAATCCATCTAAAAAATGGTGGATTGGATCACAGTGATGATAGTGGAGGCGATGAGAAGTGGTCAGATTCTTGATATATATTGAAGGTAGAGCCAATTTCTCAGTTCAGAATAAGAAACAGAATCTATCTACTATGCCCTGCATTTATTTCAGCTGTAGTTTTATAACCTATTTAGTGATAAAGGGTGGCTTTTCCAATGGCTCAGTAGTAAAGAATCTGCCTGCCATGTAGGAGATACAGGAGATGTAGGTTTGATCCTTGGGTCAGGAAGATCCCCTGGAGGAGGAACTGGCAACCCACCCCAGTATTCTTGCCTGGAGAATCCCCTGGACAGGGCAGCCTGGCGAGCTACATGGGGTCACAAAGAATCAGACACGACTGAGCACAGCACACATACTGACAATATATTAATTTTTTTGGGGGGGTGCTCTTTTTAAGGTAAGTGCTTGTAGAATTCATATTTCAACAGCAAACATTTGTTGAGTATCTTTACTGTGTAACTAAGATTGTGCCTGGTATCAAGTGGTGTGTAGCTACGCTTTACAGAATTTTACAGTCTGTTGTTCTCCTTGGTCCAGAGACACTGTTCTCAGACAACATGATAAGTGGAAAGAAGAGGCCAGGGTTAGAAACAAACATAAATTTTCTACTGTTGTTTATGATTTTTTGAAGCAAAAGTTTTGCAGAGTTTTGAATTAGATATTTTCTAAAAAATATAAGCACTAGATCATCAAAAGAAACCGAGCATGGTTTAGATTTCTTTCTAGACAGTCTGATCCCTGTACATGCATTTTTTTTCCCTCAATGAAATCTTGATGGAGATGTATTACCATTAGGACACAAAATATGGTGTGAAAAGAAAACAACCTGAAACATCTAGACACAGTGTTTTGTATCACAGGTTAAAGCACATTGATAATATGGAGAAAATTAAAAAAAACCATTTTCCTCTGCCAAAGCAAATTTGTTATTTTACAAGGAGGGTGTTGTCTTTCGAGGTCATAGTCCACGTATTTGGTTTCTTTTTCCTGGTGCCTAATGGTCCCAAGTTGCCCTTCCATTACAGTCTATTCAAGCACTGCTTTTATTATTAGTAAACAAAGAGATAACTGCCCAAGTAAGAAACTTCTGGACCAGTGCTGGAACTAAGAGTTAAAGTAACCCAATAAAACTTGGCACTACGTCCTTAGTGTACTTTCCCAAACAATATCCTGGGACACTGGGGTACTATGGAAAGTACAAGGTGTATATGAGGTAGAGGAGGGGTGAGAGGGACGTAGATAGAGGAGGGCAATGACAGGACAGGCATACTCATCTAGGAAGCCATATGAGGTATATATTTTTACTCACTTCTTGGTGATACCCTCATAGAGGGTATATCAGATTAGAGGAATTTTATGTTTATCAAGAGGGAAATGAGTTTAAAAAAAGCTGAAAAGCAATGCTTTTCACAGTTTATTATATCTCACTGTTATGTGCCAAAGACACAGAGGTAAATAAGATCAAGAAGAAATTCTTGTCCTTTCATGGTTTATAATCTAGTGAGGCACAGAAGGGCAAATGGTAAGAAAAATGCAAAGGCTGTAGTAGCTGAAGTGTGTAAAGTTATTTATTTATTTAAATATATGACAAAACAGGAAAGAAATATAGATGAATTGAATAGATGGGGTGACCACCTAAGACAACCACTGATAATCGTAATGAACTCACCGAAAATTGAGATCTGAAGGAAACAGAAACTACTAATTGAGTAAAACCTGGGAAGAAACACTCAGCTTGGGGTACTTTCATGGTTGGAATCCAGAGTCATATTAAGGAAACAGATAGTATTCCTTTCTAGCTCTAAAACAAAATTATTCCAGCCTGGCGTCTGAGGAAAGCTATATATGAGAAAGCAGAAGCAACAAAAGTCTTCAGTACCTACTGACCCAAACAAAAACTCAGCAGTTAACAGTTCTAGGGCAAGGGTCCTTACAGGCCCAAAGAACACTGCTTTTTTATTTTGTTATGTTTTCCACTGCTTCTTCAGCTCTAATTTGCAGCTGTGAAACAACACTGCAGAGAAGAGATGGAAAGAATGCTCCTTTCTGTTACAATCAATAATTCCAAACCTTTTATTCTTTTAAAGCTGATGAATACTAAAAGTAAAAGATGAAAGGAAAGTCAGAGATCACTTATAAAAACTATAGTATAATAAGAGGAAACAGATCCCATCAAAGTGTTCATTTGAATCAACTTCAGTTTAATCGGTTTAATCTAATACAAATTAAATTCTCTTTCTAGGAAGAATTCCTAAAAGAAAAAACAGAAGCTTTAGGTAGTAGGGAAGTTTTCTTCAGTCAAAAAGTGAAGACAAAAATAACAAAAAAACCCCAGGAGCTGCCATGAGTCAAAGCAGTTAATGGTCTTCACTACTTTGAACAATAAAATAAAATTCACAGTTTTCCTCACAAAACAAATAGGCACAATTGCAGTCTAACAGGACAAATTAACTGAAAGAGAATATTTAAAACTCAGATTTTGCTATATTTTCCTTTTGAAATTCAGTTTTCCCTAGAAAACAAAAAGGCATAATTGCGGTTTAACAGAACAGTTTAAATGAGAGAAAACTTAAAACTCTGAAATATTGTGCTACGTTTTGCTTCTGAATCCTAAAGCTGATAATGCTCAAGACTTCAGAAAGTAAATCAAATAGCCACAGAATTCAAACGACACATTTAAAGCTCTAGAAGAGCAGTTTCCCAAGAACATTTTTCCCTTAAATACTTTGCCTAATTTGAAAATACTCTACCCAATATGAAAAGGTTTCCGCCCTTCATACACTGAGCCTCCAGGCTCTAAGGCTACCAATCAAGTGCTTAGATGTTATCTTTCCCATTTACAAGCTGCAGATTTTGTTTCCCTTGTTTCCAGGTGAAACAAAAACAAGTTTAAAACCTATTAGCAGTGGTGTAACTCTGAGGGGTAACCAGACTAATCAAATCACCTCCAGATTCTTAGTGTCTGAGTGAGTGTGTATTTACTAAAATCTGACAAAATTTGTATTTCCAGAGTTGCCTACTGCTGTTCAAGGCTTGCTTAGTCCAGTAAGGCAGGACTGTGTCCAGGAAATAAGAATTTGTTTTGCTCTTCTTTCTACGTTAACCAGAGATCAAACTGCCAACATCCGCTGGACCATCGAAAAAGCAAGAGAGTTCCAGAAAAACATCTATTTCTGTTTTACTGACTATGCCAAAGCCTTTGTGTGGATCACAATAAACTGTGGAAAATTCTTTAAGAGATGGGAATCCCAGACCATCTGACCTGCCTCTTGAGAAATCTTTATGTAGGTCAGGAAGCAACAGTTAGAACTGGACATGGAACAACAGACTGGTTCCAAATAGGAAAAGGAGTACGTCAAGGCTGTATATTGTCACCCTGCTTATTTAACTTATATGCAAAGTACATCATGAGAAACGCTGGGCTAGAGGAAGCAGAAGCTGGAATCAGGATTGCCGGGAGAAATATCAATAACCTCAGATATGCAGATGACACCACCCTTATGGCAGAAAGTGAAGAGGAACTCAAAAGCCTCTTGATGAAAGTGAAAGTGGAGAGTGAAAAAGTTGGCTTAAAGCTCAACATTCAGAAAACGAAGATCATGGCATCCGGTCCCATCACTTCATGGCAAATAGATGGGGAAATAGTGGAAACAGTGGCTGACTTTATTTTTCTAGGCTCCAAAATCACTGCAGATGGTGATTGCAGCCATGAAATTAAAAGCTTACTCCTTGGAAGGAAAGTTATGACCAACCTAGACAGCATTTTCAAAAGCAGAGACATTACTTTGCCAACAAAGGTTCGTCTAGTCAAGGCTATGGTTTTTCCTGTGGTCATGTATGGATTTAAGAGTTGGACTATAAAGAAAGCTGAGCGCCGAAGAATTGGTGCTTTTGAACTGTGGTGTTGAAGACTCTTGAGAGTCCCTTGGACTGCAAGGAGATCCAACCAGTCCATCCTAAAGGAAATCAGTCCTGAATGTTCATTGGAAGGACTGATGTTGAAGCTGAAACTCCAATACTTTGGCCACCTGATGTGAAAAACTAATTTACTTGAAAAGACCTTGATGCTGGGAAAGATTGAAGGAGGGAGGTGAAGGGGACGACAGAGGATTAGATGGTTGGATGGCATCACTGACTCAATGGACATGAGTTTGAGTAAACTCCAGGAGTTGGTGAGGGACAGGGAGGCCTGGCGTGCTGCAGTCCATGGGGTCGCAAAGAGTTGGACATGACTGAGCAACTGAACTGAATTAAACTGAACTTCGTTCACTTATCTGTGTTAGCAAGTACTTCTGCGGAGAACAGAAATCCACTACAGGACCAAGTAGAGGCATTTCTGCTTGCAATACTCTCATATGTAAAATGGTGCTAATAATACCTCCCTATTTAACTCAAAAAGATATTGTGTGGATCAAATATTATGTTATCTGCAAATAATAAAATTTAAAAGCTATTTTTTGCTAATTATGATATATGCTAATTATGAAATATTTATGAGAAAGTATATTACACAGGTTATAGTTACATCAAAAGAACAGATACATAAGAAAAAAGACTGAAAGGAAACATAATCAGTGCTCAAAGTAATAATATTAGGATGGTGAAATTATGAGTAATTACTTTTCAATCTTTGTTTTCACTCCCTAATATTCAGTAATATGGTTGTGTTATTTAAAAGAAAGTACCATGAAAAATCAGACCTTTTCAACTTAAATTTAAATTTCACATGCAATATACTTTCTATGAATATATTTTATAAAAAGAAAGTATATTTATAAATGTTCAGTTCAGTTCAGTCCCTTAGTCGTGTCCGACTCTGCGACCCCATGAGCCACAACACGCCAGGCCTCCCTGTCTATCACCAACTCCCGGAGTTCACCTAAACCCATGTCCATCGAGTCTGTGATGCCATCCAACCATCTCATCCTCTGTTGTCCCCTTTTCCTCCTGCCTTCGATCTTTCCCAGCATCAGGGTCTTTTAAATTAGTCAGTTCTTACTATCAGGTGGCGAAAGTATTGGAGTTTCAGCTTCAACATAAGTCCTTCCAATGAACACCCAGGAGTGATCTTCTTTAGGATGGACTGGTCAGATCTCCTTGCAGTCCAAGGGACTCTTCAGAGTCTTCTCCAACACCACAGTTCAAAGGCATCAATTCTTCATTCAGTGCTCAGCTTTTTTTATAGTCCAACTCTCACATCCATACATGACCACTGGAAAAACCATAGCCTTGATTAGATGGATCTTTGTTGGCAAAGTAATGTTTATAAAAAGTTCTTCACTATACAATGAACTAAAATTCCCTTTGACCAGACTCTTTACACTCTCTTCTCCAGAAAATATACTAGCTTATTGTTGAAGGGAGCCTTAGAGATAATTTCTAGTGATATATTCATTCTTTCTCTCAAATGAGAATGAGTGCTTCAGGGCAGAGAAGAGTAAAAATGTCTAGCAAGAAGAGTATGAGAGCACAGTTTATAAACTTTGCATTTTATATTAAAAAATTCATTTAAATTCTGCATTCAATTTTATAAAACAATGTTTACCTTAATGCAAGAATGAATATTTAAAACTGAAGGAGACCAGGAAAAAGCATCGTGTTCTCTTCAAAACAATAGTATATTTCCCTATGAGTGCATTACCTCATAGTACAGATTAGGTTCACCTTCCTGACAGATACCTGACAACTTCTGATATTGAGAAAAACAGAAGTGCTGACTTTCTACTCCTTCTCTACGACACAGCAATAGAATGAGTAAATCCTATTTTTCGCTAGAACTATACAGTTAATTTATATCCTGTTAATCTTTCAGATAAAATTACATGATAATATACTGCAATTACCATAGAAAAGTCTCATTTAATAATGGGAAAATAAACCATGACCACCAACTTAATATGGCTTGGCATTTCCTTAAAAGATTTAATTCTGAAAACTACGATACATGTGAGGTTGACAAATATACATTATGATGTCACTGGTAGGAAAAAGTAACAAGCTCTTATGAGTAAATAGTCATTTTATTTCTTGCTAATGTATCTTGAGATATACCTCAAGTATGGTATACTTGATTCATTTCTAATTCTACTGTCATCCCTTTTCCTTCAGAAATTTGACTCCAAATCTGGCTGACATGAAAAAGCTCATCATTACAATGTTTTTCCATGGAAGCATTTTCTCTGGAGGCATTTATTCTTATTACAAAGCCTTTCCAAATATCTAATTTGACTCTTGGTGTTTAGCAACACTAGAATATTTAAAAGACAAAATTGGTAACTTAAAATCAAGATGTACCAATGTGAGCTATGAGGAAAGAAGACAATCTCCATTTTCTACAACAAATTCACGTAAATTTGGGGGGAGGAAGAACCAAAGCACCTCAGATTTTTTATAAAGGATTATGTGCTATATCAACTTATACAAACTACAAGGAGGTAATCTGAAGCATCAGGAAGAGCTCTGAACTGAAGTCAGGAAGTCTGATTCTGAGTTCAGGCATGTCACCAACTAGCTGTGTCTTCTGGGATCACTAAACCATTCTGGCCTAAGTTTCTTCATCTTAAGGGCAAGATCAATTCTAAATTTGTCTAGATGTCAAACCATGAACAGAACACCATGAAACAATACCTTTAATTAAATGATATGAACTAGAAACAATTTTACAAACAGAAAATAGAAATATATTGAAAGTTCAATATAAACTCATAACCATGAATATACATGTATACAAACAAACACAGAGTTCTCTAAGCAAAGGATGCACTTCTGTAATGTTTACTTGCTATCTGGGAGGGAGTCATGGTTAATATGGCTCTGAAATCAGACTGCCTAAATTCAAATCCCATCTTTTATTTTTTAGTTCTGGAACCTGGGTAAGTTAGTTAATATCTCTGAACCTAAGTTTTCTCATCTGTAAATGAGGATAGTAATAGTAGCTATAATGCGAGTTATTTGAAGAGTCAATCTATGTAAAGCAGGTAGTATGGTGTCCCATGTGGTGCTAGTGGGAAAGAACCTGCCTGCCAATCCAGGAGATATAAGAGACATGGGTTCAATCCCCAGGTCGGGAAGATCCCCTGGAAGAGGAAATGGCAACCCACTCTAGTACTCCTGCCTGGAGAATCCCATGGACAAAGGAGCCTGGTAGGCTACAGTCCATAGGGTCGCACAGAGTTGGATGTGACTCAAGCAACTTAGCACACATGCATGTGTGGTATCCATCCCATAGTAAGAGCCTAATAACAATAAAGACAGGGCTTCCCAGGTGGCTCAGCAGTAAAAAGTCTGCCTGCCAGCGCAGGAGACATGGGTTTGATCCCTGGTCCAGGAAGTTCCCACACGCTGCAGAGCAACTAAGCCCGTGAAAATGACTGTTGAGCTCGGGCTCTAGAACCTGGGAACTGCTAGTACTGAAGCAGGTGCACCCTGGAGCTCGTGCTCTGTGACTAGAGAAGTCCGCAGTGAGATCATGCAATGAGAAGCCCGCACACCGCAACAAGGAGTAGCCCCTGTGCACCGCAACTAGAGAAAAGCCGGGCAGCAATGAAGACCCAGCAGAGCCAAAAATAAATAAATAAAATAATAAAAAATAAAACCCAATGATGACAGCAGTAATACTAGCAAACATATACTCAGTTTTTACTAAGTATCAGCCAATATTCTAAGAGTTTACTTGTATTACCCCAGTTAATCCTCACAACTATCACGAGATAGATACTATCCTTAGCTTCAATTTTACAGTGAACAAACTGATCCATAGAAAGGTTAAGTAATGTGCCCAAGTTAACTGTGAGAGTCAATATTACAGCTATTTACAAATATTTTTAGTTCTCCTTTTGGAAACATAGTAAGATTATACTTCCTCATGACCTCTGAAATTCGGTAAGGCTGATGGGAATGCATAGGGTTACCTCATAGTGGCACATGATACTTCTGGGCACAAAGTTCGAGTCCAAAAGCAAGTTTCCATGTTATTGGTGTTATTGTTCAGTCACCAAGTCATGTCCGACTCTTTGCTACCCCATGAACTGCAGCACATCAGGCTTCACTGTCCTTCACTATCTTCCTGAGTTTGCTCAAACTCATTCCATTGGGTCAGTGATGCCATCCAACCATCTCATCCTCTGTCGCCCCCTTCTCCTCTTGCCCTCAATCCTTCCCAGCATCAGGGTCTTTTCCAGTGAACTGGCTCTTCGCATCAGGTGGCCAAAGTATTGAAGCTCCAGTTTAAGCATCAGTCCTTCCAATGAATATTCAATATTCCATGTTTCCCTCCCCCTATTATAGTGATCATGCAAGTATATATTGTACTGGAGTTTACATCAACCCAGATGCCAAAGTGTATAAAAACAGCATAGCTGCCCCCTCCCCAACTCCCCTACCCTGCACACTTTTGGACAAATATCATGACTGAGAAAAAAACCCACTGAGATTTTTGTGATGGTATTGTTACCATAGCAATAACCAAGTATCCTGATAGTAAAGTTCAGATTTAATACCATCATAATTATCTACTTATTTACAGCTAATGCTGAAAGCTTAATTAAATTACAGGAGAAAATTGTACAATTCTATACATTTCTTTTTTGGGGGAATGTGAACAAACGAAAGTTAAATATTGTCTAATTTAGTATACAATTGAAGAATTATTAGTCTAAATATCTTCATGACCTTGGGATAGGCAAAGTCTTCTTGAAGAAGAAATAAAAAGCACTAACCACAAAAGAGAAAATTGATAAACTGAACTAAAATTAAGAATGTCTGTTCATCAAAGTCCATGAGTTAAAAAATAAGCCACAGACTAGGAAATTATAGTTGTAACACACACAATTTCCTAAAGACGCATATTCAGAATGTGTAAAGAACAAATCAGCAAGATAAAGACAAATGACTCAATTAAAAAAAAAAGGCTAAAGATAAAAAAAGCACTTCCTAAAAGAGACAATCCAAATGATCAATAATCATAGAAAAAGAAATACTACAACACATTTAATGACTAAAATAAAAAATACTGACAATACACAGTGTTGGCAAGGAGGAGCAGGAACTGAAATTCTTGTCATGTTGCTAGTGGGAGTTTAAAGGTGCACAGTCTGGAAAACTCCTTGGCAATAACTGCTAAAATAAACCTATTCTATGAACCAGCAATCCATTCCTAGTAACATATCGTGAAGATGAGTGCAGATGTCTACCAAAAGACACATAAAGACTGTTCATAGCACCATTATTAACAATCTCAAAGTGCAACCAATCCATCAACAGTGGATTGGACATCAACATGTCCATCAACAGTGGCTTAGTTACATTCTAATATATTCCTACAGTGACATCAGTGGAATACTACACAGACTGAACTACTGCTACGTGTAGCATGGATAAACCTCATAGATACAATGATGAGCAAAAGAAGCCAGACCCACAAAAGTAAATATTCTGTGAATCTATTTATGAAATGTTTAAGTATAGGGAAAACTATTCTCTGGTGGCAAAAATCAGAATAGTGGTTATCTATAACAGGGGGAGAGAGGGTACTGACTAAAGAGCCTCCTGAAGTGCTGGAAATAGTCACAGGTGCATATATACATAAACATTCACCGACTTGTACATTTAAGATTTGTGCACTTACTGTATATACTGCAGTTTAAAAAAGTGAAAAGAGAAACATTGGTCACTGGTTTAGGTAAGAATTCAAGGATTAGAAAATCTCATAAAGGTCACTGGATCCAACCACACATCCAAGGTTTGGCTCCCAAACTGAGTATCTCTCTTAGGGATGTCTACTCCCATTTCTGAATAGTCTGACCACTAGAAAATTTTTCTTAATAGTGAACTCCAAACTTGTCCCCAAGAAGTGTCCATCTTTAGATTTTCATTCTACTCTTTGAGGGATATATAGAAGTGTGCTCCCTTTCCTAAATCACATCCCCTCAGTTATTCCATGGTGGCTCAGTCGGTGAAGAATCCACTTGCAGTGCAGGAGATGCAGGTTTGATCCCTGGGTCAGGAAGATCCCCTGGAAAAGGGCATGTCAACCCACTCCAGTATTCTTGCCTGGAGAATCTCACGGACTGAGGAGCCTGGCAGGCTACAGTCCGTGGGGACATGACTGGAGCAATTGAGCACAAACACATGCAAGTTATTCCAAGGCTTATCTAATGACTGTTTAGATTCCTTTCAGCTCTAAAAATTCTAGAAACCTCTATTTTTACTTGTCCACATTCCTTTCATTTACCTCTTTTGCTGCATCTCTGTTGAACTTTACTCTTTCAACCAAAGTATTCAAATGTTATGCATCAACTTAAGTAGATAACCAACTTGTAGCTTTTTACTCAAAATATGAATTTTAAATCACATCAATATTTACAGTGTATAGCTGGCCACATCTGTGTGCTCATGAGAGAAGAAAAAGATATCTCTCAATGCTTAACATATTAGCATATCACAGCTCCTCATGAAAGATGCCTAACTCACTTGGATTTGGAGAGTATTTACCATCAAATGTTTAGACTAGGAAGATGAGAAGTGTATTTCTTAGACAAAAAAATTAGTCAAGTCAGTGGTGACTATTTTCATCTATCCATTTGGAATAAAGATGAATATATGAAAGCACTGTTAGGCCTAAAGCATACCAGACTTCATGAACAAACATAAAAGTACTTCCTAACCTCAAAGAACCAACTGGACAATTAATTCATAGAACTGTATATTTTAAGGCATTGAAAAGCCTCTATAGTGTCAAAGTTTAGGAGATAAATGTAAAACCAGAATGAGATTTTTCTCACACTCAAGATTTCTAGTATTACTCATACTATGCAGGTCTTCTGTTTAAAAAGCCAAACACTAACACTTTGCCTATACAATCATTTCATATCAATGGTTGCTCTTTTACTCTCACAACCTCATATTCTTACTGTGTTGTCCTTTATTGCACAGATTAGAACAATAATCAAGGACTTCTCTGGCGGTCCGGTGGTTGACTCTGCTTCCACTGCATGGGCCATGGTTTGATCCCTGGTCAGGGAACTAAGATTCTGCATACTGTGTAAAAGCCAGAATCAAGATTATCTACAGATAGATTATCTGCAACATGAATTATGCAAAGATAAAATGTATTTATTTAATGATTCTGGGGAATTTCTGAGACAGGATATGAAGTAATAATGAGAAGGAAAGCTTAGTAATTACTGTAATCTGAGAAATTCTTGCATTGGCTGTGCTTTCCAAGAGAAATGGTGCCATGAAATTGATGATTTTATGGAGCTAACACAGAAACACGGGCAGATTAAATGCCTGAAGACAGTGAAGGTCAACTACTATCAGACTGAACCAGGGAAATCTTATACACAACTAGAGATTCTCATTAGCAACAATGAACTGAAGGCTTATACTACACACTTCTAAATGATGCACTGATTTATAAAGTAGAAAACTAAATGGAGGGTACGCAATGAGTTCAGCATTTGAGTCAAACTATCAAACTTTTCTCAACTCCTCTGGAACTCCCAGCCTTCTCTTTTTATTCATCTAACACGTGGCACCACTTTGAGTTGTAAATTTTCTATGTAAGTGTCTTCTCCATGGAAGACATCATGCTCTGGATATCCTTCTAGCTTCTTCAAATATTTCAGTTCTCTTACCATCATTTTAACCTCTTTTACAATAATGACTGTTCTTTTTTCCATCAGATATAAATATACTCTATTCCTAAGAAAGAAAAAAAAACCTCACAATAGAACCCTTCATTAATTCCTATCTTCCCTTCTAAGCAACTGCCCATTCATTTACCTTTTCTTCATAACCAAACTACAAAGATTATTCTAGCCACTGCCACTACCCACTCAATCTGAAATACACAGTAATCTGGTTTCTATCCCTAACTTACTCTACTGACTATTCCCTGATATCCAGTCATCTCTAATTGCTAATTTCAATGAACACTTTTTAACTGTCCATCTATTTTGTTGCTAACTGGCATTTGATATTGTTAACGACTCTTCTTCCACTGTTTCCTGTCTACCTCTCTTATTTCCCCATCTCTTTAGCCATTTCTTCAGACATGGCTTTCTCTCTCTCTTTCTTTCTCTCTCTCTCACTCTGTGTGTTTTCCTAGTGATCTCTTTCAGTACCTGTGTTTTAATAACCTGTGTGTTTAATAAAAATTTCAGGCCTGTATCTTATATGGCAAAGAAGATTATCTTCCTTTGGTGTGCCAGAGGCAACTCACACTTTATACATATAAAACTGAATCCATAATCTTTTCCTCAAAGTCTATTCCATCTCCTATGTTTTCTATGTCAGTTGAGGGTGCTCTACTCGTCACTCAGCCCAAAAACCTGGGTGTCCTTTCCAGCATTTCCCTTGCCTTTACCAAAGCCTAGTTGATCCTGTCTATGATCCCATGATTACTGTCTCAGTGAAAGCCTTTATTTTTCTTGGCCTGAATACTCTTAACAACCTCCTGCCTGTTGTTCCTGCCTCCAATCTGTTTCCAGACAGCTGCCAGTGATCTTTCTAAAATACAAATCTAATCATGCATATTATTCCTTGTATAAAATCATTCAAGAGATGACCCACCTGTCTTTGGGTGATTTTTTTTTTTTAATTCTCTGTTTAAAAGCATAAAAATTATGCTTGTCTGTATGCTCAAAGTCTGAATGTCTTGCAGTAAAGATATGTTATTTTATTATTAGAATAAACAATAAAACTTGGTAGTGAATGACCACCTTTAAACTAGTTTGGGAATCAGAAAAAGGAATCTTGATATGTTTAAATGAACTAGAACACAAAAAGTATAACTAAAAAGAATATATTAAAAAAACTAAAGTCTTCTCTACGTTGAATTCTTTTCTTTGGCACCCTCTATTTGTTCTCACACGAAACATCTTACAAATTTATCTCTTGAGGGAATAAAATTCAGCTGACTTGCCAATTAAGATTAACATATAGATAACAAGTGCTCAGTTAAAAAAACGCAGTCCTGACCTTCTTTTCTCTTTTAAGTACAGGCATACTTTGTTTTATTGCAATTTGCAGATACTATGTTTTTTTTTTTAACAAATTGGTGGTTTGACCTTGTGTCGAACAAGTCTACCAGTGTCATTTTCCCAACAGCATTTGCTCATTTTGTGTCTCTGTGTCACATTCTGGTAATTCTTGCAATATTTAAAGCTTTTCCATTATTATTGTATCTGTTATGGTGATCTGTGATCTCCGATGTTACTGTTGCAAAAAAGATTATAACTTGCTGAAGGTTCAGATGATAGTTGGAATTTTTTAGCAATATTTTAAAATTAAGGTATTATTATTTTTTTAGATAATACTATTGCACACTTTAGTCAACAGACTACAATACAGAATAAACATAACTTTTATATGCACTGGGAAACTGAAAAATCTGTGTGCCTAGCTTTGTTGCAATTATCATAATATTGTGCTGGTCTAGAACCAAACCTGCAGCATCTCTGAGGTATTCCTGTAGATCAAATAGCCTATGTCCAGGAAATAAATAATAAAAAATAATAAAAATCCTTTAAAGAAAGGAGATGAAATAAATTAGTATCATAAGATTTAATGCTCAATATACATAACTACTTATGATGGAGCTTTCTATTAATTTTTGAACTAGGAAGATTATTTTCGATTGTATCGTATTTAAATATATGCTTGAGGTCTTGAAATCAATAGGTTATCAGAGTAATTCCTAGTCTCTCCTATAACCCTTTAAATTACAGTATCTATGTTCTTTCCTACAATGTATTTCTGTTGTAATCAACCTCAAAACCTTTTGAGAGCAAATGCCATTCACCAGTTTTATACATGCATTACCAAGTAAGGCAGGAGAAACTGTTACACCAACTGAGATCCCACGATGCCAGTTAAATTTTTCCTTCTTTCTAGGCTCCTCAAACATGACAACACTATTGACACAATTGTAGTAAAGTAGGTTCTAAGTTTGGGGTGATGTGATTTGCTTCAAAGACAAAGAGAGCAGAGTGCAAACAGATTATTATAGGTCAGAGCACAGTAAGTTCAGAGCTACAGCTACAATTTATTTCTTATTATGTGTATTTATTAAGTATTGAAACGATATAACATGTAACCCAGGCAAGAGTTGGACCCAGCAGGTTAAACATGCCTTCCCTACCTGCTAAGAGGGCACAGTTTGAAAAAAAAAGAGAACAATTTAGTTACCAATTTAATACTCAGGAGGAAAAAAGCTCAATCATTACACTGTATTCACTGCTTTCTAGAACAGTTCATAAAATGCCGCACTACTGAACTTAAATACACTTAACCTATTTGAAAAATAGTGTTCTGAATTTGAAATCTTTGAACTCAAGCTTCCTACTAGATGATGATCAATTGTTAGCTATTGTTAGCTATTGTTAGATATTGTTAGATATTGTTCTTGATATGTAAAAATGACTGCTGTTTCACCATTGGTGAAAGATTTTCTAATGTTTAAAAACAAGGATGCAGTTATTCCAATTCATCCTTAGTCTTCAATCTAGCACCCCTGAAGCGCAATATTTATCTACAGGGCATCACTCTAAGGTAAGGTACAAACAGAGATCAATTCCAATCCTGGGCACCAGAATTATTTTTACTACATGATCGAATTAAGCTACAAACAGAAATTGAGTTGTTATTTCTAATGTGATAAGGTTTTACTCAGCCAAGTAAACATTAAACTCTGCAGAATGGAATACAACTCTATGGATGGTGACACAGACATAGAAGATAAAGACTGTAAACAGTATATCTACCCTTCTCTTTACCATTGAGAATGCTTTCTAGACAAGATTGCTAAACAAGAGAAGATAAATAATTACTAAAGGCTGACAGCTAGAAAGATATAGTTGACCCAAGTCTTTCTTGGTACAGTAAAGGAATCTATATACTATCTTCAGTATCATGTATTGCTAGAGAAAGATTTTAATTAAACACGGGGGAGAAGAAATTGGCCAATTAGAATTCTGCAAGTAGTTTGTTTTGCCAGGAAATTAATGGCTAGAGCTGACACTGTCTTTCTGGCAAAATAAAGCTGCTCTTTCCCCTTTCAAGAAATAAACATAAAAACTACTCTACTACATTTATTTAATATAGTCTCTAAATTGGCAATTAGCTGGAGAAGACTGTTTTCACATATGGCAGAGTTCCCTGTACTTAAAGGCTCCTCACCACTTCTATACCCAGAATGCACCATATTTACACACTGCTATAGTACTACAGAAAGAATTTCAATATTCCTCGTATTTTTTCACTAGCTCTAGAGTCAGTGATTTACATTTCAAAAACCAAAGAAAGAACCTGCAATAGCAACCAGAGGATTATGAAATTCACAAACTTACTTAGTCATACCTGTCAGCAGACATTTATACATTCTTATGACTTATAAACTCCCAATCGACCTGAGAACAGCTATGAATGTCTAGTAAATCCACAAATATCAATAACTAGATGAGGCTTTTAAAAATTATTGCATTAAGAATAATTTTGTTAAAGGCAAAATTAATAATAGCAATAGTAATATGATGATGTGAGAAACCAGGCACTCAAAATTCTCATTCTTCTTGTTTTACTCCCTTTCCCCATCATCGCCCTGAACCTGCCAAAATGCATAAGGAACATTCATCACGCTTTTTTCAGTTTATGGGAGAATTCTGAGTATGGTACTAAGACTTTAGAAATAAATAAGAATACTTCATTTACTATACATTAAGAAATAAAAGTCCCTGAAACATTTTTTTTTAAACTATAGTTGACTTACAGTGGTGAGTTAGTTTCAGGTATATAAAACATTTTCTTTTGAAATGAAATTTATGCCTAAAATTGCTAGTAAACATTTTTTTCATGTGTTTCAAGAAATTCTAGTGGCCAAAAGCTCTTACAAATTGTTGGACTTCTTAAAAATAAATATATTTTTAAAAAAAGAAAAAAACAATTGTTGGACTTATAATGGTATATCAAACACACAATTAAATATTTCATTTTACGGAAAGTAGCTTAAAACAAATTTTTAATTAAAAATTAGGTTTAAGATGAAGGAAAAAACACAAGCTAAGAAAATGTAGAATACTTTGTAATAGCAAATCACAATAGCTCTGTATATCTTATAAAACATGTATGAAGACATTCGTATTGTGAAATGTGGCCATTTTTGCTTTATTGTGATTAAAAGGCATGTCATATACTTACTGTGGTAGCATATGGCATATTTACATGCCTAAAATAGCTAATAACCTTTATACAAACAATGCTGTCAATCTCTGCAGTAAGCAAATGTAATCAGACCACCTTTCCTTTGTAGGGCTCTAATGTTAAAAAAAAAAAAAAAAAAAAAGAATTCTAGAAAAGACAAGTTGTTTAGCCAAGACTGCCACCAAGAATACTCTGCCAACAGTTTCCAAGAGCTCCGACCTAAGAAATGCAGGCAGGTGTATTCCTCTGTGGGGGCTTAAATGAAATCTGCCCACAACTGCGAGTTTAGCTTAGCACATAAAATATACATCACTGAGAGGACAGGCTGATCATCAGAAACTGTCTCCAGGCATTACAATGATTACATGGTGCCTTTCTCTGAGAGTAATTCTGAAGAAATAAAGTATTAAACCAGAGAAAATAAATAATCCCTCCATGCTCCTAGGGTACAGGGCACACCTATGAAACGGTTCCTGACCTGTAGAGTTTGCCTAAGGTGGCATGCTATCTTTTCTCATTCATCTTGTACTTACCAAATGTGTAACATATACCAGGCACTTAGTTAAGACACCAGGACTACAACAGTGAACAGTCTCTGCTTTCACAAAAATTATGGTGTGAGGTAAAAGATTAAGCACATATAATTTTAAATTGTGAAAACTGCTAGGAAGGGAAAGAACAGAATGCTATAGAAAAGCAGTGGGAGATGTCACTTAGACAGAGGACCACTCTGAAGAAGTAAAGTGAGAACTGAATGTTAAGTAGGTACATTCCACACTGAGGAACTAGGACTTGAGTGAGAACTTGGTGCTTTGGCAGAAGTGAAAGAAGGCTAGAGGGGGCTGGAGTAAAGTGATCAGGAGAGCGCAGCAAGGATAAGCCAATCCTGCACAGATGTGGGATTATCTTAAACATTTGGGTTTTCACCAATGTAAGAGCAAGGCTTTTAGGAATTCCAAGGAGCAGCATGATATGATATTTATGCTTTTTAAAGGATCATTCTAACTTCTATGTAAAGAATGGACTGACAAATAGTAACAATGAATCTAGGAAGTTACTGTTGGGAAGTCACTGCAACAGTCTACCACAGCATGATGGTGGCTTAAAACAAGATACGGCTGTGAAGATGTATCATATAGAGTAGATTTGATATATTTAGGAGGTAGAGTTAAGAGAATTTTGTAGTGGTCTGCATGATGTGCGTGTGTGGTAGTGAGAACTCTCAAGAATGATACCAAGATGTCCAACTGAGCTATCAGCAGATATATACGGAGATGAGATTTATAGAAATAGGAATACTGGAGATGTAGAATTAGGAAAAAGATCAAGAGTTTAATATTGAGTGTATACTTTTCCTGATTGGTATTGCTAGAGGTCTATACATTTTACTGACCTTTTCAAAGACCGACCTCTTGGCTTTGCAGATATTTCCTATTGTGTACTTGTTTTCTGTTTAATTAATTGCTACTTTTAAATAATTCCCTTCTTCTACTTACTTTGGGTTTAATTTGCTATTCTTTTCTGGATTTCCTGAAAATGATATTTAGATCACTAGTTTTTGAGTTTTTTCTCTTTTAATATAGGCATATAGGGCTATAAATTTTCCCATCAAGTATAGCTTTTTTCCCATCAAGTATAGCACATTCACATGTATTTTGATATATTGTATTTTCATTACTATTCTCTTGAGAATACGTTCTAATTGTGCTTTATTTTTTGATCTAGTGGGTCATTCAGAAATGTATTTTGGGGGGAGTTTGCTAGCTACTATTTTATAATCCATTTCTTACTGAATCAAACTATGTTCAGATAACAGTCTGGATGAGATTTGTTAAGACTTGCTTTATGGTCTATCATAAGATCTATTTTGTTAAAAGTCCCATGTGAACTTGAAAAAATATTTTTTGAAGCTATATTACTAGAATTAGATATATACAGATTTATATTCTCACATTTTCCCTGGTAGGATGACTCTTCCATAATTATGAAATATTCTTCCTTATTTCTAGTTATTCTTGTAGTCTATTATGTATAGAGGGTGTAGTCCTCTGCTGCTGCTGCTGCTAAGTCGCTTCAGTCGTGTCCGACTCTGTGTGACCCCATAGGGAATACTATTTGAGAGCCTGGGCTGTTTTACAGGTCCTTTCTTCCTTGGAGGGACCAGAATTTTAATGCTTGCTTGTCAACATCATGAGATGAAAAAAAATTTCACTCTTTCTTTTTAGGGGTTAGCTTGCTAGCTTCTGCTCTTCACAAAATCACTTCTAGATGCTTCCCTTCCCTACTAAGATCTTGACCCCTCAGTCTTGGCCACTGGGGATCACTAAACTCCAATTTTTATGTACTCAGCCCCATGAGAATACTGGCTTCTCTGCTTATAGCAGAAATCCTCTGCTCAGTTTCACAGGTTCTTGTTCTGTACTATACATTAAGCAAATTCTTGAACAGGAAAAGAGAAGCATAGAACGTAAGTGTGCTTCTTTGAAGTTCCCTTGGCTTCATGATTTTGATGGCTGCCTCAGTAGGTCTCTGATGCTTTCATTATTCTTTTTAAAAAATTTGTTCTCTCATGTTGTTCTCAGCAAAAGCATTAATCTGCAGCAACCTAGAACCTCAGCTCAAGGAGCAGAAGTCATAGCATGGGCTCTCAATCAAAAATCTACTGCATATTAGCTGTGTGACCTTGGCAAGTTATTTGACTAAAGTATTTAAACATTCTGAGCTTCAATTTTCTCTTATGTAAATGAAAATAACACCATCTCATAAATGTTGTGAGGATGTGAAGATTAAAATGTCTATAAAATGTCTACTAACAAAAACACTTTAATGAGGGCATGCAATGTGCCAGACACTTTATATAGATTAAATAACTTAATGTAGATATAGTTACTATCTCCAGTTTCTTTTTTAAGATCACATACTAGTAAGTGATGGAGCTAGGATCTGACTTTAAAGCAGGTTTCTTACTAATTACTCAATACTTCTGTAATATTGCTTTAGTATTGTGCCTGATACCAGTATATGCTCAATGAATGTCAGTTATTATGACACAGAAAATACAAATGCTTCAGAAATAGATGAATCACATAAAATTTTCTATTTTTTCTTGATTTCTCCTTTTTTTCATTTTGGCATAAACATTCTTAGAGCATCTTTTAACATATTTTAAAAGAAGCTATTGTGAAAAATTAATGTCTAATAGCCTATTGAATGAATAGGTAATAATTTGCTTAACCATTATTCTATTTTTGGGTATCTAGAAGGTTTCCAGTTTTTAAAAACAGTATAGATATCAGTGCCATTAACATTTTGTCCCTTTCACTATTTTCTTTATTTGAAGTATTTTCTCAGAATAAAATCCTATCAGTGGAAATTTGGCTCAAGACTGTGAACCTATTATTATTGCTGACACAATAGCTATATTGCTTTTGCAAAGAGCTGAAGTAATTGTGGTATCACTGGCAATAAAAATGCAAGGTTTGTGTTAAGAGAATAGGAATTAAAGTTATGAAGTACAGGAATGAAGGAAGTGTGGAGATGGCATGAGAAAGGAAATATAAATTTTGAGGCTAAGAAATGAAAGTGGAGTATCTGGATACCATTTTGGGGGATGCAGGGGTATTAGTTTCACTTAAAGGATTAGGAATAGAAAAAAAGGGCTGGGCTTTGTTGAAAATTCCAAATACTCATCTGGGATACAGATAAATATTGTTTGGGTATAACTTACAGATAGACTATCTGATACACTAGGGTTCAACCTGGTCTTTAGTATCACGTCTTATTCTAATCTATCACTAAATATTTAGGAATTTGGTGTGTGGATCTTTATTGTTTTAAAATACACAAAGAAATTATCTCTTTTAAGGATAGCATATTAAATTATAAAAATTATAAATTACAAAACAAGCACAGAGATTGTTGTTTCTACTTAGTTCAGTCAATTTAGCAAAGTGTACTAGGAAGCAGGTGGCTGATATTCTAGGGTCCACTGTGTCACTGTATTTGGTATGTAATTCTGAGCCTTAATTGCCTTATCTATATGTTGGAGTATTTTATCTGATTAAAGCTGAGCATTTGAACATGGCATCTCGTTTTATATTCCTGATCCTAAATCTGTCTAGTAAGCATATCATACTGAATAAAAATGAAAAAAACTCTCTTCCTTTGCTATCATGTACTATGCTTTTGAGTATCTCACTAACCTTGTTATCAATTTTGAAGTTATTATTTCAAAAGTTACTCTGGGCCTCTTTGAGGGCCAATAAACAAATAAAATGAAAAAAACCTTTTCTGCTAACTGCTTCATTACATACATATGTAAGTAAGTGCTTGATTGGCCAAGTTCCCTTTCAAATTTCATTTCCAGTTTCTATTAGCCCCCAGTAAATTTTAGTAATGACTCTAGGAGATCACAGATTTTGAGAATAATAAGTGGCTGTATTCAAATCCTGTCTCTTTCACTTACAGGTCAAGTGACCCTGGGCAAGTGAACTAGCCTCTATCTTCTCATATGCAACATGAAGTTGGTTAATACCTAAAACACCAAATTATGAGAATTAAGTTAGTTGAATGGGAATTGGAATTATAGCTAAATTTGGTTTAAATGTGAATACCATTTAAGAAATAAGCAGAACACCACTGAGTAACAGTAGTTTTGAGCTAATTCAAATTAGGGGCTGGTTTGATTCCTAGGGTCCTTAAAAATCCATATTCTTTAAGGAAGCTATACCAGATGAGGGAGCAAATATAAAGGCTTTGAATTCCTTCATGCTCCCACAGATGACAATTCCATAATAAAGAAACACTATAATGGAAGCAATAATCAAAGAGAAGAATAATTTTATGCCTATCCAATTAGCCAAGAATTTTTGCTGGTGAAATTGTGGTTAAGACAACACACTTGTATATCAAAAATTAGTGACATCAAAAATTAGTATAACTTTTTAGAGAAATAATACAGCCTATTGTATCAAGAACTATAAATACTCATACTCTGAATATGAACAATTTCACTCCTAAGATCTTATTCTAAAAAAATAATTCAAATAAAGAAAACAACTATGGTTTTATTTAATAGTGCCTGGCACATAAAAGGTACTCAAGCATTTCTTCAAATGAATACCTTCATATGTACCAACTTCTCCAAATCATTGCCCTTGGTTCCTTTCCACTATGATTTAACTATTTTTCATCATATAGGGATAGTTTTAGAATCAAATTCTAATATTTCTGTCTAGTCTCTGTTCTCCTATCTTCTCCAGTAACTTCATTGTTGATTGCTATCAGACTCCCTATGATACTTTCCCCCTCTGAACTAAGCTGACCTTCACACTGAAACCAGGATGACCACGTACCACATCCTTGACCCTATCAAGAAAAAAATCTGAAGCTTCCTTTAAGTTCCTAAAATGCTGTTCTCCCTTGTCAACACCCTTCTAGTCTAACCATTCACCTCACTGCCTGCTTCATAAGAAACATGATAGCCAGAAACCTATCCATCCTCACCTGATCTGCACCTAGACACTTACATTTCCCTCTAGAATATGAGAATTATCACATCCTTATAATCCTAGTGGCTCAGAAAGTAAAGAATCTGACTGCAATGCAGGAGAACCAAGTTCAGTCCCTGGGTTGGGAAGACCCCCTGGAGAAGGGAATGGCTACCCACTCCAGTAGTCTTGCCTGGAGAATTCCATGGACAGAGGGGTTGCAGAGTTGGACACAACTGAGCAACTTTCACTACTACTTCTTTGTTCTAGTCCCATCCCAAAATCCAGAATCTTCAAGTTTAGGTATATCCCTCTCTTTAAAGGTATAATTCACATCCCATAAAATTCACCCCTTCAGTATACAGTTCAGTGGTTTAGTATTGGGTTTGCCAAAAAAGCTCATTCTGGTTTTTCTGTATCATCTTACTGGAAAATCTGAACCAACTTTCAGGCTGGCCCAATATATTTGTATACAAGGTATTTTAGTATCATGGTTGTGTTGTGCAACCATCACAGAACATTTTCATCATTCCCTCAAAGAAACTCCATACACATTAGCAGTCATTCTCCATCCGCAGTTCCTGGCACACTAATATATTAACTTTCTGTCTCTATGGTTTTGCCTGTTTTAGACATTGCATATAAATGGAATCATATGTGGCTTTTTGTGTCTAGCTTCTTTCTCTTTAGTGTAATATTTTAAAGATTCATCCATTTTATAGCATGTACCAATGCTCCATTCCTTTTCATTGATGAATAATAGTCCACTGTATGACTACATTGCATTTTGCTTATTTATTCATCAATTGATAAACATTTGGTTTTGTTTCTATTTTTTGGCTCTTACAAATAAATGCTGCTAGGAACATCTGGGGGAAAGATGTGAACCCATTTCTAATTCTCTTGGGTATATAACTAGGAGTGGAATTGCAAGGTAAGCATCTCTTGATATCTAAATCTATTCTGTTTCTGAGTTCAGACAGCCTGGGATATCTCTCAAAATGCAAGCTACTCTACAATGAGTCCCCACCCCACCTTCACTGAAACACCTTCAGTCTTCAAAATCTGTACATATTAATTACAACTTAGTTCTTTCCAATTAAATTGAGGATAGGTTCTTTCCAATTAAATTGAGTTCTCATAGGTCTCATCATATAGCTATAAGATTATTGATGTATATATAAACATATATATAATATATATTAATATATATATTAAACAATGGGTATAAGTAGTGGACAAAAGTTATTGATCAGTTTCATCTACCCCAATTGCCAATTCAACTCCACAAATATTTACTGAATACTTATGATGTGCATGGCCAGGTAGGACAGTAGACACAGACAGTAATATGGTATAGCCTGCAAACTTTTATAACCATTCATGAACTCTACATATGACAATGTTAGGTGGTTAGAATAGGAAACAGGAGTCCAGAATGGTGGTGGCTAAAAGACAAGGAAGGGAAAAGCCTGCGAAAATAGAACAAAGGAAGGTCCGAGGACCAGAGTGAGGACCTCAGGTAGAACAAACAACATTCCTGGCCAGCCCAATTTACATAGGGCAGGCCCAGGGGGAGAGAAAACATACAAAAAGAGGAGCCAAAGGGCTAGGGGTCTCTCCACTGCCCGCCCCCTGACACCCCCACAGGCGTGCACTTTTCTCTCACTCTCCCCCGCACGCTGGGGCGCTCTTCTCTTCCCATTTTTGGGTCGACATGCCCTCACGCCTAGAGGATGGATTTTCCTGTTATTATCTAAATAAAATAGAGCTGTAACACGGAGTTGTAACACTGATTTGTCTAAGAGCTATAACACGGTCTGGTCTGCCCAAGACCCGAGAGCTGTGACATGCTGAGGGCTTTAATGTCCGTCACTCCAAATCTTTGTTGCAACTAGACAGAACCGAGGAGTAGACACTCGCCTGACACCTATGGTGCTGTGACTCGGATTTAACCCGGCTGTAACAACCTCAGAACCGCAAGGAAGAGGCCAAGCACAGCAGGAGCCCAGCGGAACAAGAAAACCCAGCGCAAGGAAAGTGACAAGAGGCCCATACTGCTGGAAACCAGGACAGTAAAAAACTAACTCAGCAGAAAGCTCACGAGGCTCAGTCTCAGATTCCAGAAGACCTCTGGTTAAGGCAGGAGATCCTTGCTCCTATGGCTGGAGGGACATATGCCTAATGAAATCTTAATTCTTTTACAATTTCTCGTTTCTTGTTTCCTCGAACCACGACCCCCCCCCCCCGCCCCCCCCGCAAACAGGCGGGCGGAAGTGGGCACAATCCCGGGACTCTGGAGGGGCTACTTCCTTAGCATGTTCCAAAGGCACTATCTGCTGAGCCCCAGTAGCTGTTACCCAAGCCAGTGGTGTTCTTCTGTCCTTACTCTTCTTTGTACCAAGGATTAGGCCAATGAAAACTGTGAGCACCAGTCAGATATTTAGCAAATTTTCCGGCAGGCTATGAAGGGGATTCATTGGCACGTTTTTCCCATTGCTTTTTCCTCCTGTCCTTCAGCTCTCTCTCCTGGGACTTGAGCCGGACCAAAACCCAGGATGCCTGGCTTCAGGACTTTCTAATGAAGCTCAGGCTCTGATGTCTCATTGCAGAAATTCAGTGAGAGACAAAGCTATAGGTAAGAGGTAGATTTGTTAGGATTCAGAGAGAAGCGCCCACTCTACAGGGTATAGGCCATGGAATGTGGCCTGGCTAGGTTTTGCGAGCGGGGTGAATTCATATGCTAATGAGTGGGAGGATCTTACCAGCCATTGGGGAACCACCCACTCCTCTGTCTTCTGACAGTGCCTTAGAGCTGTCCTGCCACCTCTGGGTGTGTCTTTTGGCTACAGATTGGGGATTAAGGTTTACTTGAATTTGACTTGTCATCTTGGACCCGATTGATTTTAATCGGTTTACGTTATGCCCTTGTGCTGTCATTCTTTCAAAGGTTGTGCTCTGCACCCTTCCCTCCTGTTTCACGCTCTTTTCCTCAGCCCCATTCGGGCCCACAGTGTCACCTCTACAATCCTATGGAGGGACAACCAGAAAACAGCTGGCCCTGGGGAGGGAAATACTGTATAATATCCAATCCCTCTGCCCTTCATCTTCCATGTTTCCTACAACATGTTCAACATCGACATCTCTCAGTGAACCCGCTAAGGCGGGCGACAGGCACACAGTGCCTGCTAGAAGTCCATCAGTTGGCATCCCTTCAAAGGCAATTGGGCTTCCAGGGATAATGTGTGCCACTTTGGGAGTTAGCCCTGGGCCGTTTGGGCCCAAACCCTTACCAACCTTCTCCTAAAGTTACAAATATACCCCTGGATCAAATCTTCACTCCACTTTTATGGAACACTTGGTCTGTTGCCTCTAAACAAATTTGTTCTTAAGCCAATTACCAACTCCTACAATCAGGACCCTGCCTCCTTGTAGGCAACATTGCTCCACCCAGCCTACTATTAAAATACCTTAATGTCCCTAACAGGGCCAGATAACCCACTCCTTTGTCACTCTTTCTGTTATTAACTAAAGTGGGTCTATGACAACGAAATGTTTACCATTGGAGACACCCTAACCTGCTCTTATGGAGGACTAGGGAAAGAAATCAGTGATTTACAATCCCTTAGAGTAAGAAGATAAGGCTTATGACTGTTACACTGTTTCCCAGTCTCAGGGCACAGGCTTGGATTGCTTTACATCATGATATCTATTTCCATCCACGGTGGACAAACCAGCAATGAGTTAAGATTACAACCCCTTAATCCCACCCAGCACTGGTAACGCTGGAGATCTTGGGGATGCCCAACTCCAGTCCAGGGGTCCCAGGAGGTCAACCTGCCTTGACCTGCCTAGGGATCTGGTCTTTGAAAGGTTGTCACGCCTCAACCTGCTTGGGGATCCACCAGTTCAGGGGTCCCAGGAGGTCGTCACGTCTCGACCTGTCCAGGGACCCAATTCTCGGGAGGCTGTCACACCTTGACCGGCCCGGGGATTCGATCTCCTGGAGGCTGTCATGCCTTAGCCTGCCTCGGGATCTGCACCCTGACCCGGGGACGCCTGGCTCTCAGGTTGCAACAGTACTGGGTAGGATAAGCTTCAGAAAGACTCACCCCTAAGAAAGTCCACCCATGGAAACAGAAGGAAGCCTATTACTTGTGGGACTGTGCCCAGTCTCAGCAATAACTCAGGAGCCCAATGAGAACCCCATTGCCTTTCTGGAAAAGCTAAAAGAGGCCCTCCAAAAGTTTACCAATCTGGACTTAGACTCTTACCAGGGACAGGTGATTTTAAAGGACAAATTCCTGTCCCAATGTGCACCGGATATCAGAATTAAGTTACAACAGCTACAGCAGCAGTACCCTGCTTCCTCTTTAGATGAGATGGTCCAGACAGCCACCAACACCTTTTATAACAGAGAACAGGAGAAGAAGGCCAAGGCCCAAGAGAGGGAGAGAAGGAAAGAGACAAGGCATGCCCAGATGCTGGCCACCCTCCAGAGAAGCCCTATGGCAAACCCCGAGTCCTTGAAGGACAAGGCACTAGGCAAATGCCTAATCTGTAGACAGGCGGGTCATTGGACCAAAGAGTGTCCAAACCGTGACAAGTCTCCTAAAATGGCTTGCTACAAATGCCATCAACTGGGACATAGGGCGGCACTCTGCCCTTGGGACCCAAGAGCCTCAAGGTCAAGCGCCAAGCCTACCCTTATGATGGTTCAACAGGACTGAAGTGGCCCACTCCAGCCATCCCACCTGCCACAGATAACCATCACGGGGCTGGAGCCAAGGGTGCAACTGGATGTGGCAGATAGGTCTGAGAATTTCTTGGTTGACACAGGGGCTACCTACTCTGTCTTGATCTCCTATTCCGGAGCCTTCTCCTCCCAAACCTGTACCATTTTGCATGCTACAGGAAAAACAACTACTAAAAGATTCACCCGAGCACTTCTTTGTTGCTGGGATGGACAAATATTTTCCCACCAGTTTCTGGTGGTCCCTGAGTGTCCTACTCCCTTAATGGGAAGAGATACACTCACTAAACTGGGGACCATCCTTGTGATGGTCCTAGGTCCTAAGCTTTTCAACCCCTAGAGTTCTACAGCTCCTGGTTACTACTGAAGAACCCATTACACCTTCTCCAATAGAGAGGGACCAAAAACTATGGGAAGACAAAATTAACCCCCAGGTGTGGGACCAGGGAACTCCTGGACAAGCCCACCAAGTTGAACTGGTCATCATTGTCCTCTGAGATCCCACTCGGTTTCCTAACCGGAAACAATATCCCCTCAGAAGAGAGGCTCAGGAGGGACTACAGCCTTTAATAAATACTTTGTTTGTGGGCTATTGGTCCCCACCAGTTTGCCATGTAACACCCCAATCCTCTCAGTAAAGAAAAAGGACAGAACCTGGT
Source organism: Bos mutus (assembly GCF_027580195.1). Lineage (NCBI taxonomy): Eukaryota > Metazoa > Chordata > Mammalia > Artiodactyla > Bovidae > Bos > Bos mutus. The sequence goes on along the minus strand of NC_091637.1, from coordinate 31,844,221 downwards.
GAATGGTTCAAGATCTCAGGATCATAAACGAAGCTGTAGTCCCCCTCCATCCCACAGTATCCAATCCCTATGTAATCTTGGGAGAAATCCCACCCAGTGCCAAGTGGTTTACAGTCTTGGATCGCAAAGATGCATTTTTTTTGCATACCACTGGCTAAAGAATCCCAGTATCTTTTTGTCTTTGAGTGGAAGGCCCCAGGAGAAAAACACCAACAGATGACTTGGACAGTACTACCTCAGAGGTTCAGAGATAGCCCCCACCTGTTTAGACAGGCCCTTAGCCAGGATCTCCTAGATCTGGACCTAGGACCTAATGGGAAAATATTACAATATGTGGATGACCTACAAATCTTCTCTCCAGATGAGAAAAATGCCCAACAACATGAAATTCAGGTTCTAAACTTTTTGGCAGAAAGGGAATATAAAGTCTCCCATGTTAAGGCACAGATGGTCGAAACAAAGGTCACTTACCTGGGAGTTCAGATTACACATGGGTCCAGGAGGCTATCTTCTGATTGGGTACAAGGAATCCTCTTGTTGCCCTCCCCCACGACTCGAAAACAATTGTGAGCTTTCCTGGGGCTAACTGGGTATTGTAGAATCTGAATACCCAACTATGGTCCAATTGCCCAGCCCTTAATATGAAAGCTTAAAGGGATGATAAGATTCAATCAATCTGATGTGGGGAACTCCTCAAAAGAAGGCAGAGGCTACACTAAAATAAGCCTTAACTCAGGCACCTGCCTTGAGGTTGCCAGACCCAGAAAAAGCATTCCAACTTTATGTCCATGAAAGAGATGGAACAGCCTTGGGAGTATTAACTCAAAGGTTGGGATCTGAGCCCCAGCCTGTAGCTTACTTATCCAAGAGGCTTGATCCAACCACACGAGGCTGGCCCCCCTGCCTTTGAAATCTTGCAGCTATTGCAATCATGATAGAAGATGCTTTAAAACTCTCCTTTGTGGGCAAACTATTTTTACCAGCCACCAAGTAAAACAACTCCTAAATGGAAAAGGCCATATATGGATGTCTGATCAAAGAATCCTCAGATATCAAGTAATGCTGATGGAAAATCCAGGCCTCACTATATCCCCTTGCGAGGTTCTTAACCCAGCCACCCTCCTGCCTACCCCCGAGGGCTCTCTCCCCTTTCACTCTTGTCTAGAAACCTTGGACCACTGGACAAAAGCCCGAGCAGGATTGTCAGAAGATCTTCTGACCAATCCTGAGGAAATCTGATACACTGATGGAAGCAGCTTTGTCTTGGATGGAAAAAAGAGCCAGATATGCAGTAGTCTCCAATTTTGAGATCATAGAGGCTAAACCTCTGCCACCAGGTACTTCAGCCCAATTAGCTGAGCTCATAGCCCTGACTTGAGCTTTAGAGCTGGGAAAAGGAAGAAGAGTAGCCATTTACACTGACTCCCAAGTATGCCTTTCTGGTGCTACATGCACATGCTGCTATCTGGAAAGAAAGGGGCCACTTGACCACCCGAGGGTCCCCAGTCAAATATGGTGATCAAATTCTTAGACTCTTGGAGGCAGTCCATCTGCCTACTGAGGTTTCAGTCTCCCACTGTAAAGGACACCAAAAAGGGAGCACGGAAGTGGCACAAGGGAACCAAGCAGCTGATCAGGCAGCTAAGAGAGCAGCAGTACAGAACAATGACCTAATAGGGGTTGCCACCTTAGTTCCACAGATAATTTGCCAGAAACTCCTTCATATACTGAAGGTAAGACTCTTAAAGCTAAGAGTGAGGGCTTTCAAGAAGATCATGTGGGGTGGTTCCAAAAGGAGGGACTCCTTTTTATGCCTGGAAACCTCCAATGGAAGTTGGTTAACTCCTTACATGCTACCACTCATGTAGGAGAAAAGGCCCTCCAAAGATGACTAGAAAGGTCCTTCAGAGGAACAGGCTTCCAAACAACTATAAGACAAGTGGTCTCCTCTTGTCCCACTTGCCAATTAAACAACTCCCAAGGAGCTCAAAGACCCCAGCTGGCCCAGCCCGTCCATCAACGTGGGGCCTACCCAGGAGAGGACTGGCAGATGGACTTCACCCAGATGTCAGTTTCTCAAGGGTATAAATACCCATTAGTCATGATAAATACATTCACAGGATGGATTGAAGGCTTTCCTACCCGGACTGAGAAGGCTGAGGAGGTGGTAAAAAAAACTGCTCCATGAAATCATTCCAAGATTTGGTCTGCCCAGGTCATTACAAAGTGACAATGGGACACCATTTACTTCTAAGGTCACCCAAGGGGTCTCGAAAGCACTGGGCATTACTTATTATTTCCATTGTGCCTGGAGGCCTCAGTCTTCAGGAAAAGTAGAAAGAGCCAACCAATTCTTAAAATCAATGATAAAAAAGATAACCCAGGAGACCTCCCTGGGATGGAAAGAGGCTTTACCAATAGCTCTCCTCCGCACCCACACTGCCCCTAAGGAACAGGTTGGTCTTAGTCCTTATGAGATGCTATATGGGAGACCTTTTGTTTATCTCAATGACCTCTTCCTAGATCCAGAGGTTCAGACCCTCCAGTCTTACACCATGGCCATTGGGCAATTCCAACAGGATATACACTTGTGGGGTATGAACAGGACCCAAAAGATTCTAAGGAGTCACCACTATATGCTCCAAGTCCTAATTAAAGTCTGGAAAGATGGGTCCCCAAAGGCTCAACTTCAGCCCACATGGAAGGGCCCCTACTCTGTAATACTTTCTACCCCCACAGCAGTCAAGGTACCAGGACAAGACTCCTGGATTCACTACTCATGAGTTAAGCTGTGGAAGAAAACAGAAGAGGACACTTGATACACCTGTGAGCCCCTGGGAGATCTCAGATACCTATTCAGGACTATCAATGAGTGCCATTCTAATGAGCACCCCCAAAATCTGGTTTCTGGGGATAAGATTTCTCAGGAGAGCTCTAAAGAGCCAACAAAGCTTGACAGAGATTGTACTCCAAAACAGACAGGAGATAGATCTTCTGATCCCTGAACAAGGAGGGACTTAAGCCATCCTGGCGATGTGAATTTGGAATTGGCTAATGCCCCACTAGTCCTTGTTATGCCATATTGATGCTGCTTATGATTGTTCCATGTAGTGTCAATTGTCTAATCTGTTTTGTCCCTACCCAGGTCAACAAGCTACAACATGCAGTGCCAGTTCAACAAAGACATAAAACTACAGCTGACCACGGAAAATATCACTCACCCTTAGATGGACATCGCTGTAAGGACTCTGAGGCCTGAGACTAGCAAGAGGGGGAGGCCCAATACCCCTTGCCATCCCAGTTCAGCAGGAAGTAGCCAGAAAGACCTCGACACCCCTATTCCCAAAGAATTGGGCCTTCCATCTCTTAAGGGGGGAATGTTAGGTAGGTAGAATAGGAAACAGGAGTCCAGAATGGTGGTGGCTAAAAGACAAGGAAGGGAAAAGCCCGCAAAAATAGAACAAAGGAATGTCTGAGGACGAGAGTGAGGACCTCAGGTAGAACAAACAACACTTCTGGCCAGCCCAATTTACATAGGGTAGGCCCAAGGGGAGGAAAAACGTATAAAAAGAGGAGCCAAAGGGCTGGGGGTCTCTCTCTCTCTCCCGCTTGTGCACTTTCTCGCTCTCTCTCCCACGCGCTGGGACGCGCTTCTCTTTGCGTCTTTGTGTTGACATGCCCTCATGCCTTGAGGATGGATTTTCCTGTTATTATCTAAATAAAATAGAGCTGTAACACGGAGCTGTAACACTGATTTGTCTAAGAGCTATAACACGGTCTGGTCTGCCCAAGACCCAAGAGCTGTGACATGCCGAGGGCTTTAATGTCTGTCACTCCAAATCTTTGTTGCAACGAGACAGAAGCGAGGAGTATACACTTGCCTGACAACAATAACAACAACAGAAATACACAACAATATCAGTCATACTGGATTTTAAATGCCGCAAGAAAAGTACAAAATGCTCTGAAGGGTCAACAGACACAGCACATACAGTTGGGAAAACAGAAGTACTAGAGGACAGACATCAGAAAAGAATTTTTGAAGCTGAAGGTGGTACTTGAGAAAGGGCCAAAGAAAGTGGCATTCTGATAGATAGATAAGGATCTTCCTAGGAAAAGACAAAGGTTTCACACAGAGAATGAATAGTATGAACCAAGATAGAAAAGGTTGGGTACAAGATACATCCACCTCCCCCACCTCCCCCGCCCCAGAGACCAATTTAGTTGAGAAAGTGTAGATGGGTAACAAGAGAAGACTCCTGAATGTTAGGCTTAATATTTAAATAGGTTTAGAAGACTGATTCAAAAAGTCTTCCTTTAACAATTCAAATTAGTGATTCTTTAACCTTTTCTAGAAACTCTTCTGTTTATTATCTAAAATAATCACGGAAATTAGTGATTTCTTCTGCAAAGAACAAAAAGTAAAATCTTGACAGCTAAGTGGGCATGCTTAGATTACTCAGATTGGGAAAGGCTGAATTTGAATAATCCTAGCACCGCATCCCCATACTTCTGGGAATAAGGCTTACAATAGTCATGCAGGCATATCCCAATAGCTAGAATAATGAAGCAAACCGGGGGGTAAAATAATAGCATTCATTAAGCTCCTAATGGGCTTCCCATGTCTGGAGGCTCAGACATAAAGACTCTGCAATGCAGGAGACCTGGGTTCAATCCCTGGGTCAGGAAGATTCTCTGGAGAAGGGAATGGCTACCCACTCCAGTATTTTTGCCTGGAGAATTCCATGGACAGAGAAGCCTGGTGGGCTACAGTTCATGGGGTGACAAAGAGTTAGACGCGGCTGAGCGACAAACACTTTCACTGTTTTTTAAGCTCCTAACAACAGGCATTCTGCCAGGTGATTTACATAAAATAACCCCATTTAGGTTTCTGACAAGTGAGGCTCAGAGAGCTTAAATAAACTGTTCAAGGTTACCAAGCTAGTAAGAAGCTCAGCTAGTAAAATGTAGACATCACTTTTGAACCCAGGCCTATTTGATCCCCTATTTTCCCCACTGTTCACTTTTGTTTGTACCACACAAAGGAGGTTAGAATGGTAGGGTTGTGATGCATGCATCGATGAAAAGGGTTGAATATTTAACACAGGGACTTTTACTGGTCTGGAGAAAAATTCAACTGAAATATTAAAGACTGGGTTTAGAATGCTTAGAGATCAAGACCGAAAGAGATCAAGTTTAGGGCTGTTTCTTGATTCAGTTTGAACAATGATCACACTACAGAGCTTATTTAGGAATATCAAGGGAGCAAAATTCCAGTTTTGATTTGGAGTATACCTGCCTCTTGAGAAACCTGTATGCAGGTCAGGAAGCAACAGATGTAAGTGGACATGGAACAACAGACTGGTTCCAAATAAGAAAAAGAGTACGTCAAGGGTATATATTGTCACCCTGCTTATTTAACTTCTATGCAGAGTACATCATGAGAAACGTTGGGCTGGAGGAAGCACAAGCAGGAATCAAGATTGCCAGGAGAAATATCAATAACCTCAGATATGCAGATGACACCACCCTTTGGAAAAAAGTGAAGAAGAACTAAAAAGCCTCTTGATGAAAGTGAAAGTGGAGAGTGAAAAAGTTGGCTTAAAGCTCAACATTCAGAAAACGAAGATCATGGCATCCAGTCCCATCACTTCATGGGAAATAGATGGGGAAACAGTGGAAACAGTGTCAGACTTCATTTTTCTGGGCTCCAAAATCACTGCAGATGGTGACTGCAGCCATGAAATTAAAAGAGGCTTACTCCTTGGAAGGAAAGTTAGGACTAATCTAGACAGCATATTAAAAAGCAGAGACACTACTTTGTCAACAAAGGTCCGTCTAGTCAAGGCTATGGTTTTTCCAGTGGTCATATATGGATGTGAGAGTTGGACTGTGAAGAAAGCTGAGTTCTGAAGAATTGATGCTTTTGAACTGTGGTGTTGGAGAAGACTCTTGAGGAGTCCCTTGCACTGCAAGGAGATCCAACCTGTCCATCTTAAAGGAGATCAGTCCTGGGTGTTCATTGGAAGGACTGATGCTGAAGCTGAAACTCCAATCCTTTGGCCACCTGATGGAAGAGCTGACTCATTGGAAAAGACCCTGATGCTGGAAAAGTGAAGGCAGGAGGAGAAGGGGACGACAGAGGATAAGATGGTTGGATGGCATCATCGACTCAATGGACATGCGTTTGGGTGGACTCCGGGAGTTGGTGATGGATAGGGAGGCCTGGCATGCTGCGGTTCATGGGGTCACAAAGAGTCAGACATGACTGAACTGAACTGATACTCCAAGAGAATATGGATATTTGTGTGTATTCACTGATGTATTTCAAGATCCTAAAACAGAGACTATTACATAGTAAGCACTCAATAAACTTTTCTTGAAATAATGAAAGGTCATGAAAGGGGTATTCTCATTTGAATACTCTTGATGGCCCTGAGATGACAGCAGAACAGCAGGTTTAAGGACCATTCATGTTATTAGCATATTCCTTTTCAACTCAATGGCAAAAACAAGGAACTATCAAAACAACAAATATACCAAAAAGCAATAGTTGTAAAACAAGAGCATGATTTTACAAAGAAAGGTAGACAAAAGAATGAAAAGATCCTTTTGCATTAGAGATAGCATCTAGCTCTTCCTGGATAATTAAACTTCAGTGAGACAGAATCCAGAATTTTGACCTACTGTTTTATTTCAAACTGCTATGAGCAGTATATCTAATGACTGCTTTTTGAAAAAGAAAATGGTTATCTAATCTAAATATTATGAAAAAATGGACAATCTCTTTTTTCTTGATGGCAAGTAATGGAATGAAATTCATTTACTTAAAGAAGCAACAGAATACACCTACAAAAGTCTTTATTTTTCTAATTTTGATAATGTTTCTATTAGAACATGCAAAGAAAACTGCAACAAAGAACTGCAAGGGAAAAAAAAAAGCCTTTGGAAGACAGCAAACTACTCTACAAAAACACTTTTAAAGAGAATAAAAGCAGGTTCCATGAACTTCCCTCTATTTTCCACAAGGTTTTCTAGTATTTCTTCTTTGATGGAACCAATGAATAACTGCCACTTATCACAAAACATCTTCTTTCAGATATGTGCTTTATAAATTGCTTTCTTCTGAACAGACAATTCTTAAAGTTGCTCAAGTCTCTCAGCTGCAACAATTTTTCTTATTTCTATTATACTGCATTTCTTCCATGGAATGGTATAAAGACCAATTTTAAAAACTCCTTTGCTTTCCAAAGATAGTTTCCTAAAGGCACTACTACTGTATTTCAATCAATATTTTAACTTACTTTTTCTCTATTTCATCTAATTCCACAAGTTTTACTCACTTCAATAGTTCTTAATGCTGTAGTTTAATAGTTTGTCAGGAGTCTCATATAATATTTTCTTCTATAGTACACTAACAGAAGATAATGAACATGTTTTTCTAATCAGTTAATTAACACTTGCTTGAGGCAGTCTACATGTTCCTAACCTTTTATTAATAGTAACACAGACATAAATAGGTCCTGTTTTTTCAGCTTTTGCAGAAACTCTGTAGTCCTTGAAAAGGTAATTCACTGATTTTTGGGTCTTAGCTTTTTTGTCTTTATGTCTATAAAAGGTCAAAACATATCTTTTTCCTTATTGTGACATTTAAGTTTTACAGTTGTTTGAACATTTTAGTGTAAATTAGATTTTCTAATAAACTCTAAACAAAAAGCTTTTGAAAAGAACTAGAATCAAAACAATTGCAAATTCTGAGGGTAGATTAGGTGAGAACCCTAAAGGAAAAAAAATACAAAAGCTTTATTCTTTTAAATATTCTTGAAAGACATTACAGTTCACTTGATAGATATTCTAAAATTACTAATGCTGTTGAGATTTTATAATCACCAAATAGATTGATCCTTTCAGTACCCTCACCACCCACTAAGTATTGTGGTACTTGAAAACAAGCCAAGAAATCAAACTGTTAAGTGTTTATTACTTAACAAGTAGTTTCTTACAAAACACCGAGAATATAGGAAAATAGAACATTCTGGTACATATTTTTTGTCCTTTATGAGCCAAATTTCCCCCCTACTTAAAATCTGAGCTGAATTTCAGGATCCGTGCACCATGCCTTAAGACCACAAAGTGTAGACACCATTTTTATATCGATGCTGGGTGCGTGTGCATGCATATGCATGCTAAATCGCTCAGGTGTGTTAGACTCTCTGCGACCCCATGGACCCTGGCCTGCCCAGACTTCTCTGTTCATGGGATTTCCCAGGCAAGAATACTGGAGTGGTTTGCCATTTCCTACTCCAGGGGATCTTCCTGACTCAGGGATGGGACCCACGTCTCTTACAGGTTCTGTCCTCTGCCTGAAAACAACTTCCTCAGCTTTAAAAATTCTTATATGTAATTTACATGAAACATCTGTGAAAGTCGCACTGTAGTACATTTCCCCCCTTTGTAATTTAATTAAATCGATTTTTAAAGCTGAGGAAGTTGTTTTCAGGCACAGGGCAGAACCTGCACCCTAAAAGCAACAGGTCTAAGGATTTAAGACACCAATCACATCAGTTAGGGTAACATCTGTTAATTGGGTATATTTTCACTCTTGTGAAAATGCTTCATAGTTTACGTAAAATATCGAGTCCTGTAATAAACCTCTTTAAGAAGAGCTATAGAGTTTCTGTGGCACGTCAAGGCAAAGAATACCGCTATACCATACTCTTAAGTCAAGGTTGGACTTGAGTCGGGGAGCAGGGTGGGCAATTCATGAGTCACACCGGAAAGCATGTCATCTTGCTCAGTCAGATGGGTAGAAAATTTTAACAAGACGTTTCGAATTCTTTGAAAAATGCATTAAGAAAATTCTATTGGGGAAAAAATTTTCACCTTACACATGGAATCAAAACTCACATAAATTCTGACTGGAGTCTGGTGATCAGCACAACTGGAATAACCTAATTTTTTCACATAAGACACAATCCCAAAGCTTTAAGATACTGTCTATGCATATGGCACCAAGCATCACCTTTTCAAGCTCTCGCCGGCCGGGAAATGGGTTGGACACCCCAACCTATCACCCTACCCCCACAGGAAGTGAGTTATGTTCCCCCCCTCCCCCAGGAGGGCCTTCCTCCCCTCCCCCAACCGGAAGTGAGGCGCCCCCATTCAGTCGGCCTCAAACTGAGGCAAACCAGTAATAGCAAAAGAGGGGTGATCTTCAAGGGGTAAAGGGTACCTCCACTGTGGCCACCCGCAAGCTCGCCTTGCTTACTGACCTGCTGATGATAGGGGTAGACAGGGGCCCGAGGCCTAAAGAAAGTCCCTGGCACACAGGACAATTCCCTGAGCCCCTCTCAACCGCCTTCACTCTTCTCACTCCGTCGTCTCACAGCTTGACAAAAATTCCTCCGCAGTACTTTATATTAATGTCTTTTCTTTCCCTTTACCTAATTCCTCAACTGCCTTCCATAGGTAACTTCTTTAATCGTTGCATTTAAAATTTTTCCAGTGAGGAGAAAAATGAAATATTATTTCCCATACCTTCAGAAAAATGAAGGGATTATTTTGTTCAAAGGCGGCGAAGGACTACGTGATTACGTAAGGTGAGACTTATTTTCGCGGAGGTTTCTGGGAGTTGTAGTTTTTAAAATTAAGGCCTGCAGAAATATTGGGCTTAAATTGGTGATTACTGTGTGCTGGAGTCCTTGAAGATACATATTCTGTATTCGATGGTAGGCTGACCTAGGGGCCTGAGGCTCCAAATGAGCCAGTACTTCGTTCCCCTTTTCCGCTTAAACGTAATTGAACTAAAATTTCCCTTCACGCCAGACGAAGGTCCTGGTTGTCCCTCCCTCTTCCCTTGGCCACGCCCCCTCGGCCAATCAGACGTGCTCTAGGTCTCTCCCGGGAGGTAGGAACGCGAGAGGTGGGGCCTCACGGTGACTCCTCCCGCGGGGCTGAGGAGGGACTGGGAGAGAGCCGGTGTGCGCGCGCGCGCGTGTTCGCTCCAGGAGCGCGGCGGCGAGTGCGCGCGCGGAGAGGCGGCGCGCGAGGCTAGGAGGAGGCGGGCTGGCTGGTGGGCCGGGCGGGCGGCGGGCGGCCGGGAGCGCGCGGTGGACTCGGCGGCGGCTAGTAGTTAGTTAGTTGTTGTTAGTCAGTGTCAGTTGCTCGGCGGCGGCGCCGGCGGTCACCAGGAAGGGTACGGGACGGTCGGCGAAGGTGGTCACCGCGACGGCGTGTGAGCCCCTCAGGTAACGGGGGCAGGGTTGTCCGCGTCCCCTTCGATCCCTTCTGTCCTCTCGCGCCGGCTTGTGGGACTAGGGTCGCCGACGGGTAAGGGGGATGACCTGGGGGAATCCGGGCGGGGCGGCGCAGGGTCTGGGTGGCGCCGCCGCGGGGGCTTAGGCGGCTTGTGCCTCTGGCCCGGCGCGGGCTCTCCGGCCACGGCCACCCCCGCGCCCCGCCGTCCCTGGGGCCCGTCGGCGCCTCGCGCCCCCTGCCTCCCCCGCTCTCACCCCCTCCCTCGCTGGCTGCGGTGGCGGCGGCCCCGGTGGCTCGGCGCCCCCCAGAGGAGGGAAAGTTGGGACCTGGCGGCGGGGGACGCCCCCGAGCGCAGCTGGAAGGCTGCTGGGGAAAGTGAAGCCTGGAGGAGGTGTACGCGGTGAGGCTAGGGCAGGAAGGACGCCTCTCGTTCCTGCGAAGTCTGCAGGGACATCCCCATCCACCTCCAAACCCGAGGATCCGGCGCAGCCTGGCCAACAGCGCCAGGGCGAAACCCGGTGGCTCTTTGCCTGCTCACTTCGCTCTGCGGTTTGTGAGCCCCCCTAACGTGCGGGTTTGCTTGGTTATTTGGGGGTTTTGAGTGGTTCGTGAGGTCAGTCTTGTATCTCCTTTGCCCTTTGATTCGTTCATTCTTTTAACTTTTCTTTCCCCCCACGATAAGGACTTGCCGTCTGAGCCCCTTTTCTACCCTCTCCCAATCGCCTGCACCATCCGTCTGAGAGCTTGATTTCTTTTTTTTTTTTTCGCCCTTTGACTACATGAAAGACTGCTGAGAGCAACAGGAAAGAGGAGCCCTCCCACCATTAAATGTTACTTTTTTGCAGTCCGCTGTGTTTTTAAGATCCTCGTTTAGGAATCGGAGAGCTATGGAATGGAGTTACTGGAAGGCTGGCGTTGAGGGGATAGGAAAGGAGCTAAAGGAAAACTATGATTTCATTTCTGTTGGCCTTGTTATAGAAAACTCAATACATTTTTCTCTGTGTCTGTTAAATATGGTAAGATTATATATGAAAGTCTGATTTTGGGTCATTGTATGGTGTTGTCATCAGCTTTTCACCTGAATTGGGATTGCCTTGAGGATTCTGTGTTGGGGCCTACCTCTTGACTTTTATTCAGCCACAACGTCTTTTTTTTTCTTTTTTCCTTGATAAATGGAATGATGTGGTAATGTGTATAGTCGGAGAACCCATATTGCTCTCTGCAGTGTAGAAGTGAAAACCATGAATTACCCACAGGGGTAAAACTTTCTGTGAGCAATCTTGAATACTTGCTTCATGATGGCTTCTCCTGTAATCTCAGAGCACTTCTAGATAGCTCAGTTCACTGACTACCTTAATTACTTTCTGAAGTGCCTGCTTCTCTTTGGTGACTCGTTTAGTAAACTATAATGGCATGTATGGTACATTTTCTTGGCTTCAGAATGGGAGTTGTAGCCTCTGCCCAGAGATGAACAGTTAACAATGGAAGCAGAATTCATACGATTACTATGTGTTTTGGCTATGACCAACTCGCAAACTATGTGAAAAAACAAACATCTTTCCATAACTGTCAGAAGGGAAGAGGGGGAAATATTTTATCATGTCTTTATTTTTGGAGACTCTAACATGACTATATTAATGTGGGGAAAATGTCAAAGTATCTTCTATAAGCCTTTTTGATATGTGGTTCTCTTCTTCACCTCTGACCCTCCATTTAGGGTTTGACCTTTATGTTTGGCTGTGCTCCAGGATGGGAAGAAAAGTATTTTGGTGAAAGGAAAAGATAAGATTGCTTTGAACTATTATGATACTGTGACTATTCATTTTACCCAGTGATAGTACAGAGAAACCTCCTCCATAATTTTTGTACCCCATTAACATTCAGTCAAAATTTATTTTTAAGAGTTTACCACGAGGCCCATAAAGAAATAATGCCACTTCATAACTGTTCCTGACAATCATGTTTAAAAATATGTTCCTGGAATGTGTTATATGTGTTCTCATATAAACATTTATCTTTGTACATTTATGATAATGTAAATATTTAAGTCTGAGAGCTTAAAAACTTTTATTTGCTTATTTGCATACATGTTTTTCAACATCTAGCAGTGCCAACCATATTTGCCAAATAAGCATCAGCCATAAATTCATGCTTTGGCACATTTCATATAATAACTCTTCTAAATTGCTCTATGGTGAAGCATCATGAGATTAGCATTTGCTTCATGAGAGAGATTTGTTGTTGTTTTTAACTGTAATGATGTTCTGTTTAAGTGGAACAGGTGCTGGGCTCTAGCTGTTTGTGTTGAAACCTGCCAAATCATACTCTTTTGTTGGATGGGTTATTTGAGTAATTTAGGAACCAAACTGTGGCCCCTGGCATGCCAAGTTGAGTTCAAGGCTCCATATCACTGCTGCAAATTCCTGTTTTCACTGTAAGAGGTGTGTATGATGAGCCCTATTTTCTTATTACTCTTCTCTTTACTGTAATTCCTGCTTCCTAGCATCATTCTGATCCTTTCATTACTGGAGCTCTTGGAAAAAAATCTAGGTTCCTTCTTTGCTGATTTGTTTTCCTTGGAGAAATTTTAGTAACTTTCAGGCCAGGAATAGATAGTTCACATTTGTTCAGCAAATATTTTGAGTGCCTTTTAAGTGGTAGGCATGGTGGAAATCCCTGAGTATATGTAGAATGATATACCTTTTTGCAAGGAGCATATAGTTTAGCAGAAGAAGATAGCTGATAACCAATAATTATAATGTGGAGTGATATATAACATGTGTAAGTGAATTCCTTTGGATAGAAACACAGAGGAGGATGGGTACTTGGGAGTCTTGGGAGGGGAGTGTCCTGAAATGCATCTTAGTGAGTTACCTCAGCTAATCTTCAGAAATAGACAGGGGTTAACTAGGTTCAGAAAAAGAGAAAGGACATTCTAGACCAGTGCTGTTCTGTAAAAATATAATAATGTAAGTCACAAATGTAATTCATATGTGTATTTTAAAATTTCCTATTAACCCCATTAAAAAGTAAAAGGTGAAATTAATAATATATTTTATTTAATTTGATATATATAAAATATTTCAATCTGTAATCAATATAAAAAGTATTATTGAGATATTTGACGTTCTCTTTTTCAAACTAAGTTTTCAGAATCTGGTATGTATTTTACACTTACACCATATCTCAGTTGGGTCTAGCCTTGTTAAAGTATTCAATAGGCACATGTGGACAGCAGAGTGTAGAATAGGGGATGAAAAAGTGTTAAGGAGTCAAATCACTGAATGCCTTATGAAACAAACTAAGGGGCTTTAACTTTATTCTGAAGGCTGTCCATGGGGTCGCTAAGAGTCCGACTTGACTGAGCGATTTCACTTTCACTTTTCACTTTCATGCATTGGAGAAGGAAATGGCAACCCACTCCAGTGTTCTTGCCTGGAGAATCCCAGGGATGGTGGAGCCTGGTGGGCTGCTGTCTGTGGGGTTGCACAGAGTCAGACACAACTGAAGTGACTTAGCAGCGGCAGCAGCAGCAGCAGCAGTGAGGATTTAGTTGGGTGGAGGGAGTCAGGGAATTATGCTGTGAAGAACCATATTTGTGTTCTGGGCAGTGAGGTGAATGCTGGATTAGAGAAGGGCAAAACTAGAAGCAGAACCAGTTAGGAAGCCATTCCTGGTGAGAAATGATGAGAGAGATAGAAGAGGGGTGTATGTGTAACAGGTTTAGGAAGTATTATCAACAGGATAGGGTAAATAATCAGATTATAGAGTTGAGCAAGATTGACAGTTTAACATGATTCCCACGTTTCTGTTGTGAGCTACTGAATGGGGCAGACAACTAAGAGAAGCCAGCCATCTGTGCCAGATAGACCAAAGTTGAAAAAGGAAACTATGAGAGATTTGTCACGGAAGCTGAGGGAGAAGAGTATTTCAAGGACTAGGAGTGGAGAATACTGTATCTCTCCATGCAAAGGCCAAGTGAGATAAAAATGGGAAAAAAAGCCCTTAAGACCTGATGATTAAGTCATTTGTTACTTCAGTTGGAGCAGGTAGCTACATTGTAATGCTTTCTGGGTGAGGGGGTTGAAGAGCCAATGACAACTAGAAATGTAGCTAATTGTGAGAGATATAGTGTTTTCAACAGAGGACTGAACAAATAGTATAGGTGAAGGAGATGCAGGGAATTTTAGAAAAGTTTACTGTCTCTCCCCACTTTTTAAAATAAGATTTGGGGCATATTTATTTGGGCTTGTAATGAACCAATGTAGAGGAGAAATTAAAGTGGGGTGGGGAGGAGAGAGATGGGGGGCAGAGGTGATTGATGGTGCCAGGATTTGGGAAGCAATAGTAAGGGATGGGATCCAAAGCATAGGTAGAGAAGTTGGCCTTGATTTTCCTTCTTCGTTGAGCATGAGGAAAAGAGATGAAATTGGAGGCAGTGTAAACAAGTTTCTAAATGATGGGGACTGGAGGGAGAATGAATTGATGTGTCTTCTAACATTTTTGAGTACCTGCCTAGAATGAGGGGGAGCATGATAAAATAGGGGTTCTTAAAAAAGCATGTCAATAATATAATAGCTTAATAGCTTTCAAGGGAATGGGAAAGAAATAGATACATGACTAGGATAATGAAAAAGAATTGTTAGGCAGCATAGAGGGCCCATTTGAGGTTCTAGACCTCAGATTTGTAGGGATTCCAGTTTGCATGGTTTGATTTTTCTCCAGCATCGATCACTCTGGGTATAACTGAAGAAACTCACAAGAGCTCTAAAGGTAGGTACTGTTATTCTCCTTGATGGTGAGATAACAACTGAGGTTCAAACCCTGGTGATTCAGTTTGAGAGCCCAGGCTGTTATGCACAGCTTTGTGCAGATGCCTGCTTGGTAGAGATACCTGAAGGGCAGTCGGCTGAGCAAATTAATGATGTTAAAAGGCTGTGACTGGAGTGAACTGTGGAGTCCAGGTTGGATCATGAGCAGAAATCATAGAAGAGGTGATTCAACTGGGAGAAACTGGGAGCTAGAGGTCAGTGTGAAGCCAAAGAGCTAGTGAGGAGGGAGCAAAAATATTAGCTTTTGTTTATGGCGTACCTACTACTATGTGTTATATACTTTAATGCCTTATTTCTCATTCTAACAAAAGTGTTATTAACCTTAACATCCATCCCTTTGTCATTCTTCTTGAATGAAGAAACCGAGGATTTAGAAAGGTTAAATCACATGTCTAGAGACACACTCTCAAGTGATAGAACCAAGATCTGAGCCTATTCTTTGCTCTCCAAACCATAGTCCTCTCTAGTGAGGAGTAAGAGAAAATGCAGTAATGATGCAAAGTGGTAGAGCAACACTGGGATATTAAATTTAGGACTTCAAAGGTGTATCATTCATTTATCCAGTGTTTGTTTAGCATTAAGTGTGCTGAACATTGTTCTAGGTGCAGAGGTTATAGTAGTGAACCAAACGGACAAAAATCCATGCCCTGATGGACTTTACTTTCTGGAGAGAAAGACAGACATTAAACAAAATAAGTAACTTGTTATACAGTATTAGAAGGTGATGGATAAGTGCTGTAGAGAAAAATAGAGCAGGCAAGCAGGACAGGTATGCCAATGGGTATGTGCACTTTTAAAAGGATGTCTGGGAAGGACTTGGTGAGGAGTAAGCAGAGAATTTAAGAAGGAGGTAAGGGGGCACATTAGGTGGAAGAAACAGTTTTTTGCGTTGGCCCTGAGGCAGAAGTGTACTTCGTATATTCCAGAACACTAGGAGGGCATTGTGCCTGGACTGGAGTGAATAGAAGAGTAACAGTGAATAGAATGGAAGAGTAGAAAGTGGTTTAGTTCAAGAAATAACTGGGTCCAGACTACATAGAGCCTGTAGAACACTGGAAGGGCTCGGGTGTTTACTTTTTGAGATAGAAACCATTACAGGATTTTAAGCAAAATGACATGGTCAGATTTATGCTTTTAAAACTCCACTCCAGCTACTGTGTTAAAAGCGTTCTAAAACAGTGAAGAGTAAAAGCAAGAAGATCAGTTAGGAGGCTCTCTTTAAAAATCTATTTGAGAGTTAGTGGTGTCTTACATTAGGAAACTGATAAGAAATGATTGGATTTGGATATATTTTTAACTTTTTATTTTGAAATAATTTTAGATTTATAGAGGAGTTGCATAGATAATGCATAGAGTTCCTTAATGTCTCAGCATTATTGACATTTTGGACTAAATAAACCTGTGTTGTGGGGGTTGTCCTGTGCTATATAGGATGTTAGACAGATCCCTGGCCTCTGTCCATAGGTGGCAGTACCATCCCCCTGTTGTAACAATCAAAAATGTCTTTGGACATTACCAAATGCCCCCTATGGGGCAAAATTGCTCCTATTAAAAATCATTGCCATATACCCTTCACCTTTTTCCACCTAATATTAATATCTTACATAACCACAGTACATTTGTCAAGCTAAGAAGTTAATATTGGTACAGTGCTTCTGCCAAGCTGCAGACTTTGTGTTTCACCAGTTTTTCCACTAATATCCTTTTTCCATTGCATTATCCAAACCAGAATACTACATTGGTTTTAGTTGTCGAGTCTCCTTTGTCTCTTCTAATGCATGAGTTTCTTGGTTTTTCCTTACCTTTTATGACCTTGGTACTTTTAAAGAGTACTGGTCAAGTATTTTTATAGGATGTTCCTCAGTTTAGATTTTCTGATATCTTCTCATGATTAGTTACAGAATTTTGAGGAAGAACACCACAGAGTAAAGTTCCCTTGTTAATATACCTTCTTATCAACATGGCATCACTGGGCGATCACTTAGGTAAGGTAGTTTTTGCCAGATTTTTGCATTAGAAAGTCATTATTTTCCCTCTTCCATACACTGGTCGTTAGAAGCAAGTCATTAAATTCAGCTTACACTCAAGGGGAGGGGAATTAAGCTCTACTTCCTGGAGGGAGATGTATCAAAGAATTTATGGACATATATTAAAACCACCACAGTAATTGGTAAATATTTTGAGGGAGATACTTTGAGCCTTTGCCAGTATCCTGTTTCTGCTACTTTTAGCATTCACCAATAATCTTGCCTGTAGTAATTATTGCTGTGATGTTCTAAATGTACTGTTTATTTTCCCTCATTCTTACTGCATTTACTGATTGGAATTCTTCTGTAAGGAAGGTTTGTTCCTTCTCTATCTTTTTATCTATCTAATCATATCAGTTCTAATTCATGGATACTTTATTCTTAGGGTTATAATTCAGTTGGTATCATTATTTCTTTTATTGCCCAAATTATTCCAGCTTTGCCCATTGGGAGCTCTTTTAGTTGACTTCTGTGTCCTTTTGATATGCTCCTGTCCTTTGTATGTGTACGTGTTACGCTTCTTTATTCTCTGGCACTACTAGATGTTTCAGGCTTATCTTGTATCTTTCCTGCCTCAGCCCTAGACTCATTTCTTTTCACCAAACTCTCATTCCTTTTATTGGAGAATGGTATTTTGAGGTCAAGATCTGGATGCTAGGTGTGCTTGTTGTTAATAGGATATCACTTCTGCTAGATGCTCTCTGTGGACAGAGCTAGGAAATATATGTATGCTTACTAATCTGTGTATCCACACATACCTCTATTTATTTCTGTGTGTAAAATGTATCTCTGACCCTAACTAGGTATGTTTTGATCCAACAGGGTTTGCTGATGAATGTGGAATGTGAAAAGAGAGACATCAAGGATGACTCTAAAGTTTTTGGCTTAAGCAACAGGAAGGGTGGAGTTGTCATTTTCAGAGACGGGAAGACTATGAGCAGAGCAGGTTTCTGGGTAGAATTCAAGAGTTCCGTTCCAGACTGGCTACATTTTTGAGTTGTCTAATAGACATGCTAATTGAGATGTCAAGTCAGCAACTGAACAAATGAATCTATAGTTCAGAGGAGGGTGATGATCTAGGTTGTATACATTTAGAAATTATCAGTATAGATGAGATCACCTGAGTTGAGTGTAGTTAGAAAAGAGATTCAAGGACTGACCACAGGGCATCCCAGTTAGAGAGATGAGGAGGAACAGTTCTGTAAAATGGTAAGGATTGGGGTGGGACTTTAGGATGGATTTCATATCTGTTATTAATAAACAGTTTGTCAGTACCTATTATTTGCAAGGCACTGAGCTGTTTCAGGAGTTAGCATTGAGCCATAAATTTATAATCTAGGATGAGACAAATTACAGACTGAAAAAGAAAATAGCAGTGGAAGGCAAATACCAGATAATGGTTCAAATACATACTAAAAAAGCTAGTTAGAGGACATAGGCATCAGAAAAAATAAACTCAAGCATGTGCCAGCTACATATAAACACTGATATAAATATGTACCAGATAAGAAGCTTGTCAAGGTTTCAAGCACGCACTAGCAATTATCAAAACGGAGAATCTCTTCTGCATGTTGATCTTGGTTTCTTAAGTTGCTTCTGCTCTTGGTCCCCTGCCATTATAAAGCCTCAGGTTAGTAATTGTGCCTTTAGTCATAGCTATCAGTTAAGCAAGTGAACTGGTTAGGAGAGTTTCTGTTACACTTGACTTTTTAACTTTTATCTCTCTACCACCTTTCCAGAATCAATGGGATTAGACTTCAGACTGTTTAAAAATTTGTTTCAGTGTAAAATCAAGCAGAAGTGGCCTTCATCTTCTGTGAACATGTGACACTTTTGACTGCTGCTTTCATGGATCGTCTTCAGTTCAGTTCAATTGCTCAGTCGTGTCCAACTCTGCGGCCCCATGGACTGCAGCACCCCAAGCCTCTCTGTCCATCACAAACAGAGGTTACTCAAACTCATGTCCATTGAGTCGGTGATGCATCCAACCATCTCGTCCTCTGTTGTCCCCTCTCCTCCCTCCTTTAATCTTTCCCAGCATCAGGGTCTTTTCCAATGAGTTGATCTTCATATCAGGTGGCCAAAGTATTGCAGTTTCAGCTTCAGCATCAGTCCTTCCAATGAATATTCAGGACTGATTTCCTTTAGGATGGACTGGTTGGATCTCCATGCTGGCCAGGGAAATCAAGAGTCTTCTCCAATACCACAGTTCAAAAGCATCAATTCTTTGGCGCTCAGCTTTCTTTATAGTCCAACTCTCAACATCCATACATGAGTACTGGAAAAACCATAGCTTTGACTAGATGGACCTTTGTTGGCAAAGTCATGTCTCTGCTTTTTAATATGCTGTCTAGGTTGGTCATAACTTTTCTTCCAAGAAGCAAGCATCTTTTAATTTCATGGCTGCAGTCACCATCTGCAGTGATTTTGGAGCCCCCAAAAATAAAGTCTCTCACTGTTTCCATTGTTTCCCCATCTCTTTGCCATGAAGTGATGGGACCAGATGCCATGATCTTAGTTTTCTGAATGTTGAGTTTTAAGCCAACTTTTTCACTCTCCTCTTTCACTTTCTTTTTTTAAAAAAATTATTATTATTATTATTTTTTTTTTTTACTTTGCAATATTGTATTGGTTTTGCCATACATCAATATGCATCCGCCACGGGTGTACACGTATTCCCCATCTTGAACCCCCTCCCACCTCCCTCCCCATACCATCCCTCTGGGTCATCCCAGTGCACCAGCCCCAAGCTTCCTGTATCCTGCGTCAAACCTGGACTGGCAATTCGTTTCTTATATGATGTTATACATGTTTTAATGCCATTCTCCCAAATCATCCCCCCCCCTTCCCCCAGAGTCCAAAAGACTGCTCTATACATCTATGTCTCTTTTGCTGTCTTGCATACAGGGTTGTCGTTACCATCTTTCTAAATTCCATATATATGCGTTAGTATACTGTATTGGTGTTTTTCTTTCTGGCTTACTTCACTATGCATAATAGGCTCCAGTTTCATCCACCTCATTAGAACTGATTCAAATGTATTCTTTTTAATGGCTGAGTAATACTCTATTGTGTATATGTACCACAACTTTCTTATCCATTCATCTGCTGATGGACATCTAGGTTGCTTCCATGTCCTGGCTATCATAAACAGTGCTGCTATGAACATTGGGGTACACGTGTCTCTTTCAGTTCTGGTTTCCTCGGTGTGTATGCCCAGCAGTGGGATTGCTGGGTCGTGTGGCACTTTCATCAAGAAGCTCTTTAGTTCTTCTTCACTTTCTTCCAAAGGATGGTGTCATCTGCATATCTGAGGTTATTGATATTTCTCCTGGCAATCTTGATTCCTGCTTGTGCTTCATCCAGCCCAGCATTTCTCATGATATACTCTGCCTATAAGTTAAATAAGAAAGGTGACAATATACAGCTTTGACATACTCCTTTCCCAATTTGGAACCACCTGGACATGTCCACAGTTTATTGTGATCCACACAATGAAAGGCTTTGGCATAGTCAATAAAGCAGAAATAGATGTTTTTCTTGAACTCTCTTGTTTTTCGATGATCCAGTGGATGTTGGCAATTTATTGTGGATCACAATAAACTGTGGAAAATTCTGAAAGAGATGGGAATACCAGACCACCTGACCTGCCTCTTGAGAAATCTATTTGCAGGTCAGGAAGCAACAGTTAGAACTGAACATGGAACAACAGACTGGTTCCAAATAGGAAAAGGAGTACGTCAAGGCTGTATATTGTCACCCTGCTTATTTAACTTCTATGCAGAGTACATCACGAGAAACGCTGGGCTGGAAGAAGCTGGGCTGGAATCAAGATTGCCGGGAGAAATATCAATAACCTCAGATATGCAGATGACACCACCCTTATTGCAGAAAGTGAAGAGGAACTCAAAAGCCTCTTGATGAAAGTGAAAGAGGAGAGTGAAAAAGTTGGCTTAAAGCTCAACATTCAGAAAACAAAGATGATGGCATCCGGTCCCATCACTTCATGGGAAATAGATGGGGAAACAGTGTAAACAGTGTCAGACTTTATTTTTCTGGGCTCCAAAATCACTGCAGATGGTGACTGCAGCCATGAAATTAAAAGACGCTTACTCTTTGGAAGAAAAGTTATGCCCAACCTAGATAGCATATTCAAAAGCAGAGACATTACTTTGCCAACAAAGGTTCGTCTAGTCAAGGCTATGGTTTTTCCAGTGGTCATGTATGGATGTGAGAGTTGGACTGTGAAGAAAGCTGAGCGCCGAAGAATTGGTGCTTCTGAACTGTGGAGTTGGAGAAGACTCTTGAGAGTCCCTTGGACTGCAAGGAGATCCAACCAGTCCATTCTGAAGGAGATCAGCCCTGTGATTTCTTTGGAAGGACTGATGCTGAAGTGGAAACTCCAGTACTTTGGCCACCTCATGCAAAGAGTTGCCTCATTGGAAAAGACTCTGATGCTGGGAGGGATTGGGGGCAGGAGGAGAAGGGGATGACAGAGGATGAGATGGCTGGATGGCATCACTGACTCGATGGACATGAGTCTGAGTGAACTCCGGGAGTTGGTGATGGACAGGGAGGCCTGGCGTGCTGCGATTCATGGGGTCACAAGGAGTCGGACACGACTGAGCAACTGAACTGAACTGAACTGGACATGTCCACTCATGTCCAGTTGCTTTTTTACCTGCAAACAGATTTCTCAGGAGGTAGGTCAGGTGATCTGGTATTCCCAACTCTTGAAGAATTTTCCATAGTTTGTTGTGATTCACACAGTCAAAAGCTTTTATGTAGTCAATGAAGCAGAAATAGATGTTTTACTGGAACTCTCTTGCTTTTTCAGTGATCCAGCAGATGTTGGCAATTTGATTTCTGGTTCCTCTGCCTTTTCTAAATCCTTGAGCATCTGGAAGTTCACAGTTCACATACTGTTGAAGCCTGGCTTGGAAAATTTTGAGCATACTTTACTAACATGTGAGATGAGTACAATTTTGCGGTAGTTTGAACATTCTTTGTCATTTGCCTTTCTTTGGGATCGGAATGAAAACTGACCTTTTCCAGTCCTGTGGTCACTGCTGAGTTTTCCAAATGTGCTGGCATATTGAGTAAAGCACTTTCACAGCATCATCTTTTAGGGTTTGAAATAGCTCAGCTGGAATTCCATCACCTCCTCTAACTTTGTTCGTAGTGATGCTTCCTAAGGCCACTTGACTTCGCATTCTAGGATGTCTGGCTCTAGGTGAGTGATCACACCGTTGTGATTATCTGGGTTGTGAAGATCTTTTTTATATAGATCTTCTGTGTATTCTTGCCATGTCTTCTTAATATCTTCTGCTTCTGTTAGATCCATACCATTTCTGTCCTTTATTGTGCCCATCTTTGCATGAAATGTTCCCTTGGTATCTTTAATTTTCTTGAAGAGATCTCTAGTCTTTCCCATTCTATTGTTTTCCTCTATTTCTTTGCATTGATCACTGAGGAAGGCTTTCTTATCTCTCCTTGCTATTCTTTGGAACTCTGCTTTCAAATGGGTATATCTTTCCTTTTCTTCTTTGCCTTTTGCTTCTCTTCTTTTCACAGCTATTTGTAAGGCCTCCTCAACCATTTTGCCTTTTTGCATTTCTTTTTCTTGGGGATGGTCTTGATCCCTGTCTCCTGTACAATGTCACGAACCTCTGTCCACAGTTTTTCAGGCACTCTATCTATCAGATCTAGTCCCTTAAATCTATTTGTCACTTCCACTATAATCACAAGGGATTTGATTTAGGGCGTATATGAATGGTCTAGTGGTTTTCCCTACTTTCTTCAATTTAAGTCTGAATTTGGCAATAAGGAGGTCATGATCTGAATCATGGTCAGCTCCAGGTCTTGTTTTTGCTGACTGTATAGGGCTTCTCCATCTTTTGCTGCAAACAATATAATCAGTCTGATTTTGGTATTGACCAGCTGATGATATCTATGTGCAGAGTCTTCTCTGGTGTTGTTGGAAGAGGGTGTTTGCTATGACCAGTGCATTCTCTTGGCAGTACTCTATTAGCCTTTGCCCTGCTTTATTCTGTACTGTAAGGCCAAATTTGTCTGTTACTGCAGATATTTCTTAGACACTCGTATTTGTCATTTTATTAAATTCATATCCAAATGTGATCATGGAACTTTAAAAGTAATTTAAATGTGTAACATAGTAAACCTAGGTTTAAGTAAAATATTTTAATTTTAGCTCTGTTGCACTAAAAATGGATAGGTTTCATTGCCAGCCATTAAAAGGTAATATGGCATGAGACATGCAGATGTATTTACTCAGTAGTAGTTTTTCAATCACTCTCTAGGACCTGTAAGAGAAATGAGGGGTATATCTACGTTAGAAACATAAGGGGCAAAAAGATCACAGGATTCCATTCTCAATTCTGCCACTGAATGGTTGGCAAAGCTGTTAACTATTTGTATGTACAGTATGTTGTATTTATTAATTGTGGAAAGCTTTATTGTATTCATATGCTGAATAAAAAAAGACTCTGCCTTGAGTGTAAAGACTATGTCTTATTAGCACAATGCCTAGCATGAAATGGATACTCAGATGGTTGTTGAATGAAGGAGTTACATAAAATACTTGACTGTTACATTAAGACATAAAGAGTTATTTAGCTTGCTCAAGTAACCTTAAGGTATTAAAAACTTTGTTTGTGTAATTCAGATTTAGGGCAAAGTAAAATAACTGTGTGTTAACATTCTCATTTTAGCCTAAGCCAAACAAACAATGGACTTCCCTGGTGGCTCAGATAGTAAAGAATCTGCCTGCAATGCAGGAGACCAGGGTTCCATCCCTGGAGGAGGGCATGGCTCAGATGATGAAGAATCTGCCTGCGATGTGGGAGACTCAGGTTCAATCCCTGGGTTGGGAAAATCCCCTGGAGAAGGAATGACAACTCACTCCAGTATTCTTACCTGGAGAATTCCACGGACAGAGGAGCCTGGCAGACTACAGTCCATGGGGTCACAAAGAATCATGACATGACTGATTGACTAAGACTTTCACTTTCAAACAAACAATACTACTCTTAAAACCATGATCCTTATCTTTCAAGTAATTCATAATCCTGTCCTCTTTGAGTAGTCAAGAATTCTATTCAGGAATTAGGCTGCCTGAATTTGAATCTTGGCTCAACTGATTACTATCCATGGGATCTGAAGTTGGTTTAACTGTGCTTCAGTTTCCTCATTTGTAAAATGGGAATAATAATATAACTACTTGATGGAACTGTGAAGTGAGATAACAATATGTAGCAAGCACATGTTTGATATATAGTATTCAATTAATTTTAACTGTTATTCTAAAAATGTTGAGAGACTAATATTTAAAAATTTTGCATTTTCTAGAAAATAATGTTTGCTGAGTGATAGCTAAAGGGAAAATAAAAAAAAAATTCTGTGAACAAGAAAAGAAGACTGATGGAAAATAAACTTATAGTAATGTGTTGAAACTATGAAAGATAGGTTTTCTACTTTTTGCTACGTCTATTTTTCCCCTCTTCATTTGCTTAGCAGATTTTTATTAACTATTTTACTATGAGACACTGGGCTTTCATGAGCATATTACTTTTTAAGAGTCAACATTGCATTGTGGTTAAGAACATGAATTCTGGACCCAGATTGCCTGAGATTGAATCATCTTGGGGAAATTACTCTCTATGCCTGAGTGTTCTCATCTGTGAAATTGGGATATTGATGGTACCTACCTCAGAGAGTTCATGAGCTAATAATTGAACAGTGTTTAAAATAATGCATGGGGTGTAGTAAATGTCTTGTGTTGTTGAATAAAATAAAGAATGGTAGAAATATAACATTTGAAAATTAATGAAAGATTTTAGCTTTATAGGTTCATCCATACTCAGTAGACTATTTGTTTTCTTATAGTTGAGAAAAGTTTTCCTCTTAATCCCCTGTGTCTGCCTCCATGGTAGAGAAGCAGGAAAACAGTTTTCTTGTAAATCCTTTATATGATAGGAGCACTTTTCATAGTTTAGAATTAGGTTCCTCCCCACCCCCACCAATAATTTTCATAAGAGATTGAGTTACTTTTGTTATTACAAGACAAGATGCCGTGATGTACCTCTTAAATATTTTGAAATAATGAGTTGAATATTTCAAATTCTGAGAAACTGCCTTCTTCCCAGGTGTGAAACAATTTTTATGGATTTTATTTGGGTATGAAGTAGGAGTAATTGTGGGAGTTTGTGTGAAAGATTTAAGGCATTGGAGAAGCAATAAAATGTATTTTCCTGATGTCAGTTCTCTCTTTGACTTGAAAAATTGTTTTTGCAGCAATATCCCTTGACTGTTTTTCAGCATTTGCCTTTGAGGACTGGCTGCATTCACAATGTTAAACCTCACAACTAAATACTTCAGATGGACTGCCATTTCTTAATTCAGCTATGGTCCTGACCTGAAGTTAAAAGAGGTTGTTGGCTTCCAGATTCAATGAGGAAGTTAATAATAAGGAGAGAAGAGGATCCTGTAGTTTGAGGATCTTTTTCTTCTGTATAGAATAAGACAAAGTTTACATTGTTTCTTATATACCCCTTTCCTTACATATGTTGCTTGTGGAATGATAGCATCAGTGAATATGTAAATTATGCTATCAGCAGTCTAGAAGTAATACGGTAGTTCCTAATTTAGGAAGTTGAACTTTAATTATTGACTTAGATTTTATTTCACATGTAAATGTTTATTAAACACGCAAATAAAGTTTGAATTCTATTATAAATGCAACTTGTAGTTCTGTTGTCAGTTTTGCATTCCAAAAGTCTATTAAAAAAACTCATCATCTAGAAAAGGGAGTGTTTTATAATGTTTTGTAAAAGGCAAAAAAAAAAAAAAGCTGCATGAATGTTAATCCTCTCTTTTATCTCCTATAGGACTACATGGTCTGGGTTTTTATGAACTAGCTCTCTGACTAGGAAACTCAATCCTACTATACGGATTTCCCTCTAATTTTCTCTCTCTTGGCTTCAGATTTGAAGTAGAGTTTGGTATTATCTATTACAGATTATCTATTATCTATACATCTTTAAATTTTATGATAAAAAAGTTAGCTTTTAAAAACAACAGTTTCAGATATACAACCTTATAATTTGATATCTATATATACTACAGAGTGATCACCATCACAAGTCTAGTTCTGTTCATTACCATTCAATTGACTCCCTTCACCCACTTCCTTTACCCACCCCTTAACCCCTTTCCCCTCTGTTCTCTATATTTTTGAATTTGTTTTGTTATATTTTGTTTATTTTTTTGTTTTCTTAGATTCCACGTATGAGTGAAATCATATAGTATTTTTCTTTTTTCGTCTAACTTATTTCAGTTGGTATAATACCTTTGTGGTCTATCCATGTTGTCACAAATGGCAGGATTCCATTTTTTTTCCATGGTGAGTTAATAGTCCATTTTATATGTATTTGTGCTGTATCTTTGTTCATTCATCAGTGGACAGTTGTTTCCATATATTGGCTACTGTGAATAGTACAGCAGTGAAGTGTATACAGTAGTACAGCAGTACCTGGCTGTGTGTGTATATATATATCTTTTCAATTAGTGTTTTTATGTCTGTCGGTGGGGAATAGCTGAGTCATACAGTAGTAGTATTAAGTTGTTTTTGTTTTTGTTTTCAGAAATCTCCATAATGTTCTCCACAGTGGGTCCACCAATTTACAGTCCCATTAGCATAGTACAAGGATTCCCTTTTCTCCACATCCTGTCCAACATTTGTTGTTTCTTGTTTTTTCAATGACAGCCATTTTAACAGATGTGAAATAATATCTCATTGTGGTTTTTGATTTGCATTTTCCTCACAGTGATGTTGAACATCTTTCTGTTTGCCTATTGGCCGTCTGTATGTCTTCTTTGGAAAAATGTAGTCAGATCCTCCTCCCATTTTTAAATCAGGCTTTTATTGGTTTGTTGTTGTTCTTGTGTGAGTTCATTATATATGTTTTGGATATTAACCTCTTTTTGGATATGTGATTTGCAAATATCTTTCCCCATTCAGTAAGTTTCCTTTTTGTTTTGACGATGGTTTCCTAAAAGCAGAAGCTTTTTTAGATTGAATTCCCATTTGTTTATTTTTTCTTTTGTTTCCTTTGCCTTTGGAGTCAGAACACGTAAAATATTGCTAAGACTGGTATCAGTGAAGTTGCTGTTTTTGTTTTCTTCTAGAAATTTTATGATTTCAGGTCTTACATTCAAGCCTTTAATCCTATTTTGAGTTAATTTTTGTGTCTGGTATAGGATAGTGGTCTTGTTTCATTCTTTTGCATGTGACTGTTCAGTTTTCCCAGTACTGTTTATTGAAGAGACTGTCCTTTCTCCACTGTATGTTCTTTACTCCCTTATCATAAATTAATTTCCCTATGTGTGAGTTTTTTCTGGTTTCTTAATTCTGTTCTGTTGATCTGTGTGTACGTTTTTGTGCCAGTACCATACCGTTTTGATTACTAAAGCCTTGTAACATAGTTTGAAATCAAGGAGCATGAGATTTCCAGCTTAGTTTTTTCTCAGTGTTATTTGACTATTTGTGATTTTTTTTGTGTTTCCATGCAAATTTTAGAATTATTTGCTTTAGTTCACTGAAATGTGCTGTTGAAATTTTGATAGGGATTGTATTGAATTTGTAGATTGCTTTGGAGGATTAAAAAGAACATTTTAACAATATCTGTTCTTTAAATCTATGAATACAGAATATCTTTCCTCTGTGTGTGTGTGTGTGTCTTCTTCAGTTTTTTTCTCTATGTCTTATATTTTTCATTGTACAGGTGTTTCACCTCCTGGTTAAATTTATTTCTGGGTATTTTATTCTTTTTGATTCTGTTGTAAATGAGATCATTTCCTTCATTTCTCTTTCTTATAATTTGTTATTAGTGTATAGAAATGTCACAGATTTCTGTGTATTGATCTTGTATCCTTTGACTTTACGGAACTTATTTATTAGTTCTACATGTTTTTACGTGGATTCTTAGGGTTTTTTGTATATAGTATCATGTCATCTACCAAATAGTGATAGTTTTACTTCTTCCTTTCTACTTTGGATGACTTATATTTCTTTTTCTTGCCTAATTGCTATGGCTAGAACTTCCACTTTTAATTTATTTTTCTTGCCTAATTGCTATAGCTAGGACTTTGGCCACCTGATGCAAAGAGCTGACTCCTTGGAAAAGACTCTGATGCTGGGGAAGGTTGAGGGCAGGAGGAGACGGGGATGACAGAGAATGAGATGATTGGATGGCATCACTGACTCAATGAACATGAGTTTAAACTCCAGAAGATGGTGAAGGACAGGGAAGCCTGGCATGCTGCAGTCCACAGGGTTGCAAAGAGTAGACACGATTGAGTGACTGAATAACAAAAACTTCTGATACTATGTTGAATAAAAGTGGCAAGAGTAGGCATCCGTGTCTTGTTCCTGGCCTTAGAGGAGAAGCTTTCATCTTTTCACCATTGAGTAGGATATTAGCGTGGCTTTGTCATATATGGCCTTTGTTGTGTGGAAGTAAATTCCCTCTATGTTGAGAGTTTTTTTTTTTTATCATAAATAGATCTATTGAGATGATCATATGATCTTTATCCTTCATTTTGTTAATGTATCATGTTGATTGATTTTGTATGTGTCCAAGCATCTTGGCATCTCTAGACTAAATCCCACTTAACCATGGTATAGGATCCTTTTAATGTATTGTTGGATTCAGTTTGCTAGTATTTTGCAGCATATTTTTGCATCTATGTTAATCAAGGATACTGGCCTTTAATTTTCTTTTTTTTTTTCTTTCTTTTTTTATATTGTTGTCTTTGGTTTTGGTATCATAGTAATGCTGGCTTTGTAAAATGAGTTTGGAAGGTTTTCCTCCTATTCAGTTTTATTTGGATAGTTTGGGAAGGGTAGTCTTCTTTGAATATTTTATAGAGTTTACCAGTGAAGCTGCCTGGTCTTGGACTTTTGTTTGTTGGGAGATTTTTGATTACTGTTACAATCTTCTTGTTAGTAACTGATCCATTCAGATATTATAATTCTTTATGATTCATGCTTGGAAGATTATGTTTCTAGGAATTTATCATGTCTTCTAGTTGTCCCATTTGTGGACATTGTTCATAGTAGTCTCCTATGATCCTTTGTATTTTGTGTTATCAGCTGTAACTTCTCTTTTATCTATGATTTAATTTGAATTCTGTCTTGAGTTCTTGGTTAGTCTTGCAAAAGGTTTGTTGATATTGCTTATCTTTTCTAAGAACCACTTTTTAGTTTCATTGATATTAAAAATTTTTTATTCTATTTCATTTATTTCTTTTTTTTCCATTACCAAAATCATTTTTATTTAATATTTGTATTCAAAGTAAGAAAACTACTTTTATAGAATACTTTTTTTTCATTTTGTAACAAAAGCATTTTGGTTTCAAAACTTGTCTGTCCAATTTAAGTACATGATTGTGGCAACTCAGTACTAGTGTTCTTCAAACTTTTCTTTTACGTTTAGAGGATTTACATAATCTGAATTACAGTTAAATTCTGCATATTGATTCATTTGGAAAATGTGTAGCTATTTGTATTATGAAGAGTTTCCACTTGAACATAAATTCTTGTACATGTCTTGCTAGATCACAAATAAGCTTTTCCTTTCTTTGGTGCTACAAATTCCACTTCTTCAAATGCAGTGTCATATTGATAAATTATGTAAACTACACAGCCATTTTTTCTGTCTTAGATTATTGAACATTTGGTAAGCATGTTTTTTGTTCAAGAAAATTTTCAATTAACAGTACAGTAAATCTTTATAGCATTTGTACATAACACAACCAACAAAAATTGGCAGAGAACACAAGATCATTAAATTCATTATTTCATTTATTTCTAAACTGATCTTTATTATTTCATTCCTTCCACTGATTTTGAGCTGCATTTGTTCTTTTTCTAGTTCCTTTAGGTGTGAAGTTAGATTGTTGATTTATTTTGTTGTTGATTTGTTTCTTGAGGTAAATCTGTATTGCTATAAACTTTTCTCTTAGAACTGCTTTTGCTGCATCCCATAGATTTTGATATGTCAGGTTTCTGTTTTCATTTATCTCTAGGTATTTTTTTTATTTCTTCTTTGATTCCTTTGTGACCCATTGGTTGTTCAGTTGTGAGTTCTTTAATCTCCATGTTTTTGTGTTTTTTTCCCTTTTTTTTTTTTTCTTGTGATTGTGTTCTAGTTTCATAGCACTATAATCAGAGAAGGTGCTTGACATGATTTCAGTCTTCTTGAATTTAGTGAGATTTGGTTTGTGACCTGATATGTGATCTGTCCTGGAGAACGTTCCCATGTGCTTTTGAGAATTTGTATTCTGCTTTTGGATGCAGTGTTCTATGTCTATTAAGCAAATCTGGTTTAATATATCATTTAGTTTCATTGTTTTCTTATTGATTTTCTTTCTGGATGGTCTATGCAGTGATGTAAGTAGAGTGCTAAGTTCTCTAGTATAATTATATTGCCTTCAGTTTCTCTCTAAGTTCATTAATATTTGCTTTATATATATCATGGTGCTTCTGTGTTATGTGCATATATATTTATAAATGTTGTATCTTCTTGCTAAATTAACCCCCATCATTATTATGTAATGCTCTTCTTTGTCTTTTATTGAAATATTAGTTTTGAAATCTATTTTGTCAGAAAGTATAGCTACTCCAGCTTTCTTTTCACTCCTATTAGCCAAGGAATATCTTTTTCAACCCTTCACTTTCAGTCTCTATGTGTCTTTTCTTCTGAAGTGACTCTGGTAGGCTACATATAGATGGGTCTTGTTTTTTCATCCATTCAGCCACTCTTTGTCTTTTGATTGACAAATATAGTCCATTTACTTTTAAAGTAATTATTGATGGATATGTACTTATTGCCATTTTGTTAAATGTTCTGTAGTTGGTTTTGTAGTTCTTCTTAGCTCCTTTCTTCTCTTCTGTCTTCTTTTGTGTTTTGGTGGTTTTCTTTAGTATTTTATTATTCTTTTTTCATGTTCTTTTGTGTGTGTACTATACTTTTTTGTGTGTGTGTGGTTGCTGAAAATTTCACATATGACATCCTAGGTAAGTAGCAGCCAGTTTTAGCAAGGCTTTGGAATTTGTTCCAGTTTATCTTTTTACCCCTTCCCTCTGATGTTTTATACTTTTGATGATACATTTTCTATCTTATTTTATACATCCCTTAAGATTATAAGTTTTACTCTTGCTACTTGTCTTTTAACTTTCATGCTTGCTTTATAAGTGATTGATTCACCATTTTTATTATGTATTTGCCTTTTCCAGTGAGATTTTTACTTTCATGTGTTTTCTCATTGATTATTTCCAAATCTTTTCAGGTTAAAGAAGTCTTTTAAATATTTCTTTTAGGGCTGGTTTAGTGATGATGATTCCTTTAGCTTTTGCTTATCTAGGAAACCCTTGATCTCTCCTTCAATTCTGAATAATAACCTTATTGGGTAGACAATTTTGGTTGGAAATTTTTCCTTTTCAGCACTTTGAATATGTCATGCTACTTCCTTCTGGTTGAAGGAAGTTTTTACTGAAAAATCTGCTAAAAATCTTATGGCATTTCCCTCATATATAGCAAGTTGTTTTTCTCTTGCTGCTTGTAGGATTCTCTCTCTATCCTTAACTTTTGCCATTTTAATTGTAATGTATCTTTGTGTGTGTCTCTTTGGCTTGAGCTTATTTGGAACTCTCTGGCCTTGCTGAACCTGAATGTCTATTTCTTTCCTCAAATTAGGGATATTTTCAGTCACTCTTTCTTCAAATAATTTTTTGGGCCTTTTCTTTGTCTCTTCTTCTAGGAGTTGAAGATTAACAAATGTATCTCCCTCACCTATGGGCAATGGACTTTATTGTTTTTTCACAGGTTTTCAGGTCTAGTCAATTTATGGATGAGCCATTTAAGACTATGTTTTCTGTTCTGTAGTTTTCCTGGGCATATTCTCTGTTAATTTTCAAAGCCAGGTCTTTGCAGGACCTAGGAGTTGGTTTGCTTGATATGGAGCTTGAATCTCTTGCTCCTGAGGGAAATGATTTGTTCCTTGATGATCCCTCCCAATTGTGAATCACTGAGTGTGGGGTGTGGGTTTTTTCTTTGGTGAGACTGTGTCTCTATCTATCTTCACAATCTCTTGCTGTTCTTTTATCCTTTGTTGAGGAGGTTCTGTTTATCCAGTTTTTAGGTCCCTTTCTGTTGGAATTATTCCATATGTAGCTATAGATTTGTTGTGTTCATCAGAGGAGGAGAGTTTAGGATCTTCCTACATCTCCACCTTCAACCCTGTCAATGTAGAAAAAATTGGGAAAATATAGAATAAATGAAAAAGAGGAAATCTGTTACTCTACCATCCAGGGACAACTGGTACTAATAATTTGTTGCCTCACCCCACCTCCTTTGTTGTGCATGTATTACTTTTCAACATACCTAATTGACATCATACTGTTTATTGTAGAGGTATCATTAATGTATCAGATTAGTCAGTGCAGTAATCTGGTCATGCTGTGAGAAGCAGGCAGGGCTAAGACTGGCTGAGGAGACAGTACATTCATGCTCTATAGGAGGTTCTTTTCATTTAGAGGAATTGGTGTATTTCTCTTTTTCATATTGCTAAACTAAATTTGAATAACTTTACAAGCATGTTTGAAGCATCTCTACCTTTTATAATTTTATATCCTTTTTTTTTCTGATAACATTTTCCCATATCAGAAAATCCTATATCTATATCCCCCTCCCTTTTGAACCTCTCTCCCATCTCCCTTCCTATCCCACCTCTCCAGGTTGATACAGAGCCCCTGTTTGAGTTTCCCAAGTCATACAGCAAATTCCCATTGGCTATCTATTTTACATATGGTAATGTAAGTTTCCATGTTACTCTCTCCATACATTTCACCCTCTCCTCCTGTCTCCCCATGTCCATAAGTCTTCAATATAAAAAAATTTTGAGCTGTTTTAGTCTTGTTTTTCTTACTAAGTCTTCAAATTCCAGTTTATATTTTCCACTTACGGCACATCAATTCAGACTAGCCATGTTTCAAGTGCTCTGTAGCCACATGTGGCTAGTTTTAGCACAGTCCTAGAGCATATAATTTTCTCCATAAGATGTGATAAAATAGCACTTTCCAGGTACTCTACAAGAGAAGAAAGCAGCAAAGCAAGGTTGCACTATGGATGTTGAGCTCTCATTTTGGTGTCTCGTGAAATTTTAAAACTTTGTCTCAATAAAATTACACATTCTTTTATTTATGGATCTTCATGTTACACATGCTAAGTTGCTTCAGTTGTGTCTGACTCTTTGTGACCTTGTTGACTAGCCCACCAGGCTCTTCTCTCCATGGGATTCTCCTGGCAAGAATACTGGAATGAGTTGCTGTACCCATTTCCAGGGGATCTTCTCAACCCAGGGATCAAACCTGTGTCTCTTAAGTCTCCTGCATTGGTAGGCTGGCTGTTTACCACTAGTGCCACTTAGGAAGCCCTCGTGTTACACAATAATGCTAAATTTGTAGTCGTCCAAAGGTTTGCTAGGTATAATACTTGAAGTTAATTCTCAGATAGTCAATAAAATCAATTCCTACTAAGGATTTTGGATAACAAAGAGTTTGCAAGAGTTTAAGTCCTGAAGAGAAATAAATTTTTATTAATCATGTACAGAAAACCTTTATGAAGTCAGGAACAAAGACATATAAACATTTATGTATTACATATGCACATGTAACTTATATATCTGTGTACACACACATACATATATATTTATCATAATTCTTATCATTACTTTTAAGGAACAGTAGCAATTAAAATCATTCTTTTCTTTCTAAAGTGAATTTGTGACATGGTAAGAAAGATGTGGCATGATTAGAGGTTAGTGGTATAAATTGAATGTATAAAGTAGAATATTAAAAATGCTTTGCTTTTAATTTGTGATCATAGGAAAAATTCTTAACATCTATAAGCTTTTATTTTGTTCTGTAAAAATGGAGATAAGATTTTAATGTGGAGGCTGCTTTTTTTTCTCAATCTGATTTTTATTAACAAGTTGGATGAAGGAAGCCTAGAGGGATATACCTTATGCATTTACAAATGAATATTGAATAAATACACTAAATATTGAATTCAAAAGTTGAATATATGTACAAGAACTTTCTAAACTGAGAGTCCTACAAATGGAAGCTACTGAACTTGGTTTGTATTATTTCTTCTTATTTAAGGTATTTACTGGAATGTGAGAAGTATAATAATATTTGCCTTGTACAAACCATAGATAGGACTCTCTGTTGTGGTTGTATTTTTCCTTACCATTAATATTTTATCAGATTTTATCTTAAACATTAGATATATGTCTAAAATCTAGGGATTCCCTGGTGGCTCAGGGGTAAAGAATCCGCTTGCCAGTGCAGGAGACACAGGTCTGATCCCTGTCTGCAAAGATCCCGCATGCTATGAAGCAACTAGGCCCAGGCGCCACAGCTACTGAGTCTGTTGTCTAGAGCCTAGGATCTGCAACTACTGAAGTCCACACACCTTGAGCCCATGCTCTGCAACAAGAGAATCCACTGCCGTGAGAAGCCCACGCACTGCAACCAGAGAGTAGCTCCCTCTTGCCACAGCTAGCAAAAAGCCCA
The DNA here is from genome assembly GCF_027580195.1 of Bos mutus. Lineage (NCBI taxonomy): Eukaryota > Metazoa > Chordata > Mammalia > Artiodactyla > Bovidae > Bos > Bos mutus. The sequence goes on along the minus strand of NC_091637.1, from coordinate 31,809,446 downwards.
CACAGCAGTGAAGACCCAGCACATCCCCCCACCAAAAAAGGTCTAGCACTTAAGCATCTTTACATCTGTTAATAGTATATATGCAGTTAGAAATTTTGTTGTTATTGTGAGATGGACATGACTTTTTACTGTACCCAGTCTTAAAGCTCATCCTGATCGAGACAAATGCAAGCTCATTGGATGCCAAAATTGTTTTGGAAGCAAAGTAGCAATATATAAACTTTCTGTAATTGCACACTTACTCGGTCATCTGTAGCAACTGAAAATTTGGCTATTTCCCATTTTTAGGGTACATTTCCCCGTTTTTAGAGATATTTCTCATTCTTAGGATGTATTTATTTTTTCCTGTTAGGAATGAAGTAAGCAAGCCGCATGTGAGATAGCATGTGTAGTGTGACATATGCCTTGTTGTTTCCTGGGTGTGAGTGAGGAACTTTAGGGAGAAATTGAATGTTGGCAGTGTATGAGGACACTGAACTAAACGATACTGTCTGAAAGTAGTTGGCACACTTTTCTGTTTTTATTATACTCCACTTCTACCTTCACCTCAAACCTTTGAGTATCTTTGAATATTTGGAACAGAAAGATAACCCAATCATACTTGATTTTTTCCCCTCCTTTTTCTTTTTTAAATTTTATTTTTAAACTTTACAATATTGTATTAGTTTTGCCAAATATCGAAATGAATCCTCCACAGGTATACCTGTGTTCCCCATCCTGAACCCTCCTCCCTCCTCCCTCCCCATACCATCCCTCTGGGTCGTCCCAGTGCACCAGCCCCAAGCATCCAGTATCGTGCATTGAACCTGGACTGGCGACTCGTTTCATACATGATATTATACATGTTTCAATGCCATTCTCCCAAATCTCCCCACCCTCTCCCTCTCCCACAGAGTCCATAAGACTGATCTATACATCAGTGTCCCTTTTGCTGTCTCATACACAGGGTTATTGTTACCATCTTTCTAAATTCCATATATATGCGTTAGTATACTGTATTGGTGTTTTTCTTTCTGGCTTACTTCACTCTGTATAATAGGTTCCAGTTTCATCCATCTCATTAGAACTGATTCAAATGTATTCTTTTTAATGGCTGAATAATACTTCATTGTGTATATGTACCACAGCTTTCTTATCCATTCATCTGCTGATGGGCATCTAGGTTGCTTCCATGTCCTGGCTATTATAAACAGTGCTGCGATGAACATTGGGGTACATGTGTCTCTTTCCCTTCTGGTTTCCTCAGTGTGTATGCCCAGCAGTGGGATTACTGGATCATAAGGCAGTTCTATTTCCAGTTTTTTAAGGAATCTCCACACTGTTCTCCATAGTGGCTGTACTAGTTTGCATTCCCACCAACAGTGTAAGAGGGTTCCCTTTTCTGCACACCCTCTCCAGCATTTATTGCTTGTAGACATTTGGATCGCAGCCATTCTGACTGGCGTGAAATGGTACCTCATAGTGTTATTAAGAGGTATATGCAGTGATAGTGTAGACCACTTGGCCAAATGAAAAATGAGTGATCTGTTGATTAAATGAAATGATTTGCTTCAGTACAAGGCAGGGAAGAGATACTTGCTCCTTCTCTTCCCTTGTTGATCTTTTCCCCCTAATGGCTAGAAGTGCATTTTTAAAGCAATTCTGATATGCAAAATTCTCTGCTTATTTCTATTCCATTCTAAATTTTACTCTTTGGTACCATGCTCTGGCACATGGGAAAGAGAGTTGAAATCTTGTCCTTTTTCTTTGATTTCATTTCTTATGTATCTTGCATCTGCTCATTCTTAGCTTAGAAAATACTAATAATAATTGGTTAAAATAAGAAGTTCATTTCATGACTGCTTGTTGTAATCTAGTCCTGAATAGTTTTTTTTTTTTTTTAATTAGGCCCTTAAAAATTCCAATCTAGATCAGCAAAATTTCCCAATAACAGTAAACTGGCATATTTAATATATACCAAATTGTAGCTCATGCATTTGACAATATGCTCTGCATTAAGTTTTGGTTCTTTGATGCTAGTGTCTGGCTGATGGAAGTTCAAATGAATAATAATCTATGAAAAATTAAAAAAATATGTTCCTTGCTGATTTGGGAATGTAGTTGAGCCATTAGCTACAACTTTTGCATTGAGTTTTTAAAGAAGCAGAAAAGGAAAATGATTTTAGTTTCATGAACTAGTTCTTTTCAAACCCTTAGCAGTTATTTTATGACTAGAGCAGATTGACTCTCATGGTGATATTTCCATTTCTGGTCTTTAGATATCATTTCTGAGAAGATATTGAAAGAGTAAGAAGACAATATATTCTTAGGGTTTAGTGCTACAGTTGAACCCCTGCTTGAATTGACAGCAGATTGAACTGTTCAGAGGAAAAGAAATGGTATGTATATATAGCAAGACTTTTCTCTAGGGAAGAAAAAAGAGATGCTCATTTTTATAAGGTGATTATTTTGGAGACAGTAGTTTGCAGTTTGAGGATATCTGTAAAGCACATTTATAATAAATGAATTACAGGTTATATATGAAAGCAGTTTTTATAGTGTCTAACCTAGTTCTGGGCTTCCCTGGTACCTCAGCTGGTGAAAAATCCACCTGCAATGCATGAGACCCCGGTTCAATTCCTGGGTTGGGAAAATCCCCTGGAGAAGGGATAGGCTACCCACTCCAGTATTCATGGACTTCCCTGGTGGCTCTGATGGTAAAGAATATGCCTGCAATGCGGGGAGACTTGTGTTCAGTCCCTGGGTTGGGAAGATCCCCTGGAGGAGGGCATGGCAACCCACTCCAGTATTCTTGCCTGGAGAATCCCCATGGACAAAGGAGCCTGGCAGGCTACAGTCCATTGGGGCGCAAAGAGTCAGACATGAGACTGAGTGACTAAGCACAACCTAGTTCCAGTACCTATTCTAAGGTATTTTTAAATACGTCAAATATTTTGAAAATAGTATAGGATTTCTTTCTCTGATCTACTCCTTTTAGAGTTTAATTTTTCCAAGTTCTTGCCACTTATTATATAATGTAAGTATTTTGTTGGGTCTAAATGTTATTTCACATTTCTCCTTAAGAAGACATGCAGATGGCCAAAAAGCACATGAAAAGATGTTCAAGATTGCTAATTTGTAAAGAAATACAAATCAAACCTACAATAAAGCATCACTTCACACCAGTCAGAATGGTCATCTTTAAAAAGTCTACAAACAATAAATGCTGGAGAGGGTGTGTGTAGAAAAGGGAACCTTCCCACACTGTTGGTGGCAATGTAAATTGGTACAGCCACTACAGAGAACAGTATGGAGGTTCCTTAAAAAACTAAAAACAGAGCTACCGTATGATCCTGCAATCCCACTCCTGGGTATATATCTGTAGAAAACCATACTTTGAAAAGATACATGCACCCCAGTGTTCATTGTAATGCTCTTTACAATAGCCAAGACATGGAAGCAACCTAAATGTCTGTCAACAGATGAATAGATAAAGATGCAGTACATATATACAATGGAATATTACTCAGTCATAAAGAAGAATGAAATAATGCCATTTGCAGCAACATGGATAGACCTAGAGATTATCATGCTAAGTGAAGTAACTCAAGGTATCATATAATATCACTTACATGTGAAATCTAGTAAGTGATATTATATGATACCTTGAGTTAATCACTTAGCACGATAATCTCTAGGTCTATCCATGTTGCTGCAAATGGCATTATTTCATTCTTCTTTATGACTGAGTAATATTCCATTGTATATATGTACTGCATCTTTATCTGAAGTAACTTAGCATAGCAAAGGCGATACAAGTGAACTTATTTACAAAACAGAAACAAATGCACAGACAAAACAACCTTATGGCTGCCAAAGAGGGAAAGTGAGGGGAGGGATAAATTAGGGTAGGATTAACATACATACTACTGAGTATAAAATAATCAACAGGAACCTACTATATAGCACAGGGAACTCCACTCAATATTCTGCAATAACCTATATGGGAAAAGAATAAAACATATGTGTATATACAACTAAATTGCTTTACTGAACACCTGAAACTAATACAACATTGTAAAATCAACTATATTCCAACACAAAACAAAAATTATATTAAAAATGCTATGTTATTTATTCTGACTATTCAAATAAGATTGCTTCTTTCTGTAGGAATGTTAAGGACAAAATACCTAGTATTGGATGTTTATCTGGTTTTAGAGACAGTTTGGGAGAAGGCAATGGTACCCCACTCCAGTACTGTTGCCTGGAAAATCCCATGGATGGAGGAGCCTGGTAGGCTGTAGTCCATGGGGTCGCTAAGAGTCAGACACGACTGAGCAACTTCACTTTCACTTTCCGCTTTCATGCATCGGAGAAGGAAATGGCAACCCACTCCAGTGTTCTTGCCTGGAGAATCCCATGGACGGAGAAGCCTGGTAGGCTGCAGTCCATGGGGTCGCATAGAGTCGGACACGACTGAAGCGACTTAGCAGCAGCAGCAGCAGCAGCAGCAGAGACAGTTTAGAAATTTTTAAAAATTAAACAATAGATGAATATCTCAGAAGAAATTAAGTGATGCTGCAATATATATAGAAAAATGAGCCAAATTCCTCCTGCATGTCTCTCCCTTTCTTTATTTGCCACCTAGGGTAACCACTGCAGTGTTTAATATCCAGATCTTCTATTCTGTGTGTGTGTGCAGTCTTATTTTGTCTCTATATTTTTAACATATCTCATACATTGTTCTGTGTTCTGTCCTCTAGGTCAATAAGGAATATCTTTTTCATGTCAGTACATATAGTTTTGAGTTATTCTTTAACTGCTACACAGTATTCCTTAGCACTGAGTAGTAGTTTAAGTTTATTACATTTTAAAAAAATTAAAAATAGTGCTCTTGGAATAGACCCATTATGCACAAGCTTAGAGCTTTTAATCTGCAAATGGTGAAAACCATTATATTTCTCTATTTTTGTTTTCTATGTATGCAGAACACATTAAGTTTTTTTTTTTTAATCAGAATTGTGAGAGGAAGCAAAAATTGATTAATCCATAGATGGATTATTTCAACTTCTTTTTAAAAATGCCTGGATTGTGTCATACTGTTTTAGGTACATGATTTAATGTCATTGAAACTGAGTTAGACTTGCGTCACTGAGTTCCCACATGGGGTTGAGAAGAACAAAAAAGATTACAGTTTTTCTGCAGTGAGACAGGATGGATAAAAGCAGCTTATATCTAAGCTATACACATCTTCACTGATGAATGTGACCAGAAAGCCCATCCTTGAAGGTAGGAACCCTGTATTTTCCTGTTTAGTGTTAGATCCCCAGCACCTCCATAGCATGATAAAACACGAAGATGTATGAATGAGTGAATGCGTGCATAAATGCCACATATATGAAGCATGTTAGTCTTTGAGCCATGAGTTGAAAATAACCGGGCAGTTAGGGCTGCAGAGATTGGCCTTGAATTGAATTGGTATTAACACGTCTATCATGCTGAGCACTTAAGCTTTTTAGTAAATTATCAGAAATTTGAGTTATTTTTGCTCTCCTACTATGCTTAACTTTCTTTTATAAGTATTGCTTCTGTTTTTTCATGTGGATTAGCATTATCTAACTTATTACCTAAGTTAGTTTTACTTAGGTAAACTTTGGCCAAACCGTTCAAAATAAACAGTCATGATGAGTAGTTTTTGGTGTGTCTCCCACCAGTAGTTCCTATTTTAATTTTCCTTGTAGTAGTTTGAACACTGTTACTAACATTGTCAAGATATGGCAGAACTTAGGATTCTTTGCTAGTGATTTCCTTTTTCTATTTTGGGAACAGGTTCTAAAAAGAGATAAACAACCCAAGCTTCTGTGCCTTTGTCCTTTCCTTTTCTCTCTTCAGGAACTTGTAGGTGGGCACTGTTTTCCTAGCCTGAGGCAGAAACAGTGCCATCCAACTACATTGCTTTCATTTCAAGTTGGCATCAGCTTTGGCAGTAGTGCAGTAGTTTGGCCTGGTATTCTTAAGTTGTAGTTGAAAAGATTCCAGCATTCCTGCTATTCAAAGTAAATAGTGCCCCCTTACATCTTTTCCTCACATTTTTTTTCTTCCACTGAGAATTTAGGATGGTGCCAGCACCTTTTCCTCTTGTATTTGGAGTTGACCTTTATAGGTCCATTTAGACCCATATTTCTGTGACACTAGGAAATGAGCTCCATGATTGTGAGACCTCTTGTTCACAGGTGTATTCCAGCACTTAGAATACTGCCTGGATAGTATGTGAACAACCCTACCCAGAAGACTGAGTGACTCTTTAATGCGTAGAGCTTTTCAGAGCAAGGGATTGTGTTCCTATTCTTTTTGTGAAGCTTTGTTCATTCCTTATGGTCCAGCAATAGCATAATAGGGCTGGGCTGCCTCATAACCAATGCCATTTGCTGGGCTACTAAGAAAATTGCTATCGCTCAGCTTATCCAAGGATAAGGGGAGAGGTTCTAAATGAAGTTTTCTTCTGGGCCCTTGGACTTGGAATCCAAGGTCCCTGTGACATTAAACTAAATTCCTGGTGGAAGATTTTAGGGAGCCAGCTTTTTGGATGTATCCACAGAAGCAGAAGTTATTTTTTCGATTGCGCCATCAACTTGGTTGTTCAGCGTTTCTGGAATTACCCAGCGTACCTGTCTACTTGGTCATGTCCTAGCAAAACTGAGAAGCAGTTTATTTTTGTGTTTAAGAACTAAGGATCTGGAGCCAGACCTCCTTATTGGAATCTTGCACTGTCATTTCTCTTGTGTGCTGCTGCTGCTGCTGCTGCTGCTGCTAAGTGGCTTCAGTCATGTCCGACTCTGTGCAACCCCATAGACGGCAGCCCACCAGGCTCCTCCTCAGCCCACCTGGGATTCTCCAGGCAAGAACACTGGAGTGGGTTGCCATTTCCTTCTCCAATGCATGAAAGTGAAAGGTGAAAGTGAAGATGCTCAGTCGTGTCCAAGAGACCCCATGGAATGCAGCCCACCAGGCTCCTCCGCCCATGGGATTTTCCAGGCAAGAGTACTGGAGTGGGGTGCCATTGCCTTCTCTTATGTGTAATCTTTAGCAAATTACTTATTTTGTGTCTCAGTTACCTTATCTGTAAAATGGGAATAAAATAGTACCTAATTCATAATGTCATTTGAGGATTAATATAGGCAAAGGGCTTAGAACTTAGCCTGGTATATAGCACCACTGTTCAATAAACTTTAATATTTACTTATCTGATGCCGAGAAAAATTCATACCTATTTTACTCATATTCATTCTGATGTGCTTTCCTGAAAAGGGTGAGAAGGCACAGAGGTGCAGCTGATGTTCTGAGAATCTCATTCAGGAGGTGTGTGGAGGTGTGTGGGGGTGGTGTCTTGAGCAAATGATGGCACATAGCATCAGCTTCTGATGCCCTTGTCCATCAGCATGTGTAAGGTGGAAAACAGAACCTTTGATCTAGAGAGCTCTAATTATCCCCACAGTAGGCCATGCTCAATTTGACAGTGTCATGATTTTTAATATTTGAAAGTTCCAGAATTGCTACTCTGGGATGTAACCCTTTTCTACCTCCCTCGTGCTTTTGCTTATACAGTTGAGTGAATATGATGCTCTGCTTCCCACACAGATACCCAAATAGCTCAGACTGCTGAAATATTGGGTATCTTACTGTCAGCACATAACTTATATTACTGGATGTTTGAAATTTTCACTGTTAACCTGGGTCTGAATTTCAGCTCTGCTAGGCTTCAGGGTTTTTTGGTTAGTTTTGTTTGTCAAATAGGATAAAAGTATCCAACCTCATAGGATTGTTGTGAGAGTTAATGATGAATAGAAAACACTTAACATAGTGTGCATACTGGTATGGAGTAAGTCTCAAATATTAATTGCAAAATTAATATCTATCAACATCATCACTGTGGTTTTGGTTCCATGTTTCAAATCAGCAGTGAAATGCACACTCGCACCAATAATTTCTGCTTGAAATTGAGAGACTAAATGAAATGTAGCAGCTCTCTGGTTGATATGTACTGTAACCTTGCTTTTACAGTCAAGATTGTACTGCCCTCAAGGGTGTATCGATACATACAGGGATTCTAGAATATGGTAAACCCTGAGAGTTGCCTTTCCTGGTCCTATGTTCCAGAGCTCCTTTCTGCCCAAATATCATAGCCCATATTTCCATTACACACTCCACTTGATGGCTTCTCCATTAAAATTGCAGTAATGTGATTTGTATTTTGTCCCTGAATTGAGGCCAGAATTAGGAAGTACATCCAGTGCTTTTGGTAGCAAATTTCTGTAATGGCCTATGAGATAATTACTTTGATAATAACACATTTTTTATGTATAAGCACCAGTTTATTAAATGTTGTTTACCACTTATCATCCTAGATTTGCTACAATTCCTTTTCTTTAATTTGAAAAACATCCCTGTGTAATGAGTGATATTATCTCCCATTTACAAATAAGAAAATGGTGTCTCAAAAAGGTTAAACAGTTTGTCTTGAGATTGCACAGCTATTTAGTGAGGCAGAGTTGATTCAGTCCACAAATTATTTTTTTTCCTCCAGAGGTAGAAATTTGAATCTTAAAAATGAGGGTCAAAATTTCTCCTATAGAAGCTTATAAATGGTATGGCTAAATAAAAATAGTAGGTAAAAGAAAGTAAATGGGTAGAAAGAAGGTGTGAAGAAGGTTGATATTGTGTTGATATTAAGTTGATATTGTGGATCAGTTATCAAAGATAAGAAGCAGAAAGCATCACTAAAGCACTTTTCGTATTGAAATACTTAGAAGGCAGTTATCTTGTCCGATGGAGAATTTTTTTATTTTGATAGTGTCACATTTTTAACTTGGAGATTCAGAATTAGAACTTCAAAATAGATCTAGAACAGAGGGTAAAAATAATATCAGTGGAAAGGAGAATGTGGAACTAGAAATATTATGTGTATTTAACAGAAAATCGAGGGTTTGCCTAGTGGTCTGGTGGTTAAGAATCTACCTGCCGATGCAGGGAACTTGGCGTTTGATCTCTGGTCCAGGAAGATCCCACATGCCCTGGAGCAACTAAGCCAGTGCAGCACAATTACTGAGCCAGCGCTGTAGAGCCTGTGAGCGGCAACTGCTGAGCCTTCGTGCTGCAGCTTCTGAAGCCTGTGTGCCTAGAGTCTGTACTCCACGACAAGAGACGCCCACATTCCGCAACTAGAGAGTAGCCCCCGTTTGCCACAACTAGAGAAAGCCCGCATGCAGCAACAAAGACCCAGTGCAGCTAAAAATCAGTAAATAATAAATAAAATAAATCTTTTCTAAAAGAGAAAAGTGATCAATATAAGATGTGTCGAGATAAAGATATATGAGCTAAGTGGGGGTTTAATGTAGATATGGTTCCGAGAAGGCAAATTGCAAACATTTTTTGATTCAGGGAGAGAAGATTTCAGATAAACATTCTGGAGTTTGTTGCCATAGTACTAAATTATATCTTTCTAGAAATGAGATCCCAATGTGAAGTTTCTGTCTTTTATTTGGAATTTGTTTTAAATAGGGGGCAAGGAGGTAAGCACTGATTACTGCAACTATATGAAGAGGTATTTGTGATACACTTAAGGGTTCAGAAGTGAATTTCATTAGCTGTATGTTAGTATGTCATATCTGTCACTCTGAGGCTTTAGCTTTTACTCAGAAGGCCCACCTTACTCATTTAACATTTTCCTGTGTTAAACCCCAGCAAGAGGCTCAAATTGTGCAACTTCAATTTACTTCTCTCCAGCTGCATATACTTAAGATGCATGAAATATACCCACTTGCTAACATTCACTTCCGGGGGATAAACTGGCCTTATCTCCCCCTTTCCCATCAACAAGCTATTTTCTGGCTTCTGGGTTTGTCAGAGAAGTGCTTGTCTACATAGCCGCTCTGGCACCAGAATACTGAGGTCACTTTTGATTCATCAATCCTCATCTTTGAATCTTGCCTCAAGTCTCATAGTTGTTCCTTTGGAATGTGTAGATTGTCCCTTTCTCTTAATCACTACTAGTTGAATTTTTCCTTTTTTCCCAGTGAAGTTAATTGTTTTCTGATTTTCAAGGATTCCCATAAGGCTCCCCAAGTAATTTTTGAAAGACATCTTTTTGGATAGTGTCCTTTCTTTGCCTTAGTTGTTTCATCTTAAGTTTTGCTGCTAGAGTATGTCACTGGAGAGTTAGCTCCCTATTTGAACTGTAAGTTTCAGTTCTGTTAGAGGAGGAGACCACAGGCATTGACATTAGTCAGAGGTGGCATAAGAGGAGTTGAAAACTTCAGCTACTAACAGTAATAAAATCACTTCCTTTATGTTATTGTTTTGAATTTGAACAACGAAGTCATCTGTTTTGCATGAAACCAAAGGTAAGATATGTTTGAAGACAAGTATGTGTAGCTTATCATGAGGGAATTTCTACCTTACAAAATTGTTTTTGGAGCAAGCTAAGTGTATTTACACCTCGGCAATGAATATCCAGTTATCTGAGAGGATGGTAAAGTATATGATCATTTTATTTTAAAAGCATTAATGTACGTAGGGACTGTCATACAGTGTGAAGTAAGTCAGAAAGAGAAAAAAAATAACACATATAGATATGGAATCTAGAAAAATGGCATAGATTATTTGCAAAGTAGAAATAGAGACACAGACATATAGACATCAAGCGGGGGAAGGGCCAGTGGGATGAATTAGGAGATTGGAATTGACATATATACACTATTGATACTATGTGTAAAATAGATAATTAGTGAGAACCTACTGAGGAGCACAGGGAACTCTACTTAGAGTTGTGGTGACCTAATGGGAAGGAAATCCAAGGAAGAGAGGACATATGTATATATGGCCAATTCACTTTGTTGTATAGCAGAAACTAACATGACTTTGTAAAATGACTATATTCCAATAAAAATTAATTTAAAAAACTGAAAAAAGTGTTGATGTGTGTTTGTTTTCAAGAAAAAAGGTACGTCAAGGCTGTATATTGTCACCCTGTTTATTTAACTTATATGCAGAGTACATCATGAGAAATGCTAGACTGGAAGAAACACAAGCTGGAATCAAGATTGCTGGGAGAAATATCAATAACCTCAGATATGCAGATGACACCACCCTTATGGCGAAAGTGAAGAGGAACTAAAAAGCCTCGTGATGAAACTGAAAGTGGAGAGTGAAAAAGTTGGCTTAAAGCTCAACATTCAGAGAACTAAGATCATGGCATCTGATCCCATCATTTCATGGGAAATAGATGGGGAAACAGTGGAAACAGTGTCAGACTTTATTTTTTGGGGCTCCAAAATCACTGCAGATGGTGACTACAGCCATGAAATTAAAAGACGCTTACTCCTTGGAAGGAAAGTTATGCCCAACCTAGATAGCATATTCAAAAGCAGAGACATTACTTTGCCAACAAAGGTTCGTCTAGTCAAGGCTTTGGTTTTTCCTGTGGTCATGTATGGATGTGAGAGTTGGACTGTGAAGAAGGCTGAGCACCGAAGAATTGATGCTTTTGAACTGTGGTGTTGGAGAAGACATAACCAGTCCATTCTGAAGGAGATCAGCCCTGGGATTTCTTTGAAAGGAATGATGCTAAAGCTGAAACTCCAGTACTTTGGCCACCTCATGCGAAGAGTTGACTCATTGGAAAAGACTCTGATTCTGGGAGGGATTGGGGGCAAGAGGAGAAGGGGATGACAGAGGATGAGATGGCTGGATGGCATCACTGACTCGATGGACATGAGTCTGAGTGAACTCTGGGAGTTGGTGATGGACAGGGAGGCCTGGCGTGCTGCGATTCACGGGGTCGCAAAGAGTCGGACATGACTGAGCGACTGATCTGATCTGATCTGATTAATTTAAGGGGTCAATGTCTTTGTAGAATAGATTACGAGGAATATTATCAGGACTTAATGGCAGTCTTCTTGTTGGAAATACTAAAAAGAAGAAGATAATTTTTGATGGCGGCTTAGCTTATGTTGAGAACATAGCAGCAATTTAGAAGTACATTAGGAATGTTTACTGGAGAAGGCAGTGGCAACCCACTCCAGTACTCTTGCCTGGAAAATCCCATGGGTGGAGGAGCCTGGTAGGCTGCGGTCCATGGGGTCGCTAAGAGTCAGACACGACTGAGCGACTTCACTTTCACTTCTCACTTTCATGCATTGGATAAGGAAATGGCAACCCACTCCAGTGTTCTTGCCTGGAGAATCCCAGGGACGAGGGAGCCTGGTGGGCTGCCGTCTATAGGATCGCACAGAGTTGGACATGACTGAAGCGACTTAGCAGCAGCAGCAGCAGGAATGTTTACTAATTTATATGTCAGTACTCTTACCTGGAAAATCCCATGGATGGAGGAGCCTCGTAGGCTACAGTCCATGGGGTCTCAAAGAGTCAGACATGACTGAGCCACTTCACTTTTCACTTTCATGCATTGGAGAAGGAAATGGCAACCCACTACAGTGTTCTTGCCTGGAGAATCCCAGGGACGGGGGAGCCTGGTGGGCTGCCGTCTATGGGGTCACACGGAGTCAGACATGACTGAAGTGACTTAGCAGAGGCAGCGGCAACATGTCTGCAGTTTGTTCAGAGTCAACAAGTTGACTATGTCTTGTTCAGGTAGGATTCTTTAAACATTGTTGGTAAAAGACTCTTTCCTCACCACTGACTTCCAGTATCTATATTGTGCAACAAACTATACATTAGGTATTGCATTAACTAGGCACTGAGTTCAGTAGGAATCTGGACAAAGCGGTATAGTGGAAAAGTAGTCTTGCAGATGGTCCGACACGAAAAATGACTAACTATAGACATGAGGAAAGCTACGCTTCTCTCTTGGCTTTGGTTTCCACTTTGTAGTATAAGAATTAAACCGAGGACCCTTCTAGTGCTGAATCTTTAATTTTTGTGGTGCCATTCAAATCCCTTTTGAGGTAATTTCTTGTTTTGAGGTAATTTCTTAGAGAGGAGGTGTTTGATTTTTGCCGTTTCTGTTATCTCAAAGCCAGCCTAAATGTTCTGGGGTTTTGGAACTTTTTCCCCCTCTGACTGAAGTTATGTGACCTACACAGATACTGAAACTGAGCTGTGGACCATAGTATTAGCTTTGTGTTACCAACAGCATTTTAGCAACAGAGCAGGATTGTTCCCAAACTAAAAATCTATTATAATTCAAATGTTGATATAGAAGGGCTTCAAACACTTTGTTTTACATAGAACCATCCTTTAGAATATCTGGGATGCTCGTTCTAATAATAACTGCAATATAATGAGGTAGTTAAGAGCATGGATGCTGGAGCCATACTTCCTGGCCTGACATCTGGCTCTGGCTCTGGCTCTTGCTCATTTTGTGACCTTGAGCAAGTTTAATGATAGTTACCTACCTAATGGGTTTTATGAGGAATATATGCCTGACCTATGGTCCTATATATGTTTAGCTGCTATTGTATATTATTTGTTACATTCCAGAGGTTAAGCCCTCCTATGATATCTCCTTTAATCATCATCATAATCCCATGAAAGTAGCATCATATTTATCCTCATGCAGAGATGGAGGCTGGCTCAGAGAGGTTAAGTAGCTTGCATCATATAGGAAATAGTTGCTAGTCATGAAACTAGTGGGTCTTTCTGACTCATTCCAAAACCTAGCCTCCTTCCTTATTTATATATACTCCACTACGCCCAGTCTTTTGAAAATTCTAAATGCCATTTATTACTCACTGGACTTTGACTTCAGAAGGCAGTTTGGTGAAACCAGAGGCCCAGATAGCATCTGAATGCCTCTTCTATCACTAGGAAAAAATGATGTGTTTTTTAGGCCTCAGGGTTTTCTGTGAATAGTTTTCATACAATGTGATTTGGGTTTTTTGGTGGTTTTTTTTTGGTCCATCTGCTCTGCAGACTGAGGCAGTATCAGTACCCAGTCCCAGATAGTCTTCCTATGACAGTGATCTTGGGGAGTGTCAGGGCTGGATTAGAATGGCAACCCACTCCAGTGTTCTTGCCTGGAGAATCCCATGGATGGAGGAGCCTGGTAGGCTATAGTCCATGGGGTCTCAAAGAGTCAGACACGACTGAGCGACTTCACTTTCTTTGCTGGGTCTGGATCCTTAACTGAGGAGAGTGAAAATTGAAACATAGAAAAATAATGGCAGTGAAGGCAACAGCCTGAGCTTCACATAACTTTCTCTTTATTCACCAGATATTTATTGAATATCTAAGTGTCTGACATTTTAATCTGGGGTTTAGCTCTTGGATTTTTCACTTGAAAACTTAAAAATGGCTTTACAGTAAGACAGTATCATTGAAAATTTAACACCAGTTATTCTGTTTGCAAAACTTTAAAGTGTGTTTGTTTTAACTACATATAGCCATTTTCTCCCCCTTGAAAATCCTTTAACAGAAACAATGGCACACAAATTGGCTTCTGTCATTATTAATTTCCTAGAACAAATACCATACTTACTGCTGAGTAATAGTAATTAGGGTGGTGCTGGGTGTAGACGTTTTGTGTTTTGCCTTTTGAGTCTGAGAAGATTTTAGATTCATCTGAGTTGCTGAGTCAACTCTGCTTTGGTTCTGTATTTCAGAACAGTATCTTATACAAATGAGTTTCCACATAGTATAAATATTAAAGAGTCAGTTGCATCTAAGACATCCTACAAGTACAGTGTTGCTTTCGTCTTCTTGACAAGTAAATTGCAGAGATAATGGTGAGAGAATTTTATTCAGTTTATTTTGAAAAAGTTTCTGGTAGAGGTAATTTTGTTTTTTTCTGCAAAAGGCTAGAAAGTAAAAATTTTAGGTTTTGTGGGCCATATGATCTCTGTCACAATTCATGTCTCTGTTCAACTCTAGATCACAAGTAGCCATGGCAACACATAACTTTCAATAAAACTTTATTTATGTAGTCCTGTTTTAATACTCTGAATAGATCTGGTGGAGGGTCCAATGAAGACACTTATTTGATGAAAACAGTTTGTTTAAGCTTTTGGCAAAGTTGGCTGCCAACTTATAAAGGAGTCACAATAGTGTTTATATAGAAATAAAAGCAGTGTTTTGAAATATCATAGCTACTAAGGACCAGTCTCACAGGAATTCTCTTTCCAAAATGGCATAATTTTGTTCTCAGTAAATGCTTATAAAAGAGTCTTGCATAATATATTATTAATTTGGAAGCTATTACTTTTTCAGCTACATGTGCAGATTTTTAGTTTTATTTAAAAATGATAAATGGAAAATTCAATACCATTCAAGAGAGGAGAACTACTCAATACTTAAGTAGATATTTGCCAAACACATTTTGGGTTGAATTTCTATTTTTAACTGACATACTGACTTAAGTTTGCCAAAACCTGATTGCATTTGGAAGGAAAATGGCATTGTTGCTATTTTCTCTGCACGAGAACTTCTAAAACAGGCAGCTGGCAGCAGGGAATAGTGAAGGAGAGGGCAAAAATATAATACTTTATGAGCTTGGGTTTTTTTTTTTTTTTTCTTCAGAATGCAATTTCAAGTCTAGTTAGGTTGTATTTTCTTTTACTTTGATCTTTAGAGTTCCTAATTTATTTGCTACATTCCATATCCCCCTGAGGTAAATAAAGGAAATCCCATGTTATTACAATTAGAATGAGTTCACTGACATATCTTTATCATTTTGTTAGAATTTAACCTTCTGATTCAAGTTGACTAATATTTTTATTTTTGATCTGTATTTTACAATGTTTAATTCTAAGTATGTCCCCTTCAGTGAGTAGTAATTCTGTTTTAGAACAAGAGTAATGGACTTAAGGTGTACCAAATGGCTTAGAAAACGTTTTATAATAGTAATTTTACAATGGCTACATTTAGACCTTAATAAGTAGATAGCATATGGGCTTCCCAGGTGGCTCAGTGGTAAAGAATCTGCCTGCCAGTGCAGGAGATGCAGGAGACAGGTTCAATCCCTGAGTCAGAAAGATCCCCTAGAGGAGGAAATGGCAACCCACTCCTATGTTCCTTCCTAGAAAATCCCATGGACAGAGGAACCCGGCAGGCTGCAGTCCATGGGTTCACAAGAGTTGGACATAACTTTGTGACTGAGCATTCTCACAAGCGGACAGAATAGGTTAAATAGATTGGCCAAAGTCATTCTGAAAAGAAAAATGACACTCGAATGAGTATTTTATCTTAGATCACATTTTGTGCTTTTATTAGAACCGTTGATTTGGTAAAAGCCCTCCACTTAGCATTATTATAAAAACTATTTTGAATACGGGGTTGCAATAGACTTGGGGTGTGTCACCTGTGTCAACCTATAGCTGGGTGTAGTTTTGGATGGTGTTTTGTTTGAAGCTTCTGTTTTACACTGTTGACTTTGGAATGCCATGCAGCCCTAGTCTGAATCCCTAGTAGGAAAGTTTTGAACAGGGTTCTGAAGAGCATAGTTATCGGATTTTGATGTATCTTTTAGCAGTTATCCTTTCTGAAAGCATCAAAGAAACATGGAATTGGATGATGCGAGTTTTAACTCGCATTTATTCCAAAGGCAGATATTTCCTACTGCAGTGTGGGTGTCACTCTCTATTTAAAATAATGATACAAACTGGTTTCATACTTCAACTTTTTGATCATTCAGAAGCTATTGTAGGAATGCATTTTTCAAATAGATACAAAGAATATTTTTAGTGAAGTTCTTTTTATAGCAGAATTATGAATATTCATAAAAGGTTCAGTTTTTGGTCAGATTGACCCATCAAGCCTTATATGGGAAAGCTTCCATGTGTATTTAATTTCAGTTGGATTCTCTTTTAAGAATCTAATTACCACATTCTACATGTGTTTAAACCTGTCAGGTTAATAGGAAATATACTGAAGATTCTTAGATAACAAACCAAAATACAAGAAGGGGAAAAAACTTCAGCTGTACATCTTAATGGAGTGGATTGAATCCTGTTCTGCAGAAAGAACACAAAACTGGGAATTAATAATTATTTTAATACCTATTAATATAATATGCTAAACTAATTCACTAGTTTGAGAATTGAAATACCTTTTAAGAAGTTTCGTAGAGATGTGCATAAAGGAGCAAGCCTAATTTAGACTTGGTGTGGATTAGGGGAGGAATGTGTTTCGGGGTCCAAAAGGAGGGATGTCAAGAAATTATTTCTAAGAGAGAACATGAGCTCAATGTAGCCACCCTGGCAGGGAAAAAGTGTTCTATGAAGAAAAATAGAATGCCCTCAGGTGTGTAGGCATGAACTACAAAACGAAGCAGGGCAAAGGCTAACAGAGTTTTGCCAAGAGAATTCACTGGTCATAGCAAACACCCTCTTCCAACAACACAAGAGATGACTCTACACATGGACATCACCAGATGGTCAATACCGAAATCAGATTGATTATATTCTTTGGAGCCGAAGATGGAGAAGCTCTATACAGTCAGCAAAAACAAGACTGGGAGCTGACTGTGGCTCAGATCATGAATTCCTTATTGCCAAATTCAGACTTAAATTGAAGAAAGTAAGGAAAACCACTAGACCATGCAGGTATGACCTAAATCAAATCCCTTATGATTATATAGTGGAAGTGACAAATAGATTCAAAGGATTATATCTGATAGAGTGCCTGAAGAACTATGGGCAGAGGTTCATAACATTGTGCAGGAGGCAGTGATTAAAATCATCCCCAAGGAAAAAAATGCAAAAAGGCAAAATGGTTGTCTGAGGAGGCACGTGTACCCCAATGTTCATCGCAGCACTGTTTATAATAGCCAGGACATGGAAGCAACGTAGATGTCCATCAGCAGATGAATGGATAAGAAAGCTGTGGTACATATACACAATGGAGTATTACTCAGCCATTAAAAAGAATACATTTGAATCAGTTCTAATGAGGTGGATGACACTGGAGCCTATTATACAGAGTGAAGTAAGCCAGAAGGAAAAACATCAATACAGTATACTAATGCATATATATGGAATTTAGAAAGATGGTAACAATAATCCGGTGTACGAGACAGCAAAAGAGATACTGATGTATAGAACAGTCTTATGGACTCTGTGGGAGAGGGAGAGGGTGGGAAGATTTGGGAGAATGACATTGAAACATGTAAAATATCATGTAAGAAACGAGTTGCCAGTCCAGGTTCGATGCACGATACTGGATGCTTGGGGCTAGTGCACTGGGACGACCCAGAGGGATGGTATGGGGAGGGAGGAGGGAGGAGGGTTCAGGATGGGGAACACATGTATACCTGCGGTGGATTCATTTTGATATTTAGCAAAACTAATACAATTATGTAAAGTTTTAAAAATAAAATAAAATTAAAAAAAAACAAAAACAAATAGCTGAGAAAAAAAGAGAAGCAAAAGGCAAGGGAGAAAAGGAAAGATATATCCATTTGAATGCAGAATTCCAAAGAATAGCAAGGAGAGATAAGAAAGCCTTCCTAAGTGATCAGTGCAAAGAAATAGAGGAAAACAATAGAATGGGAAAGACTAGAGATCTCTTCAAGAAAATTAGAGATACCAAGGGAACATCTCATGCAAAGATGGGCACAATTAAGAACAGAAATGGTATGGACCTAACAGAAGCAGAAGATACTAAGAAGAAGTGGCAAGAAGACACAGAAGATTTATACAAAATAGACCTTACTGACCCAGATAACCACGATGGTGTTTTCACTCACCTAGAGCCTTAGGAAGCATCACTACAAACAAAGCTAGTGGAGGTGATGGAATTCCAGCTGAACTATTTCAAATCCTAAAAGATGATGCTGTGACAGTGCTGCACTCAATATGCCAGGAAATTTGGAAAACTCAACAGTGGCCACAGGACTGGAAAAGGTCAGTTTTATTCCAATCCCAAAGAAAGACAATGCCAAAGAATGTTCAAACTACCGCAAGATTGCAGTACCTCAAAATTGCATCCATCTCACACACTAGCAAAGTAATCCTCAAAATTCTCCAAACTAGGTTTCAATGGTACGTGAAGTGAGAATTTCCAGATGTTGAAGCTGGATTTAGAAAAGGCAGAGGAACCAGAGATCAAATTGCCAATATCTGTTAGATTATCGAAAAAGCAAGAGAATTCCAGAAAAACACCTACTTCTGCTTCGTTGACTATGTGAAAGCCTTTGACTGTGTGGATCACAACAAACTGGAAGATTCTTAAAGAGATGAGAATACCAGATCACCTTGCCTGCCTCCTGAGAAGTCTATATGCAGGTCAAGAAGCAACAGTTGGAACTGGGCAGGAAATAATGGGCTGGTTCCAAATCGGGAAAAGAGTATGTCAAGGCTGTATATTGTCACCCTGCCTATTTAACTTATATCATGTGAAATGCCGGGCTGGATGAAGCATAAGCTGGAATCAAGATTGCTGGGAGAAATATCAGTAACTTCAGATGTGCAGATGTCACTACCCTTATGGCAGAAAGCAAAGAGGAACTAAAGAGCTTCTTGATGAAGGTGAAAGAGCAGAGTGAAAAAGCTGGCTTAAAACTCAACATTCAAAAAACTAATATCATGGCATCTGGTTCCATCACTTCATGGCGAATAGATGGGGAAACAGTGGAAACAGTGAGAGACTTTATTTTCTTGGGCTCCAAAATCACTGCAGATAATGATTGCTGCTATGAAATTAAAAGACACCTGCTCCTTGGAAGAAAAGCTATACAACCCTAGACAGCATATTAAAAAGACATTACTTTGCTGACAAAAGTCCGTCTAGTCAAAGCTATGGTTTTCCCAGCAGTCACGTATGGATGTGAGAGTTGGACCATGAAGAAAGCTGAGTGCCAAAGAATTGATGCTTTTGAATTGTGGTGTTGGAGAAGACTCTTGAGAGTCCCTTGGACTTCAAGGAGATCCAACCAGTCCATCCTAAAGGAAATCAGTCCTGAATATTCACTGGAAGGACTGATGCTGAAGCTGAAGCTCCAGTACTTTGGCCACCTGATAGGAAGAGCTGACTCATTAGAAAAGACCCTGATTGAAGGTAGGAGAAGGGGATAACAGAGGGTGAAATGGTTGGATGACATCACCGATTCAATGGACATGAGTTTGAGCAAGCTCTGGGAGTTGGTGATGGTCTGGGAAGCCTGACATGCTGCAGTCCATCCATGGGGTCGCAAAGAGTCACATGACTGAGCGACTGAACTGAACTGAACTGATGGAGATATGAGAATAGTTGAACACTGGGAATCTGTATTCATTCATCAGGTATGGTGGTAAACGAGGAAGTGGAAAGTAGTGTGGTAAAGGATGAGGTTGAAAAAGATTGTTGGGCTTCAAATATTAAGGGCCTCATTTCCTAGGCAATAGTATCAGAACTTTGCCTTGACTGTGGCAAGGAGTCCTTGAAGGAAGCTTAGATTAATATCTTCTTTGATTTATTAGCTGTGTGTATTACCACTCTTACCCACTAATGTGTTAAAACAACAACAACAAAGGAAGGTGGAGTCTAGTTTGAAAACTCTGTTTGTTATTTCTGTTATTATTACATTCAGTTCAGTTCAGTTCAGTCACTCAGTCGTGTCCGACTCATTGCGACTCCATGAATCACAGCACGCCAGGCCTCCCTGTCCATCACCAACTCCCGGAGTTCACTCAGACTCACGTCCATCGAGTCAGTGATGCCATCCAGCCATCTCATCCTCTGTCGTCCCCTTCTCCTCCTGCCCCAATCCCTCCCAGCATCAGAGTCTTTTCCAATGAGTCAACTCTTCTCATGAGGTGGCCAAAGTATTGGAGTTGCAGCTTTAGCATCATTCCTTCCAAAGAAATCCCAGGGCTGATCTCCTTCAGAATGGACTGGTTGGATCTCCTTGCAGTCCAAGGGACTCTCAAGAGTCTTCTCCAACACCACAGTTTAAAAGCATCAATTCTTCGGTGCTCAGCTTTCTTCACAGTCCAACTCTCACATCCATACATGACCACTGGAAAAACCATAGCCTTGACTAGACGGACCTTTGTTGGCAAAGTAATGTCTCTGTTTTTGAATATGCTGTCTAGTTTGGTCATAACTTTCCTTCCAAGGAGTAAGCGTCTTTTAATTTCATGGCTGTGTAGGAAGTTTAAAAAAATTTTTTAAACTTTTTTATTGTATCCAAGGGCAGAGAAAATATGAAGGTTATCTTATAGCTCTGAGACTAGAAGTTTAAAATTCTTGGCTCCGATTCTGGTTTCAGTACTAATTTTGGCAAAGCATTTAATCTCTTTTGGTCTCACATCCAGGTCAGTTAAAATTAGATTCTTGGACCCTTGTTTTTGCCCTGATTCTTTTTATGTAGGTAGGGGTGGGGATAGAGGTGGGTGCTTATGAAGAAAGCAGGCAAACAAGCTAATTGCCATCAATAATGGCTAAATGAGTGATTCTGAAGTTATTCCATCTAGGGCATTTTGGCAGAAAATACCAGAGCCGTAGGACATTGTAATTGGAAAGGATGATTTCCTGGTGGTTGAATTTCAGGCATTCTGTGACCTTATTAGAAAATGAAGATCTTAGTACCTCACAAGTGAAGTCTTAAAGTTCCCCTTTTTCTATCAGACAAATGAAGAAAGTAATAACTTGCATCTGCCTTATTCCCAGGATGAACTAAATGTGTAAGAGAAAGATGAAGTTTTTTGGTAATATCAGGTTCAGTTCTTCTTTACTATTCTATCACCCATTGTCTCATTCTTTGCGGACCAGTTATCATCTCATGTTGAGTTGGTCTGCTTGTTCCCATTATCTCCCAACTGCAGCCCCAGATTGTTTTGCTGTGTTATTAATCTTCATTTTTAAAAAACTTTGATCGGAGTATAGTTGATTTACAGTGTTACATTAGTTTCAGGTATATAGCAAAGTGAATCAGTTATATTAATACATATACATATATCCACTCTTTAGATTCTTTCCTCATATAGGTCATTACAGAATATTCAATAGCATTCCCTGTGCTGTACAGTAGGTCCTTATTAATTATCTATTTTATATATAGTAGTAAGTATATGTCATTCTGAATCTCCCAACTTATCCTCTCCTTCCCTTAGTCTCCTTAAAACATGATTTTTCATCATATTATTCCCATAATTTAAAAATCTACATAACTTTGTTTTTGGTCTGTTTGAGTTCCATAGAATCTCTGTAATTGTCTCTGTGAATGGGGAGAGGAAAGCTTGGGATGTGCTGAGGAATGGATTCTGACCTAATAAAACAAATCATATTTTTAATTTGTATTGTTTAAATAAAACTTTTTTATTTGACAAATGTCCTTAAATCTAAAATTACCTAATACAGAAGACCCTCAAAGAAGTTTTGTGTGTTTGGAGGTAGATAGTCTTAGGTTGGTGAACATGGTGTCCCAAGGTTTCCGGCAATACCCCTATCCATTTGCCTTTTGTAATAGTAGGGGGAATGCCTGTCTTTGACAGAAAAAGAACTGTTACTTAATAATAGTTGAGGGGCATCCTGGTGACTCAGTGATAAAGAATCTGCGTGCCAATGTGGGAGACTTGAATTTAATTCCTAGTCCAGAAAGATACCACATGCCACTAGACAGCTTAGCCCATGCGCCACAATTACTGAGCCTCTGCTCTCAAGCCTGGGAGCTGCAAATACTGAAGGCTGCACACCCTAGAGTCCATGCTTCACAGCAAGGAAGCCACTGCAGTGAGAAGCTCTAGCACTGCAACTAGAGAGGAGCCCCCACTTGTCGTAACTAGAGAAAAACCTGTGTAGTAGCAAAGACCCAGCACAGCCAAATGCATAAAATTATAAAGAAAATAGTTTTCTCTTATCTCTTTGACATCCATACTGTGTATCAACACATGACAAACAGAACAAGGATATAAAGAAAATTTGTCTTTAAAAATGAATTATGTCCTAACTCCTAAACTCTTACTTATCAGCACTATCACTTAGTACTCACAGGATTACTGTGTTGCTGAAGTGGTGATTCTAACTGACTGGCAGAATTCAGGTACACCAGTGGCATGATGCAACCATCAGTCAGATGGTTGATGAGCTTCCCAGCCTGTATTTCTGATGGCTAGGGCAGACCCTGCCATTGACCAGCACTAACTCCAAGGCCAGTTCTGATTTGTGTTTGCTGGAGGAAAGGGAAGGCCTACCCTTGAAAAATCAGGGTGTCAAAAAATAAAGCAAAGGCCACTGGGGCTAAAAAACAAAACCAAACAAAATAAAAGCTGAGTTTATTCACTTGCCAGGCAAGGAAATAGAATAAAGAAATTCACTGAGGGGCTTCCCTGGTGGTACAGTGGCTAAGACTCCATCCTCCCAATGTATGGGGCCTGGGTTCAATCCCTGGTCAGGGAACTAGATCCTACGTGCTACAATTAAGAGTTTGCATGATGCAGCTAGATACCCTGCATGCTGCAGAAAGATGGAAGATCCCACGTGCCACCTAGCACAGCCTAAACAAGCAAACTCATAAATAAAATACACACTCAAAGAAATTCATTGAGTCATTGTAGAGGAAGAAAAGTCTGGTGGTTGTTTTTTGTTTGTTTGTTTTGTTTTTAGATGGGTGGTAGTTCTGAGGATTGAAAACTAGCATTTTGCACAGATCTGCATATGGTTGGTTAAAACAGGACCCGTTGTTGTGACCAACATACTGTTTTGATGTCTCCTGGGTGTGGGCTGAGGTAAATGGAAACCTTTCCCTTTTCTAAGAGTTTCTAATACCCTGTTTCAAAGCCAATTAAATCTTTTATGAAGGTTCTAGACCAAACCAACCCTCTTAGAGGTCCCTACTGGTGTGTCTGGAGAAGGCAATGGCACCTCACTCCAGTACTTTTGCCTAGAAAATCCCATGGATGGAGGAGCCTGGTAGGCTGCAGTCCATGGGGTCGCTAGAGTCGGACACGACTGAACGACTTCACTTTCACTTTTCACTTTCATGCATTGGAGAAGGAAATGGCAACCCACTCCAGTGTTCTTGCCTGGAGAATCCCAGGGACAGGGAAGCCTGGTGGGCTGCTGTCTATGGGGTCGCACAGAGTCGGACACGACTGAAGCGACTTAGCAGCTGGTGACCATGGAGAATGCTAACTCCGGGAACGTTCCTGTCAGAAGGATTGATAGATTTTTGCTACTTGTGGGAAGGCCTTACTGTGGATGCCCCTAGATCTTTGAGGTTCCATTTGAAATACATGGATACTCAGCTACTTTTATTTCTTTGGGGAAAATGTGTATTACTTCAGATTCTCAGCAGTATTACAGGCTGCCTTTTCCTTCTTTCCTGTTTTCTAACTGAACAGTTAATTCATTGCTAATATAACTTGTAACCCACTGGAGAGGGCTGCAGTACTTTTGGGAAAGGCCTGGTTAAGCAGTTATATCCCTTTAGAAACAGATCAAGAAAAGACAGTCTCAGCTGGCCTACTGTTGTTTCTTGAAGATCAAGGAAAGATGAAGGGGGGAAAGCAAAATCCTTCGAGGTGCACACAGACCATCTCAGCAAATATGTTTTGCTTGGCTAAGGACATGTTGATGACCTCTTTTCTATGACTGGTATGTGAATGAATTAACAGAATTCTCCTTGGTAGCAGAGATCCAGGATCTTTTTGTAGTTTGACCCAGATTTGGTCTTCAGGATCGTTTAACAACATTTCAAATGTTTCTTGATTTATTTGCTTTCTAGTTGAGTTTTTGACATGTCTCTTTTCTAAGGCCAAGAAGAATTGGCAGTGCGATTTTTAAAAGGATTTATTTCAGCAAATAGGTATGCAATGGTATTAGCAACCCAAAACCCACTAAGACATAAAAGGTTATTGTTACAAATTTTTATGCACAGTGGAGTTAAAAATGTAGTTTAGAATGTCAGCAGAAGGAAAGATTTTGTTATTTTCTAACAACTTTAAAATGCAACAAATAACATACTATAATTAAACCCTATATACTAAACTCTAATTAAATGTGGTTTGTAAGGTAAATAATAGCTTGAAATAGCAAGATTCCTGGATTTTGTACTCTATGGAAGAAGCAAGAATTTCATTTAGAACCATTTCATTTAGCCTTTGATTATAATTTGCACTGTCTGTGCAGATCAAAGAAAGGGAAGTCACCTTTTGTAGTTTGCTAAAGAAATGAGACACTGCTTAAAACTGTTATGTGGCTGATCTTTTGGAAACTGTGATAGGATCTACAAATTTTTGCTTGATTTTTCTGAGATATATGCATAGTGTTGTTATAAGAAATCAGTACAATCCTTAGAAGTTTATAGTTTTAGGAAATAAGACAGGTAAACAAATTTTCTTCTCAAACTCATATGTAAAATAGTAGCATATTCAAGTTATAGGCTGGCTGTCTGGTGTAGTGGGGAGAGGAGGTCACCCTTGGTCTCAGCGTGTCCAACTATAGGCATTGGTGTGCTAGGAAAAATATACCACATGCAGTCTTTCTGTGTGCAAGCTCAGCAAGTTTTATTAGGTTAAGTAAAGAAATTGGGCTCTAAGATGATTTTTGAATCAGCAGGTGATAAATAAGATGTGGGAGATTATTCTAGGTATTCACAAACAAGATGAAAGAGTAGTAAATCATACAGTTTTTGTTAAAGGTGTGATTTCTTTAAAATGAAAAGATAGGAAAGTAACTTGTGTAACAGATTTTTGAAAAATACTTTTCAGATGGCTTCATCCCTGTGAAGGATCCCTATGCTTTTCAGAAAATTCAAATTGCATTGTATTATAAGGTATCCTTGTTTCACCAGGGTTCTTCTATATCAAAATAACTCTTAACATTTTTCATTTTGCTGATTAAACAGTATATTCAATTCACAAAACCAGTAGAAACAGAAAAGTTGATCCTGAAGAGTATGCTCTGGAATGTAGAAGGATTGAAAATCCCTCTGTTCAGGATAAGGGAAAGTGGCATTTGGATGTAAGGAGACAGGTGATACTTCTTAGGGCACAGTATGAGGAGACTTCTCTCAGGGAAGTTATATTTTGAGGTGTTTGTTTTTTAATAAAGAACTTTACCAGCAGGTACTGTTTATGTACCTGCAAGGAGATCAAACCAGTCTATCCTAAAGGAGATCAGTCCTGAATATTCATTGGAAGAACTGATGCTGAAGCTGAAGCTCCAGTACTTTGGCCACCTGATGCAAAGAGCTGACTCATTGAAAAAGACCCCGATGCTGGGAAGGATTGAAGGCAGAAAGAGAAGGGGATGACAGAGGATGAGATGTTTGGAGGGCATCACTGACTCGATGGACATGAGTTTGAGCTAGCTCTCGGAGTTGGTGATGGACAGGGAAGCCTGGAGTGCTGAAGTCCATGGGGTCGCAAAGAGTTGGACACGACTGAGTGACTGAACTGTTTACGTGAGAACAAACTTGGGAGGCAAGTCAGCTCTTTTCCCTTAGTTTTCTTTTTCTTCCCCATTTTCACTTTTCATCTTCATTTAGAGGAACCATTTACTGTTCATCAGACATGTGTTATGTGCATTTGTTAGGTATATAGTAACTTTATACATATCAATTTATTTAGGGTCATTTTTGGGGAAGAGAGATATGCAAAACAGCTGCCTTTTGAAATATTTATTTTATTTTTGGCTGTGCTGGAGGACTTCTCTAGTTGCTGCGAGTGGAGGCTACTCTCTAGTTGTGGTGTGAGGGCTTGTCATTGAGGGGCTTCTCGCTGCAGAGCACAGTCTCTAGGGTGTGCAGGCTTCAGTAGTTGCAGCACTGGAGTGCATGCTCGCTAGTTGAGGTGTGCGGGCTGTTGTTCCATGGCATGTGGAATCTTCCCAGACCAGGGTCAAACCTGTGTCTCCCTCATTGGCAGGTAGATTCTTAACCACTGGACCACCAGGGAAGTCCTAGAATTTCTTGACAGAAGATTCTAAAGGTGTAAAAAATTATATTCTCTTACTTGATTTTTCGCCCTTCAGCATTCTGCTATGTCTGCATCTAAGTGTTTGTAAGTTGTTTAAAAATTCCTTTTTATTAATTTATTTATTTATATCAAAGTGAATTTAATGAAAACAGAATTTTGTGACAACCCTTAAGCTGACTGGAAACACTGTTGATTTCCTAAATCAGGGTTGGAAATATAATTACAAAGTTATTATTTTCCTTAGGTATTTTGATAGTTGCATCTATTGGGATAGTGGTCATCGTCTTGACTTCATCCATTTAGGAGAGCTAATATACCATGGGACTTAAGTGCTAAGTTGATCTACTTTAATTCATTGAGTTCATCTGGTCAGGCAGTGGGGTATAGCAGCCAGCACAGAGCCTGTGTAATAGTGGTTTGAATCTTTACTCTGCTACTTACTAGCTGACCTTGACAAGATTATTTCTAGCAGAGATTCATCATTAGTAAAGTAGGGATGATTATCTGCCTTGCAAGGTGGTTGTGAAAATTAACAATCTATGTAAATCACATTGTATTGTCTCATATATTATTCATAGTTACTCCATAAGTGGTACAGTTACTATTACTTAACCTATTCATCGTGTACATTTGCTGTTTGAGTTCATATGGTTGTGCTGATATCCAAGATAAATTTACATGGTTGTTTCAAATTAGAATTAGTAAGACTTCAAAAGCTTTTATTAAATTAAAATTAGTATTTGTTTTCTCTTTCCTTGTTTCTAATTTAATAATTGAATGTCAGGCTGGTCTTCCTTGATTTGTTCTAAATATTACATGATGCTTCTTGTTTGAGATTTTGTTACCTTCTAGAATTTTTCATTAGCAGTTGTGTATGTAGAACAGCGTTATTTTACTAAAAATTGACATTAGATTAATAGGACAATGTAGAAATTAGATAATTAAGCTTCTCTTTTAGAAAATGTGGTTGTTATTCTTCTCTCCATTATTATGTTAATACTTAAATTTTATAGCCCTCTGAAACTCCCTATAGTATGACTGAAAGATGATTTTACTACTAGAAAGTAAGTGGCCTAAAATGATTGGGGTATCAGTATTTAAAGTTCAAATTTCTTATTAAAGTTACATATTCATCCTTCTTTCAGCTATACATCTCCCTTATGGATTTTTTAAAGATTCTGTTACTACCTTAATAGTGTTCTGAGTAACTTGACTTTAATGTGATGTGTATTTTATTGATGACTTTCAAAATAATTATCATATATAATTGAATATTTAATTATTAAATTAGAAAGATAACTTAAAATTTGATTTTACATGCTCAGTGAATTCCTGTGATTAGAAAATTCTCTCATGATGTTCTATTTTTAATTAATATACCAAGTAAAACTAATTGGAAGTATCTGAAGCCCCCGGCAAAGTCTGTAATTAGACATGTGATTCATAATTAACTGACTTTTCTTATTCTTGCCTTTTCCTCTCCATTTGAATTAATTACTTGTGTTCTTCCTTAGTGCTACCTGTCTTCCTGTTCAAGATACTGATTAGAATTCGGTGATCATGGTTTGTCGTATTTTTATAGATAGATCATTTTATAAGAACTTTGTTTAGTAATGTAAAAAAATACACAACCCTGAATCATATGCACTATGAAGTATTACATTGAAGATTTTTGCCCACATTGTCAAATTAAGTGTTTATTTTTATCAGTGGCTGAAAGCAAGCATAGAAAATAGGCAGACCTGACAACTTTTCCTATCTTATACTTAAGGACCTGGGTTTTTCTTGTCAATCTGATTACTGTCTGCGTAAGTTTGATGACATACCCATTGGTCTTGGGTCATTGAGTAGAGCTGGTTATTAATTAATTCATTATTTTAGTAAAGAATTAACAGTTTGTTAAAGGTCTACCGTATGCTTTGGATACAAGGCTTTGTATACAAGGAAGCAAGAGTGATAAAAGTATTTATTGGTCACTACAACACAGGCATCAGCCAATCAAGATGGCCATAGCACTAGATTCAGGGTTTTGAAGGACCCCTCCGTTCTTTACACTGTATCAGGCTTTGCTGCTTTTGTTGCTGAGTTGGAGTGGTGGTGGTGGTGATGATAGTAGAGAGACAGGGCCATCAGCAGTTATCTTAGAGCTGGTGACGTTTAGGGCAGTGACTGTTTGCCAGACCATATTACAGAAGTATTTCAGCACAACCCTTAAGGCTACAGTGGTGCGAACCAGCTGAATATTAGCTCTGCCAGGGTGTGCTCAGTCTCTGACTATAGGCTAAGAGTTAATACCCAATTTGAGAAGTATGTAATGAAAATATGTAGACAGTACATAGGGGAAGGATTGCTTGAGTCTTTTTGGGGAAAAGTAGTGAAGACTTCTATGGTGACTAGAAATTTGCCAAAGTCAGATTCAAGGAGGAGATTCTAACCAAGCTGAGGGGAAAATAGCACTTACAAAGGTAGAGTGTGAGAGACAGTGGCAGATTCAGACATTAACGAGTAGGAGAAATGGAAGATGAAGATGTCTCTATCTAACCCTTGATTCTTAAGTTTGTTGAATATTTGTATACCGCATTTGTATCTTTGAAATTGATCCATTATTGGTAAAGAACTGCTAGACTATTTGATATTTAGCTTCTTCAACTATATCTAAATTATTTTCGGTGTAGGGAAAGAAGGGAGAATAGGAATTTGTTACAGTTGGGGGCTACACCAAGCATTGATAGAGCAAGAGTGCAATGAAAAAACTCTGCTGATTCATTGAGAGGCTTCTAATGAGCAAACACAAATTCAGACAGATTGAGGTTGGTGGGTTTTTTAATGACATAAAACTATTGCCCATGAGGCTTTTTGGCTGACATCATGAAACTAATTTTGTTTAATGACTGTGGAGGCCTACAAATTCCAATGTGCAGAAAAGGAAGTAAATTACTGGCCTGTCAGATTCCTGTTGCCTGTCATCTTTTATCTGAATAGGAGCTTTTGTTTCCAGACTGTCAGGAGCAAGTATGTGGACCCCCTTCAATGCTGTATTGGTATATGCTTGAATAATTCAATTCAAGAGTCATCTAAATATAGCAAATCTACAACAGTGAGTGGGTGTATCTTCTTATACTTGAATAATTTAGGGAATATATCCATGGATATCTCTTCATGTTTCTGAGAGCTCTTGAAATATGTCAAGGATTTGTAGTGGTGTAAGTTCTGCTTTTGTTGTCAGAGCTCATGACTCATACCTATGAAATATAATGAACTTATATGGACAGCAGAGTAAACATTTGCTCTATGACTGTTCAACTCAATGAATGATTTGAAAGCACCACTATGTGCTAAGAATTGTGAAGAATACAAAGGTGAACTACTGGCATTTTTCTGGGTATCAAATTATGTGATTTTTCTCCCTAAAGCTATATTTAGCAAAAATGACTGTCTTGATGATGATGTGTGTGTAGTGTTACAACAAAGGCTACAATAAAGGTTTGAGATACTGGTAAATATTAATAGATTATTTATTTCAAGGAAGATTTTGAAATGATAGTTTATTTATGGCTTCATTTTTGTAGCGTTTTCAATCAATGTTACTTATTTTCTCTCCACTTTCTATTACTCTGAATAATTAGAATGAGTATTTTCAGTGAAATGTATATTATATTCCAATATCAATTCAAAAAGTATATAGATAGCATCTACTGGGCCCTAGGTATGGAGTGAGCTATTCAAAATTTGCTATCCATGGAATAAAATTACTCAGTAGAAAGGAAGCTAAAATAATTAAAAAGTGAAAACTTTCAGTTCTTTGGGTGTGCTTGCTGCTGCTGCTAAGTCGCTTCAGTCGTGTCCAACTCTGTGCGACCCCAGAGACGGCAGCCCACCAGGCTTCCCCATCCCTGGGATTCTCCAGGCAAGAACACTGGAGTGGGTTGCCATTTCCTTCTCCAATGCATGAAAGTGAAAAGTGAAAGTGAAGTTGCTCAGTCATGTCCGACTCTAGCGACCCCATGGACTGTAGCCCACCAGGCTCCTCCGTCCATGGGATTTTCCAGGCAAAAGTACTGGAGTGGGATGCCATTGCCTTCTCCGTTGGGTGTGCTTAACGTTATGAAAATGACAGATTCAACCTTAAATGCACAGAATTTGTATTTGGTTTAGCAGGTATGTTGTATTTCTTGTTGTTGTTTACAAAGGCTAATGGAAAACTTTAAGAAGGTATAGACTGTCTACTTTTTGAAAACTGATTACCTTAACCAACATACTACATCTGTGATTTTTTGTAACTTATTTCACTTTTTGGGTAGCTCAGTTTCTTTAGAAATTAACAACATTATATATGCCATCATTTGGCTAGAACCATATCTAGGGAAACAAAAAAATAGTGAGAATATTTGCCATAACAAATTGCTCCTTTTGTACCTTTGGTCATTCCATTTCCACTTCCTTTAATGCCCTCTTTTCCTGTGTCCTTTAACATCTTATTCAAAGGCTTTCTCAAAACCTTAGCTAACATTTCCCTTAATATTTTATTCTTTGGAATTTCTATAACATTTTGTTTGTTACACCTTTGGGGATATTTATTTTTTACTTTTTTGAATGAACCTGACCTATGTTTTCTATAGAATTATAAACTTTTTGAAAGTGTCATGAATGTTGAATTGGGCCATGAAAGATGGTAGGAATTTGGATAGGTGGAGAAAAGAGGATTTGTCCGCAGAAGGAAATAGCATAAACCAAGGTCCTCAGGACAAAAAGAACAAGATACTTTTTCAGGAATGTTGAGTAGGTTTATTTGCTTGGTATGGAGGATATGTGAATACTGTAGGAAGAGATGAAGCTGAGAAAATAGAAATGACCCTTGATGCTGAGCTGGTCAATTATGGTTATCAGTAGCTCATTTTGGTCAATTTGACTGTTAGGGCTCAGTGGAGAGTTGGAGGAAAGCATATTTACTCTACTATACCTCTCTTTTATTTTCAAATTACTCCACAGAAGAAAAGGGAGCCAGTGTTGTGATGGAATGTAAAGTGCTTGAGTTTAGGAGATGGGAGGCCAGGAAGACTGGGCACTTCCTTTGTAACATGCTGCAGAGGAAAGATGATGTTAGGGCTTCCTTCTAGTTGTAATGTACTGTGATACCATGGCACACTTGGAAATTTGGATTAGAGCTGCCACTGTGACCTGTTTTACCTGGTTATGAATTGTTTAGTTCAGAGGTTAGCAAAAATTTTTCTGTAAAGGGTGAGATAGTAAATATTTTGAGTTTTATGGCTACATACTGTCTCCATTGCATAGTCCTTTTTTTTTTTTTAAACTGACTTAAAAATGTAAAAATCATTGTCAGGGGCCAGATAAAAATAGGAATGGACTGGATTTGGCTGCCAGGCCGTAGTTTAGCCCTTGATTTTGTTAACTGGGGCAGTTATTACTTAAGGTTTCTAAAATTTAGAAACCAAGACCAGCTTGGTGATAGGGTTTTTCCATTTGCCTGTATTTTTATAGAATACTTGTAATTTTGGGCTTCCCTAGTGGCTCAAACACTAAAGTCCGCCTCCAAGGCAAGAAACTTGGGTTCTATCCCTGGGTCAGGAAGATCCCCGGGAGGAGGGAATGACAGCCCACTCCAGTATTCTTGCCTGGAGAATTCCATGGACAGGGGAGCCTTGTGGGCTATAGTCCATGGGATCGCATAGAGTCTTACATGACTGAGCGACTAACACACACACACATACACACAGTTATAACATATTTTCTAAAGATCAGGAAGCCAATACTCATCGAAAATTGTTTATTCATTTTCTTGCATCTTGATAATTTTGTGTTTCAGATTATGTCCTTCATTTCTAAGTGCCGTGAAAGCTCCCTGATGTCTCAAATATTTTATTCATTTTTTGATTAATTCCTAGATATTTCTTGTGTTATATTTTTGATGTCTAAGACTATTTTATTCTGATATTTAATAGCTATATCTTGATAAATACACATTGCTCTAGCACTTCTTAATGATTATTAGTATAAATAATGTAGTATTTGTATTTTATTTTAAACTATGAACAATTAAATGTTTTTTGGATATAACGTATAATAAGTCCAAAGATCAAACTTGAGAAAGCAATATATTATACAGGTGTAACTAAGCATAATGATTTAATCCCTGTGCCCATTGGTTTAAAATCGTTTTTGAATCAGACTCTCTTTTATGTTTGCCCCAGTTTTTTTGCTTCGTATGTATTCCCTGTAGTAGAGTAGGCATCTTAGATCTTTCTGACGTGAGAAGGTAGTACACTTTTTCGTGTTTAACTCCTGTCCCCACTATCTTGAATTGCCATGCTCTGTGACGAATATTTCCTATTAGATCCTTCCCTATTGATTATAGCTTATAAGTTATATCATTGTATGTTTCTATTTGATTAACCTAATACTCCTGGTTCTTTTTGTTTAATGCTATCTTCATTGCCACATTTATCTCTTTCTGTGTTTCATTTATATTTTTGTGCTATATTGGGCTCCAAAATCACTGCAGATGGTGATTGCAGCCATGAAATTAAAAGACGCTTACTCCTTGGAAGGAAAGTTATGACCAACCTAGATAGCATATTCAAAAGCAGAGACATTACTTTGCCAACAAAGGTCCGTCTAGTCAAGGCTATGGTTTTTCCAGTGGTCATGTATGGATGTGAGAGTTGGACTGTGAAGAAAGCTGAGCACCAAAGAATTGATGCTTTTGAACTGTGGTGTTGGAGAAGACTCCTGAGAGTCCCTTGGACTGCAAGGAGATCCAACCAGTCCATTCTAAAGGAGATCAGCCCTGGGATTTCTTTGGAAGGAATGATGCTAAAGCTGAAACTCCAGTACTTTGGCCACCTCATGAGAAGAGTTGACTCATTGGAAAAGACTCTGATGCTGGGAGGGATTGGGGACAGGAGGAGAAGGGGATGACAGAGGATGAGATGGCTGGATGGCATCACTGACTCGATGGACGTGAGTCTGAGTGAACTCTGGGAGTTGGTGATGGACAGGGAGGCCTGGTGTGCTGTGATTCATAGGGTTGCAAAGAGTCGGACACAACTGAGCAACTGAACTGAACTGAACTATTAATGTTATAAGTATAAACACTGTAGTGATTTTTATATTTGTAAAAGCTTTTAATTGTTTAAATAAATGATTAAATAATAAAAAACTTAATGAATATTTATCAATGCATATAATCATTATAATATTCATAAATATAATTAAAATACATAAATTCAAAGCAATACATGTCAATATTAAATATTATGGAAGTTTTAAGCTTATTTTCAGAAAGACTAGGTAAATAAATAATCATTAATGCATACAATTCTTAGAAATAGTCATGACCTAACTGTCATTTGCTGGTGTAAAGGTGATAAACAGATGTGGCTTGCAGATTGTTGATGCTTGTACTTTCATTGGCACATCTAACTGAACCTTGGGAAAACAGCACCCAGGTTCAGAAGCATAACTGTAGCCACACAGACTGCTGTATGTACATGGAGGCATGCAGTCAATACTGAATGGATAAATTAATAAATCCTCAGACTGATTCTAGGTTTCAGACTTTGGTTCTCCATAAAATGCCATTAACATAAACATAAAAGTACATACTTACTCGGAGCATTTTGAAAGTACAAAACATATGGAAAAACTTGAATTACCTATAATCTTTATGTAAAGTACTACTGACATCATGCTGCTGCTGCTGCTGCTAAGTAGCTTCAGTCGTGTCCGACTCTGTGTGACCCCATAGATGGCAGCTCACCAGGCTCACCCGTCCCCGGGACTCTCCAGGCAAGAGCACTGGAGTGGGTAGTTCTAGTCTTTTTCTGTGCTCATGTATGCATTATACATAATTCAAATTACTCAGTAGATGAACATTTTCCTGTCATTAAGCATTTTCTAATTTTATTTTAAAAATCAACTTTAGTAAGCTATGATTAATGTGCAGTATAGTTTGATGAGTGTTAACTAATGTATATATCTCTATGGTCACCACGACAATCAAAACATAGAACATTGCCATCAATGTTTCTCTTAAACACCTTTGTAGTTAGTTCTTTCAACAACATTGCTACTGTAACAACTGGCCTGCTTTCTGTTGCTATGGATTAGTTGTGTCTGTTCTAGAATTGCATATACAGAAAAATTGAACAGATAATAAAGTTCACACAGTTTCCTCTACTAGTCATTAAGCATTTATGATACATAATTTTAATGATTGCTTATTCTAACTTATTAAACAATCAGTTGAACATTTAGTTTGTTTCCACTTCTTTACAGTCATAAATGTGCTATGATATAAATATTTGTTTGGATTTTTTATTATTTAGGACAGAGTTCTAAAAGAAAAAGTTACTAGATCAAATGGTTTTAACTTTTTAAGGCTCTTGTGCATTGCAAAATTGCTTTCCAGGGAAGATTTTACCTATTTACACTGCCACAAACCGTGTGCAAAGATGCCCATTATATGGCATCATTGTATTATTATAATTATGTAATTGTATTACGTTATCATTAGTGACTGTCAATATAGTGGTAGATTATGCAGCCATGAAATTAAAAGATGCTTACTCCTTGGAAGGAAAGTATTACCAACCTAGATAGTATATTGAAAAGCAGAGATATTACTTTGCCAACAAAGGTCCATCTAGTCAAGGCTATGGTTTTTCCAGTGGTCATGTATGGATGTGAGAGCTGGACTGTGAAGAAAGCTGAGCAACGAAGAATTGATGCTTTTGAACTGTGGTGTTGGAGAAGACTCTTGAGAGTCCCTTGGACTGCAAGGAGATCCAACCAGTCCATCCTAAAGGAGATCAGTCCTGGGTGTTCATTGGAAGGACTGATGCTGAAGCTGAAACTCCAATACTTTGGACACCTCATGCAAAGAGTTGACTCATTGGAAAAGACTCTGATGCTGGGAGGGATTGGGGGCAGGAGGAGAAGGGGATGATGGAGGATGAGATGGCTGGATGGCATCACCGACTCGATGGACATGAGTCTGAGTGAACTCCAGGAGATGGTGATGGACAGGGAGGCCTGGCGTGCTATGATTCATGGGGTCGCAAAGAGTTGGACACGACTGAGCGACTGAACTGAATTGAACTGAACTGATGCTATAGTAACAGTCCTCCAAATCTCAGTGGTTTAATACAACAAAGTTTGTTTTTTGCTCGTGCTACATGTCTAACACATATCAACAATGTCTTCTCTCTTTCTCTTTGGAGTCTTTTAGTGAACCATCCTAATCAGAGCTCCATCTTGTTACTTGGGTAGGCCTTCCAATTGTGTACTGGTTCCTGAAACTTGTGGACTTCCCTGGTGGCTCAAACAGTAAAGCGTCTGTCTACAATGTGGGAGACCTGGGTTCGATCCCTGGGTCCAGAAGTTCCCTAGAGAAGGAAATGGCAACCCACTCCAGTACTCTTGCCTAGAAAATCCCATGGACGGAGGAGCCTGGTGTCCATGGGGTCGCAAAGAGTCGGACACGACTGAGCGACTTCACTTTCTTTCCTGAAACTTATGCTTGATAGTATCTCATATGTCTATGTACATTTTAGTGGCTAAAGCAAGTCACATAGCCCAAACAGAGATGAAACAGAGCAGTGAAGTGCAATTCTACTGTGAGTCTCAGAAGGAGGAGAACTGGAACAGCACTAATGACTAACATCTTATTTTACAAACAACTCTAATTTTATTGATGAAAGATGATATCTCAATTTGATTTCCTTGGCCAATATAGATGAGTTTTCATAGTTTATTAGCCATTTGTTTCATATACTCTTCCCTTTTAAGTTTTATAAACACATGCTGTTGGTTTACTTTTTCATTTTCAGATATTTTGAGTACTGTCATTTTTGTGAGGATAGGAGGTCATAATGGTGATTTTATAGGGAGTGCAGACTTTTAGAAAATGCCTTTTCTTTTGAAAACTTGAGCAGGTAAAAGAAAAATATTCCTCTTGATTCCCCTCACCCCTTGTTAATATATGTTTTGATACTCTTTTTTTTTAATTTCAAGAGTTTTCAAAATGTTACATAATTATAGATAATAGAAAGTTTAGCACAATTAATATCCTTGACAGTCTACAGGTTTCTAAAGAACAACTTGAACATAAAATTTGAACAGTCAAGTTAGGTTTCTCCTCTTGAAAATATTAAGTTCTCTACTCAGATTTAGTCATATTGACTTATCGTTTTCCTTTTTTTTCAATTCAGGTGTCTGCCTAAACTGGAACTTATGCTATAAATATTTTTCTGTGGATTTTTCTGAAAACCCAAGGTGAGATATTTTATGAATACACTTGTCTTTTAAAATGTATTTATAATGAGAAATAATTGTTTCTGAAAAATTTAAGGCTTTATAAATTTAATGTCTTTTCCTCTGAGTTTTAATAGGAAGCAAATACTATTTATTATAAAGCTATATATATAGCATGCTTACTTTTAATTTGTAGGACATTTGATTGATATGAAAGGAGCTGGTTCTAGTGATTAAAATAGTTTTGAGTGAATTTTTACTTTGTTTTTCATACTCAAAGATGGGGTTCACACAGCTGTTCTCTGACACACACTTGAGAAAGATATTTGCATTATAATCTGATATTCTTAAAGGCAAACCTTTAATTAGTTAAGGCATAGATTACAATATCTGGTAACTACTTTAATAGTTCTGTTATTAAGAGTTTTCTACCACTCTGTTCTCTTGGAGCTGATTATTTTCTTTAGTTCCCACTGTTTGAGGGGGCTTATAAAATAAGGATATATCCTTTAGTATGTTAGTGTTTGATTTCTGTGGCTGGTGTTCTACTCCAACAATAATATCAAAGCCCTTTTCCTTTTCTTTTGTGTCTTGGCTCAAATCTTCTTCATCTTTTGATTTTTTAAAATATACCATTATAAGCCTGTCATCTGGTCTTTCCACCTTGAATCCAGCTCCGCCCTAAGCCATTCTTGTCACACTTATAAGGGTGCTTTTTCTAAAAGATAAATGTCATCATGTTAGTCCATGACTCAGAGTACTGAAGGATATCTTCAGTACTCTGAGTAATGTAAATATCCTTTACATTGTTTAAAGGATATTTTACAAACTCCTTTACAAAGCAGTATATTCTGCTTTTATCCATTTTTCATTTCACTGGTTCTCTGAGAATGTTGGAAACTAACATTTTAAAAAAACAGCTTTACTGAGAAATAATTTACATATCATAAAATTCACTTGTTTATTTAAATTTGGTATTTAATTAAATTTACAGAGTTATGCAACTATCATCTCAGTCTAATTTTAGAATATGTTCATTACTCCAAAGAGACATCAGTACTCATTAGCAGTCACTTCTCATTCCTCCCTCTACTCAGTCCCAGGCAACTACTAATCTACTTTCTCTTTGTGGGGCTGCCTATTCTGGACATTTCGTATAAATGAAATCGTACAATGTGTAGTCTTCTGTGACTTACTTCTTCATCTAGCATAAAGTTTTCATGGTTCATCCATGGTTCATTCATCATGAACCAGTCCTTCTTTCCTTTTTATGGCTGAATAATATTCTATTATATGTGTCAGGGATTTAGCTGACTTAAGAGAGAGAGACAGAGGGAGAGGTGGGGTTGAGGGTAGGGGTAGTACTGAGCTTCCGAGTGTCAAGAGTAGCTGGTTAAAAACAACATTCCAAAATGAAAGTGATGGTCTAGCCTTTATTCACTTACTGAGATAGTATAAGCAAGAGGCTACACCTGAGAAAGTACAGGTCCTCTCACTGAGGAGAATCAGTATGGGGGTGGGGGAGTGGTGAGGGGAGTCCTCTCACAGCTGAGGGAGCACTAAACAAAAAGTTCCTGCAGTTTTATGGACCCAGGGCTATTTGGAGGCTGAGATGGAAGGACTGGAGTGGAAGAGTATTGAGTCAGAGTAGAGAAAAAGTATCTCTAATGTTTCCTTCCTAATATGAAGATCGCAGAAGAAGCACCTCAGCTGCAGGCCACAGATTAAAGAAACTTCTGGAAGAATATACCTGGGCTAGGGATGCAGCTGTGCTAAAGAGCATGGTCAACCTGGGGGTCTGCATCCTTGACCGCAACTTTCTTCAGAGACTGCAGTGTGTTGGCTGTGCACCACACCTGGTGAGGGAAGGGCAGGTTTCCCACGTGAGGTCTGCTGGGGCCTTCGTAGTAATTTTTGGCTGGGTTGGAAAAGTCACAGGTGGATTTCTTGGTCAGGAGCTGTACTCTGCAATATGTATATACCATATTTCTTCATCAGTTGGTGAACATTTAGAGTGTTTCTACATTTTGGTTATAAATATTTTGCTGTGAACAGTTGTGTATAAGTTTTTGTGTGTACATGTTTTCATTTCTCTCAGTTGTATACCTAAGAGTGGAATTGTTGGGTCATTTGGTAAATCCATGTCTGGTATTTTGAGGAACTGCCAAAT
Source organism: Bos mutus (assembly GCF_027580195.1). Classification (NCBI taxonomy): domain Eukaryota; kingdom Metazoa; phylum Chordata; class Mammalia; order Artiodactyla; family Bovidae; genus Bos; species Bos mutus. The sequence goes on along the minus strand of NC_091637.1, from coordinate 31,770,173 downwards.
AGTTTTCCAAGGAGACCGTTTCACTTCACATTCCCACCGGCAGTACATGATTTGTTTTGCCATATCATCACCAACATTTGTTATTGTCCTCTTTTTTTTTTTTAATTACAGCTATTCTAATGGTTGTCAACCACTCATTGTGGTTTTGATTTGTACCTCCCTAATGGCTGGTGATGCTGAATATCTTTCCATGTGCTTAACGGCCATTTGTATATCTTTTTTTGAGAAAGGCCTATGCAAATCCTTTGCCCATTTAAAAATTAGGCTATTCTTTGATTGTAAGAGTTCTTTATGTATCCTGGATAAAGTCACTTATGAAATATATGATTTGCAAATATTTTCTCCCCTTCTGTGAGTTGTCATTTCCCTTTCTCAGTATTGTTCTTTGAAGCACAAAGATTTTATATTTATCTGTTTCTTTTATCGCTTATGATTTTGGTGTTTTATCTAAGAAATCCATGGTAATGGAGATTAATTTGTATTTTCTTTCAAATATGAGTTTTACTGTTTTAGATCTTAAATTTAGATCTGTGTTTTATTTTGAGTTAATTTTTATATGTGATGTGAAGTAGAGGCTCAACTTCATTCTTTTGCATGTTCAGATACCGAGTTGTCCTAGGCCATTGAATTAGGATGGTGCCCTTAATGAATATCGTGCTCATGTTCAGTCATGTCTGACTCTTTGGGACCCCATGGAGTAGGAGAGTAGGCCACCTGCCTCCTCTGTCCGTGGAATTTTTCCAGGCAAGCACACTGGAGCAGGTTGCCATTTCCTACTCCAGGGGATCTTCCAGACCCCGGGGATCTTCTGGACCCAGGAGTTAAACCTGCATCTCTTGTGTTTCCTTCATTAGCAAGCATATTCTTTACCACTAGTGTCACCTGGGAAGCTATTTCTGGACTTTCAAATACATTCCATTGATTTAACATCTTCTCTTGTGCTGGTACCACATTGTCTGATTACTATAGATTTTGTAGTATTGAATTCACAATACTCCTATTTTGAATTCTCCTATTTTGTTCTTATTCAAGATTATTTTGGCTCTTCCCCTCCTGTGAGGCATGAAGAGGTTGCTTGCCAGAACATAAAGTATTTTGAGAGCATCTTTTTCCCTTCCCTCCAAGTAAATTGAAAAACAGGTACATGGTCAGAAATTCAGATAGTACCAAAGGATTTACAGTGAAAAATAAGTCTTTCTTTCACCTTAGATCCTCTGTCCCTCTCTTCAGAAGAAAGTATTGTTGGTAGTTTATTAGCTTTCAAACTGTTTTTGCAAATATATATATAAAATTTAAAATATCTTATGGAATTCATTTTAATCTGTGAAAATGTACTGTTCTACTTCTTGATTTTTCAACTTATTTCCATATCTTGGAAATCTTTCTGCATACTTAGATCTACTTCATTCGTGTTCACAGCTGCAGGATATTTTGTGTATGAGTATAGTGTCAATGATGTAATCAACATTTAGATAAGTTCCCGTCTTTACTTCCCTAAAAGCCATGTTTAAAGAATAAATTCTACCTTAAAAAAAAAAAATCATTGTTGTTGTTCAGTCACTCAGTTGTGTCTGACCCATTGCAATCCCATGGACTGCAGTATGCCAGGCTTCCCTGTGCTTCACTATCTCCCGGAGTTTGCTCAAACTCATGTCCATTGAGTTTGTGATGCCATCCAGCCATCTCATCCTCTGCTGCCCCCTTCTCCGTTTGCCTTCAACCTTTCCCATCATCAGGGTCTTTTCCAATGAGTCAGCTCTTTGCATCAGGTAGCCAAAGTATTGGAGTTGCATCTTCAGCATCAGTCCTTCAGTGAATATTCAGGGTTGATTTCCTTTAGGACTGACTGATCTGATCTCCTTGCAATCCAAGGGACTCTCAAGAGTCTTCTCCAACAGCACAGTTGAAAAGCATCAGTTCTTTAGAGCTCAGCCTTCTTTATAGTCCAGCTCTCACATCTGTACATGACTATTGGAAAAACCATAGCTTTGACTCAAAGGACCTTTATCAACCGAGTGATATCTCTGCTTTTTAATATGCTAAAAAAATCATTATAGTACCTTAATTCTGTGCCTTAATTTTGGATTTATACTGTATACACACACACATTGAACAAAGTGATAATATATACATACTTAAACTGAGTTGTCTTTAAAACATAAAGACATCTTTAATGTTTGAACCTGATAACCTTAGTTATCACACTATTTATTTCTGGGATTGAGTGATAAAAAATTCAGTCTTCAGATGTTTGCTAATTTGAACACTGATGCAAGAAACATTCCTATACATGACTCTTATAATAGTTCATGTGCAAGAGATTCTCCTGCACTATGTAATTATGAATGGAGTTGCTGGGTTATATGGTACTAAATGTTAAAGGGATAATCCAAAATTTATTTCCAAAGTGATTGCCCCATTTTATCCTTCTACCATTAGTGTGTAACAGATCCTGTTGTTTTACAGTCTCTACAATACTTGGTGTTTTTAGACTTTAAAATTTTATTAGCTGAATGATCTAAAATAAAATTAATTGTGATCTTTTAAAAAACTTTTAAAAATTAGGTATAATTTTCAGTGTTACAGTAAAACATATAGATCTAAAATATATAGTTCAGTGAGTTTTGACAAATGCATATACCTGTATAATCCATACCCCTATGAAAATTTAGAATATTTTTTCTTACTGCTTCAGTTTCCTCAGGCTCCTTCCTTGATATTCTTTTCCCTTACCACAGTGAACCACTATTCTGATTTCTGTCACTTTTTTTTAAAAGAATCATCTGTTTTCACCATCACAAAGTTCTTTCCTCCCATTCTCTCTTTTTAGTGTCTTTTAAAAAATTTGTGGCTCAATATACATAACATAAAATTTATCATCTTAACCATTTTTAAGTATACAGTTCAGTGGTTTTAAATGCTTTCGTGTTGTGCAGCAATCACCACCATCTATCCCCATAAATCTTTTCTTTTTAATTTTTAAAAATTAATTACTTTATTTGGCTACCTCAGGTCTTAGTTGTAGACTCTCTAGTCGTAGTTCACAGGCTTAGTAGTTGCAGTGCCCTTGGGCTTAGTTGTTCTGTGGAATGTGGGATCCTGATTCCCTGACCAGGGATCGAACCTATGTCCCCTGCATTGCAACTACTGGTCCACTGGGGGAATCCCCCCACCCCATAACTCTTTTCATCTTGTGGAGCAAACTCTGTCGACAATAAACAACAAATCCCCATTTTCCTTTCCCTCCAGTCCCAGGCAACCAAGATGGGACTCCTTGGTTCAACCAAAATGGGACCTCAATAATGCTTTCTGTCTTTATGACTCTGACTACTCAAAGTACTTCATGTAAATGGAATCATACAGTAATTTGTCTTTTTGTGACTGGCTTATTTCACTTAGCATAATGTCCTTGAGACTTATCCATGTTGCAGTATATTTTTGCTTCCTTTACAAAGCTGAATAATACTCTGTTATATGTATATATCATATTTTGCTTATCCATTCACCTGTTAATAAATACTTGGGTTGCGTCCATGTTTTCGCTATTATGAAAAATGCTCCTGTGAACTTTGGTGTACCAATATCTCTTTGTGATCCTGCTTTCAGTTCTTTTGGGTTTATATTCAGAAGTGGAATTGCTGGATCATATGGTAATTCTATATTTTTTTCATTTTTGAGGAATCACCATATTGTTTTCCATAGCAGAAATACCATTTGAGATTCCCCTGAACAATGCACAAAGGTTCCAGTTTCTCCACATTTTGCCTAAAATTGTTTGCTGTTTTTTTTCATAGTAGCTATTCTGTTGGGTGTGAGATGGTATCTTGTGGTTTGGATTTGCATTTCTCTAATGACTGGATCATCGAAAAAGCAAGAGAGTTCCAGAAAAACATCTATTTCTGCATTATTGACTATGCCAAAGCCTTTGACTGTGTGGATCACAATAAACTGTGGAAAATTCTGAAAGACATGGGAATCCCAGACCACTTGACTTGCCTCTTGAGAAATCTGTATGCAGATCAGGAAGCAACAATTAGAACTGGATGTGGAACAACAGACCGGTTCCAAATAGGAAAAGGAGTATGTCAAGGCTGTATATTGTCACCCTGCTTATTTAACTTATATGCAGAGTACATCATGAGAAACGCTGGGCTGGAGGAAGCACAAGCTGGAATCAAGATTGCCAGGAGAAATATCAATAACCTCAGATATGCAGATGACACCACCCTTATGGCAGAAAGTGAAGAAGAACTAAAGAGCCTCTCAATGAAAGTGAAAGAGGAGAGTGAAAAAGTTGGCCTAAAGCTCAACATTCAGAAAACGAAGATCATGGCATCCGGTCCCATCACTTGATGGCAAATAGATAGGGAAACAGTGGAAACAGTGTCAGACTTTATTTTTTGGGGCTCCAAAATCACTGTAGATAGTGATTGTAGCCATGAAATTAAAAGATGCTTACTCCTTGGAAGGAAAGTTATGCCCAACCTAGATAGCATATTCAAAAGCAGAGACATTACTTTGCCAACAAAGGTTCGTCTAGTCAAGGCTATGGTTTTTCCAGTAGTCATGTATGGATATGTGACTATAAACAAAGCTGAGTGCTAAAGAATTGATGCTTTTGAACTGTAGTGTTGGGGAAGACTCTTGAGAGTCCCTTGGACTGCAAGGAGATCCAACCAGTCCGTCCTAAAGGAGATTAGTCCTGGGTGTTCAATGGAAGGACTAATGTTGAAGCTGAAACTCTAATACTTTGGTCACCTGATATGAAGAGCTGACTCATTTGAAAAGCCCCTGATGCTGGGAAAGATTGAGGGCAGGAGGAGAAGGGGACGACAGAGGATGAGATGGTTGGATGGCATCACCGACTCAATGGACATGGGTTTGGGTAGGCTCCGGCAGTTGGTGATGGACAGGGAGGCCTGGCAGGCTGCAGTTCATGGGGTCGCAAAGAGTTGGACACCACTGAGCGACTGAACTGAACTGAATGATTAGTGATACTGAGCATCTTTTCCTGTGCTTATTGACCATTCATAAAGCTTCTTGGGGAAATGTTGATTTAAGTCCTTAGCTCATTTTTGAGTAGGGTTATTTGTTTTTTTGTTGTTGGGTTTTAGGAGTTCTCTATATATTTTGAATATTATTCTCTCATCATATATGTGATCTGCAAATATTTTCTTCCATTCTGTGGCTTATCTTTTTATTCCATGAATAGTATCTTTGTATGTACAAAGTTTAAAACTATTCATGAATCCAGTTTGTCTGTTTCATCTTTTATTATCTGTGCCTTTCGTGTCATATTCACGAAATCATTGCCAAATCCAGTGTTGTGAAGCTTTTGCTCTATGTTTTTGCCTAAGAGAAACGTCTTACTTTTAGGCATATTTTTCAGGTCTTACAATTTGATGTTTGATCCATTTTAGGTTAACTTTTGTATTTAGTATTACTTTAGGGTTTACCTTCATTCTTTTGCATGTGAATTACCAGTTTTCCCAGTACCATTTGTTAAAGAGACTTTTTCCTCATTGAATTGCTTTGATGACTTTGTTCTCATCAAAAATTGGTTGACTATACATGTATATGTCTGTTCCATTGATACATTTTTTTTCTTTTTGTTGATAACATGCTATTTTGATTAGAGTAGATTTTTAAGTTTTGAAGTCAAGTAGAGTAAGTTCTCTAATTTTCTTTTTCTTAAAAATTTGTTTTGGCTCTTCTAGGCTCTTTATTTTTCCTTTAAATATTAAAATCCACTGAAATTTAGGTTTTAAGATCAGCTTTTCATTTTCTGAAAAAAACATTTATAGATTTTACTTCACACTATTTATTCCACAGATCAAATTGAAGTGAGTAGACATCTTAACATTTTAAAATTAAATCTTGAATTTCTCAAGAGCTATGATTTTTTTTTTTTTAGTTTTCAGTGTATACGTCTTTTATTTTGTTTTTTTTTGTTATTGTAGTGACATTTTAAATGTTTTGTTTTGAGTTATTCATCACTAGCATATAAAAATAGAATTTAATTTTGTATATTGGCCTTTGTTAAGTAGCTTTTTTTCTTAAGATTTTCCAGGCTTCAGGATGTAATTGTGATAGGTATATAATCAAAGACAGTTTTACCTCTTCCCCTCATTCTGTCAGTTTTCCCTTGCCTTATTTTACACACTGGAACCTCCCGTACAACTTTTAATACTTGAATTAAAAGTTAATACTCTCATCACTTGAGATGAGAGTAGACATCCTTGGCTTTAAGGAGAAAATTGTCAGTCATTCATAATGACATTATCCTTGGATTGAATAGCCTTTTCTGTTCCTCATTTGCTGAAAGGTTTTTTCTTTTTTTTAAATCATAGTGGTTGATGTTGAATTTTAATTGAGGTCACAAAGGATTTTTAAAAGAAGGTATAATTGTGACTCTCATACAGATATAAAATGAACACTTGTCAAGTATTTTATTTAACTCACTAATGAGGAAACTGGTAAGATCTTTAAATCAGTTCAAAGGGAAATTTGAAGAACTGTTTATTTATATGTAGTAAAGGAATGCTGAAATAAAATTTTCAAATAGGTGCAAAAATTAGTCTATCTCCTGGGCAATTATCAATTGTAATCCACTGGCCATAACTAATTTGCTCTGTTGTACACAAGAATAGTTCACATTATCATCAATTTTCTACATTTTATCAAATTGAAAAATTTCTCAAAGGCATTGAAAGATGGAGGTAATGAATGTGTGAGTTCAAGAGAACACTCATTAGGTTGTTTTTTTTTTTTTTTTAATTATTTGTTTGGTTTGGGTCCATTTCAAAGCTTTTCACTGTTTTTCATGACACAGGGCCTTGCTTTGAAAATCTATAATCCTTTGTGATGAATAGTTTTTTGTACATGTCTTGGTTATATGTTTGTGTTCTGCCACGAAATGCCTCTTTATTGTCTCTTGCTCATTTTTTTGGCGATGTTCCAAATGTGTTTGTATGTGTATGCTACTGCTTTATGTGTTGTTGATAATAGTGCATTATAAGTTGTGTGTATTGTGAATACTTTATGCTAGTTTATAAGTTGTATTTTTACTTTCTTGAAGGTATTTTTTGATGAACAGCAGTTCTTAATATAGTGAAATCTTTCCTTACTGATGTCAAACGATAGTCATCTTTTCCACTGAGTTTTGTAAAGTTGCTTTTGATGTTTAAATTCTTGCCATTGATTTTTCATATGGTATGATGTTAGGATCAAATATCCCCCTTTAAAAAAAATGGATGTTATGTACTGAATATATCATTCCCCCTGCTCCAAATCTGTATGCTGAAGCCCTGACCCCCAATGTGTGGTATGTGGAGATGGGACCTTTGGAAGAAAGTAAAGTTAGATGATGTCTTGTAGGTGGGGCCTTGCTCCAGTGAGGTTAGTGTTTTTATAAGACTTGCTGCTATCTGCAAGCCATAAAGAGAGATCTCACCAGAGCCTGACCCTTTTGGCACCTTAGTTACAGACCTCCAGCCTCCAGAACTGTAAGAAAGTATTTCTGTTGAAGTCATCATGTCTACATTATTTTGTAATGGTACCTCGAACAGACCAAAACATCTTGTTTTACATTTACTCCTTAGTACTTGATATTTTACACTGTCAGACAATACTTATGTAGGAGAGCATTGGGTTTATGTCCTGATGATATCAGGGCAGGAGTTAGAGAGCTCCAGGCACTCTGGGGTTGGAGTCAGTCACTCTAACACCATATAGTATAACTTTGGGTCACTTCTTTACATTTTTCTCTTGACGAAGAGATTTGTGTAGGAGGAGAGGATGATGTGAAGAAACATCCAGGGCAGATTAGTGTGTATCCAGCTACTTTTCTCAGCTTCTATTTTTCTGAGGACCGGAGACCAGAGTTGTCCCACAGATGGGACCACGTTGTGTGCACATAGGTGTTGGGACCCAAGAAAAGCAAAAATTGAACTTTTCGGTAGTTCTTCTGTTTTGTTATCCCATGGTTTTGGTGGGCTGCCTCTTGCCTCAGGCCAAAACCATCATTCCACACATAACAATTCAAAATGGGTCCTTGTCATCCCAGGTGTTTTTTATAGGTTTCTCCATTTTTTCCTGTGTAACTTCCCTAAGGCCTGATCTCCTGAAAGAGATTTTGAGTCAGCGATTTTGCTGACTCAGCATCTCAGCTGGAATTGGAAGCAGTATAAACTTTTCTTGGTCTTCTTAGGCTTCCTTTGCATAATTACAGGTAACTTTAATCTGACCAAGTAGGTTAGTAGGTTCAGGATTCCTCAGTTCAATTCAGTCGCTCAGTCATGTCTGACTTTTTGTGACCCCGTGGACTGCAGCACACCAGGCCTCCCTGTCAATCACCAACTCCTGGAGCTTGCTCAAACTCATGTCCATCGAGTTGGTGTTGCCATCCAACCATCTCGTCTTCTGTTGTCCCCTTCTCCTCCTGCCTTCAATCAGGATTCCTCAGTTGTCTGCAAACCTTCTTGCCATATCTGAAGCCCTCTAAAGAGGCTGTATAGAGGTATAGGCTGATTGTAACAGAATCTTTTTGACCATCCAGTCGTGTTTCACTGAATTTTTGCCCAGCCAGAGTTGGCTTTTTGGATCGGCAGAGCCAAAATGTCCTTTAGGTGGTATGAGTTGCTCAGTTCTAAGAAGGTCTCTTACTTAACATGGCTATCCTTCTGCTAAGTAATATTGCTTTAAATTCTAACTCTGGATAGTCATTCTTACCCAAAATGGCCCATGAATTTTAAAGTATTTAATTGTATCTCTCATGTAATTTGTATTCTGTTTATAATGAGTATATTAATATTAAAATGTTTTAAATTACTTACATCAAAGGGATTTGTTGCTCCAGGAGAATATGCTATATTTATCCTGTTGTTTTTTTTACGGCCTGCTCTACCTCTCTGCCCACTCCAAATGATTAGTCTACTACGTCATGCTATCTTCCATTACAAATTCCTGTGTTGTCCTTATTTTCCTTCTTTCTCTGTGCTTCCAGGGGAGAGGCAGGACCTGTTTCTTATTTGTTTTTGTATGCTTAGCCCTGGCATACGTCCTGCCAGATTTGCCATGAAGTAGGTGCTCTATAATTATTGAAGTACTTAGAATTCATAACAGGAGTTGCATCGTATGGGGAGAAGTATGTACTCATAATCGTGGTGGGTCCTTATTTTGCAGCATTGAAATAAATGGTATGTGAGGAATTTTGTAAGGGAGAACAGGACCAAAAGATACTTACTTGTAAGCTATGTCCAAAGGTTTTGATAGGGGTCTTTGAAGAATCTTAGGCAGGAGATTAACCTGACTAATATTTTATTTTAAAGAGATGATTTTGAGCATAGTATGGAAGATATATTGATATGGAGATACTGTTTGAAAGGTAGTCCAGGCAGGATGTAACTGAAGAAGGGTGGACTTTAGGGAAGTTTAGCAGGTAGAATCTGTAGAACTTGAAAACCGATATTATCAGCTGTTGCTTGAGGGAGGCAGGGTGAAGGAGAGGAAGAGATTACGGATGACTCCTGTGTTGGGCAGTTTACTAGGTAGTAGTACTCTTTATTCCCAGTGCATGTCCAGGTATAGGAAGAACTTGAGTAGGGATGGATAAGATGTTGAAATAGTTTAGTTTGAGATTTCTCTGTGATATTCAGGTAGAGATGTACAGATCTGTCTAGTTCTTGGAGAGAGGTGGGGGCTTGAGAAAGAGAGAGGTTTCGGGGTTAATAAATTTTCAGTTGAAGACATTGAGGACAGAACCCTTGGGCCTATCTAGTTTTAGTGGACAAGTACAGAAAAAGGCCCTGGGAAGGAGATCAAGGAGAAACCAGGTGTTAACAAAGGATTTTTCAGTAACATACTTGGCTTCCTCTCTTCCTGGAGACCAGATTTTCCTCCCAGTAACCTCTGTTTGATCTTTGTCTTCAGACCTTTTCTTACTTTGAACATTCTCTGCTGGGCGAGACTGTAGATGAAAATAATTTTACTTTTGAATCCAGCAATTTTCTGGAGCCTTTATATTTCCTTAAATTCTGCCTGAAAACAGAATACTTTCTTTAGCTCATCTTTCTAACTGTACCTTTTACTGTGTGTACGTACAAAAGAAACCAGTTGACACTTTGAACTTTCTGCTTGGAAATTACCTTAGCTAGAAGAACAGTTCCTTACCATCATTTTCTGCTTTTTAACTTAGCATAGGCAACAGTTTTGCTAAATTTTCTGCTGCTTTGTAACAAGGATCTCTCTTCTTTCCTCTGGCTTCTGAGAGCACTTTATTCACTCTCCTTTAAGGCTTCTCCAACAGCCTCCTCAAGGAGATTCTTAGGGCCCTTCCAGGTTGTGTCTGCCACCAAATCTCAAAGCCAGTGTCACATGCTTTATGTTTTTATATGTCAACAGGCTAGTTGCAGGTACCGAATTCTGTTCTGGTAACTATCACTGTTTAACCAACCACCCGAAATGTAACCCAGAACCTGCATTACTTTTTCTTCCCTAGCCTTAGAAGCCTCTCAGTGTCATATCCACCACACTCTGTTGGTTGCAAAAAAGTTAAGTGCCACCTTGGATTTAAGGAGAAGGGAATTAGGCTCTACATCTTCATTTTATTAAAAAAAAAAAAAATTTTTTTTTTTTTGGCTGCACCGCACAGCATGAGGAATCTTAGTTCCCCAACCAGGGATTGAATCTGTGCCCTGTGCAGTAGAAGCGAGGAGTCTTAATCACTGTGCAGCCAGGGAAGTCCCAGGCTCTACTTCTTTATAGGGAAGTGGCATGTTTACATCATAGAAAAGCATGTGAAATGGGAGATATTTTTGTAGTGTATTCGGGAAATACAGTTTGCCACAGATGGATAAAATATGTAGGATTACAAAGGAAAGCAATTATATGACCATATTATTACCAAGAGCTTCCCTAGTGACTTAATGGTAATGAACCTATCTGCCAACGCAGGAGATGTGGGTTTGACCTCTGGATTGGGAAGATGCTTGGAGAAGCAGATGGCTAATCCAGTATTCTTGGCCTGGGAAATCCCTTGGACGGAGGACCTGGCAGGCTACAGGCCACGGGGTCACAAAAGAGTCGGACACAGCTTAGCAACTAAAGAACAATAGCAACCATTACCAAATGAATTGTGTAGAGTAATATGTGCTTGTTTAACATACTACACAAGATATAGTGAAAGTGAAGTGAAGTGAAGTCGCTCAGTCGTGTCCAACTCTTCGCGACCCCGTGGACTGTAGCCTACAGTATGGACAGCTTCTCCATCCATGGGATTTGATAGGGGAAGGCTCATAGTAATTTAGTAAATTTACAAATGCAGTATATATTAGTAATTTTAGAGGTTGTAGAAAATAAAGAAGTGATTTATTTTGCCCCCCAAGTTCTTGAGTCTTCTGAATTCTATCCACAGACCCTACAAACCCTAGGTTAAGAACCCTGGGATTAATATAATGGTGTCAGCAGAAGACATGTTGCTGTGGACCAGGGAGTGAATTTGCTTGAGGGCAAAGGCTAAAGGGAGGACACGATAGGGTAAGTTCCATATAGTAGCTTTATTTACCTTTTAAGCTAAAGGTTTTATTGTTTTTTAGGAATACAAAAAATGTGTTTTTGTAATGAGGGAAAGACACTAAGAAAGTGAAGAGAGAAAATCGAATACTATAAAATTTAAAAGATTTCTGAGAAGGCAAGAAAGGGTGTGGTCTAGGGGTTACATGAAAGCATTAGTCTTGGACAGAAGGAGAGGCAAAAGGAAAGGAGTTACGGATGTTTGTAGGTGTTGTTCTTTATCAGGTCATCTGACACTGAGAAAAATATGGGTAAAATAAATTCAACACCAGAGCAAGGGAGGCCAAAGCACACCTCAGAAAGACGGTTACAGCAGAGATCCTGGAAAATATGAAAAATGTTGGAGAGGAAGAAAAAGTAAAATAGAAAAAGTGAAATAGAGACAGAAAAAAAGTAACTTATAATGCAGTTGATAACTTCAGAAGACAAACTTTGCCTAGTTTACAGTCTTCTTTAGTGTTTTCCATAGGCCAGTTCTCTTTACCGTGGATATGGATACAGAGAAAGGTAGAATGAGAATAAAATGCAGTTTTATATTTTGATATCTGCTTGTTTACGGTTAACTTTAAGTGTCTTATTTAGTATATATAATTAATATTTGGAATGCCTTTGACACAAAATGACATGAAAGCTTAGAAGCTTCTTTTTCATAGCTTTTTGAGGCTGATTTTTAAAAAATTGTTTATTTTTTAATTATGCGCTTTTATTTTTAATTGAAGGATAATTGCTTTGCAGTGTTGTGTTACCTTCTGCCAAACATCAGCATGAATCAGCTATAAGTATACATGTATCCCCTCTCTCTTGAACTTCCCTCTCACCCCTATCCTACCCCTTAGGTTGTCACAGAGCACCAGGTTGAGCTCCCTGTGTTATGTAGCAACTTCCTGCTAGCTTTCTATTTTATATATGGTAATATATATGTTTCAGTGCTACTCTCAATTCATCCCACCCTCTCCTTCCCCTGCTGTGTCCATAAGTCCATTTTATATGTCTGCATCTCTATTCCTGCCCTGAAAATGGTTCATCAGTACCATTTTTCTAGATTCCATATATATGTGTTAATATACGAAATTTGGTTTATCTCTTTCACTCTGTGCAACAGGTTTTAGGTTCATCCGCCTCATTAGAACTGACTCAAATTAATTCCGTTTAATGGCCAAATAATATTCCATTTAATCTGTTCACCTGTCAGTGGACATCTAGGTTGTTTCCGTGTCCTAGCTATTGTAAATAGTGCTGCAGTGAACATTGGGGTACCTGTGTCTTTTTCAGTTCTGGTTTTCTTAAGGTATATGCGCAGTATACTCTGGAATTGCTGAGTCATGTGATAGTTTTATTCCTATTTATTTTAAGGAATCTCCATACTGTTCTCCACAGTGGCTGTATCAATTTACATTCCCACCAGCAGTACAAGAGGGTTCCCTTTTCTCCACATCCTTTTCAGTATGTATTGTTTGTAGATTTTTTGATGGCCATTCTGACCAGTGTGAGTTTTGATTTGCATTTCTCTAATGAGTGATGTTAAGCATCTTTTCATGTGTCTGTTGGGCATCTGTATGTCTTTGGAGAAATGTCTGTTTAGGTCTTTTGCTCACTTTTTGATTGGGTCATTTGTTTTTCTGATACTGAGCTGCATGAGCTCCTTGTATATTTTAGAGATTAATCCTTTGTCAGTTGCTTCATTTGCAATTATTTTCTCCCATTCTAAGGGTTGTCTTTTCATCTTGTTTATAGTTTCCTTTGCTGTGGAAAAGCTTTTAAGTTTAATTAGGTCCCATTTGTTTGTTTTTGTTTTTATTTCCATTACCCTAGGAGGTGGGTCAAAGAGGATCTTGCTGCAATTTATGTCAAACAGTGTTCTGCCTATGTTTTCCTTTAAGAGCTTTATAGTTCCCGACCTTATATTTAGGTCTTTAATCCATTTTGAATTTATTTTTGTGTATGGTGTTAGGAAATGTTCTGATTTCATTCTTTTACATATAGCTGTCCAGTGGGGTTGGTATTGAAAAGAAGTATGTGTGTTTGCTGCTTCCATGCTTACAGCTGGATGGAAATTGGCCTCAAAAGGTCTCTGGTTTTCTTTGTCATTAGCCAACAGATGCTTGCTACAGTGTATTGCTCAGAGTTCTTTATTTAATGTGAGGGCAATGCATCTCTGTTCAATAAGAAAAGCTGTGCAACACGATAGCTCATTTGTGGATAAGAAATATCTGCCTTTAGCCACACATTGATTCTTCACTAAATGATTTTTCTTTTTTTTTCACTAGCTTCTTATCCAATATGTGGTTGATTTACCTATCTTCTCATTGCTTTGACTTTTCTAGTAAGTTGATCCTGAATTTAGTATGTCTGTCTTAAGGGGGGCACATTTTTTTTCTGTCGAAGAATTACTTCAGATCTTCTCTAAAACATTTAAAAAAATAAAATTTCCGGTCAGGAGTATATATCATAAAAACACTTAGGTTTCTAGGCACAAATATCCGTGGTCAGTTCAGTTCAGTTCAGTCGCTCAGTCGTGTCCGACTCTTTGCCACCCCATGAATCGCAGCACGCCAGGCCTCCCTGTCCATCACCAACTCCTGGAGTTCACTCAGACTCACGTCCATCGAGTCAGTGATGCCATCCAGCCATCTCATCCTCTGTTGTCCCCTTCTCCTCCTGCCCCCAATCCCTCCCAGCATCAGAGTCTTTTCCAATGAGGCAACTCTTTGCATGAGGTGGCCAAAGTGCTGGAGTTTCAGCTTTAGCATCATTCCTTCCAAAGAAATCCCAGGGCTGATCTCCTTCAGAATGGACTGGTTGGATCTCCTTGCAGTCCAAGGGACTCTCAAGAGTCTTCTCCAACACCACAGTTCAAAAGCATCAGTTCTTTGGCGCTCAGCCTTCTTCACAGTCCAACTCTCACATCCATTCATGACCACAGGAAAAACCATAGCCTTGACTAGACGAACCTTTGTTGGCAAAGTAATGTCTCTGCTTTTGAATATGCTATCTAGGTTGCTCATAACTTTCCTTGCAAGGAGTAAGCAAATTTGCCATATTACATATAATATATACAATATTGTTAAATATTGTATACATTATATATATACTTTACCATATAAGATATTTCTTAAATGTTTATATTTCTGTTTAATATTATAAATATGATATATATACATAAATATATATCAATATACATACGTATGTATTTACCAAAATTGTGATAAAGTCTAAGCTTTCTCTACGGCCCCCATCTTCCCATAGCAATTGCCCTTTGGCTACCTTTCAGACTTAGGGTGGGCTTCCCAGGTGGCTCTAGTGATGAAGAACCCAGTGTAAGAGACATAAAAGACACTGGTTCGATCCCTGGTTTGGGAAGATCCCCTGGAGGAGGGCACAGCAACCCTCTCCAGTATTCTTACCTGGAGATTCCCATGGACAGAGGAGCCTGGCGGGCTATAGTCCATAGGGTCACAAAGAATCAGACATGACTGGAGCAACTTAGCGCTTAGTTTAGGGTTGCACATACCTACATGAGGACCTGTCCTGGAAATGGACTCTGCCATTTGAGCTAGGAGTTCTGGGATTCCAGGTCAGTTGAAAGTAGTCTGTTAGAGAAAGCCTTTGACAAAATTCAACATCCATTTATGATAAAAACTCTCCAGAAAGCAGGAATAGAAGGAACATACCTCAACATAATAAAAGCTATATATGACAAACCCACAGCAAACATTATCCTCAATGGTGAAAAATTGAAAGCATTTCCTCTAAAGTCAGGAACAAGACAAGGGTGCCCACTTTCACCATTACTATTCAACATAGTTTTGGAAGTTTTGGCCACAGCAATCAGAGCAGAAAAAGAAATAAAAGGAATCCAAATTGGAAAAGAAGAAGTAAAACTCTCACTATTTGCAGATGACATGATCCTCTACATAGAAAACCCTAAAGACTGTACCAGAAAATTACTAGAAATAATCAATGACTATAGTAAAGTTGCAGGATATAAAATCAACACACAGAAATCCCTTGCATTCCTATACACTAATAATGAGAAAACAGAAAGAGAAATTAAGGAAACAATTCCATTCACCATTGCAACGGAAAGAATAAAATACTTAGGAATATATCTACCTAAAGAAACTAAAGACCTATATATAGAAAACTATAAAACACTGGTGAAAGAAATCAAAGAGGACACTAATAGATGGAGAAATATACCATGTCCATGGATTGGAAGCATCAATATAGTGAAAATGAGTATACTACCCAAAGCAATTTATAGATTCAACGCAATCCCTATCAAGCTACCAACAGTATTCTTCACAGAGCTAGAACAAATAATTTCACAATTTGTATGGAAATACAAAAAACCTCGAATAGCCAAAGCGATCTTGAGAAAGAAGAATGGAACTGGAGGAATCAACCTACCTGACTTCAGGCTCTACTACAAAGCCACAGTTATCAAGACAGTATGGTACTGGCACAAAGACAGAAATATTGATCAATGGAATAAAATAGAAAGCCCAGAGATAAATCCATGCACATATGGACACCTTATCTTTGACAAAGGAGGCAAGAATATACAATGGATTAAAGACAATCTCTTTAACAAGTGGTGCTGGGAAATCTGGTCAACCACTTGTAAAAGAATGAAACTAGACCACTTTCTAACACCATACACAAAAATAAACTCAAAATGGATTAAAGATCTAAACGTAAGACCAGAAACTATAAAACTCCTAGAGGAGAACATAGGCAAAACACTCTCCGACATACATCACAGCAGGATCCTCTATGACCCACCTCCCAGAATATTGGAAATAAAAGCAAAAATGAACAAATGGGACCTAATTAACCTTAAAAGCTTCTGCACATCAAAGGAAACTATTAGCAAGGTGAAAAGACAGCCTTCAGAATGGGAGAAAATAATAGCAAATGAAGCAACCGACAAACAACTAATCTCAAAAATATACAAGCAACTCCTACAGCTCAAGTCCAGAAAAATAAACGACCCAATCAAAAAATGGGCCAAAGAACTAAATAGACACTTCTCCAAAGAAGACATACAGATGGCTAACAAACACATGAAAAGATGCTCAACATCACTCATTATCAGAGAAATGCAAATCAAAACCACTATGAGGTACCATTTCACACCAGTCAGAATGGCTGCGATCCAAAAGTCTACAAATAATAAATGCTGGAGAGGGTGTGGAGAAAAGGGAACCCTCTTACACTGTTGGTGGGAATGCAAACTAGTACAGCCACTATGGAGAACAGAGTGGAGATTCCTTAAAAAACTGGAAATAGAACTGCCTTATGATCCAGTAATCCCACTGCTGGGCATACACACTGAGGAAACCAGAAGGGAAAGAGACACGTGTACCCCAATGTTCATCGCAGCACTGTTTATAATAGCCAAGACATGGAAGCAACCTAGATGTCCATCAGCAGATGAATGGATAAGAAAGCTGTGGTACATATACACAATGGAGTATTACTCAGCCATTAAAAAGAATACATTTGAATCAGTTCTAATGAGGTGGATGAAACTGGAGGCTATTATACAGAGTGAAGTAAGCCAGAAGGAAAAACACCAATACAGTATACTAACGCATATATATGGAATTTAGAAAGATGGTAACAATAACCCGGTGTACGAGACAGCAAAAGAGACACTGATGTATAGAACAGTCTTATGGACTCTGTGGGAGAGGGAGAGGGTGGGAAGATTTGGGAGAGTGGCATTGAAACATGTGAAATATCATGTAGGAAACGAGTTGCCAGTCCAGGTTCGATGCACGATGCTGGATGCTTGGGGCTGGTGCACTGGGACGGCCCAGAGGGATGGTATGGGGAGGGAGGAGGGAGGAGGGTTCGGGATGGGGAACACATGTATACCTGTGGCGGATTCATTTTGATATTTGGCAAAACTAATACAATTATGTTAAGTTTAAAAATAAAATAAAATTAGAAAAATTAAAAAAAAAAAAAAAAAAAAGAAAGTAGTCTGTTAGGGTGAGACCCAGTAAGGTAACACTTCCTTTTGGCCCTTTTCTCTGCTCATTGCATGGAGAGAGATGTGTGTGGCCACACAAGGGCCAAATCCTATTGCCTTGTTCTAAAGGCAGTAGTGAATTTAATGATCTTTTAATAAATCTACTAGACTTGATTGCCTCCAAGTTTATTCCTTCCTTTTGTTGTATGGCCAGGGGATTTCTTTAAAACCAAAATCATTATCACATCCCTGCTTGAAACTTTTTAGTGCTTCACACTTTTATTGAGATAAAGGCTGAACTCCTAACATGGCTTCAACATTGTTGAAGATCCTTTGTGCCCTGTTCTGGTCATTGCTTACTTTCACTGTTAGTGAGCTCTGTTGTTGCCCTGACAAACACGTCCTCTTTTTTACTTATGCAACTTTGCATATGCTATAGGTCTGTCCTACTCCCCTTTCCTCATGAACAATCTCTAGTATATTTACCAAACTCCTGTGCTAAGTCACTTCAGTTGTGTCTAGCTCTTTGCAACCCTAAGGACTGTAGCCCATCAGGCTCCTCTGTCCATGGGATTCTCCAGGCAAGAATACTGGAGTGGGTTGCCATGCTCTCCTCCAGGGGATCTTCCCAACCCAAGGATCAAACCCACATCTCTTGTGTCTCCTGCATTGGCAGGTGGGTTCTTTATCACTAGCACCACCTGGGAAGTCCCTACTCATCCTGTAAGTCTCTGTTAAAATATAGTCTGACAAGCCTTTCTTCCCTTCCCAAGGAAGAATTCAGTCCTTCCCCTTCTATATTTCTGTTGTGATTTGTACACATTACTTTTATAGTACTTGTTGCCTTATGTAATAATTGCTTTTCTGTAAGCCATGCCCTCTGCTTCTAAAGGCAGGAGCTAATTTGATGCAGCAAGCTATTTCCTGTACTAATAGTGTGTAGTACACAATAAGTGCTTAATAAATGTGTGCTGAATGAAGACTGTAATTAGTGGAACACATTGTGAATAGCTCTAGAGGACTGTGTTTGCAGTAAACTGCATAATGAAGGTGATTGAGAAATGGAGTATTTCAATAATTGATCATACTGCATAACAGTCAATTTCAAATGATCGATTTTAGATAATTTTAAGGCAGAACAAAATGGGCTGTACAGAGTTTATCTGTATTAATCCATAAGATGCTTCAGCATGATCTTTCTGAATCGTGTGATCACAATTCCTAGCTATGTCTCTAGCTAAGAAAGCTATGGGAGTCAGTATTATCTGTACTGTTGCTTTTTCACAAGCTGGGGCCTTGTTTTTTCAATTGAATCTCTAACACATTTACTTAATGGTTTGTCTACCTAAAAAATATACTATAAAATTAGCACTAGGGTAAAAGGGATTCAAAATTGTGTTATTATCAAATGTAGTTTTAAAATTGCTCAGAAGACAGACAAGCAACATACCTTAGGGTGTAAGCACAATCTCAGTTTATCAGAAGGCTTACTCTTCTACATTCAGACTGTGCCTTTTGGATGACAGTCCTTGATGGGTCGAAGTGAAATGTTATGAACTGAGCTAAGCAGTTAATTTGATGGTAGTCTCTGGCCATAACTACTTCAAGTGCTTGATCCCCACCCAAATTATGTATTCTTCTCTCATTCATGGGAAAATAGTGTGAGTGATTGCTGCACATTTGTATATTAATTTAATGGTTCTCTTTTCTCACTCACCCAAAAAGCAGTATTGCCAGTTATTAGTTGCAAAACTCAGAAATTACTTTGATGCACATGGTCCTTTATTTTCACATCTTTGAAAGTGGTTTTGAGTACAAACCTGTTTGGAGCCCAGCTAACATGTTCTTATTTGCACAAGTGATCTGAAAACCATCATGAAGACTGAGCTCTGACCTCCTCCATTGCTGTGCCATGTCCTCTTTTAAACCTAGAAATCTTCCTTCAGAGCTTGATCCTTTTAAAAGCAAGAATTTGGAATATCAAGCAAATTTATATATTTTTAACAACGTTCAGAAACATGTAAATGTGATTGTTATTTAGATGCTGTATTTTCAATTGGCTCATCTCCATTGAGCCCTTTTAATCAGTTTCCCAGCCTGTCTGTCCCTTCAGCTGCATAGTAATGCAATATTTGTAACATGATTATTTTGCAGATGTGAATCATCTTTAAATACAAGAGTTGATTGACCTAAGGGGTAACTACAAAATCTTACATAAAATAAAGAACAATTTATAGGATTGCTTAAGTAATTTTTAAGAATGTGAGTATTGGAGTCATTAATGATAGAAACAACATACTGCTTGATTATGATAAAATATTCAGCAACTCACTAACCCAGCTGTCCTGTTTAAATAATCTATGAACAAACAGGATAAAAATTATTCTTGGTGCTATGCCCTAGACCAGTATCTACTGAGGTTTTAGTTTGGGAAATATGTCAAAAAATTTGTCTTTGATTTGAGTATTTTAATGTTAAAAGGCTGATTCTGTTAAGTAGAGAATGGAAACATTTATGTCTTTGTAGTATGACTTTAAACATAATTATTAACTGAATACGACAGTGTGATTGCTTGCTAAGACAGTTTTTTCTGTTAGTCAAGTTATGAGTAAGAAAGACTCAGTCTCTGTTTTAAGAGAAGCAGTATTCAGTGTCCCAGGTTTTACACATGGTTCCATCACTAACTCACTGGCTGACTTTGGTGCTTTGGATTTTCTCATGAGCCAGATTAACCACCTCATAGTGAAGATCAATTAGATCTGGTTTGTGAAAGGGCTCTATAAAACACATGCCACCTTTAGTAGTTAAGTAAGATTTTAGCCCCTTTTCTGCCTGCTTTTTAACTTCAGGCTGGTCATTCAAATTCCCTGAGCTTCTGTTTCTTTATAGGTAAAATACAAGAGTTTGGCCAGTATATTCTGGAGGAGTACTATTTACATTGTATTCATCACTTACAACCTATAATTTATAATAATCTTTCTCTCTCTCTCTCTTTTTTTAACATGTGCTTGCCCCTGTTCATTTAATGGATATTGTGATTACCCTGTAAGACTGGATTCCTTTAATCTTCACCTGTTACATTTCAGTTAATCTTCCTCTCAATCTTGTGAAAGTAGGTGATATTCTCATTTTACTGATAAGGAAAACTGAGGTTCAGTTTAGTGTTAGAGATGGGATTCCAGTTTCTGATGCCAGTGTTCTTTTTTTTTACTAGCATGTGGCTTAGTGAGGATGCTTTGCCACATACATCATCTAAAGCGAGCTTTTGATCTCCATTATTTTTCTATTCTTGTTTCTCAAAATGCATAGAGCCTTACCAAAGTGCTTTTATAGAGAGATGTGCCTATTCAATAGCAGTAAGCATAATTTGGCAATTTTTACATTATAGCACCATACAAAAAGTCTTGTTGGCGTTATACAACAGTGCAGTGTTATCTGGGAATCCTTCAGTGCTGGAAAATATAGGTTGTCCTTCAAATAAGATGGGTTCTATTTTAATACATGTATTTTATTTTTAAGACATAGCATTGTTTAATATTATGATGCTTGTAAACTTATATCTGTGCTTTCTGTAGAAGGAAAACAGTTGATTTAATTACTTATGAAATGTTTTTGTTTTTAAAATCCTAATTTGTGATTCTAGAAAGAACATTACCCCATGGCAAATTTCTCTAAAATTTCTATTTTAGGTGGGTTATGTTTTATCATATCCATTGTTTATATTTAAATTTTAAAAAGTTTCTGAACTATCTGAAATAAGTAGATCTGGCAGGAATTAGGAAAAGCATGTCCAGAAACATTCATTTCTGTCTAGAGTTCATTTATGAGTTCTATGTTTTAACATGCCAGCACTAGATATTGATCTTACTTGGAGCCTTATTGCACTTGCTGCTGCTGCTGCTGCTGCTGCGTCGTTTCAGTCATGTCCGACTCTGTGCGACCCCATAGATGGCAGCCCACCAGGCTCCCCCGTCCCTGGGATTCTCCAGGCAAGAACACTGGAGTGGGTTGCCATTTCCTTCTCCAATGCATGAAAGTGAACAGTGAAAGTGAAGTTGGTGACTGAAACACTGATTCAGCTAGGACTCTGATGTTGATCCTTTCTGATTGAGAAACCTTTGCCCTTGGGACATTCCTTAACTCATGTTTCTCTTCATTTTGTATTGAAAGTTTCTGGGTGGTCATTACTAGTCCAAAAGAGAATTCCTATGAATAGCTCATTGGTCACAGTTTTATTTTTATCTTCCCAACTGATGACTTTGAAATGACTGTGGCATTTTGAGGAGACCTTATCTGTTGCCATTCTTAACCCTATTCGTGAAACTCTAGTCACATCAGCCTTCTTTTCTGTTCTATAAAGTCAGTCTAGCTTCAGGGACTTCTGCAGTTATCCCACTGTGGGGAATGGTTTTCCTTCAGACTTGTGTGGCTTTATCTTTCTTTTCATTTAAGTCTCAGCTTAAATGTTCCTTCCTCAAAGAGGTTTTCCTTAACAACTCACTGAAAATTAGTGTTTCTCTAACACTGTTAAATGGCTTTGTTTTCTTCTTAGTACCTAATGACTAGCTGATATTTATTTCTTGTGTATCTCCTCTGATGGGGACATAGATATTCTGTTTTGTTTAATGCTGTATCCACAGCACCTGGAACAGTGTCTGCCGTAGTAGTTATTCCAGTAAATATTTTTTGAATGACCAAATGAATGCTTTTTCTATTGGCTATTTATAAAATTTTTTAAAAAACATTTTCCTCTTTTTTTTTTTTGGTAATCAGGAAGGTGCTAATTATTTTTGCCATTAGTGTTTTTTTGCAATTAATGTTTCTGTGCATTTGATGTTTTTCACTTCCTATGCTGTTCTGTTCCCTAGTTAAATTCTTTCAGAAGGGAGAAAGCCTTTTAATTTTCAAACTCTGAGATATGACTATTTCGATTTATCTACTGCTTGTCAGGTGGGTGTCTGAGCTGGTGCAGCCTAGTCACAAAAGCAATTAACAGGTAGGAAAATTGGCTCCTAACAGCTGCTTCAGTCCTGCTTGAGTTGGCCTCTCCCCCAAGGGACTGTCACTGTCAACCTAGCAAAATGAAATTGCCTTCCCATAAACATTTTTTTTTCCCCAGGATTTTAGAACAGAAATAAATTCTTGCTTTATAAAATGAGTTAAAATGTGTCAACAGAATAGAACAGAGTAATGACCTGCTGGTGCAATTTGGATTCTGAGGCATGGCAGCAACATTTATTTTCAGAAGAGTTGACATTGAAACTGTAGCACTTTTAGTTCTATTGAAATGACTTTATTATGCCAAAAAGGTAGATTTAGTAACTTATTTATTGATGTTGGTGAAGAAAGAGACAATTCTATAAAATATAATTTTTAACCCTCAATGCTTTGGTTTGTGGCATAGTTTTTGAGTCGTTACTCCTTCATTTAACTCTGTGGAAAGGACCAGGTTTTATAAAGACTACAACTTGGTTTCCTTTCCAGTTCACTCTTCTACTCTTAATTCATTCAGTATGGATTCCATTTGATCATTATACACCTTAACCATTGTTATGTGCTGTAACCAATGTATCCATTTAAAAATGGATTTAAATGGGTTTTATATTAACAATATGCCAGTTCTGGGCTTTATATTGACATAAGCCTCAATGTTGGCAAATGTGACATTGGTTTCTTTTGATTCTTTTTGATAACTCTTATTTGATATGATTTCCAATCTGAGCTAGTTGTGAAGTGTACTCCCCTTGAAAGTTGTCCTCTAATAATACTCCCTTTCTTTCATTCCTGTTATACCACTGGCCTCTTATGAAGCTAAAAGTATGTGTCATTAAACTCTGCTCTCATATTTTATTAAAAAATAAGAGAAGATTCTCCTATAGTGAGGGTATTATCTTAGTTTTTAAGTGAATAAGATGTGCTTTTGTTATGTTGATGTGCCAGTTCATGGTGTACCTTTTGGTGACTTTAGGATGGGGCCTGCTCACCAGAAACATCAACCATATAATTAGTGGGTTGGGACTTTGGGCCAATCTGACACCAAGATGGGCACTATAAAGGACAGAAATGGTATGGACCTAACAAGAAGATGTTAAGAAGAGGTGGCAAGAATACACAGAAGAACTATACAAAAAAGATCTTCATGACTCAGATAATCAGCATGGTGTGATCACTCAACTAGAGCCAGACATCCTGGAATGCAAAGTCAAATGGGCCTTAGGAAGCATCACTACAAACAAAGTTAGTGGAGGTGATGGAATTCCACTTGAACTATTTCAAATCCTAAAAGATAATGCTGTGAAAGTGTTGCACTCAATACGCCAGCAAATTTGGAAAACTCAGCAGTGGCCACAGGACTGGAAAAGGTCAGTTTTCATTGCAATCCCAAAGAAATAATGTCAAAGAATGTTCAAACTACCACAAAATTGCACTCATCTCACACACTAGCAAAGTAATGCTCAAAATTCTCCAAGCCAGGTTTCAACAGTACGTGAATCGAGAACTTCCAGATGTTCAAGTTAGATTTAGAAAAGGCAGAAGAACCAGAGATCAAATTGCCAACATCCATTGGATCATAGAAAAAGCAAGAGAGTTCCAGAAAAATATCTACTTCTGCTTTATTGCCTACATGGAAGCCTTTGACTGTGTGGATCACAACAAACTTTGGAAAAGTCTTCAAGAGATGGGAATATCAGACCACCTTACCTGCCTCCTGAGAAATCTGGATGCAGGTCAAGAAGCAACAGTTAGAACTGGACATGGAACAATGGACTGGTTCCAAATTGGGAAAAGAGTATGTTAAGGATGTATGTTGTCATCTTGCTTATTTAACTTATATGCGGAGTACATCATGAGAAATGTTGGGCTGGATGAAGCACAAGCTGGAATCAAGATTGCCGGGAGAAATATCAATAACCTCAGATATGCAGATGATACCATTCTTATGACAGAAAGCAAAGAGGAACTAAAGAACCTCTTGATGAAAGTTAAAGAGGAGAGTGAAAAAGCTGGCTTAAAACTCAACATTCAACAAACTAAGATCATGGCATCCAGTCCTATCACTTCATGGCAAACAGATGGGGAAACAGTGGAAATAGTGACAGACTTTATTTTGGGGGGACTCCAAAATTACTGCAGATGATGACTGCAGCCATTAAATTAAAAGATGTTTGCTCCTTGGAAGAAAAGCTATGACCAACCTAGACAGAATATTAAAAAGCAGAGACATTACTTTGCTGACAAAGGTCCATCTAGTTAAAAGCTATGGTTTTTCCAGTAGTCATGTAAGGATGTGAGAGTTGGACCATAAAGAAAGCTGAGTGCTGAAGAATTGATGCTTTTAAACTGTGGTGTTGGAGAAGACTCTTGAGAGTCCCTTGGACCCAAGGAGATCAATCCAGTCAATCCTAAAGGAAATCAGTCCTGAATATTCATTGGAAGGACTGATGTTGAAACTGAAACTCCAGTACTTTGGCCACCTGATATGAAGAATCAACTCAGTGGAAAAGACCCTAATGCTGGGAAAGATTGAAGGCAGAAAGAGAAGGGAATGACAGAGGATGAGATGGTTGGATGCCATCACCAACTCAATGGACATGAGTTTGAGCAAGCTCCGGGAGTTGGTGAACGACAGGGAAGCCTGGTGTGCTATAGTCCATGGGGTTGCAAAGAGTCAGACACAACTGAGCGACTGAAGTGACACCAAAGCTCAGTGGAGAATGTTGATTGGTGAACACAGTGATGTGTTGGGCGGATGATGCACCCTGACTCATAGGGAGATGGCTTGGAAGCCCCTTTTCAGGGCCATCTTAGAGCTTTCCCTGTGTGTATTATTTATAATAAAACTATAATAATAAGTATAATGCTTTCCTGAGTTTTGTCAGTTGTCTTAGCAAGTTATCAAACTGAGGCACTCATAGGAATCTCTGAGTATGTGGCAAGTTGATTAGAAATGCAGATAGCCTGGAGATCCCTGAAGAGTGGCTGGCATCTAAAGTAAGTGCAGTCGTATTTGGTTAATGCCCTTTGGTTTGTGTATACCAGACTAACTCTGAGTGGTTAGTGCTGAAATAAAATTACAGTATACTAATTTAAGGTTGAAACAGAACAGTGAGTGGTATATTTGTTACAGTTAATGAACCAATGTTGATAGATTATTATAAACTAACGCCCAAAGTTTGCATTAGGATTCACTCTTTATGTTGTACACCTTCATGGGTTTTGACAAATTCATAATGTCATTGGTCTACCATTATCGTAGACCCATGGCAAATAAAATATTGCCTGCCAAATAAGCTGTTAACATTTTAGCCGATAAATATACAGATTATAGAATCATGGTAATTGAGACTCCTGTGACTCCCTCCCAGTCTCATCCCTCTCCCTGTCTCAGAAGTAATCAGTTTTATGAATTTGGTATTTTTCAAATCTAAGCATGTTTTTATAGTTTACTAAGTATTTGTGTATCATACTTTATGGGATTTTTACAAGTTTTTAAATTTCACATTAACAACACTATGTATATTACACCTATTTCATCAACTTGTTTATTTCAAAACTCAGCATTGTGTTTGCAATTTATAGGATTTTATTTTTACTATAGGAAAGAATATTTCTTTAATTAAAGAGTCATTTAATGTTAAATAATTTGTTAACAGTTATAATTTTATATTGGTTTCCTGTATTAGTATAAATAGACAGTACTGACCTGTACATTAAATTTTTCAACCCTCCAGAGGTTTACTGACTTGAATCTAAAAAAGCTTTTTTTGGGGGGCTGTGTGTGTGTGTGTGTGGCTCTTAGAATTCAAACACAAATGACATTATATCATTGATATCATGTTCTGCAGCTACCCTGTTAAAAATACTCAACAGAAGCCAGAAAGACTTAATTATTTAAAGTGAACTGCTAATTGAAGATCCTACCTTTTGTAGATTTCTTTCTGGTGACTCTTTTTTTGTTTGTTTGTTTTTTAATGAAGAATATAAGATCTTAGTTCCCTAACCTCGGATAAAATCAGCACACCCTCAGTGAAAGTCCCTTTGGGGACTCTGTTTATTGTGTGTTTCCTTTACTATGGGCTTCCCGGGTCTCAGTGGAAAAGAATCCACCTGCCATTGCAGGAGGTGGGGTTTGATCCCTGGGTCAGAAAGATACCCTGGAGAAGGAATGGCATCCCACTTCAGTTTTCTTGCTTGGGAAATCCCATGGACAGAGAAGCCTGGTGAGATATAGTTCATGATGCAGCAAAAGAGTTGGACATGACTTAGCAACCAAACAGCACAACTGTAATTATCAGTTCTAAAAGAGAACACTGTTTCTAGGATAAATCAGAAGATCCCTACAATTCAAGGTAGAGGTAAAGCTATAGCTTCCTCCCCCAGCTTGAGGAAAGTTACTTTATTTTGTTTGGTGAATGTACAGTTGAACCTAATTATTTATGCTGATGTATGCAGCAAGTTTCATCTCGTCAAAGCAGAAGCTGTCAGATCTTCGTAGAATTTTCTGTGACCTAAATTAAATCTGCGTTACACAGGACTGCAGTCTTTAGAGAAAGCTGTTCCCATTGTCTGCTGTGTTAGTTGTGCACACTAACCTGTCACTGTTGATTTGGTTATTGTTGCTCATTTTGCATCCTTTGGTGTATAGTTTGAGTTCAGTAGCAGAAAAAAGCTTGAACTTACATTGTTTTGTACATTTGAAAAATAGTGATATCCCTCTTCCTCAAGATCATTTATTATAGGTTCCAGAAAGCTATATAATTGCACTTCCAATCCAGATTGTTTTTTTATTGACTTCCTGAAGAATCTATTATATTGTAAAGCATCATTGGCAGATTCAGTTGTAATTTAATAAGAATAGACCAATATGCTAAGGGAAGTGATTTTTCAAAAGTTCTTGCTCAATTCCATTGCATGAAATGCTAAAATAGTTTCCTCTTCTTTGTTCATTTCTCAGATGAAGTGTGCTTCAGATTTTTTCTCCGTACTCCTTCTATTTAAGACTGTGTTTATATGGGTGCTATACCAATAAAGAGGTACTGAGAAGTGACTTTTTCCTACTGTATTTTCTAAAGTTTATGTGATGCCATGGTTTTAGATGTTATTTCATTCACAGGATTTGGTCTATGGTAAATATTTTGTAACATGATTTCTATGACAAATGTGTAAATTAAAAATTGAGTTTGTATAGATTCCCAATGCTGGATTTATAGTGTTTGGAATGTTATCTTCAGGGTCTTTTATGGTCAGTATTGTACTCAGATTAATCTTGGGATGTTATAGACCTAGTAATTTCAGACAAATCATCAAATTCTCAGTTTGGTCATATAGTTACTTTAGATTATTGACTATAATCCTATGATTATAGTTTCTTGATTTTTAAAAAAAATCAATATTTACTGAATTTTTTCTAAAATATGTGAAATATTCTTGGCTCCTTTTAAAATGAAAGATGTTAATTTTGTATAATTGTACTTAGAACAGTTTTTGTTTACATGGAACTCTTATGATTATACTGGCCCAGTTGAGTTTATTTGGATTTTCTTTACTCCCCTATCTCTTTCCCAGCATTTAGGAGAAGAATAATGCTTCTCATGCTGGCATCCCAAGGACTAGACCTGTATCTTGATTGGTTATTTTGTTGTCTTTATCCCACTTATGTCCCTGTCTCTACTCATTTAGCTTCCTTTCATAAGCACCCATTCTAAGGTAGTTAACATGGGGTCGCACAGAGTCGGACACGACTGAAGTGACTTAGCATAGCATAGCATAGCATAGCATACATCTTTGGATATTTCTGTATCTTTAGAAAATACATAGTGTTTTCTGTGTATAAATTTATAATTTTTATAAATGACACTGGGCTATATATCTCATTTTATTGTTTTTTTCTGTTTTCTTCTTTTTTCAAAGTTTAAACTTTTTATATTGTTTTAAAAAAATTCAGCCTTTCATTTAAATGATCTATCCTTGTGTTGCATATAATTCTGATTCCTTACCTCTGATTGTTGTGCTCTATCATGTGCACACTCTTATCCATGTATACTATGTATTCATCTTACTTACACTCACCTATTGATGTTTATAGTTTATAAAATGTGTTGAAAGCATTCATGATATATTTGCTTTTTGATCCAACAATTTTATTTAAAATACTTTATCCTAAAAAAACTACCAAAGCTGTGCAAGAAGGTATATATTCAGGGATATTTGGTATATATGAGGATATAAAAGTGTGTACAAAGATATTTATGATATTATAAATTTAGAACAACAAAATTTAGAAACAACCTAAATATTCAAAGTAGAAAATTGAATATACTGTGGTCTGTATCTATAATAGGATGCTATGTGAAAATTAGGAATGCTTTACCAGATAATAATAGTAAATGATAAAGGCTGAGTATAAATTTTAGGTATAGTCTGATCCCAGTTGCTCATGCAGTTATTCAGCCATTCACTCACAAATAGTGACAGTCCAGATATTGTTTTAGAATGTAGAGGTAGAGTGCCGTGTGTGTGTGTGTGTGTGTGTGTGTGTGTGTGGCGGGGCGGGGTGGGGGCGGGGCGCGGGGGTTGGCGATGGGGCGGGCAGGGGTGTGTGTGTCACGAAACAGATTCTTTCTTTGCTGTCATAGAATTTGCAGTTTAGTCAGGAGAGACAGAACCATAAACAAAAAATTTGTCAGTTGGCGATAGTGCTTTGGAGAAAAATATAACAGGGTTAATGGTAAATAGGAAATACCAAGGAAAAAGAGAAGGAATTTTGCTACTTTATATAAGGTAAGTTAAGGAAGTCTCTGAAAAGTGACATTTTAAAAAAATTTTATTTGTTTTAGTTTTGGCTGTGCTCAGTCTTCATTGCTGCTTGGGCTTTTCATTATTTGCAGCAAGCAGGGGCCACTCTCTAGTTTCATTGCTCAGGCTTCTCATTGCGGTGGCTTCTCTTGCGGAGCCCAGGGACTCTAGTAGGCTTCAGTAGTTGAGGTGCTTAGGCTTAGTTCTCTGAAGTATGTGAGATCTTCCTGGACCTAGGATTGAACCCACGTTTCCTGCACTCGCAGGCGATTCTTTACCACTGAGCCACCAGGGAAGCCCCTCTGAAAAGTGGCATTTGAATAGAGACCTAAAGAAAGCTAAGGAGAGAGAAAGCAATGTTTTATCTGGGCCGGGGGGGTCAGGGGGGAAATGTTCTTGATGAAGGGAACTGCAGGTCCAAAGACTTCAGGCAGAGATATGTATGTGTTCCAGCAAGAGCTGGAGTCAGTAGCTGGAGTCAGCTGGTCAGTAGCTGAGTCAGATAAAGTGAAAGTGAAAGTCAGTCAGTTGTGTCCAACTCTTTGCAACCCCATGGACTATATAGTCCATGGAATTCTCCAGGCCAGAATACTGGAGTGGGTAGTCGTTCCCTTCTTCAGGGGATCTTCCCAACCCAGGTATTGAACCCAGGTCTCCCGCACTGCGGGCAGATTCTTTCCCAGCTGAGCCACAAGGGAAGCCCTGAGTCCGATAGACCAAGGGATACAGTGTGTAGGAAATAAGGTAAGAGAAGTAAAGATTGGGGATGAAAATGGAGGGCCATTAGAGTTATCTTATAGGTCATTATAAGCACTTTGGCCTTTATGATTCTAAGACGAGAAGTCATTGTAGGATTTTGAGCGGAGAAATGAAATTTGATTGACTTTTAAAATCATTTTGGCTGTTTTGTGTAGAATAGACTGGAGAGGAACAGTACTGGGAAAATGGAGTTAAGAGGCTATTGTAATAACCCGGACAACAGATGATAGTAGTTTGGACCAATGATGAGAAGAGGTTTGATTCTGGATTTGTAATGTACACCCACAAACACCTTTTTGAAAAAATAACTGTGTATGTGTTGATATACTAATATATATTTAATTATCTCTGATGGAGTTACTGATGACTTTTTCTTTATACACGTCTGTGCTTTTCAAATTTTCTGTAACTTTTATTTATTTATTTTTAATTTTATTTATATATATTTTTTATTGTGCTGGATCTTAGTTGCTGCGCAGACTTTTCTTTAGTTGCAGAGAGTGGGGCTACTCTCTCGTCATGGTTTCCAGGCTTCTCATTGCGGTGGCTTCTCTTGCTGTGTAACGGGCTCTAGGCAAGTGGGCTTCAGTAGCTGTGGCTCCTGGGCTCTAGAGCATGGGCTTAGTTGTTCCACAGCATGTAGAATATTCCCAGATCGGAGATCAAACCTGTGTCTCCTGCATTGGCAGGCGGATTCTCGAAGAATCCAGGGGACAGAAGAGACTCGGGTTCAATCCCTGGGTCAGGGAGATCCCCTGGAGGAGGAACTGACAACCCACTCCAGTATTATTGCCTGGAGAATCCCATGAACAGAAGAGAGCCTGGTGGGCCCACAGGGTTGCAAAAAGTCGAACACAACTGAGCACACACATACACACACACCAGGGAAGCCCCACTATTACTTTTAAAATCAGAGAAAAAAAGTTTAAAGCTACTTTTGTTTTTATTGTGTTTTTTCCCTGATTACACACATTTAAAAGTATTACACACATTTAAAAATTTGAGTTGTATTTTTTTCCTTTTTGTGTTTGCCATTCCCTTCTGTCTGGTGATTCAGACAGTGAGCAGGCCCAGCCCTTAAATTAGAACCAGGATGTTAGTTAACTGACTAGTGAAATTGATTGAGGAAGGAAATTACAACTTTTTTCAAGCCTGGGCAGACTGTAGTCAGCATTTCCCCTGTCATCCTTGTTTTCCTTTGTGAAGTAAACTCTTAGAAGACTGCTTTATTACAGTTTTTATAAATTTGGTGTGGCCGGGGTACATTTTTACTTATATGTTCTGCTGTTTTTACATCATCACTGATGCAGAGTAACCCAGTGACAAAAAACTGCAGTGTCAATCAACAGGATGGTCACATCTAGGTCATCCTAGCTAATGAGTGTGAGTTGTGTTGCTGATTTCCTGAAAATTATTTGTACAAATCGTTAGAATGCACTGTGAGTTTTCTCCTCTGACTTATCTTTCTGATTTGCTTGATTATATCAAATATTAGAACACTTGAAAACCAATTTACTGTAAACTAGGTAAGAGTTGTACTGATCTAGAACATGCTGAATGGCAGAGAGAAAAAAAAGACTGGAATTCAGTCTTGGTTATAACTGAGTTTGTTTTTTTAACTGAAGTATAGTTGATTTACAGTGTTGTGTTAATTTCTGCTATATAGCAAAGTGATTCTGTTTACATATACATTCTCTTTTTATATTCTTTTCCATTATGCTTCCATTATGATTCCATGTGGTTCATCACAGGATATTGAATATAGTTCTCTTTGCTGTACAGTAGGCCCTTGTTGTTTATCTATTCTATATGTAATAGCTTACATCTGCTAGCCTTAACCTCTTACTCTATCCCTCACTCACCCACCTTCCCCTTGGCACCCCCCGGTCTGTTCTCTATGTCCATGAATCTGTTTCTGTTTCGTAGATGGGTTCATTCGTGTCATATTTTAGATTCCACGTATAAATAATATCATATGGTATGTGTCTTTCCCTTTCTGACTTCTCTTAGTATGACAGTCTCTAGTTGCATGGTTGAGTTCTTAAATGGTAAATCAATAAAACTCTTATTACCTGGAGGCATAACTTGAGTTTTGTATTGCAGGAAAATAGTAGCCCTTGCTTTGTTGCTTTTTTCTCCCTTGCTCTGATTGGCAATGTTTAGTCCTCTAAAATTACCTGGAAAATGGAGATTTTGGATTTTTGATCCGAGGAGCAAGTATCTATCCAGATGATGCAAGGAGCACGGTGGCCATGATAAAAGTCTATTTTGCTTTGTATTTTGGTTTGAAATCACTAGTAAATTGCAAATATGTAATGGCACTTGTTTTAAAAATTGCAAAATTACTTCATGGCCTGTTGGCTATACTTTAATAAAAAATAAGTATGTTTTTTTTTTCTTCTTTATAGAAAGAGAAATATCTTACATTTTAGATATGAAGAAATTTAATCTATGAACTACTGTTTTTGTAGTCTGGAAAACCATCTATACCTCCTAGATCTTTGTATATCTATTAAGCAACTTGATGGTAAATATTTTGCTATATCTGACTTTTTTTTTTTTGTCTAATGGGCATGTTGGTTTTTTGGTTAAGTTTTCCAATGACCTACAACTGGTATTCTTCTTGTTCCCTAAATGTTTAAGTGAGAATAATTCCTGTGCTTCAAAAACACCTATCTTGCCTAGTTTATGGTTTCTGAATTTCTTAATTACTTTTCTATGAATTTTGTGTGGTACTGTGGACAGAAAATAGTCTGCTATCATTCAGACCCTCATGAATCCCAGCTCTGCCACTGAATAGCTCTCAGAGCCTTAGTTTCCTCATCAGTAAAACTATAATATAGATTTATTGTCATATGTTGCTAGCTTTGTGCCTAGTGTGGTAATACGTAGCCAGTAAATATTATTTATTCTGTTTTCTTTATTTATGTTTTTAATTTGGCTCCTGTATTAACTAAAACCTTTGGTGGTTTTGTTACAACATTAGAAAGTTTTTGTACAGAATACTGTACAAAAGAATGTCAGTTACTAAATTTGGTCTGAATGATGTTAGATCTTTAACCCAGGTGTTGCTTTTTTTCATTCTTTTTAAAGATGTTTAATGTGCAGTTTTGTAGTATATTTAAAACATGTAATTGTGCCAGATACCCTGCAAGTTCTCTGTGCTAGAAACTTTTTAAACATTGTTTCTAATCCCCACAACTGTATAAGGTTTATACACTATTGTTTTCATTGAAGAGAAAGCTTAGGCTCATACTTGGAAAAGTTTTTAAAATGTATTTGTAATAATGGGCCTATCATTATGGATTAAAATCCATATGGTTTATTGTAAACTGATCTTCTGTTATTGGAAAGTGAAACTTCCATTATTAAACTAGAGTCATTTCCACTGGACTGCAGGGTAGTAGTTGTCCAGAAGCTGTTAGTTGTGGTATTAAAATGTCCTTGAAGTCATTGTGAACTGTTGGAGGGCTCGCTTCTTCTCCCATAAAGAAAAGGAAAGAAAGAGAAGTCTCTCAGTTATGTCCAACTCTTTGCGACCCCATGGACTGTAGCCTACCAGGCTTCTCTGTCCATGGGATTTTCCAGGAAAGAGTACTGGAGTGGGTTGCCATTTCCTTCTTTTCCCATAACATGTTTATCAATTAATTCTTTTTTTAAGATTTTATTGAAATATAGTTGATTTACAAAGTTTAAATTTCTGCTCTACAATAAAGTAACTCAGTAATATACATATATATACACATATGTTCTTTTTTGTATTCTTTTCCAGTATGACTTATCATTGATACTGAATATACAGTAGGACTTTGTTGTTTATCCATCCTATATATAATAGTTTGCATCTGCTAATCAACTCCTAGTCCTTTCCTTCCCCACCTCGCTCCTCCTTGGCAACCACAAGTCTGTCCTCTATATTTGAGAGTCTGTTTTTGTTGGTAGGTATGTTCATTTGTGTTGTATTTTAAATTCCACATGTAAGTGATATTACATGGTATTTGTCTTTCTTTTTTTTTTTTTTACTTGATGTAGTATGATAATCTCTAGTTGCATCTATGTTGCTGCAAATGGCATTATTTCATTATTTTTAATGGCTGAGTAATATTCCATTGTATATATGTACCACATCTTCTTTATCCATTTATCTATCAGTGGACATTTAAGTTTTTTCCATATCTTGGCTATTGTAAATAGTGCTACTATGGACATAGAGGTGCATGTATCTTTTCAAATTAGACTTTTCTCTGGATATATGTCCAGGAGTGGAATTGTTGGATCATATGGCAACTCTGCTTTTAGTTTTTTGCAGAATCTCTACACACTGGTTTCCAGAGTGGCTATACCAATTTACATTCCCACCAGCGGTGTTAGAGGGTTCCCTTTTCTCCATATCTTCTCTAGCATTTATTATTGGTAGACTTTTTAATGATGGCCATTCTGACTGGTGTGAGGTGGTACCCCATTGTTGTTTTGATTTGCATTTCTGTAATAATTAGTGACAGTGAGCATCTTTCCATGTGCCTAATGGCCATCTGTATGTCCTCTTTGGAGAAATGTCTACTTGGGGCTTCTGCCTATTTTTCAACTGGGTTGTTTGTTTGTTTTGGAGGGATTGTTATTGAATTATAGAAGCTGTTTGTATATTTTGGAAATTTAGCCCCTGTCTGCTACATCCTTTGCAGATATTTTCTCCTAGTCTGTAGGTTGTCTTTTCATTTTGTTTATGGTTTCCTTTGCTGTGCAAAAGCTTCCAAGTTTGATTAGGTCCCATTTGTTTATTTTTGCTTTTATTCCTGTTGCCTTGGCAGACCTAAGAAAATACTGGTTTTGCCTATGTTTTCATATAGGATTAACATATGGTCTCATATTTATGTCTTAAAGCATTTGGCTCTGTTTTTGTGTATGGTGTGAGGATGTGTCCCGGCTTCATTGGTTTACATGTGCCTGTTCAGCTTTCCCAGTTACACTTGCTAAAGAGATTGTCTTTGTCTTTGCCCCAGTGTATATGTCTCTTTTGTTGATGATTGATTGTTCATAGGTGTGTCAATTAATTCTTAAATCTTCAGAGTATAAATATCTTCTTAATTATCATTTTAACCTTTGACTTTTGTAGTAACATTATGTTTTTCCCACTTAAAACATATTCTTTTTAATGATTCCGATTATATCAAAAAGAATATCTAGTGTATTTTATTAAAGTTGGTATAGTGGTTTAGTTTTTCAGGATTAACATAAAACAATTCAATCATAATTGATATTTAATTTTTTCTTGTTAAATAGGAATATTTAATTATGGCCTTAGTGTATTTTGTAGTTTTTGACATAATGTTCCATTTATGTTTAAAACTGGTCAGTTGTTAAACATATTTGTATAAGTTATAAAAAGGAACTTGTTTAATGATTATCTGCCTCTTATTTACAAAGACTGTGAGTGTAAAAGAAATACAGACATACTTTGAATACATTAGAGCCAAGTTTGAGTTTTTATCTTATTGGCATAGGAATTTATAATGATTCATTGGGTTGTTTCTTTATTTAACTGACTGGTTTTAATTTAGATGTACCCTTTTCCCAATATTGATTTACTTAATTTAGAATAGTAATCTTATGAGTGCAGGGAATAGTTTAACATCCAAATACTTGATTTTATAGTTATTAAAAGATCATTAAGCTATTCACCATTGTGTTGATAATCATTTGGGAATACATTTTAGTAGAAAATCTTTGGTTCTTATTTCTAAAATTTGGTTGCTTATTTTTGGCCTTAATGATATTATTAATTTCTGTGGAAAACAGTGAGCCCTATCAGAAGTATTTGGATTTTTGTTGCATGTTTTGAAAGTTTACTTTAAGTGATAGTTGAATATCATTGTTATTGTAAAAGACATTCTTGGATGTAGTTTGTTGTTAAATACGTTTACTTGAGGTAAAGAATCGTAGCACCCACTGGGATTATTTTGCTTACTAAAAATTTTCTGAGAATTTTTAAAATATAGTGTACATAAAGTAGTTTATCTTCTGTCTACCTCTATCAAGAACTCATTTGTCACTGATAATTTTTTAAGTACATCCCAAATGACAAGCTACTTCCTAAACAGAATAATATCAAGAATATAGACTATGAATGATTCTATATTTTGGGGTAAATGAGATCAGTTCCAGAGCCATCTTACTGTCTTAGAGAGTTGTCTTTCTACCATTACTAGGCAATTGGACTGGGAGCCAAGAATGATTTTTTTCCTTCTAGAGTGCCACCAGAAAATTTCTATGATGAGGGAAATTCCCTGTTTTCAGACAATGCTGTCATCAGATGGAAAATACAAATTGAAATAAAGAGAGAAGGAGTCTCAAAACAAAGCTTTCTAGCCCTGTGTTTCATTTATACCAGGAGGAAATGTAGATTAATTTTCATTCTAATGAAGAGAGTATAACTTTGTTTCAAAATGGTTCTGGCATTTATGTTTTTATTGGAAATACTTTGTGTCCTTCCTTTTATTTCTCTTAATTTAAAAGTTCTGTGTTTACTCATCTGTTGGAAAGATTGTTAAGACCAAAAGTAAGACCCAGAATATTGTAGTTTTTTATCACAAGAGAATAGTTGAAAGTGTTTGTTATCAATATTTTAGAGTCCCTTTATCAAAGTTAATAGGCCACTAAAGATGAAGTTCATTATATCAGTCTCTAAAATCCAAAGATGAATCTGGGTGGGAGTAAGGCAGGGAAACAGGAGAAGGATGCTTAGATAGATGACTGAAATGGCTTAGCAGATGGGGAGATTTTAACTCTTATAGTCTGTGGAGAATATTTTGAGATCATATTTCTCTTAACATTTAGAACATTTAATAGACAAATTTCTAACTGTATAGTATTAGATTT
Organism: Bos mutus; assembly: GCF_027580195.1. Lineage (NCBI taxonomy): Eukaryota > Metazoa > Chordata > Mammalia > Artiodactyla > Bovidae > Bos > Bos mutus. The sequence goes on along the minus strand of NC_091637.1, from coordinate 31,733,191 downwards.
CTAAACTGTAGAAGTTAGATGCAGTCTATGGTTATAGTTTATTTTGGAAAAATTACAGTTATCTCCAGTTCTCTGTCCTATTTATACTATTATCTTCTATTTGTACCTATTTTTAAATCTTAATCCATTCTTCATAATGACTTCAGCTTCAAGTAACTTAACATTTATGTTGATTATATTCATATCAAAGAATCTTGGTCACTAAAAGGGAGAGAGATTTTTAAAAAGCAGTGAGAAAGATGTAGTTGGATTTCCAGATCCCAATTAGAAAAATCATCTTTAACTTATAAGCCAAGAAAATTTCATCTGTATATTGTTGAAGGAAAATAGATCTAAAGACCTCACGAACATCTTTTTAAAATCACTTCCAAAATAGAAAGGTGGGATTTCCACTTGAGAACTTTAATTAGCCCAGAGAATGTAGAATTTACAAGGAGTTTAACTGCTTCTGGCTTTTCTGTGGCCCTGTCACTGCTCATTTATCCTCTCAATATAAAAGCGCATGACAACTCAGCTCCACCTGTTTGCTGAGGTTGCACTAACGTAAGGGTTTTCCGAATGTATTCTAGATGGGGTATTTTTACCTCTTTTTTTTTTTTTTCATATTCAGATTTTACTCTACATAGAACTTAGGAACTGAATTCAATTTAATATATCACTGCTCTGCACCAAATTGCCTTGTAAACTCTAATGGGACAAATATTTTGAGATTCTTCTACATGGATTATGGGTACAATATTAGAAATTATTTTTAGACAGTATGGAAAATGCACTGTGGATCAGTTTAATAATGCCTTTACTCAGCAAACATTTATTGAGCTCATATTCCATACCCAGGTACTAGGAGTATAGACATAAATAAGATGTGATTCCTGCCCTCGAGGAGGTCATTGTCGGCCTCTGAAGTCTTAAATTTTGACACAAAGAAATAAGAGACTCAACTAGCTCGTCTCCTGGATGTGAAAAATAATGAACGGCAGCGGCAAAGCACAAGTTGTTGGATGTTGCTGTTCTGTTTTATTTAGTCTAGAAAAACCTGGAAAATAAAATTCTAGTAAACAGTGGCGGGTTTTGCCATGATTATTAAATGTTTGGTAAACATTTCCCCAAGGCCTGCTATGTGCAAGCATCAATAGAAAATGTATGAGATAAAGTGTTTTATTCTAAATGAGGACAATGGAAGAGAAAGTTACATATACAAATAATTACAATATGGTAGGAGTGGACAGTTTATTACCAAATTTTTTATTTATTAAATAAAACTGATTTATTAAATCAGTTTATTACCAAATGATTTCTCTTGGTTGCGATGACAGTAGGGAATAAGGAGAGACTAAGATCAAGAGATCAGAAGTCACTACTGACTGAAGGAGGCAACCATTCTTACCTTGGAGAATCTTTCTAAAGCTGTTTCTTGTTTTTATATCATATGTCACCAATGTCAGTGACAATTACCAAGAGAAAAATCAAAATATATCATAAAACACAACAATATTTTTGTTACAAAGATGCATTTTGGTTATCATAATAAAACCTCATATTTTGGCCTTGCTTTGGAGTTGACCCTTTAAAGATGCTTTCTATTGGGAGCAACTTCCTATCTTGCAAATAAGAAAAATGAAGAAAGAAAGAATAAAGCACCATCTCTAGTGATATTGCTAAAAATGACAATCAGTTTGCTTGGCTCTAATTGGGTACATCTGTAAATTTGGTGTTAGCAGGCCCAGAATGTTAGGACAGATTGTCGCGTGGAGTAGAACAGCTATTTGAGAGGATTTAATGATGGACCATATTAGAAAACAGAGGTCTACAGGAGGTACACATCTGATATTTTTATTTTATTTCTCAGCTAGCTGAAGTGCTTGGTTTTACCTTTTCTTATTCTTTAAAACATCTTAAGAAACAATGAAACTCTTCAAAGAACCTTTTATCTCTGTGCTGTAGGTCTGTTTATTAGCTGAAGTCTGTTCGTTGGAAGGACTGATGCTGAGGCTGAAACTCCAATACTTTGGCCACCTCATGCGAAGAGTTGACTCATTGGAAAAGACCCTGATGCTGGGAGGGATTGGGGGCAGGAGGAGAAGGGGATGACAGAGGATGAGATGGCTGGATAGCATCACTGACTCGATGCACATGAGTTTGGGTGAACTCTGGGAGTTAGTGATGGACAGGGAGGCCTGGCGTGCTGCGATTCATGGGGTCGCAAAGAGTCGGACATGACTGAGCAACTGAACTGAACTGATTAGCTGAAGTATTCTTTTCCTTTAGTATCATGAGCTGCTCCCAGATTCTAGGTATTCATCAAAGATTTCCTATTTGGCAGTGACAGCCAGTTTTGATTCCCTTTGCTTTCTTTAATTTAGAATCTTTCAAAGTTAGTTATTAATATTAACTCTTCAATTGTCAGAGATAATAGTTTTAGTTACTAAGTGTAAACTTAATTTTCCTATTTGAGATTTTCTTTTTTATACTCCTTTTGAAATTGAAGTGTTTTTAGAATGCTCAAAAGATTCAAAGTCTTGAGCTTTATACTCAAGTGGTACTTGGGTATACTTTTTTTGTTTGTTGTTAACTGTGTTTGGGGCAAACTATTGCTCACTTTGTGTGTGCTAAAATTTCACCTGTTATAGGCCAAGAATAATTTCTCACCTTTTCTCTAAGAAGAGTTTGAAAGGTAAGACTAATTTATTTGCAATGATAAAGTTCCATTACTATTAGGTCATTAGATCAGAGTGGCTATTAAATTTCAAAGCATTATCATAGTGATTATGATTACTGTTGCAGCTGGAGACAGTCTTCTCTAGAACGTATTAGGCTGTTAGTCTCAGTCTAGCACAAGGTTTGGCAAAGCTTTATTTTGAATTAAGATTTATAGTTTTGCCATTATTGAAGATTTTATAGAATATGGACTGCATTGTTAGGAGGTATCAGCTCTGACTAACTGGCAGTGACTACCCAGAGTATCAGTTAACATTTAGGAGGCTTCCAGGGGACATTTGGCGGAGAAGGCAGTGGCAACCCACTCCAGTACTCTTGCCTGGAAAATCCCATGGACGGAGGAGCCTGGTAGGCTGCAGTCCATGGGGTCGCACAGAGTCGGACACGAGTGAAGCGACTTAGCAGCAGCAGCAGGGGACATTTGGAAAAAAGTGGTCAGTTTAGTTCCATCACTCAGTCATGTCTAACTCTTTGCGACCCTATGGACTGCAGCATCCCAGGCTTCCCTGTCCATCACCAGCTCCCAGAGTTTACTCAAACTCATGTCCATTGAGTCGGTGATGCCATCCAATTGTCTCATCCTCTGTCATCCCCTTCTCCTGCCTTCAGTCTTTCCCAGCATCAAGGTCTTTTCCAGTGTGTCAGTTCTTCACATCAAGTGGCCAAAGTATTGGAGCTTCAGCTTCACCATCAGTCCTTCCAATGAATATTCAGGACTGATTTCCTTTAGGATTGACTGGTTTGATCTCCTTGCAGTCCACGGAACTCTCAAGAGTCTTCTTCAACACCACAGTTCAAAAGTATCAATTCTTCGGCACTCAGCTTTCTTTATGGACCAACTCTCACATCCATCCATGACTACTGGAAAAACCATAGCTTTGATTAGACGGACCTTTGTCAGCAAAGTAATGTCTCTGCTTTTTAATATGCTGTCTAGATTAGTCATAGCTTTTCTTCCAAGGAGCAAACATCTTTTAATTTCATGGTTACAGTCACCATCTGCAGTGATTTTGGAGCCCAAGAAAAAAAGTCTATCACTGTTTCCATTGTTTCCCCATCTATTTGCCATGAAGTGATGGAACTGGATGCCATGATCTTAGTTTTTTGAATGTTGAGTTTTAAGCTTTTTGACTCTCCTCTTTTGCTTTCATCAAAAGGCTCTTTAGTTCTTCTTCACTTTCTGCCATAAGGGTGGTATCATGTGCATATTTGAGGTTATTGATATTTCTCCCTGCAATCTTGATTCCACCTTGTGCTTCATCCAGCCCAGCGTTTCACATGATGTACTCTTCATATAAGTTAAATAAGCAGGGTTAACAATTAGGAGGCTTCCAGGGGACATTTGGAAAGGAGTGGTAGGATCTCATAATGTCTGATACGATCACACGTTGGGAAGAGAGGGAGTGGGATTTGTGTTAGCTATCCCATATGTTAGTCAAATCTATAAATGGTGGCTTAGAGTAGATATTTGTGTGTGTATTTGTCACTCAGTCACGTCCAACTGTTTATGACCCCATGGACTATAACCCCCAGGCTTCTCTATGGAATTCTCCAGGCGAGAATACTAGAGTGGGTTGCCATTCCCTTCTCCAGGGAATCTTCCCAACGCAGGACTCAAACCCTAGTCTTTGCACTGCAGCAGATTCTTTACCATCTGAGCCACCAGGGAAACCCCACTTAAAAACTAATATGAGTTATTTTTACCATATCCCTTACCATATCCCTTAGAAAATCATCCTCTCTTTGTTGAAATACCTCCAATGAGGAACTCCCTGCCTGCTTGAGATCCCATTCTGTTGTTGCACAGCTCTGCAATGTCGTATTTCTTCCAATCCAGTTATTGCTCTGTGTATTGGATATTCCTAAAAACCTGATTCAAAGGGTTTCAGGCAAGGACAAATTATGAGGGGTTTTTTTGTTTTTTTTTTTTTTTGTATCATTTATCAACCTTTTTTTTGGGGGGGGGCATTTTAAAAACTTTTCATTTCAAATTGGTAAGCATTCACAAGTTGTCAAAGTAGTACAGAATTCTTGTGTATTCTTCACCTAATTTTCTCCAATGGTTGCTGCTGCTGCTGCTGCTGAGTCACTTCAGTTATGTCTGACTCTGTGCGACCCCATAGACCGCAGCCCACCAGGCTCCCCCGTCCCTGGGATTCTCCAGTCAAGAACACTAGAGTGGGTTGCCATTTCCTTCTCCAGTGCATGAAAGTGAAAAGTGAAAGTGAAGTCGCTCCGTCGTGTCCGACTCAGCGACCACATGGACTGCAGCCTACCAGGCTCCTCCGTCCATGGGATTTTCCAGGCAACAGTACTGGAGTGGGTTGCCATTGCCTTCTCCGTTCCCCAATGGTAACTTCCTACAAAACTATAGTACTATAGCAAAACCAGGAAATTGATATCTATACAATCCATAAACTTTATTCAGATTTCATCAGTTTTACATGCATTTCTCTATGTGTATATCCGGTTCTGTGCAATTTTGTCTTGTGTAGCTTTGTCTAACTACCACTGTAGCCCCAGTATAGAACTGTTCCATAAGCACAAAGAGCTCCCTCATACTACCACTTTATAGCTACACCCAGTCCTCTCCACCATCCCTAGTTCTGGGCCAGTGCTAATCTGCTGTCCCCCTCTGAAATTTTGTATTTCAAGAATTTTATGTAAATGGCATATAGTATATAACCTTTGAGATTGACTTTTTTCACCCAGCCTAATTCCCCTGAGGTTATATCAAAGTTGTCACATGCCTCACTAGGTAACCCAGTTTTTAAAATTACTATTGATGTCTTCTTAGGGCCACAATAAATATTTGTCTATATGTATGACGTTTGAAATATTATAAAAGTGATTAATTTAAACTTGTAGAGCTATTAAGGCTTCCCAAATGGCTCTAGTGGTAAAAAAGCCCATCTGCTAATACAGGAGACATAAAATGATGTGGGTTCGATTCCTGGGGTGGGAAGATCCCCTGGAGGAGGACATGGCAACCTACTCCAGTATTCTTGCCATGGAAATCTCATGAACAAAGGAGCCCCACAGGCTACAGTCCATAGGGTTACAAAGAGCCAACACAACTGAAGCAACTTAACACACACAACTTAACACACACACATACACATGTACAGGTAGCTGTTAAATTCAAATTCAGTTGTTGCACAGTTGTTGTTGTTCAGTTGCTAAGTCATGTCTGATTCTTTGTGACCCCAAGGACTGCATCATGCCAGGCTCCCCTGTACTGCACTATCTCCCAGAGTTTGCTCAAATTTATGTCCATTGAGTTGGTGATACTATCTAACTGTCTTGTCCTCTGCTGCCCCCTTCTCCTTTTGCCTTCAGTCTTTCCCAACATCAGGATCTTTTCCAAAGAGTCTACTCTATGCATCAGGTGCCAAATATTACAGCTTCAGCTTCAGCATTAGTCCTTCCAATGAATATTTAGGGTTGATTTCCCTTAGTATTGACTGGTTTGATCTTGAAGTCCAGGGGACTCTCAAGAGTCTTTTCCAGCACCACCATTAGAAAGCATCAATTCTTTGGCACTCAGTCTTCTTTATGGTCCAACTCTTACATGCATACATGACAACTGGAAAAACCATAGCTCTGACTTACCAGACCTTTGTTGGCCAAATGATGTCTCTGCTTTTTAATAGGCCATCTAGGTTTATCATAGCTTTCTTTCCAAGGAGCAAGAGCCTTTTAATTTCATGGCTGTAGTCACTGTATGCAGTGATATTGGAGCTCAAGAAAATAAAATCTGTTACATCATACACGTGAAATTTCAACTTTCACTATTTATTGTTAAACTGTTAGGGCTAGTAAGGAGTGCACGACTGTCAGGAGACACCATTCCTCTGACAGTGTTTAACCAGCCCTAGTACCACATGTTCATATTTAACCTTTTACTGCCACTTCTTCTGTGGCTAGGGGCTCTCTACCTGAGTGGGTGATTATGTGGATGAAATGAGACGTAGAACTCAAAAAATATAAAATTGAAGCATGACAGTTATATACGTTAGAAATTGAAAATATACTTAAATTTCTCACCCAAAGTTGTCTATTTTTTTTATGTGCATCAAGTAAGCTTTAGTTATTACTATTAAAAATAAAAGTTTCCCGTGCACATTGCTGTGCATCTTTCTTTTTTACTAAGGTATCTTGAACATTTTCCGTATCTGTCACACGGTTTTAGTAGTTCCTTTGCTGTGTACACACACTGTTCTTTCACTTATTTAGTCACTCTTCACTGAATGCCTGCTGTGCCCAAGGCACCATGCTGGGGCAATTGTGATGAATAATACATGAAACTCACATTTTAGAGGGAAGACAGACATTAATAATGATTAATTTCTCAATTGATTACTTGATTAGGAATGTAATATGCACTAGGAAAAAGCAGTATGGAAAGCCAAGTCCATGCCTGTCAGAGGGACTTAACCAGGTCTGGGAACCAAGGAGGATCTCTCAGATAATATAACTTTTGAGCTAAGATCTAAGGATGGCTATGTATGATAAGGACATGACTAATGAAGGAGTATGAGTAGACATTAGTGTATTTATCATTTAATTAAAATAAAAAGAAAAGCCATAAAACTATTGGATGTGTGAATACGTATGTTCATAGAGGAAAACAAAACTGGTAAAATATATCTCAAACTGTTAATACTGTGGAGGTATTACAGGTACCATTTTTTTTAACAGAAAATTTTTAAGAGAAGCATTAGCTTTACTGAAAAATTGAGAAAATGGCATAGAGTTCCCATGTACCCTACCCTCCACCACCAAAACACACACATGCACACGCACGCACACACAAACACACTTTCCCCTATTAACATCTTACAATAGTATGGGACATTCGTTCCAATTAATAAACCAGTATTGATACATTATTTTTCCCTACCCAGTGTTCAGTCAGGTTTTCTTAATTTTTACCTAATATACTTTTTCTGTTGCAGGAGCCCATCCAGGGTGCCACAGTATGTTTAGTTTTCACTTCTCTTTAGACTATCGGCTGCAGACAGTTTCTCAGACTTCATTTTCGATGTTCTTGACAGTTCTGAGGTATACTGGTATTTTGTAGAATGTCCCTCAGTTGGGATTAATCTGAGGTTTTTCTCATGATCTTACTGCAGTATAGGTTTTTGGGAGGAGACCAACAGAGATAAAGTGCCATTCTTGTCACATCGTATCAAAAGTACATACCATGAGTGTGATTCAACCCTGTTGATGTTACCCTTGATCACCTGGCTGAAGTAGTGTTTGTCAGGTTTCTCCGCAGTAAAGTTATTTTGCCCCTCTCCTTTCCACGTACTGCTTTTTACAAGGAAGTCTCTGTGCACAGCCTACACTTAGAGTCAGAGTTATGCTTTACTTCCTTGAGGGAAGAGTATCTACATAAATTACTTGGAATTCTTCTGCACAGAAGATTTATCTTTTCTCCTCCATTTGTTTATATATTCAATCGTGAGTATGAACTCATGGAGATATATTTTATGCTTTGGGTTTTAATCTAATAGTACTTTATTTTATTGCCCAAATTGTTCAAGCTTTGAACCATTAAATTGGCTTTCAATTGCCTCTTGTGTGCCCCTTGGATATAGCCCCATTAACACAGTTTTGTTTATTTTCTAGGCACTTCCTTATTTTATGACACTGCAAGATGTTTCAGGCATTCTTGTGTATTTTCTGTCACAGAATTAGAATCAGCCGTTTTTCCAAGGAGGCGTGCTTCCTTTTATTGGAGACTGGTGTTAGAAACCAGGTTTGGGGTGCTATCTTACTTTTCTCTTAATATTTTTTTTCCCTACTCTGGTTTTCTCTTTATCTCTTTTTTTCGCCCATAAAACCTTTGATAAAATAAGTATGAATTCTACCATGGCAAATTAGATTGGCTCATTAAATATCTATTTCCAACTGCCTTCTCCCTCCCTTCCTTCTCCTTTAGACATCTTTCAGCCAGGGTTGGCCATGTGACACAGCGCTGGACAGGGGAGATGTAAGTACAAACATCCTGGGAAGGACTTTGTTTGCAAAACTGAAGCTCAGAACCTGAAGGGAGATATCTTTGGGCCCTTCAGCCGTCTTCCTGTCAGGAAAACGGAACCAGTGCCTGGGTGTTGAGCATGAACGTGAAAACAAATGCTAGGGAATGTAAGATAAGTAGAAGGAACCTTGTTCTATGATGTCATGGCTGACTTAGGGTTGAACTATCCCTGGTCTGCCCAGCTCCAGACTACTTGTTACCTGAAAGAAATTAAACTCCTGTGTGTTTTCCCTATCGTCATTTGGTTTGCCTGTAATTGCTACAGCTAAGCACACAGTCTTAGGCGATTCACATATCAACTTAGTTGACAAAATTATTATTTATTCAACATATTTGTTGAGGACCTACCACATGTAAGCCCCCATATATGGGGTAAAAAGAAAAGAGTTTTGTTGACATTATCCTGGTTCCCACTGAACCCAAGTTTAATAATGGTATGTAGAATAGGATAATTATACCAGTAACTATGATGAAAGATGGAATATAGTAATATTTGTTATTTACTTGGTCACAGTTACTCATTGTCACTTTCAGTTCAGATCAGTCACTCAGTCGTGTCCGACTCTTTGCGACTCCATGAATCGAAGCACACCCAACCTCCCTGTCTATCACCATCTCCCGGAGTTCACTCAGACTCATGTCCATCGAGTCGGTGATGCCATCCAGCCATCTCATCCTCTCTCGTCCCCTTCTCCTCCTGCCCCCAATCCCTCCCAGCATCAGAGTCTTTTCCAATGAGTCAACTCTTCGCATGAGGTGGCCAAAGTACTGGAGTTTCAGCTTCAGCATCAGTTCTTCCAAAGAACACCCAGGGCTGATCTCCTTTAGAATGGACTGGTTGGATCTCCTTGCAGTCCAAGGGACTCTCAAGAGTCTTCTTCAACACCACAGTTCAAAAGCATCAATTCTTCGGCACTCAGCTTTCTTCACAGTCCAACTCTCACATCTATACATGACCACTGGAAAAACCATAGCCTTGACTAGATGGACCTTTGTTTTATCTTAATTCTGTTCCTTGTATCTGCAAATGGTTTCACAGTTTACCTAGTTCCAAGACAGAAACAAGGATAGTCCTAGTCTCTTTCTTTTCTCTAACTCTCCATACCCATTTGGTAACCACAGGCTGTTTTCTTACCTTTTAAATACTTTTTGTCCCATTTTTTAAATTCCTTTGCTCCTCTGTTAGTTCTGAACCTCATACATTTCTGTCACACAGGTTATTATGACCCGTCATACCTAGCTGCCGTGTCCCCAGTTCACTTTGCAGTAGGGGTGGACGTGGCCCAGTGGGTGAGCTTTGTCCGGTTAGAGGCGGGAGAGCTGCTATGGGGGTACCACTGAGAGGGAGAGGGAGGCCAAGAAGCACCAGCATTTGTCCTCCTGATGTCAGAGAGTAGAGGAAATGGCCCTGTAGGTGGTAATGAAGCTCCTGCACTTCTGGCCTGCCAATTTTTACCAAGTCATCCGTAAGGGTTGGCTGCATGCCCATTTGAACAGGTGAGCCAGCTAGGGCTGCCCCACTAGAATCCAGGATTTCACATACACACACACACACACACACACACACCTATGGCTCCTTCACCCTAGTACAGGGAGCATTCAGTGACCCATTCTGGGACCAGAGATGCTGGCCTCCATCCACCCACACGCCAGACATAGGCTAGTGGACAGTGCAGACCTCAGCCTGGCTGCAGTCCAGGTCCCTGCAGTGCCCTCCCAGGTTGTAACAGGGGCAGGGCAGGCTGCATCCCTTGTTTGACCATTACTATGAGACCCTTAGTGGGGTGGCTAGATGTCCTGTTCTAACAGCCAGGATCCGGGTGATCCTCCCAGTAGAATGTGGTAATGAAGGCGGATCTCAGCCTTCTCCTCAGGGCTGGTGAGTGAACTGGGTGTCCAGGACAGGCTGAGGGCTCTGTGGGCACCAAGGCTGCCCACTGGCTGGGCCCAGGCCTTGGAACATCAATAAACCTCTCCCCTACCCTCACCTGTGTGACTTAATGGCAGCAATAGTCTCCATGGGTCACAGGCAGTTCCATGGAGGCCTCAGCAACTGCCATATGGACACTGCCATTGAGGTAACAGCTTCAACCAGCTTCACTCTTTCCATTCAAGTTTCAAAAATTGGTATAGCTTAAATCAGTTGTCTACCCCTAAGAGGTGGCCAGAAGTCAGATGTAAGTTGCAAGGACATTGCATGTCATTACTTCAGGTCCACCTCTGTGGTTGGGGATATTCACAAAGAAGGGTAATTGTTGTAAGCTGAGAATTAACCTGATTGGTGTTTTCTATCTTGCCCTTTCTTGTCAGAACAGAAAGCAGCATTTGTTTGGGTGGAGCTTAACAGGAACCTAAAGACCTGACCTCAAGAACAAAGGCTCTGATACCAGAAGTTTGCAACAACTAACCACACCCCTCCCTCACCTTGCCTATAAAAGGGCATTGTGGACCACTTTCAGGAAGTTCTGGAGTTTTTTAAGGCAAGAGCCACTCGTGGCTCTGCAGTAAACTCTTCTCTGCTCCAAACTCTGATGTTTTGGTTTTGTTTGGCTTCACTGTGCATTGGACACATGGACTTGGGTTCAGTAACAATTTCTCCCCATACCACTGGCAAAGGAGTCTTTCCACAAGGCATATAAAGTCTTGTTTCTGTCTTCAGTAAAATCATTTGTACAGTCTCTAGGTTAAATTTCAAATTTTTTTCCCCTTGAAAGCCCTTTGGGATCTGACTTTGCCTGGCTGTCCATTTTCATCTTACGGCAGTGACCCAAACACAAAGGACACACCACCCACTGACTTCATCCTACATGTGTGACTAGTTCTGTCTTTAGTTTTCTTTGTCTTTATCTCAGAACATTAGTTCAAGCGGGAATTCTCATTATCTTTAATGCAGACCCCAGTTCAGTCCCTGTGTCGGGAAGATCTCCTGGAGAAGGAAATGGCAACCCACTCCAGTATTCTTGCCTGGAAAATCCCATGGACTGAGGAGCCTGGTAGGCTGCAGTCAGTCCGTGGGGTCGCAAAGAGTCAGACACGACTGAGTGACTTCACTTTCACTTTCTTTCTTTAATGCCTTTAGTTCTTTAAGACTTAGAGCTGATGTTTTAGAAGACCTTCTCTAATTCTCCCTCATCCCTCTCAAAAATCCCTGTACTCATCCTCTGTTATCACATTACTGGCTGTTATACTTGAAATACCTCTTGAATTCATCTACTTTCCATCACCATTACCACCACTTTGTTTGTTCTAGACTACCATCATCATAACCTATTTCAGTGTTCTCTCAGATCAGCTTCGGTAATTTGTAAAATAACATTCTTTGCCCAGTATCCAGTGATTTTTTCAGACTCCATATCTGATCATTATAGCCATGTGCTTAAAACTCCTTCCCTGATTTCCTAATGATCTAGGCTACGAAGTAAGCCCTAATGTCTCCTGTAATGTACTGTATAGACCGGTTTCTGCAAACCTACTTCTCTAGCCTCACTTGTTTTCATTCTTTAAATACACTTTCCTCCCTTTCATCTTAGGGTCACACATGTCATTCTCTTATCTGAAACATTTGTCACTTAGATCTCAGCCTTCCAATCTTGGTACTTTCTCAGGATATCTCCACCCAGCTCTGTGTCAGATTCCTTTTTTATGTGTTTCACTTACTCTGCCTTTTGCACAAACTTGTAGAATTGAGCAAGGTGGGGAGCATATAGTTGCATTTAATTTTCAACAATGATTATAGTTCCTTTCTTTATTCTGCATCCACCCTTCTAGAAACCTTCATTCCTTCTGTACAGACTACTCATTTCCCTTGTGTTGTGTCTGGACTTCATGATCAATTCCTTAAATATGGCTCTTGTCGGAACTCGAGGTTCTTTTGCAGCTCTTTTACAGCCTGACCCATTTTTTCTCTCCAGTTTTTTACTTTAGGTTTATTCTGTTTTTCGTGTTTTGGTAAGAAACTCATAAAGTTAGCAGTTGTTTGCTTGGTTCAGAGTAATACAAGCTCTACTTAAATGGGTGCTGTGAACAAGCTAGAGACATTACACGGAATGACTCAGCCTGCATTCTGTTTCTCACTACGGTGACCCCCAGTACAGTTATAACCTTGTGTGATTTCGTGAACTGCTGTCAGACATTCAGATTTGATCATGATTTAAACATACATTACAAAATCATGGACTCGAGAGTTGAAAGAGGCTTTAGGGGTCATTTAGTTTTAGACCAACCACCTCTCTATTCAATGTCATTTGGTTTCTGAGTGTTCTTTCCTACCCATATACAAGAGATTGTCTTTTATACAGTGAACTGAAACCTGCCTCAGTGACCATCTACCAGCTTTACTTCTTAGCAGTGTTTGTGGTGTGACAACTCATGTGTCTGAAGACAGCCATCATGTCCTCTGTAAGTAGTTTTTCTCCAGGAAGAATAGCCCCAGTTCCTCTTGTATCATGGCTTTAAAATTCTTTTATCATCTTATTTGAATTTATAAAATTTTTATTTTTGAGTGTTTTAGACTATTTACTACTCTATCTACTTGCCATTTGGAGAAGGAACTGGCTACCCACTCCATTATTCTTGCCTGGAGAATCCCATGGACAGAGGAGCCTAGCGGGGTACAGTCCATGGGGTTGCAAAGAATCAGACACAACTGAGTGACTAATTTTCAACTTCCCATTAGTGTAAATAATAAAGGTGATTGCAAATAAAACACATTGATAGGTATTTATGGCAAATGCAAAATATACACAAATGTAAATGAGTTGAGAAAACCTACTAAATACAGTTTGGTGTTCAGCTTACAGATCAGAAAAAACACTTTATCCAAACTTCTTTTGGTGGATTAAATGGGGAGTGGAGACAGAGAACATTTGAGTGATAGAAACTGGTATAGGTGATGATTTGTCTGAGGTATGATCACTTCTTTAGCTATATTATACCATTATATTTGCATATCATTGTCATTTTCAATCTGTGACCAGTTGCTCAGTTTCATAAATACAGTGTATCCAACATTTAGCCACACCAGGCATGTAGACTGTTGTTTTTCTAGAACTAGAAAGGTGTGTGTAGGAGGGAGTTGTTTGTTTATTTGTTTCCCTTGCTGAAAAACTCCCTTTCTATCATGAATTATAATTTGTGCCTTAATATGTCATTCCTCCTGTCTGTGCAGAGATACGGATTTACCAGTTGCTGCCTGAATTAGGAGCATCAAAAGTAGGGTGGCAGCTGAACTTCCTGTGAACTGTACAGCCCTGAGGATAATTTGTCAGGGATTTCTCTTTAACTTTTCCTTTATCTTACTCTAGGATAAAACTCCCCACAGATGAGAGAATACACATTCACCTTGGTAATGACACAAACTTGCACCTTTCTGGTCTTTTGCCACTCAAGTGCTAAAATATTAATATCCAATGAAAATTATAAAATGACTTTATAGCTAATTATTTTATTTCTAGCAAAAGAAAGAAACATTCTCCTCCTCTTACATGATGTTTGTGTTTTTACTTGTATCCCTAATCTCAGACATTTCAAACTGAATTGATATCTTTCTTAAGTATAGTTTTTTTTTGGATGATTTTTTGGTTTTGATTTGTAAACAGTAAAACTTTTATATGATATCATCTCATTGACTGGACTTTAAGCAGAAGTTTTAGTGTTAATAGCATCTCTTCCAGTAATTCAGCTTTTTTTTTTCTTCTCTCTCATTCTAATATTTGTTGAGTTGTATATGATCAGAAAAGGTCCTTGTGTAACATAAACAGGCATTTAATTAAGGGGTAATGTCTATGGTACCAGGGTATGTGAAGTGAAACAGAGATGCTTAATCAGCCACAAAAGCTATTTACTGCTTCGTAAACTTCAGTGTCATAAATATTATTACTGTTTTAGGACCTCAGAAAAGCAGTGAAATATCAAAACTGATTTTCTTCTCTACTATTAAAGTAGTAAAGGTATTCCTCTTAATAGAACTTTGTAATGAAGCTAATATTTGATAAAAGCATACATACTTGAAATTTTTAAGAAGGGATTTAAATACAAATGAGGGATATGTTGAAAATGAAGCAGGAAGAAAAAGGTTTTATCTCCAAAGCCTGAAATTATGTTGAGGATTAAGTCACATAATATTGCCATGTATTTGTTGAACACCTACTGTGGGGCTTGGGCTAATGGATAGTTTGTATATATTATCTTTAATCTTTACACCAATCTTGTAAACTAGGTTGGTTCCAATTTTAGAATGAGGACATGGAAGTGCAAAGACATTATCACACAGGTGTGTCTGATTATACCTGTACTCTCCATTACTTCAAAGTGTTTTTAAGATGAAAGCTTATATTAAAATAGTTACTTTTTAACTTTAATTCTGCTAAATACCCAATAGTATACCCAAGAAGTTAAAAGCTGTGCAGTGTTAATTCTTAAACTTTTAACTTTTTATTGTTCCATATTCAACATTTATTAAGCAGCTACTATCTTCCTAACACTTGCTAAAGTATTATCAGAGCTGTAACCAAGTAAGAAGACTCAGTCTTCCCCCCTCAGAGTTTAGAAATGGATAAATAGTTCACCCTTATATACACAAAATTTCAAAGTGGAATCAAAGAGAGCAAGGTTCTTTTCTTCTGTGTTTTGTGACTGTTTGCTGGACCCCTCCAAAGTGTCCATCTTGAGGAAGGAGCTCCTAGTTTTGTTAAAATGCCTTGATAGACAGGAAATTGTGTGCAGTGAGAACCTGGAGAGGTAATTAGTAGAAGACCTCCTCAAGCAGCAAAGTTTTGTTTGTTTGTTTTTTGGTCTACTTATATTCCCACCAGCAGAGTAGGAGTAAATTTATTTCCCCACATGGGTTACAATGAACTTTTTTTTCTTTTGCTTTTTAACACTTTATTTCAACATAGCTATACTTACAGAAATATACTCATGGGCTAATAGAATGCAATTTGACTTAACCAACACAATTGGGATCCAAAACCTGGTACTTGGTTTGCTTCAAAGGAAAAAAGGATTTAGTCATAATTCAGATTTAACAAATTATCTGATTCTTGGTTTGAGTAGATTTGGAATCTACATGTAATATTAATTAGATCAGATAGCTTTTATATTTTCACATGTGTTCAGTGGACTTTTGAGCTACAGACTGTGGGCCCAGGATCTTGTATGAGCCCTGACCATGTTAAGAACAGGACAAATCCTGACATTATGTACAGAGTTCTGCCTCCTCCCCTCCCCTCCCCCAGCTCCTGCTCTGTGGTGATGAATTTTTTTTAAACTGGAAGATAATCGCTTTACAGTGTTGTATTAGTTTCTGCTGTGCAACAGTATCAATCAGCTATAAGTATACATATATCCCCTCCCTCTCGAACCTCCCTCCCACCCCTTCCATCCCACTCCTCTAGATTGTCACAGAGCACTGTGCTAAGCTCCCTGTGTTATACAGCAGCTTCCCACTGTCTGGCCTCCCTGGTAGCTCAGCTGGTAAAGAATCCCCTGCAATGCAGGAGATCCCGGTTCTTTTCCTGGGTCAGGAAGATCCTATGGAGATGGGATGGGCTAGGTTGCCCACTTCAATATACTTAGGCTTCCCTGGTGGTTCATACAGTAAACAAGACCTGGGTTTGGTCCCTGGGTTGGGAAGGTCCCCTGGAGAAAAGTATTCTTGCCTGGAGAATTCCATGGATGGCAGGCTATAGTCCATGGGGTCGGAAAGAGTCTGACTTTTGCTTTCATTTTCCCACTAGCTATCTATTTTACACATGGTAGTGTATATATGTTAGTTGCTACTCTCTCAATTCATGCTACCTTCTCCTCCCCTCACTGTGTCTACAAGTCTGTTCCTGTGTCTGCATCTCTATTCCAGGCAAGAGAGGTTTTACAGAAAGATTGTTGTTTTTGAGCCAAGACAAAGGAAACCTGGTTAGTACCAAATCTAAAGGAGAGCTTTTGTTAAGATTCTTACATTTTATTAATCCAAATGTTTATATCTATCAATTGCTTATACTACTCTTACTTTGTGGTTTACTGTGATTCTGTAGATCATTTATTCCAGTAATGTTTTCAAAAGGACCCCGCATTCTTTGTAAAAATACCAGCAATAGAAGTTAAAAAATTTAGATTATTGATGTTTAGGAAAATTTCCCAGTCATTGTGTCCAGTCCCCTCATACTGCACACAAAGAAGCCAAGGCCCAAATAAGCTGTGATGTGCTCAGTGTCAGGTACTGTAAGCTTCGGACCTGGGACTGGGCTTGGCTTATAGTCGTGGTTTCCATCCTCAAGGTCTTGTTGAAAAATGCCTGAAGGTTAGTAGTGGTTTAATACTTTAAAATAGTTTATATATATTTTTTATTGTTTTTCTTCATTGGCCTAGGGAGAGAAGTAATTGAAGAAACAGGAAGTAATGGAACTATTCATGAAGGAATATGGACAATAATTTATTTAGGTAAAGCATGTGGAATCTTTACTTCAGAAAGTTCATCTTTCTAAAGTGGTGTCATTTAATTTCTGAAGATAGTTATGTACATGCCATCTTTATAGTATATAATATAGTCTGACAGTGGTGAATTGACTAAAAAGCCTTATTGTGTGAGATAATAGTGGCAGTAGAACTTGTAAACTCAGATTTATTCACACATTCTTCCTTTAACTGGCCTTTTAACTGAAGTGAAATTGATGCGAAAAGCATGAAGTTATAGAGTTTGGAATTGGGTTGCTTTTGGTTGACTGTGATTATCATAATGTATTTCACCCTTGAAACTGAGCCTTGGATGACAGAGGAAGTCAGCTAAGACAAGAAAATGCCAGAGAGACAAAATAACCTTCAGCTAGTCTATAAAAAAGAGTGATTAAGCAGTTCAAAATGTAAATGCCAAATTCTATCACACAGCCATTTCCTGGGATTTTAAATGATCATAACTATTCTTTTTCTGAATCCGGGTGCACTTCAGTTCTGAATGGCGTAAGAAAGTATTCGGAGTCTACTGTCAGCTTCCTTCTAGTCGCCTTACCCAGGAGATAGAATGTTCAGATAGAGCCAACTAATTTCTGAAAAACAATGCACATGATGTAAGAGCAAAAGGATAAAAGATGTCCTTAGAATTTCCATAGTTAAATCCAAGGGAGGATTTAGACTTTTGAAGTATTTAAGAGGTCTCATTGATGCCATCACTTATGCCTTTAATCTCTGCCTGACTAGTTATTCCTTCTTCACTTTTTCTTAAAAATACTCCAAAGCAGTTCAGGACCAGAAAGAGAAAATGACTGAGCAACAACGCACATGTTAACTGCAGTTACAATTAAAGCAAAACAGATGGTGTCATGCGTTTTACTCATCTATTATACTGGTGTATATATGTTTGCTGGTGAGAATAGCCTACAGTGTATATAAAAATTTCTAAGTCCCTTTCATGTTCTAAAATTCTTACAAAGAACCTCATCTGTTGCACAGTTCTGAGTCCTTCCATTTTCCATTTTATACTGCCCTATCAGTCATATTAATTTCCAGAAAACCCTATATTAATTATCAATTTCTTTATCTTTTAGTGGCCCCTCACTTATATGTAATTGGGTACAAATCTGGTTTTATCCTCCTTTCCTACCCTCTTTACAAATCTTCCCCTCCAGCCAGTTTTGTTTATTTAACATCCTTCAGTTCTGCTGTGTGTACAGCATAGTTTCATCCCCCAAATGAAATTTTGTAAAGTGATTTAATTTCTCAGGAGTTTAGTATCTTCATCCTTACGAAAGAAATGACGGACTTAATGAACTTAGACTTGTTTAGTGATTTCTAGTTTGCATACAGTTTTTCCATATATTGTAATTTCTTCTTTACAGTAACCCTTTAGATTAATGAGCACAGAAATTATACACATGTGCAAATAAGAAACCCCCAAGTCCAAGTAGATTAAGTGATTTATATGACCATTCTCAACTTTTTAATCTCAGAAAATACCATTTATAATAGACTCTCCTGAAAGGAGATACTCATGTAATTAAGAAAATACAAACAGAAAACTATACACCATTGATTTTTTTTAAAAAGCAAGTTGAAGAAGATCTAAATAAATGGAGAAGTACTCTGTGTTCATGGATCGGAAGGTTCAATATTGTTAAATAACCGTTTTTTTTACAGTTGATCTATAAATATGTGACCCCAATCAAAACCCTACCAAGCTGTCTTATAAATATCAACATACTAATTCTAAAGTTTTAATGGAAAACAAAAGACCTAGTATAGCCAACACAGAACTGAAAATGAACAGAGTTGGAGTACTCACACTAGCTGATTTCAGGACTTAATGTAAGGCTACAATAATCAAGACAATGGTATGGGCAAAAGAGTAGACATATAGAATAATAAAACAGAAAGGAAATAAAAAATAAATCCACACAAGTATCAGATCAGATCAGATCAGATCAGTCACTCAGTCATGTCCGACTCTTTGCGACCCCATGAATCGCAGCACGCCAGGCCTCCCTGTCCATCACCAACTCCCGGAGTTCACTCAGACTCATGTCCATCGAGTCAGTGATGCCATCCAGCCATCTCATCCTCTCTCGTCCCCTTCTCCTCTTGCCCCCAATCCCTCCCAGCATCAGAGTCTTTTCCAATGAGGCAACTCTTTGCATGAGGTGGCCAAAGTACTGGAGTTTCAGCTTTAGCATCATTCCTTCCAAAGAAATCCCAGGGCTGATCTCCTTTAGGATGGACTGGTTGGATCTCCTTGCAGTCCAAGGGACTCTCAAGAGTCTTCTCCAACACCACAGTTCAAAAGCATCAATTCTTCGGCGCTCAGCCTTCTTTACAGTCCAACTCTCACATCCATACATGACCACAGGAAAAACCATAGCCTTGACTAGACAAACCTTTATTGGCAAAGTAATGTCTCTGCTTTTGAATATGCTATCTAGGTTGGTCATAACTTTGCTTCCAAGGAGTAAGCGTCTTTTAATTTCATGACTGCAGTCACCATCTGCAGTGATTTTGGAGCCCAGAAAAATGAAGTCTGACACTGTTTCCACTGTTTCCCCATCTATTTCCCATGAAGTGATGGGACTGGATGCCATGATCTTTGTTTTCTGAATGTTGAGCTTTAAGCCAACTTTTTCACTCTCCACTTTCACCTTCATCAAGAGTCTTTTTAGTTCCTCTTCACTTTCTGCCATAAGGGTGGTGTCACTGCATATCTGAGGTTATTGATATTTCTCCCAGCAATCTTGATTCCAGCTTGTGTTTCTTCCAGTCCAGCGTTTCTTATGATGTACTCTGCATAGTCAACTGATTTTTGCCATGAAAGCAAAGACAACTCAGTGTAGAAAGGATAGTCTCGTCAATAAATGGTGCTGGAACAGTTGGATATCCATATGAAAAAGAAGTGAACTCAGACACAGACCTTACAATTCATACAGTAATTAACTCAGAATGGATCATAGACCTAAATGCAAAATGAAAAACTATAACAGTTATTAAAGAAAATATACGAGAAAATCTGTATGACCTTGGGTTTGGCAGTGTGTTTTAAAACGCATTAGTAATACAATTCATGCAAGAAAAAAGTAGATAAGGGGCATATTTAAAATAGAAAACTGTTCAGTGAAAGACATGAATGAAAAAAATGAAAAGATAAGCCAGTGATGGGGAGAAAGTATTTGCAAAACACTTCCAATAAAGAATTTGTATCCAAAATATATAAAGAAGTCTTAAAACTCAACAGTAAGAAAATAATCAACTTTATTTAAAAATGAGCAAACATTTTGAAGAGATACTTCATCAAAGAAGATATACAGGTGGCAAATAAGCATATAATAAGATGTCCTGCATCATGTCATTAGAGAACTGCAAGTTGCAACAATACTGAGATTTCATTATATATGATATCATATTATTACATATTATTACATTATATATCTGTTAGAATGGTTAAAATCCAAAACACCGGCAAAACCAGATTGTGGCAAGGATGTGGAGCATTAAAAACTTCATTCATTGCTAGTGGGAATGCAAAATGATACAGCTACTTTGGAAAACAGTTTGACAGTTTTTACAAAACTAAGAGTGGCTTACCATCCAAAATCAGCAAGCACACTCCCAGATATTTACCCAACTAATTTGAAAACTTATATCCACCAAACCTGCACACAAACATTTACAGCAGCTTTATTTATAATCTCCCCAAATGGGAAGCAACCAAGATGTCCTTCAGGATGTGAATGGCTAAACACCCATACAATGCAGTGTTATTCAGTGATAGAAAGAATAAAGATATAAGGCCATGAAAAGGCACAGATAAATATTAAATGCATACTGCTCAGTTTAAAAGCTGAAAATGCCACGTACCATGTGAGTTCAGTTATATAGCATTCTGGAAAAAAGTTTAAAAAAAAGAGTGAGTGAAAACATCAGTAGTTGCCAGAAGCCTGGGGGAGCAGGCAGTTGTGGAAAAATGAAGCACAGGGGCTTTTTTAGGGCACTACAACTATTTTGTATGATAGTCTAAGGGTGAATATAAGATATTAAGCATTTGCCAAAATCTGCAGAACTTTACAACAGAAAGAGTGGACCTTAACATATACAAAAATTTTAAAACTCACTTAAAACCTCAAGGATTCCATGATTAAATATAAAATGTGACAAAATTGCAAATAAATGAAACAATATTACTGAAGGGAGTGGAAGAATAAAGTGCTACCCTATGTAACTTTGGAAATGAGTGGAACTTTTAGGACTAAAACACAAAAAGAACTATATACATAAGCACTGTACTTTAGTTGATAAAGTTCTATTACACAGAAGGTGGGATATGGAGTAAGAATTCTGAAACTGATATACATGAGTTGGAAGTCAGGATTCTCACTGTCATAGTATACAGGTAAGTAAGGAGAAAAGGCTAGAACCATCCATGTGGTAATGGATTAGAGCTGGAGACAATATGAGTTCATGTTTAACTTAACATAGATACAGATGGTTACAGATGGTTACAGTCCGTCTAGTCAAGGCTATGGTTTTTCCTGTGGTCATGTATGGATGTGAGAGTTGGACTGTGAAGAAGGCTGAGCGCCGAAGAATTGATGCTTTTGAACTGTGGTGTTGGAGAAGACTCTTGAGAGTCCCTTGGACTGCAAGGAGATCCAACCAGTCCATCCTGAAGGAGATCAGCCCTGGGATTTCTTTGGAAGGAATGATGCTAAAGCTGCAACTCCAGTACTTTGGCCACCTCATGCAAAGAGTTGCCTCATTGGAAAAGACTCTGATGCTGGGAGGGATTGGGGGCAAGAGGAGAAGGGGACGAGAGAGGATGAGATGGCTGGATGGCATCACTGACTCGATGGACATGAGTCTGAGTGAACTCCGGGAGTTGGTGATGGACAGGGAGGCCTGGTGTGCTGCGATTCATGGGGTCGCAAAGAGTCGGACACGACTGAGCGACCGAACTGAACTGAACTGATACAGGCATACCTTGTTTTATTGCAGTTCACAGATATTCCATTTTTTACAAATTGAAGGTTTGTGGCAACCTTGCATAAAGCAAGTCTGTAGGTACCACTTTTCCAACAGTGTTTGCTCATTTTGTGTCTCTGTGTTATTCATACATTATGGTAATTCTTGATGTATTTCAAATCTTAACACCAGAAAAAAGATGATGATTCCCTGAAGGCCTAGATGATGGTTAGCATTTTTTAGCAGTAAAAGTATTTTTTAAAATTAAGGTATGTACATTATTTTTTAGATATGATACTTTTGTGCACTTAATAGAATCAGGGTAGTGTAAGCATAACTTTTAAGTGCATGGCAAACCAAAAAAAAAAAATGGTGACTTTGTTGCAATATTTGTTTTCCTGTAGTGATCTGAAACTAAACCTCAATGTCTCTGAGGTATGCCTGTAGGTATTTGTATATGTATATGTATATAGATAGATGTAGATCTATATCTAATTGCTCTGTCAGCTGAGAGGGCCTAGAAGCAATGAAACCCCAGTAGCACTGACCACACCTAGTGCGCAGACTTTGGTTTCTAATACCATTCTCCATTAAGAGGAATCAGGGCTTTTTGGAGATGTGGTTGATTCTCCCATTGGGGTAGGAAATATACAGGGGGAGTGTAGAGCATGTTGTAGTGGCACAAAAAACAAAAAAAACAAAAACATAACAGCAGGAGTATACCAAAGGGACAAAAGAGCCAACTGCAAGATCTTCCAATGACCAAAGCTGTAACAGTTTGAGCAACAAAATAAAGTAGTATTAGGTTAAAACCCCAAGTGTAAAGCAAATATATCAATGTCTCCATAGCAATATAAGCAAATGGTTAATGTTGACCTTGAAGAAAACTAGACAATCCCCCAAAGAAGAATTCTAAATAATTTGTTTAGCCTTCCCACCCTCAGTGAAGTGGGACGTAACTCCCCTCTGCTTAAGTTGAGCTGCTCATAGTGACTTTTCCCCAAAGAACACAGTATGGAAAGGGTGACATTATAGAGCCCAAACCTGACAAAATGTAATGCCAGGTGATCATGGTTAACATGAACAATGATAAATCATGTTGATAGTAAGTACCCCTGATAGGGTATCATACAAATGACACTTTGGTTTTCCTCTCTCAAATACTTTATCTCAGTCTAACCATGAGAAATCAAGTCACACAGAATATCTGACAAGCGATCTTCAAAACTGTAGAGTTCATTGTAGGAGGTTGAATGGTGATGCTCCTCAAAAGATGTGTCCGTGTCCTAAGCTGCAGAACCTGTGAATGTGATTTTGTTCGGTGAAAGAGTCTTTGCAGATGTATTTAAGTAAGGAATTTGAGATGAGATCATCCCAGATTATCTGGGCAGATTATAAATCAAATGACGTGTCCTAATAAGACACAGAGGAAAAGACACACATAGACCAGAAAATAAAGAGGCAGAGACTTTAAGTGAGTCACCCACAAACTGAGGGATGGCTTTAAGCCACAAGAAGGTAGAAGAGGCATGGAATGATTTTTCCTGAAGGCCTTCAGAGAGTTTGGCCCTGCTGAGACCTTGATTTCAGGATTTATTTAGTTGCTCAGTTGTATCCGACTCTTTTACAAGCCCATGGACTCTACTTCACCAGGCTGTTCTGTCCATGGGATTCTCCAGGCAAGAATACTGGAGTGGGTTGCCACTTAGGGCTTATGGCCTTTAAAACTATAAGAGAACAAATTCCTCTTTTTTTAAGATGTTAAGTTTGTGTTAATTTGTTATAGCAGTCACAGGAAACTAATACAGTCATCAAAGACAAGAAAAGTTTGAGAAGTTGTCACAACCAAGAATAGCCTAAGGAGGCATAACTACTTAAATGTAATATGATGTCTTGGATGGGATCCTGGAACAGAAAATGGATAGCAGGAAAACCGAGAATATCCAAATAAAGTACAGACTTTAGCTAATAATATCCATATTGGTTTGCTAATTTTGACAAGTGTCCCTTAGTAATATAGGGTATTAATAAGGGAAACTGCGTGGAGGACACATGAGAACTCCACTGTCTTCACAACTTCTCTATACATTAAAGCTGTCCTAAAATAAACAATGTATTTAGAAAGAAAGAAAAAGGAAGAGGCAACTTTCCAGGGAATACAATGAACCCAGAATGTTCTACTCCCAGAACAAGTGTTTCCTTACTGTTGTAATTATGTGCTGGGGGAAGTTTGCCTATTAACAGGACTCCTCTATTTCTTAAACAGAGCATGTAGTCAGCCTTGCTATTCAAGGTAGATGAGGCTACTGGGGAAACAGACCTATCCAGCTACAGAGGGAATCGGTGCAAGTCACCCGTTCTAAACAAAGTAGCCCTCTGGCTTTCTTATTGCTGTCCTTTTCTTCCTGAATAATTCAATCTGGGAGTCATGAGACAGGACCTGGGAAGGTAGGTGTTTGTGCTAGGGCTTCTTGAAGAAATGGCTGATTCTAGGGCTACTGTAGAGAAAGAACATAACAAGATATGCTGGACACATCATCCTGTGCCAGAAAGTAAGGAATTGCTCACAGAGTGAGGGGTTGTAACTAAAGGATACAGAGGTCACCTTCAAGTGGCACTTGCTGGCTGGTCTTGAAACACAATGAACATCAAAATAATAATCCTTATCAAATTATAGCCTATTGAATAAAATAGAAATTTGTAGTGATGGAATAAATTAATGGAGAGAAGAAATGGAAATACAGAAATAGAAATACTGAAATACTGTGATTTTTTTATTCCCCCAAAATTGCTGAAAATATTCATTCTCTCTTATGTTGCTAATTCATATGTAATCACAAGTAAACCAACAATACATCTTTGTTCCATATTTGTCTGGTTTAAAATTAGCTGCATAATTTCTAGATAGCTAGAATTTCTGACAGCAGTACAGTTGTTAAACTATTTTAAAATGGCTGAGTTTTCCTAAAAACTTTAAATTGAAAACCTAAAACAATAAAAATAACTGCCTCCTTGGAGACCATGTGTTTAATAGTACCTTAAAATTGTAAACTGTAGTGCTTATGTTCTTTGGATGATTGAAGTACCTGGAATATAGTAGGTTCGATAACTAGTTGCTGTGAAATGAATGTTGAATAATCTAAAAAGATTGGAAAAGACTGGCATTAATTTCTCATTGAGAAAAAAGAAATGTCTTTCCCATATTATTCAGTTCTTATTTTCTACTCAGTGGAGAATTTGGAATGTGATACAAATGAAAGGTACTCATGTTAATCTTGAATTGAAATCACACAGAGGGAAAAAACCTAATCATTAAATAGCAAGATCAATTTCATTTTCTTTGCCACAATTTTTTAAAAATGTAGCATGCAGCATAGCTGCAGTTCTCACTGCCCATTTTAAAAGAGACTTTTAAAATCTATTACCATTTAAAAACCTCTGTTACTAAGTCTATGATGCTGTCAGGGGCTGGTACCAAACTAGAGAGTGATTGACATGGCATATTACCTAGTTTACTTTCTTAGGTCATAGGAGAAATCCTTTCTAGCTCATAGATTTTTTTTTTTACATTGTTATATCCCTGTGGCTGCCAGGAAAATAGAAAATCCTATTTATAGCAGAATTCCTTCTTTGCAACTGGTTTTCTTTTTCCTCAAGTCATCCTCCCCAGCCCAACTCAAAGTCAATATTATGAAAAGATTGGTGTATCTGAGCTTGTAAGATCTGAAATATCTCTGCAGTCAGTCCATCCAGGTAAACAAATACCTTGGTTATAGGAAATGACAGTAATGTCATGTAATAATTTCCTGTAGGAGCTGAAATATAGGAAAATTTTTTCCTATAGGAGCTGAAATATAGGAAAATGTGAAGCAGTATCACTGAGACTTTTGAGGTAAAAATGTAATATATTTCTTCTTTTTTTTCATCCAATCCTCAGATTTCACGTGCCTACAGATTTTAAAGAGTTGCTGAGACATTGCACTAAGAGAATCCCCTGTGAGAAATATTTTCACCTGCTTGACCAGGACTATTGACAAAGTGATTGATTTCCTCCAAGGAGAATGAGCTGTTATGTTAGCTGAAGTGACAAATGCTTTGGGGACATAGCATTCACAGATTTTAGTAACACATTTCCTTTTCTGTGTGGCTAACAGAAGTTTGGAGAAGGCAATGGCACCCCACTCCAGTACTCTTGCCTGGAAAATCCCATGGGCGGAGGAGCCTGGTAGGCTGCAGTCCATGGGGTCGCTAAGAGTCGGACACAACTGAGCAACTTCACTTTCGCTTTTCACCTTCATGCATTGGAGAAGGCAATGGCACCCCACTCCAGTACTCTTGCCTGGAGAATCCCAGGGACGGAGGAGCCTGGTGGGCTGTCGTCTCTGGGGTCATACAGAGTCGGACACGACTGAAGTAACTTAGCAACAGAAGTTTATAAGAGCATACATTTTTTATTGCAGCTTAGAGTGAGTTTGAAATTAGAACTTTTACTTCACTTACCATTTGAAGCAGTGGAAAATGTTGATTTTAAGTGCTTCTGTGAAATATGTGCTTTTTTCCTATGAATGGCAGAAGTACTTCTCCATAACATCCATTAAGTCAGCTACTCCAAAGAGCATCCACATTCTGCGTGTATCCTGAGAATTTTAAGACACAAGTCATACTAGACTCTTCCAAATTCAATTTGATATCCTAACTGGGAATGACAGTGGAACATAGTCTAGACCTTTCAAATCTGCATTTTTTACAGCTGATTACTTCTAATTAAGTCCAATTTTGTCCATTTTAGACTAGGCTGGAATTTTTGTCTTTGGTGTCAGAATTTTTATCTTTGGTGTCAGAATATACTTCTCCAATGGTTGGTCTCCTGGCGCATTCTCTCTACAGCAGTACCTGAGTGAGCAGTACCTGGTACTTATGCCAAAGTTCAATGTGTGTGTGTGTATGTAGGTCCATTCCTCCCTCTCTTCCTCTCTTTCCCTCCCTGCATTCCTTCCTTCCTTCCTTCCTTCTTCTTTTTATATTTTCCTTGTTTCTCAATGGGTCATTTACACTTCCCTCTCCCTATCCTCACCCTCCTTTTAATTTTTTTTATTGTGCTAAAATACATTTAACATAAAATGTACCATCTTAACCATCTTAGGTATACAAGTAACATTAAGTGCATTCGTAATATTGATGAACCATCACCATCACCCAACTCTGTAACTCTTTCCATTTTGTAAAGCTGAGACTCTTTACCCAGTAAATAATAACTCCCCATTCACCTTCCCTCACCCAGCCTCTGTCAACCATCTTTCCATTGCTTTCCAGTTCTATATAACTGGAATACAGTATTTGTCTTTTTGTGACTGGCTTATTTTACTTAGAGGAATCTCTTCAAGATTTACCCATGTTGTAACATGTTGCAGAATACCCTTCCTTTTAAAGAATGAATGCTATTCCATTGTATGTAAATACCTCATTTTATTTATGCATTCACCTGTCAGTGGATGCTTAGGCTGCCTTCTCATTTTCTCTTTTATTAGTAGCGTTGATATGAGTGAGTGTACAAATACCTTCTCAAGACCTTGCTTTCAATTTTTGGGGGTATGTACCCAGAAGAGGAATTGCTGGATAATATTCTATTTTAATTTTTGTGGAACCATACTGTTTTCCACAACAGCTCATATCATTTTAAGTTCCCACCAGTAGTGCCAAGGGTTCCATTTGCTCTACGTCCTCACCAACACTTGTTACTTCCTATTTGTTTTTTCAATAGCAACCATCCTAATGAATGTGAGGTGGTGTCTCATTGTAGTTTTGGTTTATTTTCATTTCCTAAATAAACAGTGGTGTTTAATTTCTCATGTGTGTATTGGCCATTTATATACCTTTGGAAAAATGTATTCAAGTTCTTAGCCCATTTTTGAACCGAGTTGTTTGGTTTTGTTGTTGAATTTTGAGAGTTCTCTATATATTCTGGAGATTAATCCTTTATCAAGTACATGATATGCACATATGCAGGTACTTTCTTCCACTCAGAGGGTTGTCTTTTAACTCTGTGGGTAGTGTTTTGATGCACAAAATTTAAAAATTTTCACAAAGTCCAATTTGTTTATTTTTCCTTTGGTTGCCTGTGCCTTTGTTGTTATATCAAGAAATCACTGCAAGATCCAGCGCTGTGAAACCTCTGCCCTATCTTCTACAAGTTTTATGTTTTTAGGTTTTACATTTAGATCTTTGGTCCATTTTGAGTTAATTTTTGTATACGGTGTTAGATAAGGGTTGAACGTTATTCTTTTGCATGATGGATATCCAGTTTTACCAGCATCATTTGTTGAAAAGACTGTTGCTTCCCCATTGAATAGTCTTGGCACCCTTGTCAAAAATTGTTTAACCATGTATACAAAGGTTTATATTTATTGTGTTCCATTGGTCTTTTTGTCTTTTTTAATGCTAGTGCCATACTAGCATTGTCATAAATTTTAAAACCACGATGTATAAGCTTTGTTCTTCTTTATTCAAGATTGTTTTGGCTCTTCAGAGTCCCTTGAGAACTCATATGAATTTTAGGATGACTTTTTCTATTTCTGCAAAAATATTATTTGAAATATTGATAGAGATTGCACTGAATCTATAGATTGCTTTGGGTAGAATGGACATCTTAACACAACTAACTTTTCCAACCCATTAAGATGGAATGTGTTTCCATTTATTGAGTTATTGCTTATTTTCATTCAGTGATTTTTTTTTTTTTTTTTTTGTAGTTTTCAGTGTACAGGTGTTTCATCTCTTTGGTTAATTCCTATTTTATTCCTTTTGATATTATTGTAAATGGAATTGGTTTTGTTTTTTCTTTTCAGATTGTCCATTGTTAGTTTATAGAAATGCAATTGATTTTTGTGTGTGTGTATGTGTTGCCTTTTATTTCTTTCTCTTGGCTAAATTACTGTTAAGTAGAACTTCCAGTACTGTGTTGAATAGAAGTGGCAAAAGCTGACATCTTTCATTTATTCCTGATCTTAGAGGAAAAACTTTCAGTATTTCACCATTTAGTATGTTGTTCCCTGTGAAGTTTTTTGTATATTGCTTTTGTCATGCTGAGATTAATTTCCTTCTGTTTTTAGTTTGTTGAGTGTTTTTACCAAGAAAGAATGTTGAATTTTGTCACTCCTTTTTCTACATTGATTAAGATCATATGGTTTTTTTCCCCTTCATTCTATTAATGAGCCTCCCACCCCATGGCTCAGCAGGTAAAGAATCCACATCAATCACTTGTCATATGTTGAATGGTTCTTATGTTCTAGGAATAAATCTAACTTGGTCAAGATGTATCATCTGATTAATATGAATTTGGTTTGCTATTTTGTGGAGGATTTTTGTTTCAGTGTTCTTTTAAGAGAGATTGGTTTGCCATTTTCTTTTTTGTAGTGCCTTTGTCTGGCTTTGGTATGGTACTGCTGACTTCATAGATGAAGTTAGGAAGTATTCCCTCTAATTTGATTTTTGGGAAAATTTTGAAAAGGACTAGTATTAGTTCTTATTTAAAAGTTTGGTTGATTTTACTGGTGAAGCCATCAGGCATAAGGCTTTTCTTTGGGGAGAAGTTTTAAATTACTTATTCAATTTCTTTACTGTAGGTCTACTCATTTTTTCTATTTCTTTGTGATTCAGTCTTGGTAGGTTTTATGTTTCTAGGAATTTGTCCATTTCAGGTATGTTATCTAATTTGTTCACAGTACTTTTTTATAATCCCTTTTATTTCTGTAGAATTGGTACTAATGTCCCTACTTCCACCTCCCACCCCATGGCTCAGCAGATAAAGAATCCACCTTCAATGCAGGAGACACAGGAGATGCCGGTTCAATTCCTGGGTCAGGAAGATCCCCTGGAGAAGGAAATGGCAACCCACTCCAGTATTCTTGCCTGGAAAATCCCATGGACAGAGGAGCCTTGTAGGGTACAGTCCATGCAGTCCCAAAGAGTTGGACATGACTGACAACTATCTACAGTGTCCCCGCTTCCGTTTCTGATTTTAGTAATTTGAGTCTTCTCTCTTTTTCCTTTGTTCATCTAGCTAAA
Organism: Bos mutus; assembly: GCF_027580195.1. NCBI lineage: Eukaryota > Metazoa > Chordata > Mammalia > Artiodactyla > Bovidae > Bos > Bos mutus. The sequence continues at coordinate 31,702,932 of NC_091637.1, read as the reverse complement.
TGTTTGTCAGTTTTGTTGATCTTTTTAAAGAACTAGCTTTTGGGTTCATTGATTTTTCTTTTTTTCTCTACTTCATTTATCTCTACTCTAACCCTTATTATTTCCTTCCTTCTGCTAGATTTAGTTTTAGTTCTTTTTTTTTAAGTTAAGTTATAAAGTTGTTAATTTGAGATCTTCTATTTTTAAATATAAGCGTTTATAGCTATAAAATTTCCTTGCATTCCATGAGTTTGGATATGTTATGCTTTCATTTTCATTCATCTCTAAGGGTATTCTAATTTTCCATGTGATTTTTTTTTCTTTGATCCATTGGTTGTTGAAGTGTGTGTTGTTTAATTTCCACAAATTTGTGGATTTTCCAGTTTTACTTTTGTTGTTGGTTTTTAACTTCATTTGTGGCCTAAAGTATGGTCTCTTCTGGAAAATGTCCAATATACACTTGAGAAGAATCTGTATGTATATTCTGTTATTGTTGGTTAGAGCATTTGGTATTTGTCTGTGAGATGTAGTTGGTTTATTGTGTTAAATCTTCTATTTCCTTACTTACCTTCTGTCTGGTTGCTCCTGTCCATTATTATGAGTGGGATATTGAAATTTCCAACTATTATTATGTAATGTCTATTTCACCTTTGAATTTTGTCATTTTTTTCTTCATATATTTTGATAGTCCATCAACAGGTGTTTAACATTCATAATTTGTATCTTTCCACTGTATCGAACCTTTTATTAAATATAATATGCTCTTTTTTAAGAGAAAATAGTATTTTAAAAAGCAATGAATCTTTAAGTTAATATACTTCTTCCTCCATCTGTAAAGTTAGATATTTTAAATAGTTCCTCATTCTAAATGTATCACTTATAACTCTTATTTGTACAAACATTGACAAATAATTTATTGTTTATATCAAGTACTTCAAAATTCTTATTGGAGAAGTATTCACTGTTGAAGTTTTAGCTGATAAAGGTATTTTTGCAGATAAAAGAGGAAGAAAAACATTGTGTTTCTCCCTGTTTAAAAATAAGAATCAAAGTTGTTGAAACTGGGTGAATGTAGCTGTAAAACATAAGCTCATTCTCACTGTTTTAACATTTTGCTTTCTTTTTAAAATAGATGTTCCTCCTGTAGACATAACTGTACAGTAAGAAGTCTGACCCACTGTTGGAGTTTTTCAGTTCTGTTTATGACCTAATGATGCTTCATGCAGTGCTGTGCTGGAATTTAGTGGCCTACAATCTTGATGAAGTTTTTTTTTTTTGTATTAAGATGAGTCAGTTTTCAGCATTAAATAATTCCGTGTTAACGTACACAGAGAATAGTTTCTGCTTAAATGAATCAGGAAATGGTAAGCCTTTAATAATAAGCTTAAGGTATTTGAATGTCTGAAAAGTGAGAGTTAATTAAACAGACTTGACAGAAGATTATATTTTTCTTCAAAGCAGCTGTTGTCTCCAAATCCAATAAAAGTGAAGATGCAACAGTTCTTACTATAATATTCCAAAGAGACTTTATTGACTTAGAACTGTCGTTTTTCTCTTCTTCAAAACTGACCACTGTTTTTTTGTTATGTTTATGCAATGCTTATTATAATGTAATGTTCTTTTATATGAGGAAATATACAGCTTAATAAAAACCTGGAAAACAGGCCATTGAGGTTATAATTTATTAGAAATAGTTCTCACCACCAATGTTGCCTGTGTGTATGAGCTATAAGGTCACCTTGAGGGGTATTCTTTATAAGCTCAATCAGGGTTATTAAAGCCAGAGGAAAATTAATATTCAGTGCTTCTACTGTTTTATGTCTCACTTGACTTAACTTAGAAGTGCTTTAGGACCTTGGCCTACTTTAGTACTATTCATTTGTTGGTAGTAATTATTAATTGATGCATTGGGATTTGATGTCATCTGTTCTTGTTAACTAGTTTATTTTGTTTTTCATATCCTGCTTTGTGTGTATTATAGAATTGCATTGAGACACCAATTTTATTTTTATAAAGCCTTCTTCCTTTAATAGGTATAAATGTAAAGTACAGTTATTAGTTTACTTCCCTATAGTCATGAAAGAAGCAGGGCCAAGTCCAGAATCTCATCTACCCTTGGACTAATGCCCAGTATCCATACTAGATATTGATAGTGTTTAATTTTTAATCGATACTATTGGTGTGCTGGATGGTGTATCACACTGCATGTATTACATAAGAATTGTAAGTTTCCTCTCAAAACTTAACAGAACCACTTTTATAATGCATATGTTTATAGAGTTTTATGTATTTTAGTATACATTCATATTATTTATATTTACTTTGTCCTCAAAACAGCCCTGGGAAATAAACATTATTATTTAGGTAAGCTGAGGTTCATCATGATTGAATGTTTTGCTTGTACAGGAATTCAGTTCTCTTCTTGACTCCTTGTTAATCCTCTATTTGGTTCTCTATGGAGAAAGCAATAATTATAAAATATTTCATGATTATAGATGTCAAGCTGCTATAATACTAATAATCCCTTTTTGGTATAGCACGGGTTATTTTTAGAACACTTTAATTATATTACTTAACAAAAAAAGAAAATTAGGAAAGCAGAGTTTGTGTTATGATACTTGCCACTGTTTCCTTTATTAGACTCATTCGTTCATTAAATACAAAGAACCTATCTCTGTGCCAGGTACTGGATTGGTTGCTAAAGTACAAAAATAGTCTCTACCCTCAAGGAGATCAGGATATTAAGACACTGTTGGATGACCCACCAGCCATGGAGAACGCGATATTCTCACATGGTAAATGTGATGCTGAGGGCACTGAAAAAAGCCTTTGTTTTTCCTATTAAAGAGGTAGCAGTGTGACTGACACTGTCCTTTTTCTTGCCTTGAATGCAGAAGTAATACCTACATGTACAGCAAACAACTTTGAAGCAACAAATCAACACAATTAATGGAGCAAAAGGAAAGAGCCTTGGTCTTTTTTTTTAATTTTTATTTTATATTGGGGTATAGTTAGTTTATAATCCACAATATATATTTTTAAAAACCATTATACAACTTAATAGAAAAGCAAACAAACAACCCAATCAGAAAATGGGGAGATCTGATTAGACATTTTTCCAAAAGAGATATTTGAATGGCCAAGTACAGGAAAAGGTGCTCACTAATCGTCAGGGAACTGCAAACCAAAACCATAGTAAAACATCACCCACACCTGTTAGCCATTACCAAAAACCAAGAAACGGCAAGTGTTGGCAAGAACATGGAGAAAAGGCATCCATTACGCACTGCTGGAGGAAATTTCAAGTAGGTAGTTATTATGGAAAACAGCATGGCAATTCCTCAAAAAATTAAATCTAAAATTATCATATAACCCAGCAGTTCCACTTCTTGGTGTTTATCCAAGGGAAACAAAATCACTATTTTGAAAATATATCTGCATCCCAATGTTCAATGCAGCATCACTTACAACAGCCAAGATTGTTGTAATGGAGACAAGAGATGAAGAGTTTTTTGTTTTTTTTTTAAGTGACATGTATACAATTAAATATTATTCAATAACGGAAAGAAGGAAATCCTGTCATTTGTAACAATATGAATGGATCTTCAGGGTATTATACTAAGTGAAGTCAGACAAAGACAAATACCAATACTGTATGATATCACGTACATGTGAAATCTGAAAAAAAAAAAAAAGATGAAACCAAAGCCGTAGGTACAGAGAGGAGATTGATGGTAGCCAGAGGCAGTGGGTAAAATGTGTAAAGGAAGTCAAAAGCTACAAATTTCCAATTATAAATAACTCATGGGGATGTAATATACAGAATGATGATTATAGTTCAGATCAGATCAGATCAGTCGCTCAGTTGTGTCCGACTCTTTGCGACCCCATGAATCGCAGCACGCCAGGCCTCCCTGTCCATCACCAGCTCCCGGAGTTCACTCAGACTCACGTCCATCGAGTCAGTGATGCCATCCAGCCATCTCATCCTCTCTCGTCCCCTTCTCCTCCTGCCCCCAATCCCTCCCAGCATCAGAGTCTTTTCCAATGAGTCAGCTCTTCACGTGAGGTGGCCAAAGTACTGGAGTTTCAGCTTTAGCATCATTCCTTCCAAAGAAATCCCAGGGCTGATCTCCTTCAGAATGGACTGGTTGGATCTCCTTACAGTCCAAGGGACTCTCAAGAGTCTTCTCCAACACCACGGTTCAAAAGCATCAATTCTTCGATGCTCAGCCTTCTTCACAGTCCAACTCTCACATGCATACATGACCACAGGAAAAACCATAGCCTTGACTAGACGAACCTTTGTTGGCAAAGTAATGTCTCTGCTTTTGAATATGCTATCTAGGTTGGTCATAACTTTCCTTCCAAGGAGTAAGCGTCTTTTAATTTCATGGCTGCAGTCAGCATCTGTAGTGATTTTGGAGCCCAGAAAAATGAAGTCTGACACTGTTTCCACTGTTTCCCCATCTATTTCCCATGAAGTGATGGGACCGGATGCCATGATCTTCGTTTTCTGAATGTTGAGCTTTAAGCCAACTTTTTCACTCTCCTCTTTCACTTTCATCAAGAGGCTTTTGAGTTCCTCTTCACTTTCTGCCATAAAGGTGGTGTCATCTGCATATCTGAGGTTATTGATATTTCTCCCGGCAATCTTGATTCCAGCTTGTGTTTCTTCCAGTCCAGCGTTTATCATGATGTACTCTGCATAGAAGTTAAATAAACAGGGTGACAATATACAGCCTTGACGTACTCCTTTTCCTATTTGGAACCAGTCTGTTGTTCCATGTCCAGTTCTAACTGTTGCTTCCTGACCTGCATACAAATTTCTCAAGAGGCAGATCAGGTGGTCTGGTATTCCCAGCTCTTTCAGAATTTTCCACAGTTTATTGTGATCCACACAGTCAAAGGCTTTGGCATAGTCAATAAAGCAGAAATAGATGTTTTTCTGGAACTCTCTTGCTTTTTCCATGATCCAGCGGATGTTGGCAATTTGATCTCTGGTTCCTCTGCCTTAATATTACTCAATTTGAAAGTTGCTAAGAGATTTTTTTCAACCAGTTGTCTTTTATTGGGTGTTAATTCTCTATTAGTCTATGAAAGGATTCAGGGTGCCCGGCAGGTATCATGGTCAGGTATGCTGAGTGTGCCTTCTTCGGTGGTATTCTCTTGGCTGCTCTTGTTTAAGAGCCTTGTAAGAACAGCCACAGTTGAAAAGCACGTAAGCTGCCAGCACCATAGAAAGGCCAGTGACACTCCCATTCTTCATGTTGAAATACTCGTTGTAATACTGGTAATAACCTCCTTGCAATATTCCAGCAATGCCTTTAGGGATAAAATCTCACATTAGTATCCAGCTTGGCAGCTCCCTTAATTTGACATCTAGGAGTTTCTTCTCCTTTAGTGGTACAGCTGATGCCATCTTGGAGTCCTGGCTGTCTGCTCCAGTAGGAACTCTTCCCTGTTGAGCAAGGTTTAAGGCACACACAACAAAAGGCCTTTCCACATTCTTCATAGGCTTTCTCACCACTGTGAAGTCTCTGATGCAGAAAAGGAGATGAATGTTTTCCAGATACAAATGTTTTTCTGTCACTGATTATTTTGTAACTTGAATCTAAATCTGTATTCCAGCTTCTTGTTTCTTCCCCCACAACCATCCAGGGGTCTTTTCCTTGCTCCAATAACACAATTATGTCTGGTTTAGAAATGAAATGGCCCAGTGAGGCCAAGTTACTATAGTTCTCCATCATCCCATCGTGGTATGGTTTCTTCTGAAGAGGGTCAAATTCCTACTCATCAAGAAAGAACTGTGTAACCAACATCCCTAAATGTTATTGGCCCACAGGCCATGGTTTTAGATCTACAAGAGCTGATCAGTCCTCAGAATTCCTTTACCAGAAAAAAAACAGAGTCCAGAAAACCTGGACTGTCCCTCATAGACTCAGGCTGCCTCTGACACAGTTGTTTCCATGGCAACCTACTTATTTCTTGCTTAGATGAATGCTACTCACAAGCCATTGGCAGCAAGGAGCAGGAAAAAACCTGAAGTGAAAGTCACCTGTTCCAGCGTAGGAAGTGCCATCTCAGAGCCTTGGTCTTTGATGAACATCTTGAGCCTCTGTACCAACCCTTGACTACCTATCTCTAAACTTCTTACGTGGGGGAAAAAAATCAATGCCCTATTTGTTTAAGTCACACATAAGTCAAGTTTTCAATTGTTCAGTCCCTAAGTCATGTTCAACTCTTTGCGATCCCATAGATGGTGGCATGCCAGGCTCCTCTGTCCTTCACTATCTCCTGCTCAGGTTCATGCCCATTGAGTTGGTGATGCATCACATCCTCTGCTGCCGCTTCTCCTCCTGCCCTCAGTCTTTCCCAGCATCATGGTCTTTTCCAGTGAGTCAGCTCTTCATATCAGGTGGCCAAAGGATTGGAGCTTCAGCTTCAGAATTGTCCTTCCAGTGAATATTCAGCATTGATTTCCTTTAGGATTAACTGGTTTGATCTCTTTGCAGAGCAAGGGACTCTCAAGAATCTTCTCTAGCCCCACAGTTCGAAAGCATCAATTCTTTGGCACTCAGCCTTCTTTATGGTCCAACTCTCACATCTTTACATGACTACTGGAAAAACCATAACTTTGAATATATGGACCTTTGTCAGCAGTGATGTCTCTGGTTTTTAATATGCTATCTAGGTTTGTCATAGCTTTCTGTCCAAGGAGCAAGTGTCTTTTAATTTCTATTCACTTACAAATTCACTCCTTCCCTCCCTCCCTTTCCTTTTCTTCTCTCCCTCTCCCCTCCTCCTCTCCGTAACCCTCACATTTTTTTTTTTAACTTTCCTTTAATGGATGTTTAACACGTACACAGTACACAGTGATACAATGAATTCCCATCACCACCCAACCGTAATAGTCGTCAATATTTGACTAATCTTGTAAATTCTCACACTTTCTCTGTTAATAATTAGAACTTAAGGAATTCTGTAACAAAAGTATGTGAAAATACTGTGGAAGCACAGACAAGACTAACTAACTTGCCCTGAGGTGGAGGGAGAGGCTTATCAGGAGAGACTTCACATAGGAAGTAACATCAGCATAAAACTTAAGGGCAAGAAGAAAATGGAAGAAAGAAGATTGCTTAAAAAAATTTATAAAGGGCCTTTATGATACAGTCAAATAATGGGAAATAAATTGGTGTGGCTAGAATATAGTTTATTAGAGAAGAGTGTCAGTACGTGAGTCTAAAAAGATGATTTGGTGCCAAGTCATAAAACAACATACATACCATACCAAGAATTCTCAAGCTCATCTTACAGGTACCAGGAAATGAAGAGTGTAATTAGGTTTGGAAAAATAACACTGACAGTAATATCACCTGTGATTCTGGGGTAGAAAATAGAGGAGACAGTAAACTTTACCAATGGTCCAAGTGATAGAAAGGGCTTCCCTGGTGACTCAGACAGTAAAGAATCCATCTGCAGTGGGGAAGCCCTGGGTTCGATCCCTAGGTTGGGAAGACTCCCTGGAGGAAGGTATGGGAACCCACTCCAGTATTCTTCCTTGGAGAATCCCATGGACAGAAGAGCCTGGCAGGCTGCAGACCATGGGGTCACACAGAGTCGGACACAACTGAGCAACTAAACACAACAAATGATAGAAAGGCATTTAGTGATAATTGTAGTGGACTTGGGCAGGGGAGATAACTTTATAAGGTATTTCAGAGGAAGAATTAACATTATTTGGTCCCTGGATAAGACATGGAAAAGAGAGTCAAAGTCATCATGACTTGAGGAGATAAGATGGTGCCATTATTGGAGAAGTAATATAGCAAAAGACAGGATTAAGCAAAGTGCAGAAGATGAGGTTGGTCTTTGAAGTCTGAAGTGCTGATAGAACATTCATTATCCAGGGGTCCCAAAGGAAATATAGGCCTGAACCTTAGGAAAGTTTCAAACCAGAGAGTCCCATAACTTGTCTTTTCTGCTACATATTGCATTTGTCACATGTTCATTTGTGTGTATGTTTACACACACATATATGTGGATATATATTCACATTTGATCCTCATTATTCATGGATTCCATCTTTGCAAATTCATCTACTTGCTCAGATTTATTTAAACTCCCAAATCAATATTTGTGCTGCCTTCACAACCATTTGCAAACATAGGCAGAGTGACAAAAAAATTGAAATGCCTGATGTTTACATTCTCAGCTGAGGTTGACATCTTGCCCTCTTGTTTCAACTCTCATACTATAAAGAAGCATCTTTTTTGCCATCTCCTTCGTGCCATGTTTTTCACATTTTTAATGCTTTCTTGGTAGGTGATTTCACTGATTAACTTGGCCTCTGGGTTTTGTGTGGAAGTACTGTGTAGTGTGCCTAAGCACAAGAAAGTTGTGATGTTACTAATGGTGAAAATATGTGTGTTAGATAAGCTTTGTTCAGTCATGAGCTATACTCTTGGCCGTGAGCTCGATTTTAATGAATCAACAGTATAAAGTAAAGTATCTCTAAACAAGTACACATTAAAAGAAGTTACATATTGATGGGTTGATAAAATGTTGTAAGCAGAGGCTTGTAGAAACTTAACCCTGTTTTCCATTCCTAGAAGCGATGAAAGTACAGCATTCACCAGTTCAGTGTTCGCAAAAACTTTATAGAACATAACTACTGCACATAGCAAGAATCAACTGTCTGGGTGTAAATCTGCTACTCTTTTATGAATAATCCTTGCATGTGTACAGTTCAGATATTAGTCCCAATTTGTGCTTGAGATTATGATCCCAAGAAATATGTATCTCTCTTTTCCTGTTAAAAAAATAAATCCGTATCAGACAAAAACAGTTTGCTTTTGTAGATGGATGATTCCATATTCCCTCAGCCAGTAGGTTTTTCATAAAATGGAATATTGCCGAAACATAGGTGACATTGACTGACAGAATCTAAATGATCCTCTACAGCACACTTGGGCATAACATGTTTGTCAACATCATACTGGTAGGCTGCCAGTTTCTTTTATAGTGATGCTTTCTCTTTAGCAAACCAGCAACATTTTCAGTCCCTATTCTCTTAGAGAAATTTATTTTTACAGTGGTAGCCATGTGTGTGGGGATTTCATAATCCAAGACTAGTGTTTGTGCATTCATATCTGTCAATTTGCTTAAATACAACAGCCCAAAAGAATTTTTTAACCTTTCATTCATGAATGTTAGTTCATATCAGTAGGGGTGTTTTAAAATGACAGGTATGATGTGAGAGTGAGAATCATCCATATCTTCTGATATAACATCAGCGTTATGTTGCAAATTCACATTCACCTTTGTGTCTCTCTTTTTAAATTGTTTGCAAAGCTGAAAGCAGGGAATTCGCATTTACAGTCAAGGACAAGAAAACATACAACTCCATGCAAATGAATTTTAAGCTCCCAAATACTTCTGTGCTTGTTTACATAAATCTGTTTTCTAATCACCTTTCCTCTTGGTATAGAAGATGTGCCTGGGGTTGTTATTACCTTATACAGATATACTGTCAAGTATATAAAGTAACCAATCAGATGTCCACTTCGAGATGCTTCAGTTTAGGGTGGCTGGTTTACTTGTTCTATTTATTCTTCTAATGTGATCCTCTTCTGACTGTTGTGTGGTTTTTCTAGTTATTGTATTAGGATGAGTCTACCTGTTTTTACTGCAAGCAGTAGCTTTTGTGTCTTGAAGTACAGTTCAGAAATAATAGCATTTCTTTCTCTTCTTATTCTTGGTAGATAACCTTAGTTTTTATTCTTCATATGAGTCTACCTCATGAATCTGTTCTTCTTCTGTATTATAACTAGTGTATTTAAGTTTCAGGATTGATATTCTTGAATTCTGCATTCAGAAAGCAGGGTATTTACAGTTGAATTCCTCTGTGAATTGATGTTGAGCTTTCTATATTTTCATTTTCCACTGCTGATTTGGAGCAACCTAGTGTTCCAATATTAATGATTATTTAAGGAGATTGACTAGGCCTTGAACTAACTGAAAGAAAGTCTCTGTTACCTTGTTCCAATTTCAGTGAACTATTGTACTATATAGAGATATGTTATAATTTCAGGGTTTTATGTAGCGTTCTTCAGTACATGGTAACCAAATGGGAATACCTTCTCAGACTTACAAAAATGCAAGAGATTAACTAAAAGATGAAAATATCTTTCTCAATATCTCCCTAATTGAAGTACAGGATAGTATCTATAAATGGCAATTAAATCATATAGTTCCAGAGAAAACTGTTTAAAAATATTTGGTGATTTATTGGTTGTGTCTCTAAATCATTTTATATTGATGGCTACATTCGTGAGTTTGTATTAGCTGTTTATTATCCTCCAGTCTTTTCTTACATGTGTCTCCTTTAATGTGTCCATCTCCATCTCTGTTTTACTCACTCAAATACTTTAATTTTTTTTCTTCAACAATCTGTGAACAGTCTCTCCTCGTATCCCCAGAACAAGCCTTTTTTCTAAAGAAGTACTGAAATAGATCTAGTTGCCCTTCTCACTGGCTTTGTATGTATAAATTATTTGCTGTTTGTTGTTAGTTTGCTTAGTTTCAGTTCCGTTTAACAAAAATCTCCCGAGTGCTTGTTGTGATGATGTGTGAGCTTAGTGGGGTAGGAAAATGTACTCTGGAGGCTTCCCAGAGGAGGTGATCCTGGACCTGAATCTGGAAGAACAAGTAAGAATTTCCTATTCGTGTAAGGAGCGTAAGTTTATATTGGCTAAGAGAACAGCATGAAGTTTGACAAGTAGTTCAGCATGGCTGTAGTGTGATGAAGTGGGAGATAGGAAATGAAGATGAAGAGATAGGCTTGAGCCAGGTCATGGAGGGCTTTATGCGTCATACGTGGGCATTTGTTTTGTGGGTGAACTTGGACTTTATCCTTATCCTGTGAATAATAGCTTTTGAAGAGTTTGACAGGCGTGGCAGGACTTTCATTTTAGAGTGATCGTTTTGATGGGAATATGGTAAATGAGTTTGAGGTAGGGTAAGAGTGCATGCATAGAGGAGAGTACACCAGATAGATTACTGATGCAGTCATATTGAGAGACAATGCCCTGGATTTGGATACCATTAATAGAGGTGAAGTTGAGGACATAGACATGAAAAGTGTTTAGAGTAGAAATGAATCAGACATTTAAAGTAGTTGGTGAAATGTAAGATTACTGTCAGACTTTGATTTGAGTGTCTAAGTGGTTGTGGTGCTGTTAATAACCATAGCAGGGAATTTAAAGAAGGAATAGATGTTAGGAAAAGTTTTTGATGTATTGTACCTATGGTACTTTCAAGTGGAAGCATATAGAAAGCAGAATATAGGCATCAGATGCTCAGATGAAGGGTTAGGATTAGAGATATTCATCTGGGGATCCTTTCAGTCCCGGCTGAAGCACAGAGAATGTGGGTAGATATGAAGTAGGCAAAAAGCTGAGCCCTAAAGGGAAAGGAATGGAGAAGAAAATGGCAACCCACTCCAGTATTTCTGCCTGGAAAATCCCATGGACAGAGGGGCCTGGCGGGCTACAATCCAAAGGGTGGCAAAGAGTCAGAAAGACTGAGCAGCTAAACAAGAAAGGGAAAAGAAAAAGAGGAACCCAAGGCAGAAACTGAGCAGGAAAAACTCTGTGTCTTCGCTTGAAAAGAGAACACAGGACAGCTTTATCCTTTTGTATCCTTGGTAAAACCTTGAATAATATAGATACTTTGTAAATGTTTGCTAGTTATTTTATTTAGCTGGAAAGCATCTCATTTACTTTGAGATTTTATTTTATCTTTTATCCAATTCCATGACTTGACAAGAAATATTTTAAAATTCATATCATTTCATGAGCACCTACTGTGTACCTTGCTTCTGCTCCTGTGCTGTGCTCAGTCATATCCAACTCTTTGCGACCCCGTGGACTGTAGCCCAACTATAATGCCAGACTCCTCTATCCATGGGATTTTTCAGGTAAGAATACTGGAGTAGGTTGTCATTTCCTCCTCCAGGGGATATACCTAGGCACTGTGTTAAGTATTTAATGCATGTTATTGGATTTTATCCTTCAAATAATCCTACAAGGGTAGGTTTTATTATTTTTCCATTTTGTTTTGAAGAACCTGAGAATAAGAAAGATTTAGTGCCTTTGTCAACTTTTTCACGTATCATCTAACTCCAGATTTCATTTTTTTAACCATCAATGATGATCTATTATGTGTTTAGGCCAAAAGATCATTTGAAAGTCTCCTATTCTGGTTCCATTGTGATAATTATTCTGACCCAAAGGCACTGATTTATACTAAATTCTGCCTTGTCAGTCTTATGTAGATTAGTATGGTAGTTGGACATGTCTTTGTTCCTGAGTGCAATACGGCTTTACCTAATTCTTTTTATCTTTCTGGGGCACTATTTCTTCATTAGTATTAGCAGTTTGCATTAGATGACTGCTAAATTGCTTAAGGTTGTAAAATCCTTTAAGTCCATTATTTTGAAAAATTTAAAAACAGAGGTTGCTTAACATCTACTAACAGATTTTAGAACTCTATAGGATAATTACTGGGTTTCATGACTCAACTAAAATTAAATGTAAAATATGATGCATGTATGTGCCTTTTTCTGGGCATGCAATTCGTAGCTTTCATCAGATTCTCATAGTTGTGTATAATACCTCACCATTCACCCTTCACGCAAAAGATTAAGACATATAGCTCTAGAAGCATCTGTGCATACTGCTTTGTGCAATCCTATCCTGACTAGTTAAGTCCTCTTTAACAAAGTATTGTTATTCATTGAAAGTAATGTTTGAGGTAGGGTTACTTTTTTAAGGGCTTCCCAAGTGGCTCAGACAGTAAGGAACTGCCCACAGTATGAGAGACTTGGGATTTTTCTTAAGGCTATTTAAACCTATAGTATTTTCTAAAGTAAAACACCTCTTGGATATTTTATCTATTAAAAAAAGTCCATTAAATAGAATGAGTATTGTGGTAAGTACTGCCTTACGGTAAATTTTAAAATGCTCAATTTTAAAGTATGAGTCAAATGACCTTCACTAACACACATTTCCCAAGTCGCATCATCCTGTAGGAAAAGAATACTTGAGGCCCATTCCTAAGGAAAGAAAAGGAAGCAATGACATAATGCCTAGAGTTCGTGCCAGTTAAATTGGGTTTGTACTTTTTCTTTTCTTAATGTAACACGTTTATTCTGATCTTGAGTCTCTCTCTCTCTTTCTTTTCAGTCTCTTGCTTTATTCTAGCAGCAGATTTTATAATTGTAAACTCTGCCTTGGTGTGGAAGAGACAGAGATTAATAAGACATGCCCCTTTCTAGGTATTTGTCATATCTGTGAATATGAACAACAGAATGATAAAAAGCTAGATAAAAGTCACATTTCCAGATAAGAAGCTTGAGAGGTCTGGTAAATTGCTCAAGGTAAAAAGCTAGTATGTAGTCAGACTGGAATTCAAATTCAGATTTGTTGACTCCAAACCCCATTTGCCTTCCATTTTGTCACACTGCTCCTCATTTTATTTAGGTTTGGTTATACAACTGCTTGTAACTGAAGTGGAGGGATCAGGGCCCCATATATTTAATTTAATAAATATTTCTGATAAAGTAAAAGGAGAGGAAACATTCTCTATTCCCCTAAAGTTTAGGAAATTAGAGAAGGAAAATAATATTTGTACAGCACTTAGTATGTGCCAGGTACTGATATAGGGTCTTAACATGAGCTAGATCAGTTAACATGAGCTATTTCAGAATAGCCAGGTGACATACTTGGTACTATCACTGTTTTAAAGAAAAAGGAAGAGGCCAAAGCTCAGAGAAATAAATTGCCCTGAATCACGTAGCTAGTAAGTAACAAAAGCAGAATTTAAACTCTTTATAGTGAAAGGTTAGATAGGGTTTACATCATACCTATTGACTTAAAATTGAATGTCACACAAATCAAGTGAATAGCTGGACAGTTTGATCTAAGCTCCTTTTGCGATTTGTGTCATTTGTCAGTTCAGTTCAGTTCAGTTCAGTTCAGTCACTCAGTCATGTCCGACTCTTTGCACCCCACGAACTGCAGCACTCCGGGCTTCCCTGTCCGTCACCAGTTTCTGGAGCTTGCTCAAACTCATGTCCATCGAGTCAGTGATGCCATCCAACAATCTCATCCTCTGTCATCCCCTTCTCCTGCCTTTAATCTTTCCCAGCATCAGGGTCTTTTCTAATGAGTCAGCTCTTTGCATCAGGTGGCCAAAGTATTAGAGGTTCAGCTTCAGCATCAGTCCTTCCAATGAATATTCAGGACTGATTTCCTTTAGGATGGACTGGTTGTATCTCCTTGAGAGTCCAAGGACTCTCAAGAGTCTTCTCCAACACCACAATTTAAAAGCATCAATTCTTCAGTGCTCAACTTTCTTTATCGTCTAGCGCTCACATCCACACATGACTACTGCAAAAACTATAGCTTTGACTATATAGACCTTTGTCGGCAAAGTAATGTCTCTGAGGCTTTTTAACATGTTGTCTAGGTTGGTCATAGCTTTTCTTCCAAGGAGCAAGCGTCTTTTAATTTCATGGCTACACTCACCATCTGCAGTGATTTTGGAGCCCAAGAAAATAAAGTCTCTCACTGTTTCCATTGTTTCCCCATCTCTTTGCTGTGAACTGATGGGAATGGATGCCATGATCTTCGTTTGTTGAATGTTGAGTTTTAAGCCAGGTTTTTCACTCTCCTCTCACTTTCTTCAAGAGGCTCTTTAGTTCCTCTTCGCTTTCTCCCATGAGTGGTGTCATCTGCATATCTGAGGTTATTGAAACTTCTCCTGGCAAAATAAAAAAGTGTCATTTGTAAACATTCTTAATTGGACTGTTAACAGTTAAGTCATCTTCACCAAAGTAATATTTACATTTTCTTAATAAGCTTTCCATTTTAGCTTTCCATTCCAGTTTGTAAAGGTAATTGTCTAAACTGTGGTGAAGACAGTTTAAATTCACAAAACAGTGAACGGCATCACATGATAGAAGGGATTTTGAGGTAAGAGTCTGATCTGTGTCCTTCCTGCTCCCAAATTTCCTACTGACTTGTGTTATCTACCAGTCTCTTAGTCTACTTTTGGACTCGTTCTGTGAGATGAGAGGGTTGAGTTAATTGTTCCTTAAGTCTCTTACAACTATGAAATTATCCCAAGAGTAAATAGATTTTTTAATGTGTTTCATATGTAAATATCAATGCATTTTTAGAGATGAGACGTCTTTAGAGATCATCGAACTGAATCCTCCCATATGATAGATACAGAAACTGAGAACCTTACGTTTGTATGACACTTTAAACATCCAAAACTTTCACCTAGCTTAATCTCATACAAGCTTCACCACAATCTTGTATCATTATTGTACAAAAGAGCAATTGAATTGGTCTAGGGTCACGTAGCTGACAGAGAAGGCAATGGCACCCCACTCCAGTACTCTTGCCTGGAAAATCCCATGGATGGAGGAGCCTGGTAGGCCGCAGTCCATGGTGTAGCTAAGAGTCGGACACGACTGAATGACTGACTTCACTTTCACTTTTCACTTTCATGCATTGGAGAAGGAAATGGCAACCCCCCACTCCAGTGTTCTTGCCTGGAGAAACCCAGGGACGGGGGAGCCTGGTGGGCTGCCGTCTATGGGGTCTCACAGAGTCGGACACGACTGAAGCGACTTAGCAGTGGCAGCAGCAGCATGGCAGAACGAACACACATTGTAAAGCAATTATCCTCCAATTAAAAACAAATGTAAAAAATAGTAAAAAATGTCATATTGATGGAATTATATGATATACAACCTTTGAGACTGGCTATTTTCACTTAGCATGACGCCCTTGAGATACACCCAGTTATACTGTGTTCATTCGTTTTTATTGCTGATTTAGTATTTCATAGTATTGATGTACCACAATTTGTTTAACCATCCATTGTAGGACATTTTAGTTGCTTCCAGTTTGAGTCTGTTGCTAATTAAGGTAATTATTGATATGTTAGGACCTAAATCTGACATTTAAGTTTTTGTATTGTTTGTTTCTTCTTTTCCATTTTTCTTTTCTTTTTCCTGTTTTTGTGTGCATTACTTGAATACTTTTTAGAATGCCATGTTGACCCACTGTAGTGTTTTGTATAACTTTTTCATCATTGCTCTAGCCATTACATTGCATAATTATAACACACCACAGTCTCCTGTACCATGCTACTACTGGCACTGCTGCATTTTAGTACTGCAAGCAAAGCGTAGAATCCTTGCCTGCCCTCGGTCCCTTTATTCTCCCTCATTTAATTGACTTAATATTTTCATATATAAGTTGTATTATTTATAGGTATATATTATATGCACATGTACATAATTTTATATCTACTTGTTTTAAATATTTTCTTTACTACATTGTGAGCCATATCAGACAGTATTATAATCTTTGCCTAAGCAATCAGACATAATTTGGAAGACAAGAGAAGAAGAACTATTATTCGTAGTATAACTAGTATCCATAGTTTTATTCTTTTGGCCTTCTTCCTGATGTTTCAAGATGTCATCTTTTTCATTTCCTTTCAATTTAGAGAACTTTCTTTATCCATTCTTTTAGGGCAAGTCAGCTAGCAATGAATTCTCTTAGCTTTCCTTTACCTAAGAATATCTTGATTTTTCTCTTCATTCCTCAATGATATTTTTCTGGAGGAAAAATTCTGGGTTGACAGTTCTTTTTCTTTCAGCCCTTAAAAAAGATTGTGCCAGTTCCTTTCGGCCTCTATGGCTTCTTATGAGAAATCCACTGATAGTCAAATTGGTTTTTCCTGTAGGTGAAAGTTCTTTTCTGTCTTGCTGCTTTCAAGATTTTTTTTTATTGTGTTTAGTTTTCAGAAGTTTGACTATGGTATGTCTTGGTGTGGATTTCTCTGAGTTTACTCTGTTTGAAGTTTGTTCAGCTTCTTGAATCTATAGGTTTATGTCTTTTGCCAATTGGGGGAAAATTTTTCAACCATATTTTTTCAGCCCTGCTCTTTTTCTCCTCACTTCCAAGACTGTGATGACTTGAATATTTGAACTTTTGGTATAATTTCATGGTTCCCTGAAGCTCTGTTCATTTGCATTCAGTCTATGTCCTTTATGTTATTTAGGATGGGTAACTTCTATTGTTTTATCTTTTTAAAAATTTATTTATTTTAATTGGAGGCTAATTCCAATTGTTTTATTTTTTAGTTACTGATTTTTTTTTCTTCTATCCTCTCCATTCTCTGGTTTAGCCCATCTATTGAATTTTTAATTTCAATTATTATAATTTCAGTTCTGTAATTTTCTTTGTATCTTCCATTTTTAATAATAATTTTATTCTTTGTATTTCTTTGCTAAAATACCTTCTGTTTCTTAGACTTTCTATTTTTTATTTATTTCCAGTATGTTAGTCTCACTGAGTGGTTTTCAGTTAAAACCTGGACATTTATGTCATGAGACTTTACATTTTATTTCAGTTGAGCAGGCCTCTTTTGATACTACACTGACAGGATATTGCCAGCTAGAAATGTAAGTGCAGGGTACCACTTATCCTCCACTGACATTTGGGAGAAGACTGCTGTTATGTTTTAGTGGGAGTGAAAGTTCCAGCTCCCCACTAGGTCTCTAATGATGCTAACCCTGCTGGGTAGATATCTAAGAGGACATTGTTGGGTTTTATGGTAAGTTTTGTTCAACTTTGAAAGAAGGTGTCAAGCTTTTTTAAAGTGATGGTAAAATTTTACATACCTGCAAGTAATGTCTGAACATTTCAGATATTTAAAATTAATTTTATCCTATAGAACTTTCTGAAATAATGAAAACGTTTTATATCAGCACTGTCCAGTACTCTAACCACTAGCCATATGTGGTTGTTGAGCAGGTAAAATATGGCTAGTACATTTGAGGAAGTTAATTTTTTTTAATTTTATTCAGTTTATCAATTGAAATTTAAATGACTACATGTGCCTATTGTATTAGAGGGTACATGAATGCAGCTCTACATCTTCACCAGTATTTAGGCATCACAGCGCTATATCCTTACCAGTATATTAGAATTTCTAAATTTAGCCATTTAATGAGTGTGAACTGGTATCTTGTGGTTTTTTATCATTTAATGTAATTACTAGCTACTTATTATTTCTAATGATGTTTTTAAAACAGCAGAAGGTTTAAATTTTGATAGAGTATGGTTTATAAGGTGAAGTAAAGTATGGTTTACTATTTCCATATTTCTTTTTTTATATGGTTCATGCTTTTGAATTTTTACCTATCCTAAAGTAGTAAAAAAAATTTCCCTGTTTTCTTCTTGAAGCTTTGTAGTTTTACATTCTACTCTTAGGTTTATGATGTATTTTCATTTAGTCTTTTTACATATACAAAATCTTGTCACATAGAAGAAAAATTCATTTTTATTCCATATGAATATCCAGTTGTTTCAGCAACATTTGTTGAAATTTTTTCTTCCTGCATTGAGTTACCATGGCACTTTTAAAAATTAATTGACCAAGTATTTTATAGTCTATTTTTGGATTTTCTGTTCAGTTCCAGTTTTCTATGTGTTATCATTAGGCTTTTACCAAACTGTGTGGATTGTTGCAGTGTACCAAACTATATACCAAACTATGTGGATGTTAACTCCAGAAATCAGATATTGTAAGTGTTCCTACTTTGTTCTTCATTTTTGGTTTTCATTTCTTATTTAATTCCACTGTAATAAGAGAATGTACTATGTATAGTTTCTTTTTTCTTTTTTTTAATTTGTTAAGACTTACTCCTGGTTCAGCAGGTGGGCTCTCCTGGTAAATGTTTCATGGGCAGTATAAAAGGTTTTATTTTGTTGCTGTTGATTGGAATGTTCTGTGAACACCAGTTCAGTTGAGAGTGTGCTGCTCAGGTCTTTGCTGGACTCTCAGTGTACCTGTTCCTTTCAGGTGCTGAGGGAGGAGTACTGATGTCTCAAACTGTCTGGGTGCTTGTTTGTTTTGCCCTCAGGTCTATAAGTTTCTGTTCTGGTATTATGTACATGCTGCTGCTGCTGCATTTAGAATTATGCCATCTTCCAAGTGAAGTGATCCCTTGATCATTATGAAATATCTCTCATTATCTCTGATGCTGTTTTTATTTTGTCTTCCATCTTCTCTGATATAAATGTGGCTATTTCTAAAGATTTTTGGTTTGCATGGTATATTTTCTATCCTATTATTTTTAAACTATTTCCTTATTTTAGTGTGAGACTCTCAGTGTATATTTGGTCTTGCTTTTTTCATGTCTTTTTATTGGAGAATTTAGATAATTTACATTTAATGTATTTATTAATGTGGTTGGGTTTAAATCTACCATCTTTCCATTTGTTTTCTAATAGCCATTTTTTAAATTAATTATACTTTTGGAATCCATTTAATTTTCTCTATTCTTTTATTCCTTTGTTTATTTTTTTCTTTTCTTTATTTTCTTATTTTAGTAGTTGCTCTAGGATTTATAATATGCCTGTTATTCCATTCTACTATCAAATAACTTTATACCACTTTTTAAAAACAATGTAATACACTTAAGAGAGTATTCTTCCTTTGTCTCACAGTCATCTTTTACTCTCTGAACTTCATTTTGGATAGATTATATTACTCTTCAAGTTCACTGATTTTTTTTTTTTCTCTGCCGTGAGTGCTTATTTTATCCAGTAAATTTTCATATATTTAAAACCAGTCCATCCTAAAGGAAATCAGTCCTGGGTGTTCATTGGAAGGACTGATGCTAAAGCTGAAACTCCAATACTTTGGCCACCTCATGCGAAGAGCTGACTCATTTGAAAAGACCCTGATGCTGGGAGGGATTGGGGGCAGGAGGAGAAGGGGACGACAGAGGATGAGATGGCTGGATGACATCACCGACTTGATGGACGTGAGTTTGGGTAAACTCTGGGAGTTGGTGATGGACAGGGAGGCCTGGTGTGCTGCGATTCATGGGGTCACAAAGAGTCAGACACAACTGAGCAACTGAACTGAACTGAACTGATATATATATATATATATATAAGCTCTAGAAGTTCTCGTTAGGTATTTTTTAAAATACTTTTAAAATATTTTTAAAATACTTCACTTCTCTCTTCACTATGTTCCTATTTTCATTTATATGGTGCACACTCATAATGCCCTTTAAAAATGTCTTTACCTGTTAATTCTATCGTGTCTGTCATTTCTGATCTGTCGTGTTGACAGGTACTTTTCTGGTTATGGGCAACATTCTCTTCTTTGTGTGTCCAATAATTTCTAATTGAATGTCATATATTTGTGAATTTTACATGCTGAGTTTTTTATTTTTGCGGTATTCCTTTAAAGTGTATTAGATTTTTTCCTAGTAGGCATTTTAAATTGCTTATTCATTTGATCTTCCTAGGCTTCCAGCTTCTTTCAGGAGTAACTTTTATTCTAGGACTACTTTCCCCCCTGTTTCTGTGTGTGGGCCTTCTGGGGTCATTTTAAATAGCCTGGCATATTCAGTGAGGTTCATCCCCTTTTGCTGGAGGGGAACATGTTGAAATTTTGGCCCTGTGTCAGCTCTGAGAATTTTTTGTTTTAGAACTCCCTGGTAGCTTTTTTTCCTTAGAAGTTCTTCTTGGCTGGTCTCAAGAAATTTTACCCTTCTCATGTACAGGTTTTTATACAGCTAAATATTCAAGGGAACCCTCATTTAAATGACTGGAACTCTTTCCCTGCTCTCTGGAACTCTACTCCACAAATTCTAGCTTCCTTAACCTCCTGGTACTGTTTTCTCTGTCTCCTCAAGTCAATAAGATTGCCAGGGTCTATTTTGGTTCTTTGTGCTGTACTGGAGTTGCTTCCTGGCTGAGAGCCTTGGATGATGATAGGGCTTGCCTTCTTTACTTCCCTTTTCTCAGGGACCGTAGTCCCACACTGACTGTGTCTGAAAATAGTCCCCTCCTGTACTTTATATGGTGTTCTAGTTTTTTTCAGTGGGAGGATTATTCTGGACTGTACCTACTCAAGGCCTCAAAAGCAGAAGTTGAATTATTTTAGAATTAGTTTTAATGCTAAAACAGTTTATAAAATTCTGAAACTCTCAAACAATTATTATTTTTTATATAACAACATTTTATTCACTTCTCAGTATTATTATAAATGATATTGTATCAGCTGTTGAAACTGTTAATTATTTTTCAATTCATAGATTCCACTGCACGCTTTAAATCAGAAGCTGACCCAAAGAAAATGATTTTTCATGCCTAATAAATTTCATAAATCAGGAAAGTGGATTTTTGGGTATACAAAAATTCTCTCATTATTATGGCATAGTCATTTTAAATATAAGTTTATTACTTAATATTTCACTAGAAACATGAAAGACTATTATACTGGGAGATAAGGACTAAAATGAACCATTTGATTTAGTATTTTAAAATGTAAATCCTATCATTTTAGAGCATAATTGTGTATTTTATATCAGGAACTGGCAAATGTTATCTCTGGGAAAGGCCAGATAGTATGTTTTAGACTTTGTGGGCCATACAGTCCTTGTTGCAACAATTCAGCTCTCCCTTTGCAGTACAAAAGCAGCCAGAGATGATACATTTTTAAACGTGCTGGTTGTGTTCTGATAAAACTTTATCTATAGAAAATAAAATTTGAATTTCATGCAATTTTTACACCTCAAAATATTTTTATTCTTTTGATCTTTTTTCCCAGCTATTTTAAAATGTAAAAACTACATTCTTGCCTTGCAGGTCATGCATAAACAGGTGGCTGGTCAGACTTGGCCCCTGACTCATAGTTTGACAGTCGCTATGATATACGATTAGAAAGCTCCCAGGTAAGCTGCAGGATACCTGTTGGACTGTTATATTTTAATTCTTAGTAATACTTTTATTTAAACATTCTCTACTGTTAAAGAGCAAAGTAAATAAGATGGCACAGTACTGACCCTGTAAGGCTTTGATAGATTTTTTAATGGCAAAGATTATACCAGTGGTTCCTTAGTTAATGGAGAATTTGGGCTAATGCCTAAGTTACCATACTCTCAAACTGGCACCTTTTCTCTTTTAAATTATGCAAGATTAAATTCTCAAGAGTCTTCTCCAACACCACAGTTCAAAAGCATCGATTCTTTGGCACTCAGCTTTCTTTACAGTCCAACTCTCACATCCATACATGACTACCGCAAAAACCATAGCCTTGACTACATGGACCTTTGTTGGCAAAGTGATGTCTCTGCTTTTTAATATGCTATCTAGGTTGGGCATAACTTTTCTTCCAAGGAGTAAGCATCTTTTTATTTCATGGCTGCAATCACCATCTAAAGTGATTTTGGAGCCCAGAAAAGTAAAGTCTGCCACTGTTTCCACTGTTTCTCCATCTATTTGCCATGAAGTGATGGGACCAGATGCCATGATCTTTGTTTTCTGAATGTTGAGCTTTAAGTCAACTTTTTCACTCTCCTCTTTCACTTTCATTGAGAGGCTCTTTAGTTCTTCTTCACTTTCTGCCATAAGGATGGTGTCATCTGCATGTCTGAGGTTATTGATATTTCTCCCAGCAATCTTGATTCCAGCTTGTGCTTCATCCTGCGCAGCATTTCTCGTGATGTACTCTGCGTATAAGTTAAATAAGCAGGGTGACACTATACAGCCTTGACATACTCCTTTTCCGATTTGGAACCAGTCTGTTGTTCCATGTCCAGTTCTGTTGCTTCCTGACCTGCATATAGATTTCTCAGGAGGCAGGTCAGGTGACCTGGTATTCCCATCTCTTTCAGAATTTTCCACAGTTTATTGTGATCCACACAGTCAAAGGCTTTGGCATAGTCAATAAAGCAGAAATAGATGTTTTTTCTGGAACTCTCTTGCTTTTTCCATGATCCAGTGGATATTTGCAATTTGATCTCTGGTTCCTCTGCCTTTTCTAAAACCAGGTTGAACATCTGGAAGTTCACAGTTCATATTGTTGAAGCCTGGCTTGGAGAATTTTGAACATAACTTTGCTAGCGTGTGTGATGAGTGCAGTTGTGTGGTAGTTTGAGCATTCTTTGGCATTGTCTTTCTTTGGGATTAGAATGAAAACACCTTTTCCAGTCCTGTGGCCAATGCTGAGTTTTCCCAATTTGCTGGCATATTGAGTGCAGCACTTTCACAGCATCATCTTTCAGGATTTGAAATAGCTCAACTGGAATTCCATCCCTCCACTAGCTTTGTTCGTAGTGATGCTTCCTAAGGCCCGCTTGAGTACACATTCCAGGATGTCTGGCCCTAGGTGAGTGATCACACCATCATGATTATCTTGGTCTTGAAGATCTTTTTGTATAGTTCTTCTGTGTATTCTTGCCACCTCTTCTTAATATCTTCTGCTTCTGTTAGGTCCATACCATTTCTGTCTTTTATTGACTCCATCTTTGCATGAAATGTTCCCTTAGTGTCTCTAATTTTCTTGAAGTGATCTCTAGTCTTTCCCATTCTATTGTTTTCCTCTATTTCTTTGCATTGATCACTGAGGAAGGCTTTCTTATTTCTCCTTGCTATTCTTTGGAACTCTGCATTCAAATGGGTATATCTTTCCTTTTCTCCTTTGCTTTTGGCTTCTCTTCTTTTCACAGCTATTTGTAAGGCCTCCTCAGACAGCCAGTTTGCTTTTTTGCATTTTTTTTTCTTGGGGATGGTCTTGCTCTCTGTCTCCTGTACAGTGTCATGAACCTCCATCCATAGTTCACCAGGCACTCTGTTTCTCAGATCTAATTCCTTAAATCTATTTCTCATTTCCACTGTATAATCATTAGGGATTTGATTTAGGTCATACCTGAATGGTCTAGTCATTTTCCCTCCTCAGATCTAGGGATTTTTCTTCTTACTTCCTAGTTTTGAGAATATACTTTTCCCTTCATTACCTTTGCTTCTGTATTGTCTTCCACATATCCCTGTTGGCCAGTTAGAATGCAAAATACATTTTAAAGCATAATCTCTTTTTTCCACCTAATGTAGCTTAGCATGCTGGTCCAGTCGCCTCTTAGACTACTCAGAGTTTTTCTAATATGTACAGCAGTATTGATACATGCAGTGTATGATTTTTTTCAGTTTTATATATACAATTATCCCTTGAATGATTGAAAGCAAAAGTAACAGTCGCTCAGTTGTGTCTGACTCTTTGCGACCCTATGGACTGTACCCTGTCAGGCTTCTCTGTCCATGGGATTCTCCAGGCAAGAATACCAGAGTGGGTAGCCATTTCCTTCTCCAGGGGATCTTTGCGATCGAGGGATCAAACATGGGTCTCCTGCATTGCACACAGATTCTTTACTGTCTGAGCCACCAGGGAATCCTGTGAATGATTAAGAGTATTTTCCTTCATTAGTGTTTATAATTGAAGTTGTTCTTTAGCAATGTGCAAACCCAGTGCTGTCAAAGTTCTAGAAGAGAATTTAGGTATATGCTGCTGTTGCCTCAGTGAGTGCATAGTAACATAGCTCTATATACATTCAGGGAATACTTTTCATGTCTACATGTCTTCATGAAGTTTTCCCAACACTCTGGTACATCATCCAGGGGAGGGGAAAGCAGGCAATTCATTTCATTTTCCATGCAAAGAGAGAATAATCTTTTTACTCAATTATAAAATAAGGATTGGTTCTGAAAGAAGCTTTGAAGTAATAGAAAATTGTCTTCCAAAGAGAATTCATGTAGTTAGTTAAAAAAAAAATAGGTTAAGAATTTTTAGTAATTGTTATTTTATTGTTGTTGTTACATAGGAGTCAATAGTTTTAAAATATGGCCAATTTTCACATGTGTTTTGAGGGATATGGTACTTAAGAGATTTTTCTCAAAAATTCCTATTTCATTATTTTGATAATTTAGAAACTTTTTCCCATGAGCATCATAAGCTTATTCCTGTCTTACAACATGTATGTCTTCCTATGTCTGGAAAATTCGCCTCCTAAATTTTTCCACATCTGGCTCATTTCAACCTGAGGATCATGTCTCCTGAGGGCCTTCCTTTATACACTGTCTCAAACAGCACCTCCACCTTCCCAGCCTCTAACATCCAGTTTTATTTTCTTCGATGTATTTATCACCATCTGAAATTAGTTTGTTCATTTACTGACTTGTCTCTTTCTGTATTAAAATGTTGGCTCTCTGAGAGGAGAGATCTTGCCTTCTCTATTGTCTGTCTATCTCTACTACTTAGAACATTTCCTTTCATATAGTAGGCCTTAAGTATAATTTATGTGGTTGGAAGGATGAATAAATGAAAGGATGCCTAAGGTGTGATTTGTAGGAATATCTGATAGGGTAATGTGTATAGTGAATCACCAAGAAGGAATACGAGTAACTTTACCCAAATTTATTTCACTATATAGAACTACTTTTTCTTTAAGCATTTAGCTGTATCAGACTTCCACAGAAGACATTTTGGAAATGTGACTGATGTACTGATATATTAATTTTTTTCTTTTTATATTATAATAATATCGAAGTTATATGCAAATTGTAAGAATGATACAGATAATTTTTCCTGAATCACTTGAGAGTAAGTTGCTGATGTTATACTGCATCACCACTGAATACTCTAGAGTACATTTCCTACAAAGACATTCTGCCACATGATCAGGATAAAATAATCACAATCAGGAATTCAATTGGTTGTTTGGTTACTACCATCTAACCTACAACCTACAACTGGTTGATTGGTTACTACCATCTAACGTACAACCCTATTCAACTCATACCAGTTGTTCTGGAATTCAGTGGTGAACATCCCTAGAAAGGAGAGAGGCACAGAGTAGGCACCCTCAAAATTAGCATGTCTTTCCTTTCAAATCTTTGGCTGATTACTTAAGTTCACATTTGGAGGAGACTCCATAGGGCCTAGTGGAGGGTTATAGCAGACATGAGAAGTTTTTGAGGGGATATTTCAAATTTGAAGTTTGAGTTCTACCAAACCCATCAGAATAAAGCATTCAGAAAAAGACTATTTCAAGGAATGCAGGGTAGATTATAAAAGGATAATAGATCACTGCAGTAGGAAAGAGTAAGGCGATGTAGGTTCTCATTTCAGTTTTGTCACTAACCAACACTTACCCATGGGAAATCACTTAACTTCTCTCTCACAAAGTACTTTTCTAGGTTATCACTATTTGTATGTAAGTTCAATTTCTTTTCATATTCAAATTTCAAAATAAAATAGGCATTGATTGCATTTTTCCTCTTTAAAAACTCATAGTGGAAAAAAGAATAACTGATTTTGCCACTGTTTTTGTGATACTGGGCTTTGAGCAAACTCTGGTAAATAGTGAAAGAGGAGGCTGGCATCTTGCAGTTCATGGGGTTGTGGAGAGTCGGACATGACTTTAGTGATATATGTATATTTCTTGGTAATTTTTTGGTAATTTCTTGGTAATATTTCTCCTACATGACACTCATCATTGTTATACACCACTTGAAGTGATAGATATAAACACTGTAAGAATATTGGATATTGTTTTCATCATGAATAACCCAGTTAGAGTTAGATATTGTTTGATGTTGCACAAAAGTGTCCTTTTTTAAAATGTGCCTTTGTTGTATTAAAATCTCTTGAAAGGTTCAATTCTACAGTATGTAAGCTCAATCTGGAATCATTTAAAAGTTTTCACATTATCTTTTTCTTTCTTAACTCTTCTAGTTATTTTCCTTGTATTTAGTGTTATAGAAAAAGCAAATGAGGAGTTGGGCCTGTTTAAACATACATGTAATTAGTGCTCAAGAGTCAGAAATAGATAGGAATTTATTATTTTAATCTTAAGTGATATTTTGTATGCCAAATTATAAGTACATTTTATACTTAAACCTAAAGTAAAACTGCAAAGTGGCTAGAGAAATTTTTGTAATTGGAGATAAATACTTTCATATTTGAGAGAGGCTGTATCAAAATTGGATATTATTACTTAGAATTGAATTTTTATGAAGGTGAAGTAGATTTTATGTTTCATATTCTTTTATTTGTAGCCAAAAATAGAAATATATGAAGACAATCAAATGAAGTCTTAGAAAGCTTCAAATGCATCAGTACTAGTTTGATTCATATAAGTTGCTTCATTCTTGGGTATGTCATGGATAGTTCTTGAGTGTGTAAGATTCTATCCATGTCACTTCCTAAGTAAGGAAGTTACTTCTTAAACAAATAAGTCCAATTTTAACTATTGAGTAAGGGTAAAATTAAGAATATCCTAAATGAAAGAAAATGTCCAATATATTTAAAACTAGTTTACTTCTCCAGTTTAGCTCTATTTTGTGCTGTTCTCTTGCAGTAAACACCACTATCTTCAGAAAATAAGGAATGAGAAGCAAGGAAGAAAGGACATTCATTCATCTTGGAAGGACCCAAAGCACTTTGAGATATAAAGGAATGTAATTATAGCTGCTAAAACCACCTTTGTCACCGAAATGGATGAAGTACTTCAAATTTAAATGGTAACCAGAATTCTCATGTTTCCACCAAGAACTTTAGATCACTTGAAAGGATTTTTTTTTAACTTTAAATATTTACCTTAATAAATAGCAAAGTGCAGATAGCTGATAATTTTATAACTTATTTAGCATAGTTAGGATTTTATTTTCTCTTTTAATGCTTGGCTGTGATATTAGCCAAAAGAATTGTTGTTTTTTCCCCCATGTTATCAACTTCTTAACATAGAAACAGATAAGCCTATTTGAGTAAGAATATGGCATAGTATTAGTATACTTACAGGTCTGTCCTTTGCCAAATATTTTTTCCTTTCATAAAAGCAACTCGGGCAACATAAATGGTAGTATTCTATCACATGTGAAAGTGTTTTATAATCTTATTTTCTGAACTTTATTTCATATTGTTTTTTTAGTTTCCTTATGTGACATCTGGTCTCTTGATCTTTTTCCTTTCATATCTGACATCTTATTTTAATTTAATCTTTATTTTATCCTCTCCCCCTCCTTCTCAGGAATTTAGGGTTATAAAAGACACCAGGTTTTAAGTATTCTGTCATTTAAAAAAAAGACACAAGGATCCAAAATGGAAAAGGAGAGAGAAGTTTGAAAAAATTATAGAATTATTTCTTATTGTGAAATCACAGTGATTGTTACATTTTAAGTAGAGTGGAAAGCAATTATAGAAGGACTTAAAATTCTTTGTCAGTCTTCTCAAATCTCCTTGATCTTAGGCCAAAATTGTTTCAACACATGTTTTGTAAAAACTCAAATGTTTGCAACTTTAATGGCATCCTAGTGAACAATTAGAACTTTTATTCATTGGAAAAGTCTATTAATTTGGTTTTGAGTGATAACCATTTGTTTACTTGAGTCATTGTGTCTTGGTAGTGAATGAATGCAGTTGAGTAAAACTAGGTCCTTACTTTGAAATCAGAACATGTGAAAAATCAAATACAGTCCTAATCAATGACTAATCCTAATGATTCTAAGGAATGTAGGACCTATTATTTCAGGAAAATGATTTATATTGGTAAGTGTAACCCAGGATAAGTAGTATGTAAGGAATGTTCCCTGTACTAACATTAACCTGGATAGGAAATACCTTAACATTAATTTTTTTTCTTTTTAATTATCCAATTATTGGTTAAACTTCTACTTATGGCATAGTTAGGAATTTCCATATGCTTGTCACTATCTCCCAGCATTTAGCATTTTAAAATATTGAACAAATTCTTTCTAGTCCTCAACTATTAAAAAATTATACAAAGTTGAAGAAAGTAACTTTTGAAACATAGCAAAACTTAAGTGCTGAATATCCAGTTATGCAAAAAAATAGTACATACAAAGTCACTGGGGAATTCCCTGGAGGTCCAGTGCTTAGGACTCAGCACTTTCACTGCCCTGACCCTGGGTTCTATCCCTGGTCAAGGACCCAAGATCCCGCAAGCCACGTGGTACAGCTGAAAGAAAAAAGAATGTCAGCAAACTTCCATGTCTTCTCCACTAATGATCTAAGTTTTCTTTATCCATTTGATTGTATCTGATTCTATAACCTCGTATAACCATAGCTTCATTAATGAACCCAAAACAAACAATATTGTCAAAATTTTTATTGTGATACATTTACCACTCCTTACCAAACATTTATTTCCGTTTAAATTCATCCCTCAGTGATTTGGAGGACTTCCCTGGTGGCTCAGATGGTCATGAATCTGCCTATAATCCAGGAGACCCGAGCTCGATCCCTGGGTGGAGAAAATTCACTGGAGAAGGAAATGGCAACCCATTCCAGTATTCATGCCTGGAGAATTCCATGGACAGACGAGCCTGCTGGGGTACAGTCCATGGGATCGCAAAGAGTTGGATACGACTGAGTGACTAACACTCCCTTTCACAGTGATTTTTGGTAACCATGGATAGGATCATTGAAATCCACAGGGAGTGGCTTTTTCTAATCATTAATTTCTACTTTTTTCACTACCAAATTTGTTTTTTAGGGTCATAATATTAACAAGGATCAAATTAAATTAGAACTTGACCTCTCTAGTGATAATGAACTCGCTCAGTCGTGTCCAACTTTTTGCAACCCCATGAACAGTAGCCAACCAAGCTCCTCTGTCCATGGGATTTTCCAGGCAAGAATACTGGAGTAGGTTGCCATTTCCTTCTCCAGGGGATCTTCCTGACCCAGGGATCAAACCCAGGCCTCCCGCATTGTAGGCAGACGCTTTACCGTCTGAGCCACCAGGGAAGGCAAAATAAAAATATTGACTTTATTTTCCCATCAAGTCCAATTCAGAAGTTATGTAATTCACATATATGATACTACCTGAATTACATATTGCTTATTTTTTCAGGTCCCATCTAAGCTGAGTGCCTCCAGAATCCCAAATCTATTGTGGCTTTTGATGAGGGAATGGAATCAGGCTTCTGACTGTGCAGCTGACAGAATTTCTAAATTAGAAATTCACATTTCTAACTGTACAAACTATCATGGCCACCCTGAATAGGCTAAAATTTAAAAGATAATGTTCTAGCTATGTTAAAGTTGAATCGAACACCCAGTTTTATCTAAGTTCATTAGCTTAAAATTATGATTCTTGGGAATAGAGTATATTCTTGCAGATGGTAAGACCACTGCAAATAATGTATCTATAAAGGATCTTAAACTCATAAAGCTTAATAGGCTCCATTTAGGAAAACTGTCCTTATGGAGGGAAGCCTAGCTATAATTTGCCCAGACAAATAGGAATTTAACATAATAGTAATTAATGTGTACTGAGTGATTACTATATGCGAAGCATTGGGATTAGTGTTTAATATGCATTGTCTGAGGCTTCACCACTCTATTTGACATAGGTCATATTATTAAATATCTCCATCTTACATTTGAGGAAACACATTCTCAGGGAAGTTATTTAAATTGCCCTGCATCAAGTTGCTAGTTCAACGTAGAGTCAGCTCCATAACCTAAACTCTTAACCAGGAGTTTAACCAGGAGTTTATTCTAGTTTATAAACATTCAATACTTCAAAACTTCAACTTGTTAAAATTTTTATTTACCCAGTGGCAGATAAGGAGAGGTCTTATTATTAGCAGCATTCTCATTTCAGTTTTGTGAAATTATGTTCCCTTGATATACTATTTTTCTTTTGCAACATCAGTTTTATTCTGTCAGTGATTTCTCATTGTTCTGATTATGTTCTTAAAGTAGTAGTTATTATTTAATAGAAAAGATACTTGAAGATGATATCATTAGACCCACATTTATCTGAGATAGAGACAGAGGACAGAGAAGGGAAAAATAGCTGAGGAAAAAATGCAAAACTGGCCTGTTTACTCAGCTGTCCTCCCTTAAAGTCTTATGTGCCTTTCTCTTTATCCTAAGAAAATTCTTCATTGTTTTTCAGTCTCAGTAACTGATACTGTTACTAAAAACAAAAATAGTAGTGAATTTGGAGACCAGTTCATCTTGAATTTTTATTTTATATTGGAGCATAGTTTATTAACAGTATAATTTCAGGTGTACAGCAAAGTGATTCAGTTACACATATACATGTATCTGTTCTTTTTCAGGTTATTTTCCCATTTATGTTATTACAGAATATTGATCAGAGTTTCCTGTGCTATAGTACATCCTTGTTGGTTATCTATTTCAATATAGTAGTGGCATACATTTTCTGTTAAATTCATATATCAGATCAGTCGCTCAGTCGTGTCCGACTCTTTGTGACCCCATGACAGCACGCCAGGTGTCCCTGTCCATCACCAACTCCGGGAGTTCACTCAGACTCACGTCCATGGAGTCAGTGATGCCATTCAGCCATCTCATCCTCCGTCATCCCCTTCTCCTCCTGCCCCCAATCCCTCCCAGCATCAGAGTCTTTTCCAATGAGTCAACTCTTCGCATGAGATAGCCAAAGTATTGGAGTTTCAGCTTCAGCATCAGTCCTTCCAATGAACACCCAGGACTGATCTCCTTTAGAATGGATTGGTTGGATCTCCTTGCAGTCCAAGGGACTCTCAAGAGTTTACTCCAACACCACACAGTTCAAAAACATCAATTCTTCGGTGCTCACAGTCCAACTCTCACATCCATACATGACCACAGGAAAAACCATAGCCTTGACTAGACAGATCTTGACAGACAGATCTTTTTAATGGCAGAGGTAATGTTCTCTTCTTTTAATATGCTGTCTGCAGTGAGGTTGGTCACACTGTTTCACTGTTTCCTTCTATTTCCCATGAAGTGAGGGAGTAAGATCATCCATTTAATTTCATGGCTGCAATCACCATCTGCAGTGATTTTGAAAAGCCCAAAAATTAAAGTCTGACACTGTTTCATCACTGTTTCCCATCTATTTCCCATGAACTCTGGGAGTTGGTGATGGGACAGGAGGCCTAGATGCTGCGATTCATGGGGTCCAAAGAGTCGGACACTTTTCTGATCTGATCTGATGGGACCAGATGCCGTGATCTTTGTTTTCTGAATGTTGAGCTTTAAGCCAACTTTTTCACTCTCCTCTTTCACTTTCATCAAGAGGCTTTTGAGTTCCTCTTCACTTTCTGCCATAAGGGTGGTGTCATCTGCATATCTGAGGTTATTGAAATTTCTTCCAGCAATCTTGATTCCAGCTTGTGCTTCTTCCAGCCCAGCGTTTCTCATGATGTACTCTGCGTAGAAGTTAAATAAGCAGGGTGACACTATACAGCCTTGACGTACTCCTTTTCCTATTTGGAACCAGTCTGTTGTTCCATGTCCAGTTCTAACTGTTGCTTCCTGACCAGCATATAGGTTTCTCAAGAGGCAGGTCAGGTGGTCTGGTATGCCCATCTCTTTCAGAATTTTCCAGTTTATTGTGATCCACACAGGCAATGGCTTTGGCATAGTCAATAAAGCATAAATCAGTTCTCTGTAAATTGATGTATAGGCTTAAGTCAACTCCTAAAATCCTGGCAAAATTTTTTAAATTTATGTGGAGTGGAAAGGCAAAGAAATTTGAACAGCTAAAATGACTTTGAAAAAGAAGGAAGATGGAAGGAACCACTCTACCCGATTGCAAAATTTATATGGCCACAG
This sequence comes from Bos mutus, assembly GCF_027580195.1. Classification (NCBI taxonomy): domain Eukaryota; kingdom Metazoa; phylum Chordata; class Mammalia; order Artiodactyla; family Bovidae; genus Bos; species Bos mutus. Next base: position 31,670,409 of record NC_091637.1, on the reverse strand, counting down.
TACTCAAGACTGGTATTAGCAGTAGGATAGACATATAAATCAGTAACAGAATAGATAACCCAGAAATAGCCCCACACAAGTATAGCCGGCTGATTTTGTTTTTTTTAACGAAAGTATAAAGGTAATTCAATGGAGAATGGACTATCTTTTTATCAAATAATGCAGGAGCAACATGGCACTAGTGGTAAAGAATCCTCCTGTCTTATACAGGAGACACAAGAGAGGCGGGTTCATCCCTGGGTCAGAAAGATCTCCTTTAGTAGGAAATGGCACCCCACTCCAGTATTCTTGCCTGGAAAATTCCATAGGCAGAGGAGCCTTGTGGGCTACAGTCCATGGGGCTGCAAAGAGTTGGACATGACTGAGCAACTGAGCACAATTGAAAATTCATAGAAAAGAAAAAAAAGCCTAATTCTCACCTAAATTCTCAGCCTAAATTCTCACCTTATACAAAAATTAACTTAAAGTGAATCATAGATTTAAATGTAAAACTAGAAAACTTTTTAGAAGTTTTATGTAGGAGAAAATCTGTTTTTGTTTTTTTGTTTTTAATTGGGGGGAAATTGCTTTTCAATGTTGTGTTGGTTTCTGCCATACAACACAAATCAGCTATAATTATGCATATATCACCTCCCTCTTGAGTTTATCCCTCTCCTCCTCCATCCCATCCCTCTAGGTCATCACAGAGCACCAGGATGGGCTCCCTGTGAGAAAATCTTTAGGATCTGGAGGTTAGTGAAGAATAGTTAGGACAGCAAAGCACAACCATAAAAGAAAGAAAAATGGATAAGTCAGACTTGATCAAAATTTAAAACTCTTGCTCTGTAGAAGACCTCGTTAAAAGGATGAGAAGACAAAAGTCATATGTAGAATACTTAAGGACCCGCAAAACTCAACAGTTAAAACAATCAATTCAAAAATGGGCAAAAGACATGAAAACTTCACCAAAGAGGATATAGTCTTAATAGCATTGGCAGAGAAGCACATTGAAGATATTCAATATCACTTGCTATTAGGGAAATGAAAATTAATGCCATGATGAGTTATCACTGTATACCTGTTAGAATAGCCAAAATAAAAAATAATAACAATGCTTAATACTGATGAGGATACAAAGAAACTAGATCTTTCATATTATTACTAGTAGGAATATAAAACAGAACAAACACTGGAAAATAATTCGATAGTTTATTTTAAAAAATGTACACTTACCATATGACCTAGCAATCCCACTGTTGGGGATTACACCCAGTAAAGTGAGAACTTAGGTTCACACAAAAACATGTACCTTATTGTTAATACCAGCTTTATTTGTAATAGCCATGGATTGTACCAGCCAACATGTCTACAATATGTAAATGGCTAAACAAACTGTGGTACATCCATACTATGGAGTACAATAATAGCAATAAAAAGGAATGATCTACTGATATATATCACAGCTTGGATGGATCTCAAGGACATAAGGCCACATGATGTGTGTGTGATTCCATTTATATGACATTCTTAAAATGACATAATCATGATGATGGAGAACAGACATTTGTTGCCATGGATTTGGGAAGGTTGGGTGTGACTATAAAGAGGTAGCACCAAGGGATATCTTTGCAGTGATGGAATAGTTTGTATCTTAATTGTGATGATAGCTAGAGTAATCCACATGTGTCATGAAATGACATTGCATATACATACATTGTACCCATGTCAGTTTCCTGGTCTTGATATTGTATTATATTTATATAAGATGTGACTACTGGGGCAAACTTTCAAGGGTAAATGGGGCTTCTCTGTACAATCTTTGCAACTTCCGATAACTCTTTTGTTTCAAAATAAAAAGTTAAAAAAATAACCCTATTTTAATTAATATGTATGGTCCAGAAAATTCAGTCCTGTAAAATGCAACATTATGCTGCTGCTGCTGCTGCTGCTGCAGCTAAGTCACTTCAGTCATGTCCGACTCTTTGCGACCCCATAGATGTTATGCTACTTGTGGATTAATGAAATGACTAGGGTGAGCTACACTAGAACCTGGTTAGAAGCTCTGAGGGTGCGGCTTTGAGCTCCAGATCTACCCCCACCCCCAGCCTCCCCATCCCATCTGGTGGCAGTTGTCTGCTTTGGTTTTAATATTGCCAAGGGCATTTCTAGGTCTTATGGCTGGCTGGTGGACTCCCAGGACAATCCCATTGATTCAAAGAATCTCCCAGTTAACAACTGTTTCATGAGCCACATCTAGGCAGATTGATCCAAGAAAGTACTAGGGGTGCTGAGATCTACCCTCCTGCTTCCTTGGGTTCCTGGGAGGGATTGCTGGCTATTTTTTACCAAGTTCTCTCTCCCCTGCATTGTGTCGTACTATCATCCCTCTTCCACCATAGGAACTGTAAACAGCCTTATTTGACAACAAGGGTTGAATCAACTGTTACAGCTAAGTGCATATTATCCAAACATGTGTATGATAAAATGTTCCCCTTTTTGTAACAGTTTTCGGTCCAAGGTTTAGTGTATCTTATGTTTCTGAGATTTTGTTTATGAAGAATATTTCATGTCCTTTGTAAAAAGCTGTTGATCCAAGGTTCCAATAATTTGAGGAAAAGTAAAAGAAGAACCAGAAAAGTTATGTAATCCTTGCTTTCTAAACTAAAGGGCATAAAATTCGAAGTGATCCTGCGGATTCTTTTGGAAAGAATATTAAGCGATCAGCTGGGTTATACCTCTACCTTATAGTGGGACGAACAACATATCTGACTGATGGAGTAATTTCATGCCATTTTACATACTGACTTCATTCATTCATTTCATTACATATTTACTTGGGGAAAATAATATTTGCAATAGATAAAAAATTTTAATTTACTTTGTGCTAACATTAAGTTTAAGTGATTTGTGTATATTATCTCTTTCTTGGCTGTAAATATATCACTATGGAGGGTACCTGGGATACAAAGAAGAGCAGATGCAGGTGCCGGCATCTGTCTCTCTAACAGAGCAGACAAACATGTAAGTAGCAGTGTTCAGAGATTAATGGGAATATGAGGACAGAGCTGTGACAGTGCTTTTTCTGTTTGGGAAGGGTGAGGAAAGACTTCACAAAGCACAAATGAATCCTACTGCTGAATGTTACTGGTTAACAGGATTTTACTGCCAAGGAACAAGCTAGAGGAAAAGAGTATTCCTGTTTTAGGCGAAAGGAATAACATGTACAGAGATATACTTACCTCCTTTACAGGAAAAAAGGACATAGACTTTTAAAGTTGAAGAGTTTATCCAAGTTATTTTATTTTGACATCCTTACTTGATATAAAATTAAATGGAAGCTCTTGAAGGCAAATCTATTTATCCAGTATTTCTCAGAAATTACAGTATCACTTGAAATATTCTTTCAAACTATGTAGTTCAAAATGCATTTTGATCAGATATTACTCTATTCCACAAAAGAAGGTTCTTCCTTGTGTTTTCTTTGTTTAGAAATCTGCTTTACTTTCAAGCTAAAATGTAGCTAGGTATTATTTCTATTTCTCTTAAAATTTTTTATTGTTAAAAATTCTAAGAATTCAGAAAAATTCAGAATAATATTAAAAACATTGTTATCTTACCACCAAGAATTAATTGAATGCCAACATTTTCCCATTTTTTTTAAAGAAATAAAACAATTTAGGAAAAATTGAAATCCTCTTTGTATCTTTCTCCAATCTTATTCTTGTCATCCTTTTCTGGAGAAAATGCTGTGAGGTTGGTGAATATATATTCCTATGTATGTACCCATAAACAACAAGAAATGTAAATAATGATATACTAGATGTACTTTTTCCATCTTTCATGATGTGTGATATTCATTTAAATGCATTTTTTCATATGAACTCAAAATAAAACATAGCACAGGTGAGGTGGCAACATACTATAGTCAATAGTAGAGATTTCTCATGCCTCTCCTGCCTTCCAAGATGCCCTACACTCTGTCTATGGAGTGTGTTTCTTTAGATAAACCTTCTTTCACTTAAAAAAAAAAATAGTGGGGATTTGCTGTTGTGTTGTGACTTTGTCCTCCTGTGTTCTCTTCTTGATACCTAAAATACCACTGTTTTCTAGTTAATTCTGCATCGTGTTTTGGGAGAATGTAATTCTTTCATTCTTTAGGTTTTCAAATGTAGTTTTAAAGACTTTTGTTGGGAAAAAGTTATTTCTGTGGGCTTATATCTCTCACATTAGCTCTTTTAATTCTTTACTACTGAGATCATTGTAGCAGAAATACTCTGTAGTAGAGTCAGATGATCAAGAAATGACTATACCATGTGGTAGAAAGTCTCCCTTCACACATGTTTTGCTGGCAAGACAACAATACTGGGTAGTAAGAAGTCAGTCATGATGTGTGGGAAGAGTTAGCCTCTGAAAATGCCATGACAAGACTATCCAGAAAGAGGATGTTTATCTGAACTTCTAAAAGAGCTTAGAAGTCCTTTCACCAAGGACCTTGCCATGGCATAAGGGATAGAGGAAGGGATAGAAATCTTATTGTGAAAGAAAGGATTGCTGTGGGTGTTGAGAACACATTCTTTACCCTTTGATTCTTTGTACCAAATGTAATTAGCAGTAAATGTTTTAAGTTAATGACAATCAGCTAGAATACCACTAAACATATGTGGCAATTGAAGAGCATGATAAATACAAAGCATCTCCTTGTTTCTGTTACTCACCTTCTCATAAGGGTGAGAAACTAGAAATCTGCACAAATGCTTGTACTAGGCAAGCCAGTTAGTCGTAACCTCACTGGTGTTTTAATTCTGAATTAATGGTCCCCAAGCAGTAGCAACAGAATAATGGGGCGGGGGGGGTGGGGATTAGTTTTTATCATTCCAGCTTGTACATTTTGAAGATTAACAATTCTGGCACATGGTCACAGGAGAGCTTATCTAAAAATACCAAATTGTAGGAATGAAAGGAAACACTCATTCCCTAAGAAACTCATTCTTCTTGGAGTCAGGCCCAGCTTTTGTTTCCTTCTGTTGGTTTAACATATATAGAAAGGAAAACATGAAACATTCTGGTACTTTAGAACTCTCTGATGTTAAATAATGAGCCATTGTATAACTAGTGCTAGAGTACAGGTGAGTTTCACATGGGGAATGTTTAAAAGGAAACAAGACGCAGATGTTGTGTGTGTGTGTGTGTGTGTATGATCAATTGATTTTTTACAAGGTTAAGAAGTAGTCCAATGAAGAAAGATTAATCTTTCCAACAAATGATACTGGAACAGTACAAACAAAGACAAAAAAACCCCAAAAGCCCTTGCCTCATAACTAAACATAGGCCTTGAAGATAAATGAAAGAGAGGAGATGGTAAGAGATTCACTGTATAGAAATGAAGTAATAAAACTCCCATGAGAATAGAAATATCTAAATGGTAGAAGGAATAATTGGAAGACAGTTTAATCTTTTGAGTGAGAAGCATTATGTATTGTAGGAAATGTGTATATGTTATAGCTAAATATTCATTTAACCCACTAGCTTATTAAGCATGCTACTATTCACAGAGCAATCTAACTGTGTTAGATTGGAGGGGTATTATAAAGACCCTTTGAGGGACTCATATATAAACAATAACAGAACATGATAAGTGCTATCATAGTGGTGCCAGGGAAGCTCAGAGGAAGGGACTGGGTAATATGTATTCTCATCCTGAATGGGCTTCCTTTGCTAACCCACTGAGCGCTGAGTACACTGAAGAATGTTAGTTGATCCACTGTCCTTCTGAGCACTTTGGGAAATTGTTCATTTGATAGCTAAAATCCAATAAGGGATCTCTTCCATCCGGTGCAATTTGAATCATGATAATTACCTCAGGCTGAAAGAATAGACAAAGTGAAGGAATCTGACGTGGTTTCCCTTTATTCTTCCTTTGAACTGTCATCACTTTTAAGTGGGTAGTCTTTCTCTTGCCTCTAGTTTTGTACAATGTCTATCACCCAAGAAAAGCAGCAAAGGAATTTTTTAAAGACTGCCAAAACTCTATAGAAATGAAAGAATGCCTTTTTTTTTTTTTTTAACGTAAAGAAGTCTCTGTGATACTCTATGCACAGACAAAAGGGAAGTTGAAGTTGCATGTGATCACTTTGGCCAGCCTTTTGTGGATTTTCTAATGCACATTCTCATCTCTCTTTGAAGATTGCAACTTGTACTCACACTTTCCTGAAAGCAAGTACTACTTTTATTCTCCCCTAGTCTCTGTCACATAACAAGAGCGTTGGTGGAAATTGCTTTTCCATAAAAAGAACTGTGCCACCTACTCTTCAAATGCCACTGATTAAGAAAATCATTGATTGATTTTCCCTAGGGAATAAATTAGGCTATCCCCTGAGAGTGGAAAAAATAAATAATGGGATATAAAGAATGAAGTTTGCTGTGTGTTATGGGGAAAATGTTTATGCAGTTGCCATGGAAATACCATGTAGGCATTTAGACCAGAAGCTTATGATATCTCTGTATTTGCCAAATATAAATCAGATATGAGTTGCATTCATTCTTTTTCTTGGCTCACATTTAGTCTGACATGTGTGGTTATGTAAAATATGCTCCTGCTTTAGCATATTTGCTTAATATTTGCAGGAAACGTATAATACAAGGGGCTGCCATGTTTTAAGATCGTATAATTAAGGCATAGAAATAAAACTAAGGGAAGCAATTCTCAGCAAATGATTCCTAAAAACAAATAGTAGCAATCAGAGTGCTTGAGGCTGGATTTTCCTGTGACATTCATAATTAACAGAGCTAATTAATTTTTTCTTAATGAAACATTCACAATATTGGACCTGATTAGTGCTAGCTAATTGTTTGTGAGTAATGTCAGATGCCAAAAATGCACAACTTGAGACTTTATTCTTATTTTAATGTATGTGATTTCATTTCACAAGTGGAATAAAACACAACAGCCAGTGTTTCTGAATTATTACACTTTTCTGTCAGACAACATCAGTTAGCCTTCAATTTCATGCCTTATAAGGGAGGCATGATAGAAATCTAGAGAGGGCATATATGTATTTTGAAGATACAGAGAATTTGATACAAGTTTTCAGTGCTTGAACTTTTTTTTTAACTAATTCCAAAGATAATACAGACAATGCAAACTGTACCAGAAGCCACTGCCTCTTATGAGGCACACAAAGCAGAACAATAGGAAAACCTAAAAATGATTAGAATATGCTTCATTCATGGAAAATGGGGTGTTACCCAATTAATTCTAATAACTCATCTTTTTATGTCAATTTTGCTACCCATTTCATAGCCCATAAGTTTATTATTTCCTCACTTAGATTTCCTCTAAGATATCATGTGCTTTGTAAGCAGATAGCCTAGAGGCCTAATGTCTTATTAAAACAGTAATTGCTTATATGGTCCAATAAATATAGTAGTAGTACTTTAATGAAGCCAAATAGTTGCACAGATGGAGCAATAGGAAAGGGCTAATCAGGCAAAGTTTTTCAGAGGAAGTAAGTTTTGAGTCAAAATTTAAAGATCTTTCTGAGGGCATTTTAGCAATATATATCAACAATTTTTAAAATATGTATATATACACCTGTAAAATTTAAGGAGAAAAGATGTTTGCAAAGATTTAATTAGAAGTATATTAGTCTCTCTCTCTCTCTCTGTGTATATATATGTACACACACACACGTATTGGCTGCATTGTGTACAGCATGTTGTGGGATCTTAGTTCCCCCATCAGGGGTTGAACCCATGCCCCCTACAGTGAAAACACAGAATCTTAACCTCTGGACCACCAGGGAAGTGTCCCCCAAAATATTTTCTAATTTCTTCTGAATATTCCTCTTTGAATCATAGATTGTTTAGACAGTTTCCAGGTATTTGGATATTTTCCTATTATCCTTCTGTTTTTAATTTCTATTTTTTATGGGCAGGGAACATTCTTGATTTCTATTCTTTTAAATTTCTTAAGATTTCTTTCATGACCTAGGATATGGTATATCTTGGTAAATGTTTCATATAAACAGAGTGTATATGCTGCCTTTGTTGGATAAATATCTATAAATGTCAGTTAGATTCAATTGGTTGATGGCCTTGTTTAGGTCTTCTGTGTCATTGCTGTTTGTTCACTGTTGTTTACTGAGAGAGAAATGCTGAGATTACCAAATGTAATTATAATTTATCTGTTTGTTTTTCCTTTCAGATCTGTCAGTTTTTGCTTCATGCATTTTGAATCTCTCTTGTTAGGTGCATACACATTTAAAATTGCTATGTCTTCTTGGAGAATTGACATTTTTTAGTATATAAGGCTACTCTTCATTCCTGTTAATTTTCTTTACCCTGAAGTCTACTTTGATAATATAACCACTCCAGCTTTATGTTTATTAGTGGCTTCATGTCTATCTATCTTAAAAAAAAATAGAAGTTTAATCTACCCGTAAAATTATATTTGAATTGTGTTTCTTGTAAATACCAAATAATTGAGTCATGATTTTCCAGATCCATTCTGATAATCTCTTAAATGTGTATACTATTTGCGTTTAATGTAATTGACATATTTTTATTTCGTTTATTTGTTTTTGGCTGCACTGAGTCTTGGTTACTGTGTATGGGCTTTCTCTAGTTGCAGTGAGTGGGGACTACTGTGTAGTTGCTGTGCGTGGGCTTCTAACTGGCAGCTTCTCTTGTTGCAGAGCACAGGCTCTAGAGCACAGGCTCAGTAGTTGTGGTGTATGGGATTAGTTGCTCCACAGCATGTGGAATCTTCCCCAACTAGGAATCAAACCTGTGTCCCCTGCATTGGCAGGTGGATTTTTATCCACTGTACCACCAGGAAAGTCCTTCTTGTTGCTCTTGTTATTGTTCAGTCAGTCATGTCCAACTCTTTGTGACCCCATGGACTGCAAGCAAGCTAAGCTTCCCTGTCCTTCACTATCTCCCAGAGTTTGCTCAAACTCATGTCCATTGAGTTTGTGATGCCATCCAACCATCTTTCTTCTGTCGCCCCCTTTTCCTCCTGCCCTAATCTTTTCCAGCATCAGGGTCTTTTCCAATGAGTCGGCTCTTTCCATCAGGTGGACAGAGTATTGGCATTTCAACTTCAGTATCAGTCTTTCCGATGATTATTCAAGATTGATTTCCTCTAGGATTGACTGGTTTGATCTCCTTGCAGTCCAAGGGACTGTCAAGAGTCTTCTTCAACACCACACTTCAAAAGCATTAATTCGTGGTCCTTCAGCCTCCTTTATGGTCCAATTTTCACATCTGTACATGACTAGTGGGAAAACCATAGCTTTGACTAGATGGACCTTTCTCAGCAAAGTGATGTCTCTGCTTTTTAATATGCTATCTAGGTTTGTCATAGCTTTTCTTCCAAGGAGCAAGCGTCTTTTAATTTCATGGTTGCAGTCACCATCTGCAGTGATTTTGGAGCCCAAGAAAATAAAGTCTGTCACTGTTTCCATTATTTCCCAATACATTTGCCTTGAAGTGACAGGACTGGATGCCATGATCTTCATTTCTTGAGTGTTAAGTTTTAAGCCAACTTTTTAACTTACCTCTTTCACCTTCATCAAGAGGCTCCTTAGTTCCTCTTCACTTTTTGCCATAAGGGTGGTGTCATCTGCATATCTGAGGTTATTGATATTTCTCCCAGCAATCTTGATTCCAGCTTGTGCTTCATCCAGCCCGGCATTTTGCATGATGTACTTACTCTGTGTATAAGTTAAATAAGCAGGGTGGCAATATACGGCCTTGACGTACTCCTTTCCCAATTTTGACCCAGTCCATTTTTCCATGTCCAGTTCTGTTGCTTCTTGACCTGCATACAGATTTCTCAGGAGGCAGGTAAGGTAGTTTGATATTCTCATCTTTCAGAATTTTCCAGTTTATTGTGATCCACACAGTCAAAGGCTTTAGTGTACTCAGTGAAGCAGAATTAGATGTTTTTTGGAATTCTCTTGCTTTTTCTATGATCCAATGGATGTTGGCAATTTGATCTCTGGTTCCTCTGCCTTTTCTAAATCCATCTTGTACATCTGGAAGTTCTTGTTTCACTACTGTTGAAGCCTAGCTAGGGAAGTCCTAATTGACATATTTGAATTTAGGTGTACTATTTATTTTCTGTTTGTTATCTCTGTTTTTTTAATATTGTTTTCTCTTTCCTAACTAATTTGAACATTTTCTGTTTTTCTGTTTAACTTACCTATTATGTGTTTTGCTCTATATCTTTGTAGACACTCTTTTAAGGATTACAATGTACATACTAAACTTGTACAATCTACTAAGAACCAGTATTTTACTATTTCAACTAAAATGTAGAAATCTTATAACTATAAAAATGACTTCATCTTTGCCCCCTTTAGGTTATGTTTTCTTATATATTACACTACATGCATTGAAAACTCTATCAAACCATATAATTTTTTGCTTTCAGATGTCAAACATAAGGAATTCAAGAGGAAAGAATAGTCTGTTATGTTTATCTAGATATTTACAGTTTCTGTTCCTCATTCTTTATTCCTAATCTTCCAAACTTCCTACTGATAGCTTCTCTCTGAACAACAGAAAAAGCAATTATTTTATAGCATGTCTGCTGGCAACCTTTTCTCTTGTTCTCATTCATCTAAAGCATCTATATGTGACCTTTACACCTGAAGGACATTTTTGTTGAATGTAGAATCCTTAGTTGATAGTTCAGTTCTTTCAAGGCTTTAAAAATAATGTGTTACTTCCTGTCACTATTCTCTGCTGTTTCTGGTGAGAAATCGTAAGTCATTCTGGTTGATTCCCTAAAAGTATTGTTTTTCTTTGGCTAGTTTCTACTTTTGTTTCTTAGTTTTCATCAAGTGTGATTATGATATCCTGGGTTTAGATATCTTTGTGCTTATCCTTTACTAAGTTCACTGGGCTTTTTAAATCTGTAGCTTTGTGTCTTTTGCCAAACTTGAGAGATTTTCAGACATTATTTCTTCTCCTGTATTTTTAGCACCATATTCTTTTTTTTTTTTTTTTACAATTCAAAAATTTAAAAAAAAAATTTAAACGGAGGATAATTGTTTCACAATGTTGTTTGGTTTCACAGTGCTATACGACAATGTGAATCAGCCATAAGTATACATATGTCCCCTCCCTCCTGAACCTCCCTCCCAACTCCCACCACATCCCACCCTCTAGGTTATCACAGAGCACTCGACTGAGTTCCCTGTAGCACCATGCTCTTTTTTCTTTCCTTCTGAGCCTCCAGTAACATTGATGATAGGCCTTTGGTTATTTTTGGTCTCTGGAACTGTCCTCTTTTTCTTTTTTGTTAGCTCAAATTTATTTCTGTCATTCAGATTGTATAATTTTTATTAACTCCTCAAATTCACTGACTTTTTCCTTTATCATTGGCTATTGAGCCTTCCCAGTGTATTTTTCCATTTAAAATGTTGTATTTTTCAATTCCAAAATTTCCATTTAGTTTTTCTTCATATCTTCTATCTCTTTTCTGTGACTTTCTAACTTTCCATTTGATTCAAGAGTTTTTACCATTGTATGTATTTCACAAGTATTTTTTAATGGGTAATTAAATGTCTTTGTCAGGTAACTTTACCGTCTATGTCATCTTGACACTGGCATCTGTTGATTGTCTTTTCCTATGGGGTTCTTCATATGCCAGGTAATTTCGAATATCATGAACATTTTGAATAGTATGAGTCTCTGGACCCTCAGTTATTAATATGTTCAACCAATCTGCTGTTTTTACAACATGCACTTGCCTACAGGTTCTGATACCTGATGCATGACAGGATTTTTATTGTTTTCCCTCTTCTTCCTCCCTCCCTAGACACTGGGCTTTCAGTTTCTCTGGTCTGCTAATTCACTTCATTCTCTCACAAGTATTTATTTAGTACTCACAGTGTGCTGAGCATGGTTCTTGGCACTGAGAATTCATCCAGGAATAAAACAGACAAAAATGCCCATCTTCATGGAACATATATTCTAGCAGAGGGAAATAAACATCAACAATGAGCCTAATTAGTAAGTTGCATTACACATTATTAGGTATTAAGTAGGTGTTAATGTTTTATGGACAAAAGTATAGTATGATAGATTGGAAGTAGTAGACAGGTCATGGAAATTTTAAATACATTAGTAAGGATAGGACTCATTGACGAGGGAATATTTGAGCAAGAAAAATGTGTATGTCCAACCAAAAGCTCTGTTAAGAATAATTATATAGGAAACTAAACAGAACAATGTTTATATGATTACTGATTATTTATCCCTCAAGTTATTTGCTCTTGTATTTCTCAAGTGAAATAAAAGATAATTTTTTTGTAATGCAACTATAATCAGTTTCTTCTTGTAATTTCTAAATCTTTTTTACTGTGTGTGTCCTCTTTAGGCAAGACCCAGAATGGTCTTAATAACTCTAATAAGAGGCATCAGAATTTCTTTCTTATTCATATATTTATTTTTATTGAGGTAAAATTGACATAACATAAAATTAACCATTTTAAAGTCATAATTCAATAGCATTTAATACATTCACAAGGTTGTATAACCACCACCTCTGTCAAGTTTCAAAACATTTTCATCAGCCCAAAAGGAAATCCCTTATCCATTAAGCAATCATTCCTCATTCGCCCTCTTCGCCCAGCCCCTGTCAACTCCTAATCTGCTTTCTATCTATATGGTTTTAACTATTCTTGATATTTCACATGAATGTACTAATATATGTGATCTTTTATATGTGACTTCTTTTACTTAGCATAATGTTTTTGAATTTCAACTACATTTGTAGCATGTATCAATGCTTCATTCATTTTTATGGCTGAATAATATTCCATTGTACATTATGTTCTGGGGATTCCCAGGTGATGCTAGTGGTAAAGAACCCACCTGCCAATGCAGGAGACATAAGAGACTCAGGTCCTATTCCTGGGTCATGAAGATCCCCTGGAGAAGGAAATGGCAACCCACTCCAGTATTATTGCCTGGAGAATTCCCATGGACAGAGAAGCCTGGTAGGCTACAGTCCATAGGGTTGCAAAGAATCAGACATGACTGAAGCGACTTAGCATGCACTTATTTTTGTTCTATTTATTCATCCTGCGTTTTGTTTATTCATTCGTCAATGGACACTTGCGTTGATTCTACATTTTGGCTATTGAACATAATGCCGCTGTTAACATTCACATTCAAATACAACATTCATATTTGTTTGAGTCCCTTTTCTCAGTTCTTTGGGGTATATACACAGCAGTAGAATTACTGGGCAGTATGATAATTCTATTTTTAAATTTTGAGGAATCACCACACTGTTTTCCATAGTACCTGTACCATTTTACATTCCTGTCAGAAATTTACAAGATCCATATGCTCACCAATTCTTGGTTGTTGCTTTTTTTTTGGTCTTTATGATTATGGCCATGTTAGTGGATTTAAGTGATATCTCAGGGTTTTGATTTGCATTTTACTTATAACTAATGATTCTGAGTATCTTTTTGTTTACTTTTTTGCCATTTCTATATCATTTTTGGAGAAATGTATTCAAGTCCTTTGCTCATTTTTTAATTGAGTTGCTTTTCTTTTTGCTATTGTGTTGTGAGAGTTCTTTATATATCCTAAATACAAATCTTTTATTAGATATGTGATTTGTAAATATTTTCTCCCATTCTGTAGTTTTTTTTCATTTTCTTGATAGTGTCTTTTGATGCACAGAAGATTTTAAATTTTTTTCTTTTATTTCTTACATTTTTTGGTATCATATCTAAGTATCCATTATCAAAGTCAAAATAATGAAACTTTCCCCATGTTTTCTTCTAAAAGCTTTATAGTTTTAGTGCTTGCATTTAGATTGTTGATCCATTTTGAATTAATTTCTGTATATGATGTGAGGTAGGGGTCCAACTTCATTCTTTTACATGTTGATATTAGTTTTACCAGCACTGTTTGTTAAAGAAACTATTATTTAGCCCATTGAATGATCTTGGCACACTTGTCAAAACTCAGTTGACTTCCAGTGTATGGGTTTATTTCTGAACTCCTAATCCTGTTCCATTTGTCTGTTCTTATGCCAGTACCACACTATGTTGATTACTGTAGCTTTGTAATAAGTTTTGAACTGGAGAAGTGTGAATCTTTCCATTTTTTTCCGTCCGAGTGTCTTGGTTATTCAGAGTCTCTTGAGATTCCATATGAATTTTATGAATAACTTGTCAATTTCTTTTTTTCTCTCTTTTTTTTTATTTATTTATTTTTTAATTTTATTTTATTTTTAAACTTTACATAATTGTATTAGTTTTGCCAAATACCAAAATGAATCTGCCACAGGTATACATGTGTTCCCCATCCTGAACCCTCCTCCCTCCTCCCTCCCCATACCATCCCTCTGGGTCGTCCCAGTGCACTAGCCCCAAGCATCCAGTATCGTGTATCGAACCTGGACTGGCAGCTCGTTTCTTACATGATATTTTACATGTTTCAATATCATTCTCCCAAATCTTCCCACCCTCTCCCTCTCCCACAGAGTCCATAAGACTGTTCTATACATCAGTGTCTCTTTTGTTGTCTCGTACATCGGGTTATTGTTACCATTTTCTAAATTCCATATATATGCGTTAGTATACTGTATTTATGTTTTTCCTTCTGGCTTACTTCACTCTGTATAATAGCCTCCAGTTTCATCCACCTCATTAGAACTGATTCAAATGTATTCTTTTTAATGGCTGAGTAATACTCCATTGTGTATATGTACCACAGCTTTCTTATCCATTCATCTGCTGATGGACAACTAGGTTGCTTCCATGTCCTGGCTATTATAAACAGTGCTGCGATGAACATTGGGGTACACGTGTCTCTTTCCCTTCTGGTTTCCTCAGTGTGTATGCCCAGCAGTGGGATTGCTGGATCATAAGGCAGTTCTATTTCCAGTTTTTTAAGGAATCTCCACACTGTTCTCCATAGTGGCTGTACTAGTTTGCATTCCCACCAACAGTGTAAGAGGGTTCCCTTTTCTGCACACCCTCTCCAGCATTTATTATTTGTAGACTTTTGGATCGCAGCCATTCTGACTGGTGTGAAATGGTACCTCATAGTGGTTTTGATTTGCATTTCTCTGATAATGAGTGATGTTGAGCATCTTTTCATGTGTTTGTTAGCCATCTGTATGGAGATGTCTTCTCCATCTTTGGAGAAATGTCTATTTAGTTCTTTGGCCCATTTTTTGATTGGGTCATTTATTTTTCTGGAGTTGAGCTGTAGGAGTTGCTTGTATATTTTTGAGATTAGTTGTTTGTCAGTTGCTTCATTTGCTATTATTTTCTCCCATTCTGAAGGCTGTCTTTTCACCTTGCTAATAGTTTCCTTTGATGTGCAGTCAATTTCTAAATAAGGGAAACAGGTTTTGATGGGGATTGCATTGAATCACAAGATCAACTTTGAGAATACTGATATCTTAACAATATTAAGTTTTCCAGTCCATGAACATGGAATGCTTTTTTATTTATTTAGGTTTCCTTTAATTTCTTTCATTAATGTTTTGTAGTTTTTAGTGCACAATCTTGCACTTCCTTGATTTTCTTCCTATTTTATTCTTTTTCATTCTATTGTAAATGGAATTGTTTCCTTGATCTCATTTTCATGCTCGTTTTTAGTGTTAGAAATACAAGTGATTTTTTGGTGTAGATCTTGTATCTTGAAACTGCCAAATTCTTTTATTCTCATGGTTGTGTGTGTGTGTCTATTCTTTAGGATTTTCTACCTGTAAGATCTTGTTCTCTGTGAGTTATATGTCATTTACTGTGTCTTTCACTCCCACTGTTAAGATATTAAAGTTCCCGAGACTTCCTTGGTTGTCCGGTGCCTAAGACTCCATATCCCCAATGCAGGGGGGCCCAGGTTCAATCCCTGGTCATGGAACTAGATCCCACATGCCACAACAAAGAGTTTACATGATGCAACTAAAGATCCTGCATGGCACAACTAAGCAAAAATAAGATACTAGAGTTCCAGTTATTCTACATTCTCTCCAGCATTTGGTGTTATTACACTGTATCGCTTTTGCCATTCCAGTGAGCTTGTGATGGTATTTTATTGAAATTTTAATTTGCTTTTCACTGGTGACTAATGA
The DNA here is from genome assembly GCF_027580195.1 of Bos mutus. NCBI lineage: Eukaryota > Metazoa > Chordata > Mammalia > Artiodactyla > Bovidae > Bos > Bos mutus. Next base: position 31,654,313 of record NC_091637.1, on the reverse strand, counting down.
CATTGAACACTTTTCCATATGTTTCTTGGCCGTAGAATTTGTTTTTGAAAATCAGTGTCAGATAATTTAAGATGTTATTGTTAAATTGACTATTAGTATTGATGTAGGTCTAATTTCGGAGAAGGCAATGGCACCCCACTCCAGTACTCTTGCCTGGAAAATCCCATGGACGGAGGAGCCTGGTAGGCTGCAGTCCATGGGGTCGCTAAGAGTTGGACACGACTGAGCGACTTCACTTTCACTTTTCACTTTCATGCATTGAAACAGGAAATGGCAACCCACTCCAGTGTTCTTGCCTGGAGAATCCCAGAGACGGGGGAGCCTGGTGAGCTGCTGTCTATGGGGTCGCACAGAGTCAGACACGGCTGATGCGACTTAGCAGCAGCAGCAGCAGGTCTAACTTTACAGTAAAGATTTGAGAAATTAAGTCCTATTATGTAATATATATGAACATTAATAACTTCTGGACATTTAAACATTTTACAGAACAAGGAAAAAATAATTTTCCTTTATTGTTTATATGTGAATAATCTTAGCTATGATTGGGCATGGGTTAACACTTTTTAAAGAATTCAGTTAATATTACTTATTAAGTGGTACATTATGCCAAGTGGCATACTTGTGCTTCTGAATGATACACATAAATGATAGAAATATGCACATTTACTTGTGCATCACTGTAAATGTGCAAATGGACATCACTGTGTTTGGCTAATATATCTGAAAATGGAGTTGTCTCCAGCTGCTCGCTGTAATTTGGGTTTGATTGTTTTATGCATTAGAGACACTAAAGTTGGTTTAATTTGTGGGTGCCACAGCTTTCTAGTTTTTCATTGCCTGCAATTTCAAAGTACTCATCTGCTTCTCACAAAATACTTAAATGAGTACAGACAGAAACATATAACCAGGTTGCCACTATTAAAAGCTGCTGTTTTTACTCTGAGATATTGAAATGTAGGAATGAAGAATGGCTCAGAAACCTTGTAATAGCTTAGAGAGTTATCCTTTGAAAAGAAATGCATTGAAATAAGAACATTAAAAGAGCCCAGGGGTACAATAAAATGTGGTAGGAACACTCTCTAAATCCCACAGTCTTAGTTTGGAATATCTGGAAATGATCGTAAACTCCTATGAACAATTTTGTGACTTTTGGTATTAAATTTGTCATTTGTAAGATTTTAGCATATGAAGGGAAATCTATTTTACTTGCTCTCTTTTCTAATGCCATGGGGTTTTGTCTGCTTACTTATAAATATATTTAGAAGAGCATAAATACATTTATTAGTCGTTTGCTATTTGTCTTGCATGTTGCTAGTCTCTCTTCTTACATTATCTCTAATCTTTACCAAAATCATGTAAATTCAATTTATAGATGGGAAACTAAGGCTCAAAAATTTGTTTCTTGCCTAAAGTTACAGACCACAGTAAGTGATAATTCTAATCCTAAAGCCTGTAGTTTTCCTACCATACCGATGGTTCTTACCCCAACCCAGTTAAAATGGCATTTCTGTTGTTAGATTTTAATATGTTTGAACAGCTCCTCCAGATTAATAATGTTCATCAGGGGTTAGAAAACACTGGATAATGCCCTGTGCTTACTGTTAAGAGACCATACTTCAGTAGAAGAGAAAATATAGAAAAAAACATCTTCCTTTAAAATGGACAATATTGTCCATTTATCTGTGCCAAAACATATCTGTTCAAAACTTCCAGCACATGGTGGTACACTGAGAACATGTTAAAGCCTCCCTTTGATACTTTTTATTCCTAATAGTTTTCCCTCCTTCCTCCTCCAAAAAATGCACAGTACTGATCAAACACAACTGTGAAAGGAAAACAAAAAGCAAAATTGGCAAAAACCCATGAAAAAACCTTGAAAATGGAATGGAAATGCAGATGAGGAAACACACACAGAAGTGGAATACTGTAAAAGATGTGTGATTTTAAGGCTGTGTTATGTCTAGCTTGCTGGACAAGCAAACATATGAATCTACCTATCCCAGCCTTTATTTCTCCTTGGTGTGTATGGTGCAAAACCAGACAATGTGGGTGCTTTAAAAGCCAAAGCAGGGACTTGTCTGGTGGTCCAGTGGTTAAGAATACACTCTGCAGTGCAGGGGATGCTGCTTTGATACCTGGTCCAGGAACTAAGATCCCACATGCCACGGAGCAGCTAAGCTAGCACACCACAACTACTGAAACCCACTGGCTCTGCAGCATGTGTACAACTACAGAGTCTACGCACTGCAGTGAAAGAACCAGTAGGACGCAGTGAAGATCCTGTGTGTCACATCTAAGACCCAATACAGGCAAATAAAGAAATAAAACATTTTTTAAAAATCAAAGGAATTCCCCAGTGTTGTCAATATCCAGAAAGCATAGGTAGCTACCCACCCCCCGACCCCCGCCGCAAATATTAACTATCCATATTCACTACCCAGTGAAATATTTTGCCTTTCCCTGGAAAAAATGCTTCTGTAATCACATCAGTCACAGATTAACAAGATATCTCTAAATCTTAAACAAAGATGATCCCACAACTCAATATCACAAAATATTTAAAGAAAACTAATACCATGACAGAAGGTTCCAAACTATAAAATGGAAGACCTAATACCCAGGGAATCAGAGTTAATAGAGCACAACAGAACTTTAGAATAAATATATTCTGAGAGACATACAAGATGATATTACATTTATTAGAAAAGAAAAAAAATTTTTTAGAATCTTCCCCTTTTTAAAAATTAATTTGTTTTTTATTGAAGAATAATTACAGAATTTTGCTATTTTCTGTAAATTTTAAAGCTTTTTGAAGTTAAAAAGAGTTTAAAAAGATCATAAAATTGGGAAGAAAAAGAATAGATAGGGAGGCGTAGAGTCATCAATCGGAGAAGGCAATGGCAACCCACTCCAGTACTCTTGCCTGGCAAATCCCATGGATGGAGGAGACTGGTAGGCTGTAGTCCATGGGGTCGCTAGGAGTCGGACACGACTGAGTGACTTCACTTTCACTTTTCACTTTCATGCATTGGAGAAGGAAATGGCAACCCATTCCAGTGTTATTGCATGGAGAATCCCAGGGAAGGGGAGCCTGGTGGGCTGCTGTCTCTGGGGTCGCACAGAGTCGGACACGACTGAAGCGACTTAGTAGCAGTAGCAGCAGCAGCAGAGTCATCCATTCATCTCCATAAATGCTTAGAGAGATGTGTGGAATAACATTCAATTAATGTTAGCACTTTTCCTTTCTGAGTAATGGGATATTGGTTGGTTTGTTGCTTACTATTTTGTACTTTTGTATTACTAAACTTTTTATGGATGCATGTTTCATTCCATAAAAATTAAGTCACTTGGATAAATTAAATTAATGAATTAAATAATTGACTTAAAGATTAAAAGAGAAATGATAAAACAATTCAAAGAAGATAAAGGTTCAAATTAATAAGAGTGAAATAAAAAATCAGCATGTTGTTGATTGATTAAAACATCAATAACATAGATTAATCTTCATAAGTCTGGAAAAGAAAAGATACTAATCAATATTAGAAATTAAAAAATAAGCACAACTGAAAAAAAAATAAGCACAACTGAAGATACAGAGATTTGTAAAGTGGTAAGAACTCTGTATGAATGTGTATTAATGAAATGTGAAAGCCAAGATTCAGTGGGTAATTTTTCAGAAATATGACTTACTCAAACTATCACATGAAATGGTAAAAACCTTGAGTTAACTAATAATTATGAGAAGGAATTGAAAAAAAAATTTAAAGATTTGTCCCTACAATGGCCAAAGTTTTACAGGTGAGTTCTAGGAAACTTTTAAAGACTTTCTATATAATCTTGCATGATGTATAAAAAGATAGGACCCTACCTAGTTGGTTTCATGATGATCATGTGACACTAATACCCAAATGAAACAGGGAGGACACAGAAAAAAGAGAGAGCAAGAAGTCAGGGGGCAGGGGAGGTGGTGAGAGGAATGAAAAACTACAGCTCTATCTTCTTTCTAGAGATAGGACTAAAAAAACATAAATAAGATATTAAAATGCTGACTTGTTTACTTAGTATTTACACTAATAATGCAAAGATGGATCAGCACTGTAAAATCTATCTATATAACTTAGTTAGTTATTAGAGGAGAAAACTATGCAGTCGTCTCAGTAGCGCCCCTAAAAAGCATTCAGTAAAATGCAGAAGTGTGGTTTTGGCATAGGGAAAGACAACTATATCAACAACAGAGTAAGGATTCTGAGACAGACCCATATCTGTCTCAGGTATCTGTATATCTCCCAATTTAAATGTAGAATAAATGTGATACTTTAAATCAGTATATAAAGAATGGACTGTTCAATAAATGGTGTGCATTTAGGAAAATATATGAAAATTTTCACACCATTCACAAAAATAAGAATTAAATGTAATAAAAATTTAAATATAAGAAATACTTTGCAAATGTTAGAAAAAAGTGTTTGTGACCATGAGGTAGGGAAGGCCTTAAAATCAGCTATCAAGATCAAAAACCATTTTTAAAAAATAGATGGCTCACTTAGATATAGCAAAATAAAAACTTCTCTATGACAAAAGAACCTTTAAACAAATTAAGAAGCTAAGTGCCAGACTTAAAAAATATTTCAAATGGATAAAAAAGCACAGTAATATATTCATAATACAAAAAAGGGAGGAAGAAATAGAAAAATGGACAAAGAATATGATCAGGGAATTAAAAGAAAAGAAAATACCTAATAAAACATTGGGAAAGATGTTCAATCTAATACCCAGGGAAATGCAAGTTTTAAAGATAATAAAATTGTTTTTATCTACTGGATTGGCAGAAGTTTTTTTTTTTTTTTTAATTGGTGTGTCCAGTGGTGGCAGGTATGTGGAGAAAAGGATATTCTCTTAGTAATTGTGGGTTTGTAAAATTGGAGAGTCATTATCTAGAAGAATTTGGCAGTATTTTGTGTACCGTTTAAAATTCATAAAAAAAAATTCTGAAATGCATTCTTATTTAATCCTGAGGCTGGTACTTTGTCCTTATTTTACCTATCAAGAATGAACTCAAAGAGAGGACATGTGGTATGGTTGGAACTCTTACCCAAGTTTCCTGATACCAGTGCAGTGTTCTGTGTAGTCCATGATGAGGTGAAGGAATAGCATGAGCCAAAGTTTGGAGGTAGGTCAATCCAGTCATGGCTGGGGCATGCAGTCATACATGATTAAAGGATAGTTGAAGAAAATGCACTGAGAGATGGGACTGAAAATGTAAGATGAGTTGAAATCATGAAAAGCTTTGAATATCTTAACAAGGGAGTTAGGTTTTGTTCCATGAAAACTGAGGATCTCACCTAAGGTTTTAGAGCATTGACTAATAACAGTGTAAAGAGTGACTTACTTCACTTAGTTTGGTAATTGCGAGGTCTACCCATGTTGCTGCAAATGACATTACTTCATTATTTTTATAACCGAGTAATATTCCATTGCATGCTATGCATGCTGAGTCGCTTCAGTTGTGTCTGACTCTATGCGACCCCATGGACAGCAGCCCACCAGGCTCCTCTGTCCACAGGATTGTCCAGGTAAGAATATTGGAGTAGGTTGCCATTTCCTTCTGCAATATTCCATTATATATAAGTATATCTATCTTCTTTATCAATTCATCTGTCGATGGACATTTAGGTTGCTTCCATGTCTTGGCTGTTGTAAATAGTCCTGCAGTGAACATTGGGGTGCATGTATCTCTTTAAATTTGAGTTTTCTCTGGATATATACCTAGAAGTGAGATCCTGGACCATACAACTCTATTTTTAGCTTTTTAAGGAACCTCCATAGTGTTCTCCATAGTGACTGTACCAATTTACATTCTTACCAACAATGTAGAAATGTTCCTTTTATTCCACACCTTTTCCAGCATTTACTGTTTGGGAACTTTTTAATGATGGCCTCTCTGACTGGTATGAGATGATCTTCATTGTAGTTTTGATTTACATTTCTCTAATAATTAGCATTATTGAGCATCTTTTCATGTGCCTCTTGGCCATCTGTGTGTCTTCTTTAGAGAAAGGTCTAGTTAGATCTTATGTTTATTTTTTGATTGGGTTGTTTGTTTTATGATATTGAGCTGTATGAGCTTTTTGTATATTTTGGAAATTAATCCCATGTCAATTGCAATCTTTGCAAGTATTTCTCCCATTGTATATAGTTTCCTTTGTTGTGCAAAGGTTTCAAGTTTAATTAGGTCCCATTCGTTTATTTGTATTTCCATTACTCTAGGAGGTAAATCCAAAAAGATATTGCTGTGATTTGTGTCAAAGAGTGTTCAGCCTGTGTATTCCTCTGAGAGTTTTATAGTATCTAGTCTTAAATTTAGGGCTTTAATTCATTCTGAATTTATTTTTGTATATGATGTTAGAGAATATTCTAATTTCATTCTTTTACATGTGGCTGTCTAGTTTTCCCAGCACCGCTTATTAAAGAAACTGTCTTTTCTCCACTGTAAATTCTTGCCTCCTTTGTTGTAGATTAATTGACCACAGTTGTGTGGCTTTATTTCTGGTCTTTCTATCCTGTTTTATTGATTTATATGTCTGTTTTTTGGCCAGTGCTATACTGTTTTGATTACTATAGCTTTGTCATATAGTCAAAGAGTCTGAAGTCAGAGAGTCTGATTCCTCCAGATCCATTTTTCTTTCTCAAGATTGCTTTAGCTATTCAGGGTCTTTTGTGATTCCATACAAATTTTAAAATTACTAAAAGGATCAGACACCGTGATCAAGTGGGATTTATCTAAATGATGCAAAGACTTTGTTAGTATCCACAAATCAATCAGTGTGATACACCACATTAAGAAATTGAAGAATAAAAGTCATGTGATCATCTCAGGAGATGCAGAAAAAGCTTTTGATAAAGTTCAACATCCATTTATGATAGAAACTCTCCAGAAAGTGGGCATAGAGGGAACCTCCCTCAGTGTAAGGCCATAATAACAAACCTAGAGCTAACATTGTACTCTATGGTGAAAAGCTGAAACTAGTTCCTCTAAGATCAGAAATAAGACAAGAAGATGCCCACTCTCACCACTTTTATTCAACATAGTATCATAAGTCCTAGCCACAGCAATCAGAGAAGAAAAAGAAAAGGAATCCAAATTGGAAAAGAAAACTGTCACTGGTCACAGATGACATGATATTATATATCAGATCAGATCAGATCAGTCGCTCAGTCGTGTCCAACTCTTTGCGACCCCATGAATCGCAGCATGCCAGGCCTCCCTGTCCATCACCAACTCCTGGAGTTCACTCAGACTCATGTCCATCGAGTCAGTGATGCCATCCAGCCATCTCATCCTCTGTCGTCCCCTTCCCCTCTTGCCCCCAATCCCTCCCAGCATCAGAGTCTTTTCCAATGAGTCAACTCTTCACATGAGGTGGCCAAAGTACTGGAGTTTCAGCTTTAGCATCATTCCTTCCAAAGAACACCCAGGACTGATCTCCTTTAGGATGGACTGGTTGGATCTCCTTGCAGTCCAAGGGACTCTCAAGAGTCTTCTCCAACACCACAGTTCAAAAGCATCAATTCTTCGGTGCTCAGCCTTCTTCACAGTCCAACTCTCACATCCATACATGACCACAGGAAAAACCATAGCCTTGACTAGACGAACCTTTGTGGGCAAAGTAATGTCTCTGCTTTTGAATATGCTATCTAGGTTGGTCATAAAGCCAAAAGATGCCACCAGGAAACTATAGAGCTCATAAATTAATTTGGTAAAGTTGCAGGATACAAAACTAATACACAGAAATCTGTTGCATTTCTATACACTAACAACAAAAAATAGAGAAATTAAAGAAACAGTCCCATTTACCATCACATTAAAGAGAATAAAATACCTAGGAATAAACCTACCTAAGGAGGCAAAAGACTTGTACTCTGAAAACTATAAGACACTGGTGAAAGAGATGGAAGACAACACAAACAGATGGAAAGATATACTGTGTTCTTGAATTAGAAGAATCAATGTTGGTAAAATGACTGTACTACTCAAGGCAGTGTTCAGATTCAGTGCAATCTGTGTCAAATTACCAATGGCATTTTTCACAGAACTAGAATAAAAAATTTTTTAATTTGTATGAAAAGGGTACTTTTTTGCGGAGTTTTGTTGTGGAAGGTAATACAGGAGTGCTGAAGTACCTAGAGGGAGACATAAATACAGGGAAGGTTGTTTTTTAAAATGAATGGGATTGGACTTCCCTAGTGATCCAGTGGTTAAGAATCCCCGTTGCAATGCAGAGGACACCGGTTCAATTCCTGGTTTGGGGTGATCTCACGTGCCGTGGGGCAACTAAGCCCACACACCACAGCTACTGAAGTCAGAGCACCCCAGAGTTCACGCTCCACAGCAAGAGAAGCCACCACCATGAGAAGCCAGTGTGCACTGCAACTAGAGAGTAGCCCCCGTTTGCCGCAACTAGAGAAAAGTCGACATGCAGCAACAAAGACCCAGTGCAGCCAAAATAAATAAATAAAATAAAAATGTAAAAATAAAATGAGTGGGATTGAGGCACATCTGTATGCCAGTGGGAATTATCTGGACTGAAGAAATTGACGATATTGAGAGGAGGAAAGATACTGCAGTAACAATCCTTGAGAAGTCACAAGTGGGTGAGATTCTGACCACAAGCGGAAGGGTTGGCTTTAACGAGGGACACAAATCCTTTTTCCTTTATTAGGGCAGTGAAGGTAACTGTGTGAAGTCAGATTGGTAGAATTAAAGGGAAGATGAGATAAAATTCATCTATTTGGATCTATTTTCCCCCTCAAGTGACTTCCCTGGTGGCTCAGACGGTAAAGCGTCTTGCCTAAAATACAGGAGATTCGGGTTCAGTCCCTGGGTTGGGAAGATCTCCTGGAGAAGGAAATGGCAACCCACTCCAGTGTTCTTGCCTGGAAAATCCCATGGACGGAGGAACCTGGTAGGCTACCGTCCATGGGGTTGCAAAGAGTCAGACACTACTGAGCGACTTCACTTACACTTTCATTCTCCCCTCAAGCATGAGGCAAGGTCATCAGTAGTAAGGGACTTGGGAAAGGGGGAAAGGGAAGTCAGAGATTTGAGGAGACAAGAAAAATTGTGAAATAGCTATCTCAAACTGGCAAAGTAGGTATATAGAAAGAACTGATTTAGATTCTGTTTCTGACAGTGTTAAGTCCCCATTTGAGACTTGTAGTAATACAGTAATACATTTTAAGTGAAAGCAGTCAACAAAGTTGTATGACTTTTCTCTGGTAGTCATCTACTCAGGCTAAGAGGGTTGATAGAGGAAAGAAAGGACTAGAGAGTGTTGCAAAGTTGAAAGCATAATTGTTCATGGAATTTATTCTGAGTAAGAGAGAAGTAAGAATATTGGTTACAACAAAAGGGCAATGATTTTGTATCTTGGTGAGATCCAAGAATTGTTGGAGTAAAGATCTACATTTTGAGCAAACATACCAGGTGAGATATGAGTCATGTGGACTGTGGGCCACTCTTGAAGAAGCATTTACAATAGTTTTGAGTCATAATGGTTGTTAGAGAAAATATCTGTTTTTGTTCAAATTACATAGTATATCAATTTAAACACAGGCAGAGATGCTTGTAAGACAGTGAATATATACATGTGTGTAGGAAGACATTAATCATTGATACCTTAGAAGGGAGTAGATTAATGGTCAGAGAAAATGAGTGTAACAATTGTTTTATTATACATTTAGCTTTTAAAATATATTGTAAAATTGAACATCTGTTACATTGTATCTGCATGCATTTGAATTTTTCTTGTAAAGTAATTAAATTGTTCAAATAGTTAACTTCCATTTATTTCTGAAATTTTGAATCTACTTGTATATTTACAATATTTTACCCACATTTGAAAATAAAATTATGCTCTAAAATTTTGTTACTGCAAGAAAATTCTGAATTTTAGTTTAATTTGGGCATTTTTTCAAACTGAAGATGCTGTCTTTAATTCCCTTTGTTAGCCTAATTATGCACTTGCAAATTGTTCTCAGTAAAACTTGGCCTTTAGTTTTAGCTGCCTCCCTTTACTTAGGAAGCCAGTGCAGTTTTCCTTTATTAAACTGAATCGGCACCTGTCTTGGAAGACTTGATGAAAAGTAGACTTAGTAGTCTAAACAACTGGAATTCTCTTTTATTGAAGTGCACATACTTTATTTCTGAGCTTTGGTGGAAGAAATGTCATGAAATTTGTGATGGGTATTGGAATATTTAAAAATATCAAATTTATATTACAAGAAAGGTTAAATGATTTTCCCCAAATCTATTCTTTGTTAACTACAACTATTTTATGCTGAATTTGTGGGCATTTTTTCCCCAAGTGCCTTATGTCATTATATATTTGCTGTAATTATTATATGCCTTTGAACAGATACCTTATTAATATGTGCACTGTTGAATGCTTTTTCTAACAGCTTCAGTCAACTGCCAAATGTTATTAATGGCCAGAACTAGGCTGGGCTATAAGAATACAAACAAAATACAAAATGAGGTCCCAGATGTTAGGACGCCTTTTAGATGTTTACATTTTGCCCACAGTTTTGCTTTTCACTTCTCAGTAGTACTACATGTTGTAAACCAAATTATACTTCTTATTTTATAAATATATTTGACACTTTGCTATTTCTGTGTTTTTGCTGTACTGTTTCTTTTCTACCTTATTTCCAATTCTGTGTCATTTTTCCTCATTAACACTCATCTCAAATGCTATCACCTACATGATAAGTACTTCCTTCATCCAATAAATACACTATAGTGGCACTTATGTTTGCCCTGTTTTAAATATTAATATATTATATATTATTCTGCCCCTTGCTTGAAATTAGCTCTTCGAGAGTAGTGTCTTATTTTACTGCTCTTTGTATATACCATGTCGTACCTAGCATATAATAGTCAGAAAATATTATACATTGAATTAAAAAATCAGAAATAGCTATAAAAAATAACATATGGGACAAAAGTGGTCAGGAGTCAAATACCTCTGATCATGAGAGAAGTGATCAATGTTGAGTTACTGGAGAGGATAGCACTTGAGTTGAGCCTCATACCTGAGGACCCTAAAGTAAAATCAATCAGAGCAGGTGCTATGGGAATGATAAATTCCATTTAAAATGGCAGTTTCTATAAATTGAATTAATATTGGGAGATTTGATAGTCTTTGACTTTCCCTGATTACAGTAGAATTACGACTTCTTCCATTTTATGAATGATATAGCCTTTTTACATAGTGAGTATACTGGAAACAAAATCATATCTAGTCCAGAAAATCCTCGTACCTGTTCTTAGAGTAAGGATGTCTCTATGGGTGATAACTAGCCATCCTGTGAAAGGCCATAAATCCCAATGAAGTCATCTGTCTAATATTCCTTTCAAATACATTTGGGACTCTGGAGATTGTTTCCATTCCCAGAGGCTTGGCAGCTGATCTCTACTGAATACTGCAGACTCTCTCAGAATGTTTTTGTTGGGGACTTGGCTGGTTTAGAATGAGGAAGTAGGTTCTGGAGAGCTGCTGGAATGAGAATCACTGAAATAGTCTGATAAAAGGCTGAGCTTTCTATGGCCAGTACATCCTAAGTGATAGAGAAGCCACGTGGATAGTGCCCTCTGGCAGAACCATGTCTCCTGGACAAGAGTAAAGCTGGTTTTGACTGTCAAATGGGTCATCTAAAACCACAGCCATCTTATCCTTTAGTGCCCAGGACCCTCAGTACCTGTAGGGGCTCATAAAAATGTTTTAAAGTCTTTTGAAATCCAAAGGAACAAATGAACAAAATGTTTTAAGACCCTATTGCTGGCAAAGATTGAAGGCAAAAGGAGAAGGGGGCGGCAGAAGATCAGATGGTCATATAGCAACACCAACCCAGTGAACATGAGCAAACTCTGGGAGGTAGTGAAGGACAGGGAAGGCTGGTATGCTGCAGTCCATGGGGTTGCAAAGAGTCACTCATGACAGTGATTGAACATACACACATTAATACATTTGTCTTCATACCAAAAGGGCAATAAATATAATTTTTCATTTTTTTATGGAGGAAGGGCCATGAAGATAAACTGTTCTGGGCCCATAAAATTCATAGTGCAGCATTGCCTGAGATGTACCCCCTTCCCAAGTTTGGTGCTAGACTGCAAAAAAGCAGCAGCTTTGGCCAGATACGTGATATTTTAATCTACTTCTTTATCTCTGCATCTTAGTGTCTTCATCTGTCTAATGAGGAGTAATGAGGATCAAGCATACTGTGAGGGTCTTGCAGGTCAAACTATTCACTGAAGTCCTGCACCAGAAGTTCTGGAAAAGTTAAAGGCCAAAGCAGGCTATCTAACATGACCTTATTATGAATTCAGGTCCTGTGAGAACCTGTGGACACAGAACAGACCTGGTAACCACCCTATATTTTTTGAGTCCGGTTAGAAGTACAAGTTCAAAATGATAAAAGCATGATTAGAATGCAACTGGTAAAAAATTAGAGGTAGTAAAGTGTCTTGTGTAAGTACTCAGTAAAAATGAATGGATAAAATAAAATGTATATAAAATATTCGCCTATTTTCTTAAGAGAAATCTGCATTTACCAGAAAAAATATTAACCTGTGGGATTTTTTTCTTACTTATGCTCTACAGAACAATAGCAGAAAACATTTTAGAGGTGGTTGTATCTAAACTATTTAAATCTTGGGACTTCCTGACAGTCCAGCACTTAAGACTCTGTTTCCAATGTAGAGGCTGTGGGTTTGATCCCTGATTAGGGACTAAGATCCCCCTGTCATGTGGAGGGGCCAAAAAAAAGTACTTAAATCTCATTTCTACAAATTGTAAGCTTTTGAAGATTGTTGTTGTTCAGTTGCTAAGTCATGTCCAACTCTTTGCAACTCCGTGGACTGCAGCACACCAGGCTCCCCTGTCTTTCACTATCTCCTAGAGTTTGCTCAAACATCATGTCCATAGAGTCTGTGATGCCATCCAACCATCTCATCCTCTGTCACCCCCTTCTCCTCCTGCCCTCAATCTTTCCTAGCATCAGGGTCTTTTTCAATGAGTCCGTTCTTCACATCAGATAGCCAAAGTATTGGAGCCTCAACTTCAGCATCAGTCCTTCCAATGAATATTCAGGGTTGGTTTCCTTTAGGATTGACTGGTTTGATCTCCTTGCTGTCCAAGGGACTCTCAAGAGTCTTCTCCAGCACCACAATTTGAAAGCATCAATACTTGAGCATTCAGCCTTCTTTATGATACATTTCTCACATCCATTCATGACTACTAGAAAAACCATGGCTTTGACTGGATGGACCTTTGTTGGCAAAGTGATGTGTCTGCTTTTTAATACACTGTCTAGGTTTGTCATAGCTTTTCTTTCAAGGAGCAAATGTCTTTTAATTTCATGGCTGCAGTCACTGTCTACAGTGATTTTGGAGCCCAAGGGAAAAAAAATCTGCCACTGTTTCCACTTTTCTACCATTTATTTGCCATGAAATGATGGGACCGGATGCCATGATATTTGTTTTTTGAATGTTGAGTTTTAAGGCAGCTTTTTCACTCTCCTCTTTCACCTTTATCAGGAGGCTCTTTAGTTTCTCTTCACTTTCTGCGATTAGAGTAGTATCATCTGCATATCTAAGGTTGTTGATATTTCTCCCAGCAATCTTGATTCCAGCTTGTGATTCATCCAGGCTGGCATTTCACATGATGTACTTTGGTGCTAGTGGTAAAGGACTCAGATTTTACAGGAAATGTAAGAGACACAAGTTTGATCTCTGGGTCAGGAAGATCCCCTGGAGGAGAGCATGGCAACCCACTCCAGTATTCTTGCCTGGAGAACCCCACGGACAGAGGAGCCTGGAGGGCTATAGTCCATAGGGTGGCAAAGAGTCAGACACTACTGAAGTGACTTAACACACATGCACTCTGCATATAAGTTAAATAAGCATTGTAACAATATACAGCTTTGACATACTCCTTTCCCAATTTGGAACCAGTCCATTTCTCCATGTCTAACTCTAATTGTTGCTTCTTGACCTGCATACAGATTTCTCAGGAGACAGGTAAGGTGGTCTGGTATACCCATCTTTTTAACAATTTTCCACAATTTGTTGTGATCCACACAGTCAAAGGCTTTAGTGTAGTCAGTGAAGCAGTAGATGTTTTTCTGGAATACCCTTGCTTTTCCCATGATCCAGCAGTTGGCAATTTGATCTCTGGTTCATCTGCCTTTTCTAAATCCAGCTTGTACATGTGAAATTTCTCAGTTCATGTACTGCTGAAGCCTAGCTTGAAGGATTTTGAGCATTAACTTGCTACCAAGTGAAATGAGCACAGTTGTACAGTAGTTTGAACATTCTTTGTCATTCCTTTCTTTGGGATTGGAATGAAAACTGACCTTTTCCAGTCCTGTGGCCATTGCTGAGTTCTCCAAATTTGCTGGTATATTGAGTGCAGCACTTTGACAAATCATCTTTTAGGACTTGAAATAGCTCAGCTGGAATATCATCACTTCCACTAGGTTTATTCATACTAATGCTTCCTAAGGCCCACTTGACTTCACACTCCCAGGATGTCTGGCTCTAGGTGAGTGACCATACTTCACTGTTATCCTGGTTTTTAAGACCTTTTTTGTATAGTTCTTCTGTGTATTCTTGCCACTTCTTTTTAATCTCTTCTGCTTCTGTTGGGTCCTTGCCATTTCTGTCCTTTTTTTTTTTTTTTTTTTTTACAACTATCATTTTATTTATTTATTTTTTTAATTTTTCAGCACTTTATTTATTTATTTTTTATTTGATAAATTTAATGCCTTTTATTGCCATACCTCATTTTACTGTGCTTTGCTTTAGTGAGCTTTATAGATACATGTTTTTTTTTTTTTTCCTTGTTAATTTTCTGTTTAGTTGATCTATCCATAAGTGTGAGTGGGGTATTAAAGTCTCCCACTATTATTGTGTTATTGTTAATTTCTCCTTTCATACTTGTTAGGATTTGTCATACATACTTGCTCCCATGTTGGGTGGATATATATTTATAATTATTATATCTTCTTCTTGGATTGATCCTTTGATCATTATGTAGTGACCTTCTTTGTCTCTTTTCACAGCCTTTGTTTTAAAGTCTAATTTATCTGATATCTGAGTTTGTGACTCCTGCTTTCTTTTGGTCCCAATTTGCATGGAAAATCTTTTTCCAGCCCTTCACTTTCAGTCTGTATGTGTCCCCTGTTTTGAGGTGGGTCTCTTGTAGACAACATATGTAGGGTCTTGTTTTTGTATCCATTCAGCCAGTCTTTGTCTTTTGGTTGGGGCAATCAACCCATTTACGTTTAAGGTAATTACTAATAAGTATGATCCCGTTGCCATTTACTTTATTGTTTTAGGTTGAGTTTATACACCATTTTTGTGTTTCCTGTCTAGAGAATATCCTTTAGTATTTGTTGGAGAGCTGGTTTGGTGGTGCAGAATTCTCTCAGCTTTTGCTTGTCTGAAAAGCTTTTGATTTCTCCTTCATACTTGAATGAGATCCTTGCTGGGTACAATAATCTGGGCTGTAGGTTATTTTCTTTCATCATTTTAAGTATGTCTTGCCATTCCCTCCTGGCTTGAAGAGTTTCTATTGAAAGATCAGCTGTTATCCTTATGGGAATTCCCTTGTGTGTTATTTGTTGTTTTTCCCTTGCTGCTTTTAATATTTGTTCTTTGTGTTTGATCTTTGTTAATTTGATTAATATGTGTCTTGGGGTGTTTCTCCTTGGGTTTATCCTGTTTGGGACTCTCTGGGTTTCTTGGACTTGGGTGATTATTTCCTTCCCCATTTTAGGGAAGTTTTCAACTATTATCTCCTCAAGTATTTTCTCATGTGTCTTTCTTTTTGTCTTCTTCTTCTGGAACCCCTATGATTCAATGTTGTAGCGTTTAATATTGTCCTGGGAGGTCTCTGAGATTGTCCTCATTTCTTTTAATTCGTTTTTCTTTTATCCTCTCTGATTCATTTATTTCTACCATTCTATCTTCTAATTCACTAATCCTATCTTCTGCCTCTGTTATTCTACTATTTGTTGGCTCCAGAGTGTTTTTAATTTCATTTATTGCATTATTCATTATATATTGACTCTTTTTTATTTCTTCTAGGTCCTTGTTAAACCTTTCTTGCATCTTCTCAATCCTTGTCTCAGGCTATTTATCTGTGATTCCATTTTAATTTCAAGATTTTGGATCAATTTCACTATCATTATTTGGAATTCTTTATCAGGTAGATTCCCTATCTCTTCCTCTTTTGTTTGGTTTGGTGGGCATTTATCCTGTTCCTTTATCTGCTGGGTATTCCTCTGTCTCTTCATCTTGTTTAAATTGCTGAGTTTGGGAGTCCTTTCTGTATTCTGGCAGTTTGTGGAGTTCTCTTTACTGTGGCGTTTCCTCGCTGTGTGTGGGTATGTAGAGGTGGCTTGTCAAGGTTTCCTGGTTAGGGAAGCTTGTGTCGGTGTTCTGGTGGGTGGAGCTGTATTTCTTCTCTTTGTTCAGTCGCTATGGGGAGGGAGGGAGGGATGCTGCTAACAAATGACACTGGCGTTCAGTGCCTCAGCCACACTGGGTCTGCCCCGCTCACGGTGCGTGTAGCCTCCCTGCCCACACTGCTCAGGCTCTAGGTTGTTCCGCCCGGGAACAAGGCCCTGGGTTGCATGCACCTCCCAGGTCCAAGCCGCTCAGGTTCAGGCACTCAGGTAGTCCTCAGAGGCGCAGACTCAGCTGGGGCTGCGTTTTGTGCTCTTCCCAGGTCCGTGCAGCTCAGGTGATGAGGTGTTTGGCGGCGCCAATGCTGCGACTAATCGCCTCCCGCCACTTGGTTATCTGGGTGTAAAACCGGCGCACCTTCTCAGGCAGATGTTGACCGTCAGACCCCAATAAGTTTTAGTTAGCAAAGAAGCCAGTTTTATAGATAATGTCTCTCTGGGGCTGCGATTGCCCCCTTCCGCTCTGGCTGCCTGTCAGCGGAGGGGAAGGTTTGCAGCCGGCTACCTCTGTTTAGTCCTTTGTTCCGTCTGCTGGCTGGCGGTGTCTTAGGTTAGGGCTGGCTTTTTCATGGTAGATATCCCACAGTCTGGTTTGCTAGCCCAAATTATTTCGCTCAGATAGCGCTCAGGGTATTCGGGCCAGATTCTTACTCTAAGCGATGCAGCCCGTGCCGCCTCCTCCCTGCCCAGCCCCCGCTTGCTAATGGCGGATGCAGGCGTCTGCGCTGCTTCTCCGCTGGAGGAGTTACCGTAGGGCTCGCAATCTGCGAGTTTTAATTGTTTATTTATTTTTCTCCCTGTTATGTTGTCCTCTGTGCTTCCAAAGCTCTGCACGTTCGGCAGTGAGAAGGTTTCCTGGTGTTTGGAAACTTCTCTCTTTTAAGACTCCCTTCCCGGACGGAACTCCGTCCCTCCCTCTTTTGTCTCTTTTATTGTCTTTAATATTTTTTCCTACCTCCTTTCGAGGAGTTGGGTTGCTTTTTCTGGGTGCCTGATGTCCTCTGCCGGCATTCAGAAGTTGTTTTGTGGAATTTACTCTGCTCTTTTGATGAATTTGTGGGGAGAAAGTGTTTTCCCGTCCTACTCCTCCGCCATCTTGGCGCCTTCCCGCCATTTCTGTCCTTTATTGTGCCCATCTTTGCATGAAATGTTCCCTTGGTATCTCCAGTTTTCTTGAAGAGATCTCTAGTCTTTCCCATTCTATTGGTTTCCTGTATTTCTTTGCATTGTTCACTTAAGAAGCCTTTCTTAGATCTTCTTGTTGTACTTTGGAATCTGCATTCAACTGGGTATATTTTTCCCTTTCTCTTTTGCTTTTCACTTCTCAGTATTTGTAAGGCCTCCTCAGCCAACCACTTTGCCTTCTTACATTTCTTTTTCTTTGGGCTGGTTTTGGTCTTCTTTGTAGCCAAAGATGGAGACACTCTATACAGTCAGCAAAACAAAACCTGGAGCTGACTGTGGCTCAGATCATGAGCTCCTTAGTGAAAAATTCAGGCTTCAATTGAAGAAAGTAGGGAAAGCCATAGGCCATTCAGGTATGACCTAAATCTGAAGATTAAGCCCAGAATAAAACTGTTATTTTCTGTTTATTTTATAAAGTTTTATCATTTTCTGTCTAATCCAAAATGTGTGCTGTAGTAAGATATTAGAACAATATTTCTCTAACTTCTACGTCTGGTGTCTCTATGTTGTTCATTTTTTAGATTTTGGTGGAAAATGGTCAATGCCTATTTGATGTTCCTCCTATAGTAAATGGGCCTCTGTATCAGTTACACTACTCCAACCTCCTTATTTGCTTACAGATAGCGTACTGATAGAAAACAGGATGATTTAATGGATGCCTACAAAATGTATGATTAGAAAGGTTAATTTGCTGAAAAACAGGTATTACAGAATGACAAAGAATTTACTTTTAGATTGCCTTGGGTTTTTTTCCCAGTCTAGTCTTTTGATGTGCATCAGAAACACCTCTGCTACCTTTTTTAAAAAAGTAAAAATATTTTGGTGCCATCTCAGACCTGCTGGTTTAGGAACTATGAGGATGTAACCCATGCATCTGTATTTTGAAAAAGATCCCCGACTCTCGTGGCAGGCGCTGAGGGTTGAGCACTTCTGAAGTATAGTCAAATAGAAAGAAGTGTAGGCTTCAGACTTAGATCTGAGCCCATAGTCCAGGTACGCCACAGTCTAGGTGTGTGAGCCAGGACCCAGGTCTATGACCGAATTACTTAACCTCTCAGAGTTCCCGTATCTGTAGGACTGGAATGCTAATACTTTAATAAGGTAGATGTGAGGCTTAAAGGAGATAATAAAATTTCTTGACAGTAAGTGATAGCTGGAATTGTTATGCTAATTAGTCTGAGTTTTCCTCAGTTTTCCTCTTGACTTATGAAGAGTGAGGTTTTTCTCACAGTAGTTCTTTTTCTGCATCCAAAAAATATTTATGCAGAATGTCCTCCAGCTATCTTTTAATTAGACAGATTTACTTTGGGCTTTGCACTTTCCTCCAAGCTTGCATTTGGACTACTTAGAAAAATAATAGAGAAAATAGGTAGCATGTTGGCTTTTAGCTTCCTTACCATCCTCTGGAGTAGCTTATTATTTTGGATCTAGTTTCAAAGTTATTCAGTGTCTTATTTTAAAAATAGGAATATTGGCTTATCTTGAACTTGGGACATAACCTTGTTAGTTCCAAAATCTTTAGAACAATGGGTTTTTGTTAATGAAATAACATGTGGATGCCTAATTCTTTGTATTGGCAACTCTGTCATCATATGTTTATATGGTTAATCTCTGTAGATCTGTAAATGATAAGTTTCAGATTTCTTTTGAAGCATCTCAGGTAAATTTAACTGGTAATGTAATGGTAGAAAAACTCCAGAGGAAAAGAGAAGAGGAAAGAGACCATCCTGTTCCGGATAATGGTCTTTCTGCATGTATGCTATGCTATGCTAAGTCACTTCAGGCATGTCCGACTCTGTTCGACCCCATAGACGGCAGCCCACCACGCTCCCCAATCCCTGGGATTCTCCAGGCAAGAACACTGGAGTGGGTTGCCATTTCCTTCTCCAATGCATGAAAGGGAAAAGTGAAAGTGAAGTCGCTCAGTCGTGTCCAACCCTCAGCGACCCCATGGACTGCAGCCTTCCAGGCTCCTCCATCTATGGGATTTTCCAGGCGAGAGTACTGGAGTGGGGTGCCATTGCCTTCTCCATCTGCATGTATAATATCACCCATATATTTTATTTTCAGTTGTCACAAACTTGACAGAATTAAGGGAAAGTATTGATTTCTCATTTTGTTTCATAGTTCAGGATTGATCAAATACTCAGAGCACAGGGCTAAGCTTGAATATTTAATTTACACAAACTTTGCCTAGGATTGAACAAGACTATGACTAGCTGCCTTCTCTCGTGAAATGTACATCGCAGTGCCTTCTAGCAAGGGGCTCCCCCTTTAATTACTTTGTTGGCTTCATCATATATAGAAAACTGAGTATATTAAAAGTTATTTTGAATTTAAGAATTGCAAGTGCTGTAGATTATATACCATCATGCTTGGTGTAGCCTTCCTACTTGTTTTATTTCTAGGATTGCCATTAAGAGTAGTTTTCTGTTCACTATTTCATTTTGTGTGTGTGTGTGTGTGAATCTCTGCTGAGATTCCACCATTGTATATTTTTGAACCACAATACCATTTAGGAATATCTAATACCACCCTATTGTTAGACAAGGAAATGCAGAAGCTACAGCAGATGAGAATATGAATAGACAAAAACCGTTTTAACCACCTGATACATTCAGAGATCTAAACAATCATAGTATAACACCAGTCAATGAAACATTAAGTTGTCTACTATGTGTAGGCTTTGTGTGAACATAAAGAAGTGGACTGTCTCTGAGAACAATGTAGTTGGGGAAAATATCCAGAGATCCATAAATGTAATTGCAAGGTAATTCCACATACCAAGCTCTTAACAGGGGTCATGTAGTATAATATAATGCTTGAGAAGATAAGCTTTGAAACCAGATTGCCTGGGCTGAAATCCCAGCTCCTCTACTAACTGTGTGACCCTGGTCAAGGACTCAAAAGTGCTTCATCGGTAAAGAGGAGATAGTAATCTGAAGTATGGAGAGTTTTGAGACCCAAATTAAGAAATGTGGCTTTGATAACACTGAGAAACAGGAATTCATGGTAATTTTTTGAACAGACAGGTTACATGATGAAATTAATTGAAGAACATTATTTTAATGAGTGTATATAGATGGGGTGAGAAGGCCTGGAGGCAAAGACAGCAGCTGGGAGAATGCCAGAACATTGTAAACATGAAAGGTGCAATTGCAGAAGTGGAAATAGGTGGGAAAGACCAGAAATCACTGTGGAGGAAAAAACAACCAGATTTCATGATGGATTTGATGTGTTTTTAAATACCCCTCTCCCTACAAATGGCATAATTCAGCAAAAGCCTAGAAAATGCTGGTGTAGCAGCTCAGTGGAAATCTCCTGTAAGTGTTGGCGGAAATTATAAACTCTGGGGACTCCAGCTGGTAATGTGTGCATTCACTTACAGCTTCCTTTGCCCCTTTATACACTTGAGCACAACAGGAAATATTGGCTTATCCATTTAGGACCTGTCTCTATAGGAGATGCTTACTGAACTGAACACATTTGTTTAGAACTAATTGACCTTTCTAAAGCAGTATTTTTTTAAGAGCTTACTCAAATTAGACAGACTTTAACCATCTGATAAGTCAGAGACAAATCAGTCCTCTTTTAAGCAAAGCCAACAATCCTGTTAAAGGAGAAAAGCAGCAAAGATGGAAGGTATCATCAGACAAAAGAATGCTGTATTAGTGAAACTGGTCAATCATGAAAATTTTATTATAATTTGAACATTGAATTTATTACTAATCTTTTCTTGTTTTTATGGTATTATCTGGGTGATGCAGTCTTTTTTTCAGTCTTTTTTGTTACAGGATATAAGAATGTTAGATTTATGAGATTATAAAGTAGAAGAATCTGGAATCAGAAATAACATAATGTCTTGCTATCTCTAAGGTAAGGTAAGGTGAAGTCAGTCGCTCAATCATGTCCGATTCTTTGTGACCCCACGGACTGTAGCCTGCCAGGCTCTTCCATCCATGGGATTTTCCAGGCAAGAGTACTGGAGTGGGTTGCCATTTCCTTCTCCAGAGGATCTTCCCAACCCAGGGATTGAACCCAGGTCTCCCACATTGTAGGCAGACACTTTACCATCTGAGCCACCAGGTATCTCTGACTGGATTTATTTTTCTTCAATTAGAGAGATTCTTGAAGTTAAAGTAGAAAAAAAACCAATATTCCATCTAATTTTTAAGCTTTTTGAGGATTTTGACTCAGATATTTTTTATTTTGATGCTTAATAAAGAATAACCCTGATAAAAAGTAAGAATGTTGGTTTAAGAGAATTCCCTTAAATTATACTCAAAGCCATGAATTTTTGACTCAGAGGCAGCCTTTCTTGTTGTCCCATGTGAGTACTCTATAAACATAACAATTGTAAATTGAAAGTTTTTAAAAATCTCTCAAGTGAGGCTGTTGTTTTCCCCTTTAACACATTGTGGTCTGGTCAGTTACCTCAAGCAAGTTGTTTTTAACTGTGTGGCAGATCTCCTGTTTTCAGTGAGGAGAAGGATCCATAAGTAATTTTAAGTTTTTGTTTCTGTAACAGGGCATTGGTAATTTTATTTTATGACCAGTCAGTTCCTTAATGGGTTTAATTGTGTTCTCTCTGTAATCAGATGCATTTTACTCTTCCCACTAATCTTATTCGTTTGGGTTGTGGCTAGATGTGTTAAAAAAAAAGTCTATTTTTATGAGATCTTTTGTCTTGACAAATGAACTCATAAATCCTTTCAGTTAGCAATGGTATTAGAGACCACTATTGAAAGAGAAAATTGCATTTTGTAGGGTAATATGCAGGTCGCCTGCCACTATAGTTAAATCAAGGAAAACCTTGAATTTAGGTGAGGACAGCTATTGCTTATAAATGCATTTCATTCCTGCAGGTCATATCGTGGCTCTTTGGCCCTTATCACTGTAAGGTAAAATCTTGACTAGGCATGTGCTATTGTTTAGACTTGGATGTTTGCTAAGATGAGTGAGTGAAAAGTGAGAGATGAAACTAAGCTCTTACCAGGTAGGAAACAAAAAGTGGAATAATGACTTTAAAATTTGCTGCAAAAGTGCTCTTAGCAAGTGAAGCAAAAGCTACTGTCCACAATTTACAAAATCACATTATGGAAATGCATAAAAATGCTTATTTTTTCAGAAAGTATTGTTGGCCCTAGGCTAATTTCTACCTCTTTAGCTTTGAACATAATTTAGTCATTATTGGATTAATTATAATTAAGATAATTGCTTCTCAAGCTTTCATGAACATTCTGACCTTTTAAATCACTGATTTAGGAGGTCTGGAGTGGGGCCTAAGAGTCTGCATTTCTAACAAGCCAACGTGCATGCACACATGCCAAGTTGCTTCACTCATATCCAACTCTGTGCAGCCCTATGGACTATAACCTGCCAGGCTCCTCTGTCCATGGGATTCTCCAGGCAAGACTACTGGAGTGGATTGCCAAGCCTTCCTCCAGGGAATCTTCCCAATCCAGGTATCGAACCTGAGTTTCTTACATCCCCTGTATTGGCAGGCAGGTTCTTTACCACTAGTGTTACCTGGGAAACCTCAACAAGCCAACAAGTGATACCAGTGCTGCAGGTTACTGGACCATACTTTGAGATATGGTTTTTTAGTCACTAAGTCATGTCCAACTCTTTCGCAACCCCATGGACTATAGCCTGCCAGGCTCCTCTGTCCATGGGATTTCCTAGGCAAGAATACTGGAGTGGGTTGCCATTTCCTTCTCCAGGGGATCTTCCCAACCCAGGGATCAAACCCATGTCTCCTACATTGGCAGATGGATTCTTTACTGCTGAGCCACGTGGGAAGGAGGAGTCTAAACAATTATTTTTATTACCTTGTAGCTTCTATCATCTTCCTGTGTTTGCCTCCTTTTGGCCTATAAGATCTAGCTGTTTGGGGGACTTCTTTGGTGGTCCAGTGGTTAAGACTCCGTGCTGCCCCTACAGGGAGCATGGGTTCAATCCCTGGTCGGGGAACTAAGATCCAGGCATGCTGTGCAGCACTGCCAAAAGAAAAAAAATTAAAGCATTAAAAAAAAAAGATAAGCTGTTTGCTGTTTATTTGACCACTTCAAACTATTTCAGAATGCTTAATGATCCTATGAGAAAAACAACTGCATCTGGAAGATACGTGCCTTTATTAATGGAAAGTCCATGCTTTGTCTCAGGCCACAGTGGTCTTTTGTTATTTCGTCTTGTAAAGAATTGAATCACTGAGAGGAGTCAACTAACAAAGATCTTTCCATTTAATTATGGTTATATGAAGAGGGCATGGGTCTTAGAGAGGGATCTGGACTGTGTGACCTTGGTCAGATTACTTAATTCATTAGTCTGTAAAATGAAAATCCTTACCTACATAAGGTCATTGTCATGGTTAGTGATAAGCAATAATGTAAATGAAGTACCTGGTATAATACCTGTGGTATGGTTAGCATTTAATAATAAGCATCCCAGTCACTGAATGGGATGAGAAAAGCATTGAAAGCCATTTAATTTTCCCCTGGAGAAGGAAATGGTAACCTACTCCAGTATTCTTGCCTGGAGAATTCTATGGCCAGTGGAGCTGAGCAGGCTGCAGTTCATGGGGTCACAAAGAGTTGGACATGACTGAGCGACTAAACAATAATTTTCTTTACATCCAGGATTTCATTAGCAATGTAGCTAACATGGAGGGGGAAAAAAAACCTGAACTGTTTTCTGTTAAGGAAAATTAAAGGTTAAAATTATGTTTTAAAAAATTTTTGTTTCTGTTTTGCTTTATGTTTTTAAAAAGATAACTCATTTGATTTCTTTGGGAGACTTGGAGTCAAACCACTTTTCTGAATGACCATTAGATCCCTATGATTCAGAGAAGAAATAAAATTTTAGATTCTCAACCTATTTTGAATAAGAGAATTAATCCCATTCTCTCCTGACTTGTCTGAATTTTTGAGGCCAAGATATGCCCGCATGGTGGCATTCTCAAGGACTCTTCTGTGTCCTTTTCCTCAGTATAGTAGCAAGGAGAATCATCAGGAACAACACAGCTGGCATCTTGAGGAAAATGACATAAAATTGGCATTGCACACTAAGCCTGGAAAAGCCAACATTTGTTCAGTTACTAATCTTTTTAGGCAGAGCCTTTGATTTGGCCCAGAACTACTTCAGCTTACCGTAGAAGTATTTTTATTTGCTGCCAAATTTCCTCACTAACCTTAGTCTGAAACACAAGCATGTAGGCTGTACTGGGGTGTTTTTTTTTTTCTTCTTCATTTTGATTCCCTTTCCTCATTCACATTAGCTGGTTTCCTTATCCTAGGCATGAAATGTTTGCCCAGTTAGGTGCTTCATAACACAGATTCTTTCTAACAGCACATGTTCCAGGATAACCCATTAGCTATGTTATATAATTGGGAACTCTAGGTTGGGGTATTCATCTGAAAGAAAATACTCTCTCAGTACCCCTGGGCTTAGATCTGTGCTATCATTTGTTTCACTTCAAAGCTAATTGAAATCAGCCAGCCTATGTTTCAAAATATCTACACATATTACCAACCATCTGGCTGCTCACAAATGATGAAGACATTTAATATAAAACCTGGTTAATGCACTAGCCTCTCACCTCTGGAGAACAAATCTTGCCTAGGACACACGTAGTCCTACTTTAGTATTGGTCTGCAATAGAGGGCGGTCATTTGGGTCCCCAAACTCATAACAATCTGATGTAATCCCTCCCAGGTGACTGACCATGTGATAGACTTTCTGAATTATCTTTGTTGGAATCATTCAGAGCTGCAGTGACAGAGCAGAAGGTTTATGTAGAGCCATTCAGAGCAGGAATATCTAGAGTACACTGCATGTGGGTAAAGGGCATATGAGACTTTTTAAAGTAACTTGATGTAGTTCTTTTCTTTTATGAAAGTGATGTTGAGTGAAATACACTTGTAATCTTGTAGTAGAAAATTTGGAATATATACATTTTCATTTGACATTTTGTATTATTAGTCTTTCAATCTTTTTTGTTAGATTTATATGCGTTGTTTTTAGCAAAACTGGGATTATCCTGTATGTAAGTAGTCTTTTTAAAGCTAGTTATGTTTTATAGATACTTTTCAATGTCTTTAAGTAACGATCTCTATTTCATTAACTGTATAATATTCTGTCATATTGCCATGCTATCTTAAGTTACTAACCTCCAAAATTATGGGATATTTAAGTTGTCTCTCATTTCCCTATCAGAAATAACTCTGTACTGAACATCCTGTAGAAATTAATGTGCATGGAAATTAATAATTGAGCATAGCATTGCCTTCCTGTAGATAAATTCTTAAAAATTGCAAGATCAAAACACATGTAAGGATTTAATGTGCTTATTTGTTTTTAATCTTTATTTCTTTGTATATTTGCAGATGTTTTACATATGCCTTATCACCCTTGAAAAGACCTCCACTTTTGGGGGGTGTTTGGAAGGCCCATGGCCCAGGGCATGTGTAATCTTAGTTCTCCAATCAGGGATCAAACCCATGCCCCCTGCAAAGGAAGCATGGAGTCTTAGCCACTTGGACTACCAGTGAAGTCCTTAGACTTGTATATTTTTTGCACTCTTCTTAGGTAGTGTGTAGAATACTCCACAGTTTAACCAACAGCTAAGTTGGTTTTGTTTTTTGTTTTTACATTTTAGAGCAATGCAATAGATGATTTATTGATTTCTTAATGTTTAATTTGAATTTCTAGGAATTTTAGTGAGGTAACCTAGCCTATTGACAACACCATAATTATTTTTGCTGCAATGTCTCAAATAAATTTCTTATATATATATATATATATATATATAACACTTATCAACTCTAGTCATAAATTAATAAAAGTGAAGTATTCCTTATTCAAGGAACACGTTCTCAGTTCAGTTTAGTTCAGTTCAGTCGCTCAGTCGTGTCCAACTCTTTGCGACCCCATGAATCGCAGCACGCCAGGCCTCCCTGTCCATCACCAACTCCCGGAGTTTACTCAGACTCACGTCCATTGAGTCAGTGATGCCATCCAGACATCTCATCCTCTGCCGTCCCCTTTTCCTCTTGCCCCCAATCCCTCCCAGCATCAGAGTCTTTACCAATGAGTCAACTCTTCGCATGAGGTAGCCAAAGTACTGGAGTTTCAGCTTTAGCATCATTCCTTCCAAAGAAATCCCAGGGCTGATCTCCTTCAGAATGGACTGGTTGGATCTCCTTGCAGTCCAAGGGACTCTCAAGAGTCTTCTCCAACACCACAGTTCAAAAGCATCAATTCTTCAGCGCTCAGCTTTCTTCACAGTCCAACTCTCACATCCATACATGACCACTGGAAAAACCATAGCCTTGACTAGACGAACCTTTGTTGGCAAAGTAATGTCTCTGCTTTTGAATATGCTATCTAGTTGGTCATAACTTTCCTTCCAAGGAGTAAGCGTCTTTTAATTTCATGGCTGCAGTCCCCATCTGTAGTGATTTTGGAGCCCAGAAAAATAAAGTCTGACACTGTTTCCACTGTTTCCCCATCTATTTCCCACGAAGTGATGGGACCGGATGCCATGATCTTCGTTTTCTGAATGTTGAGCTTTAAGCCAACTTTTTACTCTCCATTTTTACTTTCATCAAGAGGCTTTTGAGTTCCTCTTCACTTTCTGCCATAAGGGTGGTGTCATCTGCATATCTGAGGTGATTGATATTTCTCCCGGCAATCTTGATTCCAGCTTGTGTTTCTTCCAGTCCAGCGTTTCTCATGATGTACTCTGCATATAAGTTAAATAAGCAGGGTGACAATATACAGCCTTGACGAACTCCTTTTCCTATTTGGAACCAGTCTGTTCTATGTCCAGTTCTAACTGTTGCTTCCTGACCTGCATACAAATTTCTCAAGAGGCAGATCAGGTGGTCTGGTATTCCCATCTCTTTCAGAATTTTCCACAGTTTATTGTGATCCACACAGTCAAAGGCTTTGGCATAGTCAATAAAGCAGAAATAGATGTTTTTCTGGAACTCTCTTGCTTTTTCCATGATCCAGTGGATGTTGGCAATTTGATCTCTGGTTCCTCTGCCTTTTCTAAAACCAGCTTGAACATCAGGAAGTTCACAGTTCACATATTGCTGAAGCCTGGCTTGGAGAATTTTGAGCATTACTTTACTAGCGTGTGAGATGAGTGCAACTGTGCAGTAGTTTGAGCATTCTTTGGCATTGCCTTTCTTTGGGATTGGAATGAAAACTGACCTTTTCCAGTCCTGTGGCCACTGCTGAGTTTTCCAGATTTGCTGGCATATTGAGTGCAGCACTTTCACAGCATCATCTTTCAGGATTTGGAATAGCTCCACTGGAATTCCATCACCTCCACTAGCTTTGTTCGTAGTGATGCTTTCTAAGGCCCACTTCACTTCACATTCCAGGATGTCTGGCTCTAGGTCAGTGATCACACCATCGTGATTATCTGGGTCATGAAGATCTTTTTTGTACAGTTCTTCTGTGTATTCTTGCCATCTCTTCTTAATATCTTCTGCTTCTGTTAGGTCCATACCATTTCTGTCCTTTATTGAGCCCATGTTTGCATGAAATGTTCCTTTGGTATCTCTGATTTTCTTGAAGAGATCCCTAGTCTTTCCCATTCTGTTGTTTTCCTCTATTTCTTTACATTGATCGCTGAAGAAGGCTTTCTTATCTCTTCTTGCTATTCTTTGGAACTCTGCATTCAGATGTTTATATCTTTCCTTTTCTCCTTTGCTTTTTGCTTCTCTTCTTTTCACAGCTATTTGTAAGGCCTCCCCAGACAGCCATTTTGCTTTTTTGCAATTCTTTTCCATGGGGATGGTCTTGATCCCTGTCTCCTGTACAATGTCACAAACCTCATTCCATAGTTCATCCGGCACTCTATCTATTAGATCTAGGCCCTTAAATCTATTTCTCACTTCCACTGTATAATCATAAGGGATTTGATTTAGGTCATACCTGAATGGTCTAGTGGTTTTCCCTACTTTCTTCAATTTCAGTCTGAATTTGGCAATAAGGAGTTCATGGTCTGAGCCACAGTCAGCTCCTGGTCTTGTTTTTGCTGACTGTATAGAGCTTCTCCATCTTTGGCTGCAAAGAATATAATCAATCTGATTTCGGTGTTGACCATCTGGTGATGTCCATGTTTTTTTGTTTTTTTTTTTTGCTGACTGTATAGAGCTTCTCCATCTTTGGCTGCAAAGAACATAATCAATCTGATTTCGGTGTTGACCATCTGGTGATGTCCATGTATAGAGTCTTCTCTTGTGTTGTTGGAAGAGGGTGTTTGTTATGACCTGGTCTTGTTTTTGCTGACTGTATAGAGCTTCTCCATCTTTGGCTGCAAAGAATATAATCAATCTGATTTCGGTGTTGACCATCTGGTGATGTCCATGTATAGAGTCTTCTCTTGTGTTGTTGGAAGAGGGTGTTTGTTATGACCAGTGCATTTTCTTGGCAAAACTCTATTAGTCTTTGCCCTGCTTCATTCCGTATTCCAAGGCCAAATTTGCCTGTTACTCCAGGTGTTTCTTGACTTCCTACTTTTGCATTCCAGTCCCCTATAATGAAAAGGACATCTTTTTTGGGTGTTAGTTCTAAAAGGTCTTGTAGGTCTTCATAGAACCGTTCAACTTCAGCTTCTTCAGCGTTACTGGTTGGGGCATAGACTTGGATTATCGTGATATTGAATGGTTTGCCTTGGAAACGAACAGAGATCATTCTGTTGTTTTTGAGATTGCATCCAAGTACTGCATTTCAGACTCTTTTGTTGACCATGATGGCCACTCCATTTCTTCTGAGGGATTCCTGCCCGCAGTAGTAGATATAATGGTCATCTGAGTTAAATTCACCCATTCCAGTCCATTTCAGTTCGCTGATTCCTAGAATGTCGACATTCACTCTTGCCATCTCTTGTTTGACCGCTTCCAATCTGCCTTGATTCATGGACCTGACATTCCAGGTTCCTATGCAATATTGCTCTTTGTAGCATCGGACCTTGCTTCTATCACCAGTCACATCCACAGCTGGGTATTCTTTTTGCTTTGGCTCCATCCCTTCATTCTTTCTGGAGTTATTTCTCCACTGATCTCCAGTAGCATATTGGGCACCTACTGACCTGAGGATTTTCTCTTTCAGTATCTTATCATTTTGCCTTTTCATACTGTTCATGGGGTTCTCAAGGCAAGAATACTGAAGTGGTTTGCCATTCCCTTCTCCAGTGGACCACATTCTGTCAGATCTCTCCACCATGACCCGCCCGTCTTGGGTTGCCCCATGGGCATGGCTTAGTTTCATTGAGTTAGACAAGGCTGTGGTCCTAGTGTGATTAGATTGACTAGTTTTCTGTGAGTATGGTTTCAGTGTGTCTGCCCTCTGATGCCCTCTTGCAACACCTACCGTCTTACTTGGGTTTCTCTTACCTTGGGCGTGGGGTATCTCTTCACGGCTACTCCAGCAAAGCACAGCCATTGCTCCTTACCTTGGACGAGGGGTATCTCCTCACCGCTGCCCTTCCTGACCTTACCTTTCCTTAAATAGCTTAGAATGCCCTATACTTCTTTTTCCATACTACCCTCAGAAATAACCCATACTCACTTGGAGAAGAGAGACAAGGAGCTGCACAACTAAGTCCCTTTCAACTAGGGACTAAATGCAGTCTGTGCAGTGCAAAATGGATGGCAGTGATGCAGACAGAGAAAGACCTGAATCCCTTATGGTCTGGTGTACCAGAAAAGAGAAAATGGGAAACTGGGAATGCAAAAGAGAAAGTGGTTTGTAAGGGAAAGAGCCAGACAGATCTCCAGATTTTTATCTGCTTACATCTCTGATTGACCTCTGAACCATACATGCCTAGAACAGACTCAGCTCAGCCCAACTAAGGGCTTCCCAGGTGGCACTAGTGGTAAAGAACCCACTTGCCAGTGCAGTAGACCTAAGAGATGCAGGTTCGATCCCTGGGTCAAGAAGATCCCCTGGAGGAGAGCATGGCGATCCACTCCAGTATTCTTGCCTATAGAATCCCCATGGACAGGGGAGCCTGGCAGGCTACAGTCCATAGGGTCACTAAGAGTCAGACATGACTTAAGCAACTTAGCACACAGCACACAGCCCAACAAAATGAAAAGATCTCCTACACTAGAAGAAGTGTTTACAGTTAGAGATTAACCCCCCACAAATTTTTTTTAAATCACTAAAACAAAGAAATACTAGAGAAAAATAACAGACTTGATGTGTGTTAGTTGCTCAGTCGTGTCTTTGTGACCCCACGGACTGTAGCCCACCAGGCTCCTGTGTCCATGGAATTCTCCAGGCAAGAATACTGGAGTGGGTTGCCATTCCCTTCTCCAAAGGATCTTTCCAACCCAGGGATCAAACTGGGTCTCCTACATTGCAGGGGGATTCTTTACTGTCTGAGCCACCAGGGAAGCCCATGTATGTACATAACATACAAAGTGCCAAGAAAATAAAATACATTCTCAGTTGAAAAGATGATCTGTTGTTTCCAACATCAAGATGAACCAAGTATTGGAATTAGTATACAAGGGTTTCAAGACAGCTATTATAACTATTATCAATGAAGTGAAACAAAATGTGCTTTCGGTGCATGAAAATCTCAACAGAGGTTGGCAGTAAAACAGAAACAAAAAAAAAGACCAAATGGAAGTTCTGGAAATGAAAAGCAGTTGAGTGGACATGACAGAGGAAAGAGTAAATGATCTCAAATCAATCAATATTAATTATCTGAGGGAAAAAAAAGAAAGCTTTAGGGGAAATGAACAAAGCCTCAAAGGTCTGTTGGCTGGTATTTAATATTTGGCTTCTCATCAGAAATCATTGCGGACAGAAAGAGTAGGATAGCATCTGGAAAAAAATGAACAGTCAACCTAGAATTCTATACCTAGCAAAAATATTATTCAAGAATGAAGGATGAACTTATTGTGGTGATCATTTTGCAATTATATACTTTATTCAAATATCAAATTACACTGTACACTTGAAACTGCATTATGTAAATTATACATCAATTTAATAAGAGTGAAAAAAGAATATATTTTTTAGATAAAAGAAAACAGAGAAGTTGCTACCAAGAGACCTGCTCCACAAGAAATGCTAAAGAAAGTTCTTTAAGCTGGAGATAATAATTCTAGATGGAAGCATGAACATTCAGTAAAGAATAAGAACTCAGACATTCTAAATATATGGGCAATATTTCATTTCTCTGAACTCCCAGAATTCTTTATCTATAAATCTTGGGATGCTACTTCCCATTTTCTATGTTTCTGTATTTTGTCATTTTATCTGCATACTTCAGTTCCCCTAAAACATAGGCTAATTTTGAAGTCGGTGGAAGTGGGGATCATTTTTAACTTTATCTTAGGTCCCCTAGTCTGACTTTTGCATATCTTGTTATTTATTTTCCTTTTTCAAAAGCAATGGTAGAGCGTCATTCCATTTAATGAAGGATTCCAGTTGATTGGATTTCAGTCTTTTCTGATTGCAAACATATTGCTTTGGAAATACGTTCAGCTTAGGGAATTGTGATCTCTCAAAATTTACTTTAACTGACAAAATAATTTCCTTTTTTTTTTAGACTCATAGTTTATGTGTTTCTTTAAAAAGTTTCTCAGTTGATAGACAAAAAAGATGATTTTTGCTTACACTAACCTCTAGGAGATACTACATGGGTCCTGTGTATGGGATGTTGGGTATAATCAAACAACACAAATAACTCAGTGGGGTTTTGAAAAGAGCTAGAAATGTTCTTGGATTAGATGTTTCTCATAAAAAGCCAGATGCATAATATTAAGTCCAAATTCATTGAAGACCATTTCCCAGGACCTTGTGGATAATATTGCCCTAGTTTGTTGCTTGTAGACGATCTATATACAAATATAGAGTTTAGAGAAGGGAGCAGATAATGAAAATACCCCTTGTTTGGCTTCTGCCAAAGAGTAGCAGACTTTCAGAGTTGGGAATAAATAAATTTTACCGGATTCTTTCATGAGTCTTAGATATTCTTGTATCCTGTATTATTGAGTTCAAGTGAAATCAACATATTTTACATGATGAAATTATAATTGACATTTATATTTTTAAAATTTAGGAGCCTGATTTATCTTTTTGCCCAAACCTAGGGCTATGTCACTTCCCCATGGCAAGTAACTAAAGGCAAGGCCAATTTTTAATTTTCTCAAAAGGAGATTTGAATCCAAAGTACTTGAACAAGTAGTCATCTGAGGCCCACATTTCTACCAAATATTCAGGAGATCATTGACTCTAAAGACATTATTAAAAGTAGGAGAAGTAATGAATACGGAATCTTAGAGACGGAAAAGCCTGGGCTGAAGTTCCAGCTCAACCACCTAATAGCTCTAATGATGTAACCTTGGAGGGATGTTCCCTTTCCCCAAGCCTGTTTCTTCAGTCATAAAAATGGAAATAAGAATTCTTTGTTCATATGTTTATTTTGAAAATTCAGTGGTTATAGGTTTTGGTTCCCATTACTTCTTCACACCGAATACTTATTAGTTGCTTTCCCCTTATTCAATCATAAGAAAACATGAGAAAAAGGTGTTTGCTCCCACTTATAAAAGGTGTTTACACCCACTAGGATAAGGTACTCAATAATTATTAATGAATAAATGCTTTATGAAGGATTATTTTTTAATAATTATCAGTGTTTAAGATAAATTATGATCAAATATGTTTATGATAATTCCTAGTAAATAGTGATTACAGCAATGGCAAGTTATTACATTATTTTGCTTGACATTTGTATGCTGAGATGAATGTTTTTGCTGTTACTAAATCAACATCATTTAGCCAAAGTTGAATTTACCCCCATGGTACCTTACTGGAGCCATAGGACCTGCACTGCCCAGAATTTCATCCATATTTAATGTTGTATGGTACATTAAGCCATAGTATTTCTTTATCTGTGTAATATTCTTAAAACTTTGCTGCAGGTTCATTTTTAAAATCTATTGTTTTGAAACATTTTATTAGATAAATTAAGCTTCCATGCCTTGAGAAGCAATGAACTGTAGTACAGGGATCAGCAATTTAATGTATAAGGTTCAGGTCATAATAAGTTAAGCTTTGCCACCCACATAGTCTCTATTGCAACTGCTCAGCTCTGCCTTGGTATCAGAAAAACAGCTGCAGACAATATGTAAATTAAGGGTATGCCTATGTTCCAATAAAATTTTATTTAAAAAAAACAGGTGGCAGACCAGATTTGACCCATGGGCCACAGTTTGTTAATTCCTACTGTAACAAAATAGTCTGCAGGTAGAAAACCCAGGAGGGAATCTATCTCTGACATGAACTGGCTGAGTGTTGATAACAAACCAAATCCATTTAACTTCCTTGTGAATTCCTGTTTCTTAGTAAAATTAAAAGGTGAGACTATGGTAATCTGTCTTTCTATCTTTAACTTTCTTATCTTTTATCATCAAAAGTTTTCTGGTATATAAGGCACCTTTGCCTGAAGGATAAAAAAAAAAAAAAACTAAAGATAAAAATCAATGCTGAGTCGTGACATTATACTGGATGTATAAACTGGATTTAAAACAAATTATACACATATTTCTTCTTTACTTCCCTGGTGGCTCAGATAGTAAAAACGTCTGCCTACAATACGGGAGACCTGGGTTCAATCCCTGGGTCCGGAAGATCCCCTGGAGAAGGAAATGGCAACCCACTCCAGTACTCTTGCCTGAAAAATCCCATGAACGGAGGAGCCAACCTTACAGTCTGTGAGAACAAACCAATGACATCTATATAATTATAGAAGCTTTAATGCTCATTTCTTGTGTATAGCACATGGAAACTATCAGTTGCATGTATTGAATAGATTTTATAAAAATAATTACATTATACTGCCTTAGTGTAATATAAGAAGTAGTAAACAAATAGATGATTTAAAAAAAAAAAACACTGAATAACACCCAGCACTTAGCCTATATGGTATCTGTTGCATCTAATAGTTACTGATTTTTATCCCCAGTTTCCAGGGGAAATTAAAGTTCAGAAACATAAAAAAACTTACCCAAGAACACATAGCTAGGTTAACTGTCAGAGCTGGGATTGATCCCAGTGCATCAGTTTTCTATTACTGCTCTAAGAAACTGCAGTGGACTTACTGGTTTAAAACAACGCTAGTTTATGGTGGCTCAGACGGTAAAGAATCTGCCTGCAATTCGGGAGACCCAGGTTCGATCCCTGGGTTGGGAAGATCCCCTGTAGAAGGAAATAGCAAGCCACTCCAGTATTCTTCCCTGGAGAATTCCATGGACTGAGGAGCCTGGCGGGCTACAGTCCATGGGGTTGCAAAAAGTCGGACATGACTGAGCAACTATGCAACAACAACAATTTATTATCTTAACAGTTCTGGAGATCAGAGGTCTAAAATTAGTCTCAGTGGTTTAGAATCATGTTTTTGTCAGGGTTGCATTCCTTTTGAAGGAGAGTTCTCTACCTTTTCCAGCTTTTTTTTTTTTAGCATAATTGCTTTACAGTGTTGTGTTAGTTACTGCTGTACAACAAAGTGAGTCAGTTATATGTATACATATATCCCCTCCCTCTTGGACTTCCCTCCCGCTCCCCATCCCACCTACAGAGCACCAAGCCGAGCTCCCTGTGTTACGCAGCAGCTTCTCACTAGCTATCTGTTTTACACATAGTGGCACTAGTGGTAAAGAACCTGCCTGCCAATGTAGGAGACATAAGAGACGTGGGTTCAGTCCCTGGGTTGGGAAGATGCCCTGGAGGAGGGCATAAGAACCACTCCACTGTCCTTGCCTGGAGAATCCCATGGACAGAGGAGCCTGGTGGGCTGTGGTCCACAGGGTCACAGAGTGTGAGTATATATATGTCAGTCCTCTTCTCCCAGTTTACCCCGCCACTCCCCTTCCCGCTCTGTGTCCGCACGTCTGTTCTCCACATCTGCGTCTCTATTCCTGCCCTGCAAACAGGCTCATCTACACCAGCTTTCTAGATTTCATACATATGCTTTAATCTACAATATTTGTTTTTCTCTTTCTGATTTCACTCTGTATGACAGACTCTACATCCATCCACATCACTACAAATAAAGGTTGCCTGCATTCCTTGCCTTATAGCCCATTTCCTTCTTCAAAGCCATCAGTGGATGGTCAGGTCTTTGTCTTACCATATCATTCGGTCTAACCTTTTTACCGCTCTCCTTCACTTTTTTCTTTTTTTTTCTTGATAAACTTTGTATTTTTAATTAGAGAATAATTACAATGTTGTGATGGTTTCTGCCATACATCAACAAGAATCAGCCATAGGTACACAAACGTCCCCTCCCTCCCACCTCCCTCCCCATCCCACCCCTGGGTTGTCACAGAGCACCGACTTTGGGTTCTATGTGTCATACAGCTAATTCTCATTGGCTATCTTTTCTACATTTGGTAATGTATATGTTTCAATGCTATTCTCTCAAATCATCCCACCCTCTCCTTCCCCCAAACTGTGTCCAAAAATCTGTCCTTTATGTCTGTCTCCTTTGCTGCCCTGCAAGTAGAGTCATTAATACTATCTTTCTAGTACTAGATTCCATATATATGCATGAATATGTGATATTTGTCTTTCTCTTTCTGACTTACTTCCCTCTGTATAATAGGCTCTGGGTTCATCCACCTCATTGGAACTGATTCAAATGCATTCCTTTTTATAGCTGAGTAATATTCCATTGTGTATATGTACCACAACCTCTTTATCCATTCATCTGTTGATGGCTGTCTAGGTTGCTTCCATGACCTAGAGCCTCTGTCAGCATTGGGGTATATGTGTCTTTTTCAGTTATGGTTTCCTCAGGGTATATGTCCAGTAGAGGAATTGCTGGGTCATATGGGAGTTTTATTCCTAGTTTTTTAAGGAATCTCCATACTGTTCTCTATAGAAGTGAAGTTGCTCAGTCATGTCCAACTCTTTGTGACCCCATGGACTGTAGTCTACCATGCTCCTCCATCCATGGGATTTTCCAGGCAAGAGTACTGGAGTGGGTTACCATTTCCTTCTCCAGGAAGTGAAAGTGAAAGTGAAGTCGCTCAGTTGTGTTCGACTCTTTGCAACCCCATGGACTATAGCCTACCAGGTTTCTCTGTCCATGGGATTTTCCAAGCAAGGATACTGGAGTGGGTTGCTATTTCCTTCTCCAGAGGATCTTCCCAACCCAGGGATTGAACCTGGGTCTCCCACATTGTAGGCAGACGCTTTACCATCTGAGCTACCAGGGAAGACTATATCAATTTGTATTCCTACCAACAGTGCAGGAGGGGTTCCCTTTTTTCCATACCCTCTCCAGCATTTATTGTCTGTAGACTTTCACATCAGTAAGAATGGCTATCTCCTTCACACTTTTAAGGACCCTTGTCATTACTTTGGCTCACCCAGACATCCTGAATAATCTCTTCTCAAGATCGTGATGTAATCACATCTGCATAGACCCTTTTGATATATAAAGTAACATTGTCACAGGTTCTGGGGATTAGGCTGATTGGGTATCTTAGCAAGGCCATTATTCTGCCTACCACACCCAATGAAGAAAAAATTTTTCAAATAATTCCGCTTTGTCCTCTCAGTATCCCACAGAAAGACAATGAGTTATTGTCATCTCTTTGGACGGATAAAGGATCCTGAGGCAGAAGTAATATGTGACTTTGCTGCAGTTTTATAACTAGTTAGCCTGCGGGGTATGGGGGAAGAGAGTATCTTTTAAGTCCCAATACAGAAGGCTTTCTATTGGATCATACATCCATAACATTTTTATCAGTATTAGGCATTTGATGCTAATATAGGTAAATTGCTTCTGTGTCTCTAGATAATCAAACTTGAATTCAACCCAAATTAGACTTGATTCAATGCCCTTGCCATCTGTTAGCTTGTTTGATAGCTTCTGGTAAAAAAAAAAAAAACGGGGTTGGGGGGGAATGCATCTTTTCCTAAAGAATAAAGAAATATGCTAAGGATAAAATGGATTCAGACATTTGGCTTTTATTGGATACTTTGAAAAATCTCTTTGCTAGTGTTTAGACTCAATGTTTAAGGGTTTATGGAAGTCTTGAACTTTCTATATCATCTCATATATATGTCACAAATAAGTTTTTAAATATTAAAAAAGATAAAAGGGTTGTCATACAATACAGTTTTTCTTTGAAAAAACTGACTTCAATTTAAGTAGTTGAATCTGTACTGTAAATTTACTTGCTACTAGGTAGACACCTAATTCTTATTTTCAACAATAGTAGCAATAGAGAGGAGATAGTATTTTGAAAATGAGTAACAATTAAATGGAACCCTTTACAGAAACTTTGTTTTATAACTGCTATGTGAATGGCAATGGAGGAGGTAAAGGACATGTGTTATTTGATAATTGCTTATGAGTTGGTTTTTTAGGCTATTTCTTCAGTTTTTCATCAATCAGTTAATTCTCACAGTTAGATGTTTCTGTTTTTTCAAAACCAAATATTTTCACATATTTTACACATTAGACTTCAACTGTTCCATAATCCATCATTTTTTATTGTTTTATTTATTTATTTTTGTTGTTATTCTAAATAGCACTTTGATTTTTGAGCCATTTTCCTAGCTTTTCTCCTTGGGCAGGAAGGACGATGCTTTTCTTCTGTACTATTACCTGGAACTCATGGATCTCCTAGTTAACATAAGCAGTTTAACTAATAAAGCAGGAAGGAAGGATGGACACAGTAGTTAACAATGACTGATAATCTTCACCTTG
Source organism: Bos mutus (assembly GCF_027580195.1). Classification (NCBI taxonomy): domain Eukaryota; kingdom Metazoa; phylum Chordata; class Mammalia; order Artiodactyla; family Bovidae; genus Bos; species Bos mutus. Next base: position 31,615,843 of record NC_091637.1, on the reverse strand, counting down.
AGGAGAAGCTACTGATCTGGCCAATGTAAGTCCCATGGAAACAATACTGAGAAGGGGGATATCATTTTCCCAGAGCTGCTGGTGGCTCTTGCTAAGGGAGTGGCCAAGTACAGAGTGGAATGGGATATGCTGGAATCAAAAACTAGTAAAGTGTTTCATTGGTTATCAAGGAATATAGAAACAGCATGATTTAATAGAATCATATGGGACATTGATGTGAGTCAGGACTGGGTTCATTTCTCACAGCTTACTACTAAAGAGCTGTGCAGCACTGAGCAAGGAACTTAATCTCTTCAATCCCTCACTTCATTTATTAAAATGGTCATTGCTGCCCCTCAAGGTTATTGTATGAATTAGGGATATGACATATATAGTATTAGTAGTAGCCCAGTAAATAGGCACTAAAGGATAAAAAACAGTAGATTGCAGTTGGTGGGCTGAGTCAGAAGAGTTTGCCTCAGGTTGGCTTTTTCTCACCAACTCTGGCTAGAAAGTCTCAGGGGATAGAACTGCGCTCAGAGCCTTGCCCCTCATTTCAGAGTAGCACATCATTTGCAGCCCAGCCTGGTCCCAGGCAGGCCTGCACTGAGCCTGGGCTGATGGGGAGCACTGTGAGAGTCCTGAAAGGAAAACTGAAAGCATAACTGGAAATGGAAAACGTAGTACTTCTTGTCAGAAACCCTCTTTCATCCTTCCACATTCTCCTCTAGTACCCACTGCACTGCCCTGGGTCTGTCTGTTATGGACCCCTGTTGTGGAAGAAAGGACTCCCTTCTGTCTAGCCAATCAATCAAACAACACCCTTCTGGAAAACAAAGTCTCATTTAAAAATTTTAAACTTAAAAAAAAAAAAGTATGTGCCATCATATATAAACTCAAATTATTTTATTTTACTGCTACACTAATTTAGTTGTGGAAAATTTCCATGCTTATAGTTAACCTTTAATTAAGTCTTTTTTTTTTTAAGCATTAGAGATATCTATGCCCTTGATTTTTTTTTTTTTAATTAAAAGATCTTTTTAAGAGCAATTTTTGGTTTCCGGCAAAATTGCGCAGAAAGTAAGGAGAGTTCACAAATACCTGCTCTCTATACATGAACACATCCTCCCCCACCAAGACCTCACACTAATGTGGTACGTGCATTACAATCAATGAACCAATACTGATACATCATTGTCAGCCAAAGCCCAGTGTTTACATTAGGATTCATCCTTCGTACTGTGCATTCTATAGATCGTGACAATCTACCATTAAACAGAACAGTTTCACTGCCCTGAAATTCCGCTGTGCTCCACCTGTTCATACTTCTCTCCCCCAAAACCCCTGGCAACCACTAATCTTTTTACTGTCTCCATAGTTTTGCCTTTTCCAGAATATCATACACTGGTTGGAATCATATATCAGTATAAAATATTTTCAGATTGACTTTTTTTACTTAATAATGTGCATTTAAGATTCTTACATTATCTTCATGGCTTGCCAGCTCATTTTTATCATGGAATAATATTCCATTTTATCAATGTACCACAGTTTATCCATTCACCTTTTGAAAAATATCTTGATTGCTTTCAAATGTTAACAATTATGAATAAAGCCACGATAAACATTTGTGTGCACGTTTTGTTGGATGTAAATTTTCAACTCTTTGGGGTAAACATCAAGAAGGACGATTGCTCAACATATGATTCTGAGCATCTTTTCACATACTTATTTGTTATCTGTATATCTTCTTTGGTGACTTATGTGTCTCTTCAGATCTTTTGCCCATTTTTTAGTTGAGTTGTTTGTTTTCTTACTGTTGTATTTCAAGAGTTCTTTGGACAGCAGTTCTTTTTCAGATCTATCTTTTGCAAATGTTTTCTTCCATTATGTGGCTCATCTTTTCATTCTCTTGACATTGTTTTTCACTGAACAAATATTTTTAATATAATAAATTCCAATTTATCAATTTTTCCTTTCATGGATCGTGCCTGTGGTGTAGTATTTTAAAAATTCATTACTAAACCCAAGGTCATCTAGATTTTTCCTGTGTTATCTTTGTCCAGATCCCCTCCCGCCCTCCCTTTCTTTCTTCCTTCCTTCCTTTTCTTTCATATGGATTTCTGGTTGTTTCAGTATCGTTTGTGGAAATGACTGTATTTTCTCCATTGAATTGCATTTGCTTCTTGGTCAAAGACTGCTTTACTGTATTTTTATGGATCTATTTCTGGACTCTCTCTTGTGTTCCACAAATTCATTTGTTCTTTCACCAGTAACACACTATCTTGGTTATTGTAGCTTTATGTTGTTGTTGTTGGTGGTGGTGTTCAGTTGCCCAGTTGTGTCTGACTCTTTGCTACCCGTGGACTGCAGCACACCAGTCTTCCCTGTCCCTCATCATCTCCCGAAGTCTGCCCAAGTTCATGTCCATTGTATCAGTGATGCCATCCAGCCATCTCATCCTCTGATGCCCTCTTCTTCTGCCCTCAATCTTTCCCAGCATCAGAAGCTTTTCCAATAAGTCAGCTGTTGACATCAGATGATAAATTACTGGAGTTTCAGCTTCAGCATCAGTCCTTCCATTGAGTATTCAGGACTGATTTCCTTTAGGATTGACTGGTTTGACCTCCTTGCTGTCCAAGGGACTCTCAGGAGTCTTCTCCAGCACCATAGCTCGAAGGCATCAATTCTTTGATGCCTTTATAGTTAGTGTTAAAGATGGGTAGTGTTAATCCTCTGATTTTCTTCTTCAAACTTGTGTTGCTTTTCTGAGTTGTGCTCTTGATTTTAATTCCATAGACTATGTTATGTAGGTCTGGAATAAAACTTCATCATAACATTCTACCTTAGCTACATATCCAAGGAGCAGTGTACATTATTTTCTTATGTACTATTTTTCCCAGATTTTTATCATCCCCATATTTTGTATTACTCTAAAACCTGCTATTCAAAGAATGGTCTGTGTCTCCAAACCTACTAAATCAGAATCTGAATTTTATAAGACACACCAGTTCTTGGAAAGCACATAAAGTTTAAGAAGCCCTACTGAAAAAAAAAAAAAAAAAAAAAGCTTTATCTAACTGTGAATATGACATAGTAGCTTCACATTTTACAATTTGAAAGTCCCCTCATGATTCAAAAAGTACATTCAGGATATAGAA